>NC_060149.1:681111081-682311081 GCF_021461385.2 Schistocerca piceifrons | reverse complement strand
TGGAAAAAAATACATGTTTTTAATGACAAATTCCATGAAGGAACAAATATATTGGAGAGCAGTAGTTAGTATCCGCAGTTCTTTAAACAGCCCTCTGCAGGACGTTCCTGAGTTCATGCCTCAAATAATTCACATTGCACATTTTGAGGCTTGTAAAAACTTTGCTTGGCTTGATGAGTAACCCCATAAAATATTCCTGTATGACATTATGGAATGAAAGTAAGAATAGTACACTAGATTTTTTTGTTTTTATGTCACCCATATCTGACAACATTTCCATTGAAAATAGAGATTAGTTTACGCACATCGGCAGTAGTTCAGAACTTCAAATTCTATGTTTTTCCCAGGTTTAGTGGCAGAGAACTGGCTAGGAAACTTTTATTACTATCCACAAAAATTTCATTAGCAAACCTTACTAAGCCTGTAATTGATTTACTACCTACTGCAATATTTGTATCATCTGAAAACAAAAAAAGTTGGCATCATAATGTTACTGATGGAAGGTGATTGATATACACAAGAAAAAGTAAGGGTCCTAAGACTATTGTGTGTGTTTAGGATTCCAGTCTGGAGACCATACAATGCAGCAGAAGTAGCTGGTACAGAAGGCCCACTTGATCTGACTACACACAACAGAAAAAAGGCTACAAAGACAGTGCCTACAATAGATCAGCCACAATACCCAGCAAAGTAAGTCCTTTCCATTTACGTGTGTAAATCAGTAAGCATTCTTAGTAGCTGTTCAAGTATTTTGAGTGTTGATAGAACGTACATGGGTAAGAAAATTGACAACCACAATTTGTATGGAACTGGACACTGCACTAATTGCAGTAATTTCAAGAATTTGTGGAAAATATGAATCTAATTTTCTTGAAGAATATTTCAACCTAAACTTGCTGAATATGTGCACACAATATTCTAGTAGGGCTTGTATTATTTTACCCCTGCATCTAAGTTCGTGATCTGATGCAAGTAAGTTTTATGTCCTACAACTTCAGTAAATGTTTAACAATGGAATTACAAGAGGTAAAATCTTATCTTAACCTTTGGCACTTAAAAATTGACATACCAGTAACCATTAACTTCCATAACCAGATCATCTTAACCCACATTTGTAGCAAAATAACCAAAATGTTACCCAATGACAATTGCATTAGCCTCTCACCTCCACACTGTGAAGGTGGGACAGGAAGTTCTTTCATAGCTTTTAATGGGACTGCATTGCCTGTTATAATAAGTTGTAATTCATTACATAGCAACAGTAGTGCATGGAGCAGTCCCATTTTCATTTTGTCAGAGGAATACAATGTTGAGAATGGTGTTTCTCATCAGAAGTTGTGAAATAATTGCCTGTCCTACCCTTGCAGCATGGAGGTGGGTGACTAATTCAAGTGTTGTTGGATGACATTTTGAAACATAAGATTTTTTACCCATTTTGAATTTTTTGATTATAGTGTCATCTGTTGTGAAATGAAAAAAAAAAGCTTTGACCAAACTTATCTATTATTTTCTGTAGAATCCGAAACTGTAATAGCAAATTGGGGTTCCTATTTAAGGTTTCAGAGTTGCCTCCCATCCCCATATATGGAGCAGGTTGGGTGATCAAGCTTGGTGTCCTTGGATGTGCCTTCTAAGATGAACAAATTTTAACTATGAATTGTTTGGATCCAGTGTGTAGTTTTTAAGATATTTCAATGCCTTCAGTTAAATTGAACACCCTGTATATGGCCTGTTATATATTCTATAGATTGCCAAAATTTCATCAGTTTCCGATATTATATTTGTGCTTTCATTATTATTTTTCATTATTTTACACCAGCTACTTTAAGGTATTTCACAAACTGTAGCAGAAGTCCTTTACTTAGATGTGATTCAAAACGTGGAAATAACATATTTCTATTGACCTAACCATTACAGATCCTCCACCATGCTTCAGAACAAGAAGAACACAGTTTACTGTGGGCACTTGCTGGTGTTCTATGTGTGCAAACAGTTACTAATGTTGGGAACTGTGTCAAGTGACAGAGTCATTGAATAACATTACATGCTCCCATATGACATCCCCTGACTGCATATCTGGCAGGAACACCACACTAATTCTGCATGTATTTCCTATTGTAAATCCATTTCGCAGAACCTGCTATGTAGGTAAACTTTAATCTTAGTACTCTCTTGTATTTTACTTTTTATCTTGTTATAGATAAAAGTACTAATTTATGGCCTGTTTGTATTATGGTGCTCAGATTTCTTTCCAGTATTGTGCTTAGCAGATAAGGATTTATCATTCGTTTGAGATATGTCTTCATACCAGATACAGATAAAATTACATGGATCTAATAGATTAGAGCTCAAAGTCATGAAAACATCAGCTGAGCAGACATCAACAATGTGTCCTTGACAGGGATCTGTAATGTTCCACATGAAGTAGATACAGGTTGCAACTTCAAATTATCTGGTACAATTACTAGTCCATTTACAATTGACCTTTCAAACAGGATTACCTTAGTGACAAATTTTGTACATTTTTAAATATTTTGTCATGCCTCCTTGTTTTACTGCTTCTAAAAGGTTTACTGGATTGATTGACTGTGCTCTTTCCAAATGAGACTTGCAGTCAGGATATCAGCCATATACATTGCTTGTTTGGACAGTAAATCATCTTTTAGTACCTGACACCATCCGCTTATGAAGACACAAATGCTGCAATAAAAACCAAAAGGCACAATCTGCAAACTGGTAAAATGTCTCTTGTATATGAAAGCCATGTCCTTATGAGATTGATGTGTGCGCAGATTGTACACGCCCTTCACTAGTGAGAGAAGCCCGTCAGTGTGGAGCATATTTTTATTAGTCAACATTAAACCATAGAGGTTCTCTCATTCTGTGTCAGTTCTTTTATTTAATGCAAGATAAAAGATTTCCTCTCTTCCCTTACATAATTTCACTTCGTCCAGATATATGGACTATAGCTCCGCAGATGACCGTGGGCCAACTTTCAATGTAACACTTATACTGGACTTGCATTCATTTCTCTTGACACATTTCATTACATTACAGAAGTCACCTTGCTAGGCTATCTTCTGCCCACAGAATGAGATAAGCCTGTACTAAGGACAATGAACTGACTCCAATATTAAAATGTTCACAAAGCCACAATAGTTTCCTTTATTTTTTGTGCATATGATAGGTGTGGCCCATTTGCTCACATTTACAGATTTGACAACACAGAGATTCTAGAGTTACTCTGACTTCTTCTTCACTGCTGCTTGAAGGGGAGTTGGTACAAAGGCTGCTCCAAAAAACTGAGTGGTTGCTGTTGGTTTCAAGGTAAAATGTCTTTTAATTCGTTGGGGCATCCAAGGTTGATCTGAAATGGTTCATTAAGTTCATCAGAGAGTTGTTCTAAACTGAGGAAACGAATATCTTAAACCAAAGTGAACCTGAAAGTACTGGATACTTCGTATCCTTGCTTTTGACTGGCTTCTGTTCTGAATGTAAGCTTCACTGACGTTCTTTTCTTGTTATATGAAGTTATACAGTTGTCAGCTAGTGACAGCAGTGGTAGACCTGTTCTCTAGTACATTACCATGTTTGATAATGTTACTGTTGTACTTGTGTTCTGGAAACAATAATGACTGTTTACTGATGTAACAGACATTTTATGTGGTGTATAACATTCTGCTACAAAATTTTATACATTGCTGAAAAATTTCAAATTTTGTATTTTGGCTTCTAATTGACGTCTGAAGCATATTGGAAAACACTGGATCTGTTTATAGAAGAAATCTACTGAACTAAATTTTCTCCATTGTTGTAGTGGTGATTATTTATGATCTTCCTTCACTGCTTTGAATTCCTAATGGAGTCATCATGCATGAAGGAACATAAATGTAGCACTCTAATAAGCGCTGTTCAGAGTGGCTCATTAACTGTTTAAAAGGCTTGCTGCTCAGGTACCAAGTCCATGCTCAATTCTTTAGTTGGTGTGGCACATGCCTGGGGCATGCTTGCTGCAGCTGTGAATCTCAGCTCTTTTCTGATGTGCCAATTATCTGCAGTACATTTATGCATTCTGCACATCAACACTATTTCTGATTTTGGTTATTGGTAGTACTTGATGTAGTGAAGGGACCTATAATTTTAAGGAATTGTGTCATACCTCTTCCATCTGGCTCTTACTGCATGAGTCTATTATGAGTAAAATTGCCCATATATGGTGTCTGAGGTTATTGGCATCCAAAGGATATTTATGTTCTAATGTCTGTTAATCTGTTGGTGATGATAGTATGCTGCTAGTGACACACACATTTATACAAATAAGTGTTTTTGGGTCTGCTGCAGAGGCTAGCATATGTAGTCTTTTTCAGTTTACAACAAAAAGTAGCCTTTTGGACTGACAGTGTCTCGTACCATAAAAACTGGAAAATTCTGTAGCCGTCATTTACATATTAAGACTCTTAGCCATATATGGTTTTTTCAAATGGTAGTAAAAGTGGTAACTGTGCAGTAGTTGATACCTATGCTAAAGGAGATTTCTGCATTTGTAAGATGTAGCTCCAGAATTTCTACTCGTGCATCAACTACACTGTCCAGTCACACTAATGTGGCCACCTGTCAAAGCCTAAATAACCACCTTTTCCAAACTGGCCATCTGGGAAACATGCTGTAAGAGAGTCAGTGAGGTTCTGGAAGGTACTGATAAGGATGTGGAGTCATGCCAACTCCAGCACAGTGGTAGGCTGTACTAAGTTTCTTGGTTGAGGATACACAGTGCAAACAGCCTGATCGATGTGGTCCTATGAATTCTCAGTTGGGTTTAAATCTAGTGTGCTCTTCAAATGAAGCACATCTGCTTATTTCGATCTCTGGAATGAAATACATCACTGATTCTGTGTATCAGGCATCCGACAGTTTGTTGGTAGGTTTGCGGGGGTATATGGAATTAGATGTCTGTTTACAGGTCACGTTATTCACGTTAATTAAGGGTCATTGATTTGCATATGTGGTGATGGCAGCTGATAGCAGGACAGATGAGTTCAATAGGATTTAAATTATGCATAATTGGTTGATGAGAGATCAACAGTTGTTCACTTTAATGCTCCTAAAGCCACTGTAGCATGGTTCTGGCTCTGAGAAATGGACAATTATACTGCTGAAAGATGACATCATCATCAGGAAAGACATCAAGCAAGAAGGGATGCAGGTGATTCACAGCTGTCACCATATCTTTGATTACTGCTGCAGGTCCCATGTAAGCTCAGGATAATGTCTCTCATAGCATAACACTGTTCCCATCAGTCTGCATCCATGGCTTGCTGCATGTTTTGAACCACCTTTCACCTTGATGATGGCATATGTGGAGATGACGAGCAACCTAGTGTAGCAAAAGTGTCATTCACCTGATGAGCCAACACATTCCCACTGATCAACAGTTCAATCCTGATGGTCTCATGGCCACTGCAATCATAATTGATGATGTTGACTCAACATGCAAACACGTAGGGACAGTCTGTTGCAGAGCTCCATATTTAACAATGTATGGTGAATAGTGTGCTCTGAAGCACTTGCATGCACACCGGCATTGGTTCTATTCTGTGAAGGAGTCGTGGACATCCAGCCATTTAGTGCTTAGTGATAGTTTCACTGTCCTACCTCTTTCCATAGATGCTCATGGCAGTAGCACATGAACGTTTGACCAGCTGTGCTGTTTTCAAGATACTTACTCACAGTCTCTGCATAATAATAATAATAATAATAATAATAATCTGTCGTTTGTCAAAATCAGTTATGTGAATGGGTTTCCCCATTTGCAACCCATATCTTCACTAGAGTGATTACCCATGCATGTCTTCTCCACTTACGTACTTTCGTTACGGCATCACAGGCCTGCAACACCATAAGGCAGCATCCAGTGCCATGGTGGGCAGTGGTCATAATGTTTTGGCTGCTCAGTGTACACTGCAAGCTGTGTAACACATTGCATTATCCTGCTGATAGATGCCATCATTCTAAGGAGAAAAAACGGTATGTAGGGGTGGGTACATGCATTTATTGTGCCTTCCATAATGATGAGATCTGCAGGGAATGCCACAGAAACATTCCCCAGACCATAACACTCCCTCCTCCAGCTTCTACTCATCCTATGATTGTTGCAGGGAGTTTTCTTTCAGATGTTTCATACTGTACATGTCAATGACGATCTCTCTGATTGAGCACAAAATGTAGTTCTTCTGAAATGGCCATTTGTCACCACTTAGTGGACATTCAGTTGCGGTACTGGTGTGTAAATTCTAGCTTTCTTTGTTGATAGACAACAGTCAGAATGGGTGCATGAACCAGGTGCCTTTTTCAGAGGCCCATATGCAGAAATGTTCAATGAACAGTCTTTGAAGAGCAGCTGTTGGTAGCCTCTTGGTTCATCTGGGTAGTTTTCTGCTTGACAGTTACATGTCTGTTTACCCATACACATCTCTGCCGCCATCATTGACCCCTATTGTCTGTGGCCCATATGTACCACAGCTGCCTTGGCACCAATTTTGTTCACAACCATTTTGCCATGCCAGTGTACTTTAATGTCAGCAGCATGCAAACAGTTTACAAACCTTGCCATTTTGGAAATGCTTCTGCTATTGGCCTGTAAACCAATGCCCATGCCCTTTTGGGTGTCAGATAAATTGTTATGTTTCCACATTATAGCAATGAGTTCACTTTTTAATACATCCCCCACCATGCTTTATATATCATCCACTGTTTTTGCTTCCACCATCCATCTGTAAGTGGTTATTGCACACTAATGTCAAACATAGGTGGCGGTCACATTAATGTGAATGAGCCGTGTATTTGTTCTGTTCTTCCTGTCCTTGCTATAGCTCTTGTAGCTGCCTTAATAGCTGTCCCTGTGATGACTTTTGTCTTTGTCATGTATTTAAAATATCAGCATCTGCACTATTATTTGTAAGTCCACATATAATGTCTGATGCACTTCATCACCAAACAGTTATTCACACTGACTCATGATTCTTTTGAAGCATACGAAAGCCATTGCAGGCTTGAACATCACAATAACTTTTAACGTGTTGGTTCAGTTACCAAGCCAAAGTAGGAGTCTGTAAACCAGAACACAGCAAGTTGTCAGTAGCATAGTCACAGTCAGTCCAAATAACATCCGCAAATGTAGCCCAGGTAGCCCAGGGCCATCGTCCATAGAGTAGTCTGACAGGCAGCTTGAGTAAGCCATGTGATGAGTGTTGAACATCACATGAAGTGTGCAGTCTGTGATGGCAACTTTTAACAGTATCATGATGTCACACTGACACCAACTGTTGCTATGGCTTATGCTACCATGGCCATCAATGATCTGCCTTCTGGTGAGAGAGTATCCCTACCTCTGGTGGGACATTGATATTGCTATTCAACACTCTTCTTGTACTGATCTGGCAATGGATTCAGAGGTGGTGAACATGGCCTATGCATGTTGGTCAGTGCTGACCTATAGCTGAAGATGCAGGCCTTGTCTGGTGTCTGTTGGTGACCCATTTTTGTATTATAGGGAGTTCAGATTGTGTCATTATAATTGTTGATTATGATGAAAGAAGAGCTGACTCTGTCTTCAAGTGTATTGGTACCATCAATGGCCAATGATAACCACCCTGCTTTCACATACACATACAGATACACGTGCTCATGTGGTAATATGTTAGTGACAGTGGACAGTGGGCTTGCTGGGTTGGATATGGCAATTTGAACAAAATAAAAATCTAAACATGTGCAAATGTTCTACAGGCAAGTCGCATTTAATGGAGATGGAACAATATGTTGCAAACAAGATTGTTAGGTCTTCTTCAGCCACTGTTAATAGTATTATTTTTCTTCTATGGATAATTTGTCCCATTTTGGAATTAGATAGTGCATGGAACAGAATAGTAAAAGGTGCTGACTATAGCTGTAATTGCATTTACAGGAACTCCAAAAGTCTGAGGAAGGCAATTGTGGACAGTTATCAGAAACCATCATTTGGTGTGTTCTCTTCATGGAAAATACTTTTCCCACTCCCAAGATTGTAACATTTCTAGTGATGGCAGTGATCTGAACCACATATAGAAAATCTGAGATGGCTTCCACTACCAGTAACCATATAGCTCTTTTGAATAAGTGTGCATCTGCTTCCAAGGGTGCTCACACCTGAGCCAGGGGGAAATATGTTGCACAGGGCAGCCAGAGTCTGAGCACATGCAAAGTAGGCTTGCACCAGGTTTTGAGTTTCCGTGTCAATGCCTGTCCAACAAACATAATGTTATGCTGTCTTGTGTATAATTCGCCAATGTGACCTTCACGGTAATTGGAGTAGCAATGGCTCGGAAGTAGGCAAGACAATAATCCTACAGTCATCATTCTCCATAACCAACAACATTATGAAACTGGTTGAATTGACCATATGTTGTAGTGGGAAGTATGTTATAAAACATTGCAGTAATCGTTTTGGCAGATGAAGTGGCAACTTGTACTCAACTGATGATGCAACTCTGCAGAGTAGTGTGGTTCCCTCTGTACATGGATCTATGTTGTGTGTTGTAACAGGGAATTATACTAGAATAATTTGCACATTGTTATTTATTTGTAAGTTCATTGCCTTGTACTTATCAAGCTTGGTCCATGAAGGTTCATGGGAGAGAATTTGCATTGGCTGGGTCTACGATGAGTGTCAGTCAGTTCAGTGCTTGGGAATAAGAGCCACTACCACAATCATTGTATTTTCCTTTGTGAGAACTTAGACTGGAAGCTTATAACGAATATGAGTGGCTTATAATCTGGAATTCAGCAAAATTGTGTTCCTCACAGATATATGTGAAATATCATAACCCATACATTATCACTAACACATTCTCTCTATTTGTGAGTAATTAATTTGGGCTGCCAGTAAGACACTTAAGGTAAAAGTGATTGGCTGGTATGTGCTGTAAGAAATCAAATTGTACTTCTTGTGTTCTTCTGCTCTGCTGTCCCTTCAGTGGTAGTGTCATGTCTCAGCAAATGGCCAATGCATATTTCCCTTCTGTGTTGGTTAAGCTTTAAATGACATAACTTCCCTGCCTCAGCTCTCTGGCACACCTCTTCTTTCGATACCTTATTTACCTAGGCAATCTTAAATATTATGCATTATCAGTGCATCGGGAAACCTACTATTTTCTGTTAGTCTTATTACCTATTTAAATACTAATGTTGACAGTAGTTGTACAGCACACACTCATGGGCAAATTGTCTCATGACAATTAATGCTTATAAGTTCCCAAAGTGCAGAATAAATGGAGTGATAACTTCAAAAAAGGCAGAATCAGCCTCTCCAACTGCCACACTCAGTTACTGTGGCAAAATGCCTGTCTGGTCATTAACTGAATATACTGACCTACAAATTGCAGAAGGGTAAGTTGCTTTATATATGTGTACAAAACCACATAGTGAACTTAACATTAATTTTTTGAACTTTCTAGAATGATTTTTCACTCTGCAATAGAGTGTGTGCTGATATGAAACTTCATCCAAGACTGAAACTGTTTGTCAGACCAAGACTTGAGCTTGGGACCTTTGCCTTTTGCAGAAAAGTGCTCTGCCAACTAAGGTACACAAACTGACTCATGATTTGTCATCTCAAGTTTACTTCCACCATTGCTTCATCTCCTACCTTCCAAACTTTCATTGCCTTCTACTGCAAAACTTGCAGGACTAGCAGGCTTGGAACAAGCATATTGTGGAGAATGCCTTAGCCACAGTTTGTGTGTGTTTCAAGAAGTGTGGAATGTAGGAGGTGAGGTCCTGGCAGAAGTAAAATTGTGATGATGGATCATGAGTCATACTTGGGTTCCTCAGTCAGTAGAGCACATGTCTGTGAAATGTGAAGGTTCTGTGTTTGAGTCTCACTCCAGCACACAGTCTTAATCTGTCAGGAAGTTTCATATCAGCACACACTCTACTGCAGAGTGAAAAATCATTCTGGGAATGTCTTCCAGGCTGTGGCTAAGCCATGTGTCCACAATATTCTTTCTTCCAGGAGTGCTTGTTCTGCAAGTTTCACAGGAGAACTTCTGTGACATTTGGAAGGTAGGAGGTGAGGAAGTGGCTGAATTAAAACTGTGATGAAGGGTTGTGAGTCATGCTTGGGTGGCTCAGTTGGTGGAGCTCTTGCCTGGGAAATGCAGAGGTCCCATGGTTGAGTCTCAATCCACCATATAGTTTTATTCAGATAGGAAGTTTCATTTTTGAACTTTATATGTACATTTTGATAACTTTGATAAGGAGTAAACATACCTAATGTATGTTTGGTTGTGTATTAGCTTTGAACTATTTCTGTGAAGTAATTTCAGTAGGTTAGATATCTAGTGGTATCTATAATGTGTAAATGATAGAATAATTTGGAAAGACTTATTAACTTAAACAGAGGTATGAATGGAACAGAAAATAGAGGGTCAGTAGTTTTGAATGTACATGGCTCTAAGTGTGTATATATAGCTATAAAGTATGCTTAATTGTGATGTGGAAATAAATTGACCTGTTATTTGTTGAAGAAAAAATCTGATTTATAGCATAATGTGAATCACATAACCATAGAAAACATATCTAAAAAGCCAAATTATCATTTGAACCCTGCTGCTCATGAACACAGGTCCAAAACAAATAATAGTAGATACGGTCAGAGAGATGGTGTGGCAAGACATCAGTTTAGTGGTGCTACATTGAACTGTAAATTGCTATTCATTTATTTCAGACAATTGTGATTTCAGCCCAAGTGCAGGTTAAAATGCCACATAATGTCCAACCTGCCTAAATGATAAAGCAACTTATGTACCAGTGTAACAACTGATAGGTTAGCAGTGATTGTTGCTCTTTTTGCACTTACATTTATATCGATAAAACTTTTTTGAAGACTTCTATAAATTTATTTTAACATTTACTGTTTATTCAGAGAATGTCTAATAATTATGTTGACATGTGCACTCTTTTGAGGTATTACCAAGTCTGTAAGTACAGTACCAGTAGACATGACATGTGGATGAAGTGCAATCTCTAAATGGTGGTTGGTTATTAAAAGAAATCACAGAAATTACTGATAAGTTACACTAGTCACTGTTAGCCCAAAAACTCAAGTTCCCATAGCCAAATAATTATTGATGGTGACTCAGATATAATTCCTATTTGGTGCACTCAATGACGGCTTGCTACAAATGTGGAAAATTTTAAGTTAATTTAGATAAGTAGAAGAAACAATCCTTTATTGTTGTGATATAATATTACTTGTGAACTTTATGGCAAAATCACATTGATTAACTATCTGAGGGTAACTCTGCTAAGTGGTATGATTTGGCACAACCATACAAGGTCAGTTGTAGGATAGATGAATGGTTGACTTCAGTTTATTGGAAGAATTCCAGGAAAGTATAGCTCATCTATAAAGGAGAAAACATGTAAAACACTTATGCAAACCATTCTTGAGTACAGCTAAAGCATTTGAGCTCCCCACTAGGTGAGATTAAAAGAAGATATTGTGCAGTTCAGAAACATAATGCTACATTTGTTACTGGTAGGTTTGGCCAGCACATGGGAATTACAGAAATTCCTTGTGAACTTGAATAGGAAGCTCTGGAGGGAAGACAATGTTGCTTTCATGAAAAATTATAAGAGAAAGTTTAGAGAAACACCATTTTTGACTGACTGCAGAATGATTCTATCGCTAACAATCCACATTCTGCATAAGGACCACATAGAGAATATAGGAGAAATTAGGGCTTGTACTGAGGCATATATAGTCTTTCCACCTGCTCCATTTGTGAGTGTAATGGGAAAGGAATGACTACCAGAGATCAGAAACAGAGTGTGTATGGGTCTAGTCTTTGGGTTGCATGTTTCACAAATCAAGGCATAGCTGTTACATCAGTGTTAACAAGCTTCCTTCATTCATCCTATATGCTCCTGCAGTCACTCACTGATGACTCTTTCCTGTACACTACAGCATCATCAGCTAACAGCTACACATTGCTGCTCACCTTCTCTGTCAGATCATTCTTGCCTGAGACACTCCAGATGATACCCCTGTCTCTGTTGAACACTCATGGTCCAAGACCATGTACCTTGTTGAATTACTTAAAAAGCCTTCAAGCCACTCACATACCTGAGAACTTATTCCATATGCTTGGACCTTTGTTAATAGTCAGCGGTGGAACACTGTATCAAATAATTTCCAGAAATCCAGGAATTTGGAGTCTGCTTACTGCTCTTCATTCACAGTTCACAGAATATCATTTGAGAAAAGGACAAGCTAAGTTTTGGAAGAGGGATACTTTCAAAATCCATGATGATTTATGGGTAGAGGTTTTTATCTCTCAGGAAATTTATTACATTCAAAATTAGAATATGCTCAAGAATTCTGCAGTAAACTGATGTTAAGGAAATTGGTCTCTAATTTTGTGGGTTCACTATTATGTCCTCATGTATGTGATCACCTTTACTTTTTTCCATTGCCTGAGACTTTGTGATAGATGAGAGGTTCATGATAAACACCAGCCAAGTAAGGAACCAATGCAGATGTGTACCCTCTTGTAAAACCAAAGTGGATTTAATATCACCCTATATCACTATGAGAGATGCAGTTCAGCAGCAACAGGTAAAATTGGGTTCAGGATACATAGTCACAAGGTTTGTGCAGCCAAATGTTAGTCTTAGCCAAGTAATGGAAAATAAATGTGTACCTTAGGGAGTTTAGCAAGTGAATTCACAAACACGCAGAGTGAATTCTCTGGGGCAATTGGGGTCAGGTGAGACAAATGTATTTCAGTTAAATAAAAAATTCAGACTGTATTTAAGAAAATTAAATTTACAGACTTCCACTTCATGACATAAGAGTAGAGTGAGACAGGAAATTAATGCGTTTCATGAGAATATTAGGGAGATAAGAAATAAAGTAAATGAGCTGTTAGTTTGTTTCAAAGATCTCAGCATTTGATAAGAAAGTGATATCATTTGTCTGTCTGAATACAATGTAACCACTGGGATACAAATATTTGTAGTAGACGGCTACATGTTAGCTGCCTATTCATGTAGACTGTTTATGGAGAAAGGTGGAGTTTCACAAAAATGCATGTAAATTCAAAAGTACAGAAGTAAGTGAAATTTCTGTAGACAGTGATTTAGCATCAAGTGCTTGTCAGTTAATACTGAACAATATAACAATTATTGTTACAGTAAACAGGTGACCACAGGATAACTTGTCCATTTTCATAAAAAAATATTATATCCTGGGGTGCTGTCTGTCAGACTCAGAGATGGGATTATTGATTTGTAGTGAGTTTAATGTAAATCTCTTAAAGGAATCTGACAGGTTAGATGTTATTAAACTTAGACAGTTTAGTGTCACTTCTAAGTTTACCTATTTGCACGGCTCATGATAATAGTACACTGACAGATAATGTATTCATACAATGAACTTAAGTTAAAGAAACACACATATTCCCTGTGGTAGATACATTACATAACTTAGCTACATTTAAAGTCCAGAAAGACTCAATGGAGGCAATAAAGATGATCAATGACAAACCAATGAAGATTTTAAGAAAAAACTTAAGAACATATTGGCTGGAGTGAAGCTTACAAAGAGCCTAATACCAGCTTCAAATTCAATGTACATCTTAATAAGTTTGTAACCATTTTTAAAATCATTTTCCTGTAAAAGTAAATAAATGAAATATTAGGAAGTCTTCAAAGAAACCTTGGGTCACTGTAAGTGTTAAACTATGTTCATGGTGAAAAAGAGGAATCTACAAAACAGCCAAACCAGTAAGGATCTGATTCTGATACTTTATTAATCATGTTATGAAACTAGCCAACCATTTTATATAAAAAAATGGCAACTGGCAATTCTAGTACCTTTTTAGTCTTTTCTAGTTTTATCACTTTTAGTTAAGCAAATTTACCTCACTCTCCATTGTGATTTTGTCTCATTCAATTCTCCTGTTTTTTATCATTGTTTAATAATTACAATCAGACTGTAGTTCCATAAAATGTAATTTATGATATTAAGCACTCCTATATACAAGTGTTGTACACAAAAACTGAGTCAGTCAATACATGGAAAACAAAACATGAATAATGTGTAGACACTTGTGTGAGTCATTCTGTGCAAATATATCAGAATGTACATTCATAAAATTTATTTAGCTATTGATACCAAAACATAGACTCACAGTTAATAGTGCTGAAATCATGTAAATTCATGTATTTGTTTGCCATCAAAGATCTTTTTGATATGGTGACTACTAGTGTCACTTGATAACGTAACTACAATATTTAAACTCCTGCTTATTACAGATCTTACTACCAGGCAGAGAACATTGTGTGTAAATATATATGATCAAATCAAAAATCAGTTACTGAGTGTGGTATACATTATTTAGCATATGTTCATGAACTGTGGGACAGTGAACATTGCAAGAAGAAAAGGTGTCCAAGGCTTATTACTAGGTTGTAAAGTGACTAATAGAGCCAGCATGTAAGTATGTTATCCAGCTATGGCACTATGAAAAGAATTCACAGTGTTTAAGAAAATATGCTTACAGTGAATTTTATATAAATAGAGTTTATTAAAAAATGGTGACAGATGGAACATGAGTGGTTCACAGCACAAGAAACAAGAATACTCATATAGTTTGTGAAGTGTTTATTAGTAACAAATTAAAAAGTTCATATTTGGAGATCGGGTAGTTCAAAATTGAGAAGAATATCAAATTCAGAGGCACGTTTAAAACCAGAGAAAGGAATATTGAGGAGATGGCTACCATTTTTGGAAGATGTCAGCCAGTAGGAATCTGAAAATATTGTCACCACATATGAAGAGCATTACCCAATGAGAAACTTGCTAGATGTAAACAAACCATCATATCACAACATAATACAGTGACGGCACAAATCAACAACACTAGAATTAGAGTAAGAGTGTTCATTTTGTTAAGTGTTCGACAACTCTTGATAAGATGAGTGACAGAGAAGTTGATAATAGCGTGTTTGATAGTAAGGAGCAAGGTTTAGAATCCAATGCTGAAAAAGATTTAGTAGTTAGAAGTGGACTGTATACCGACAGCGGCATGAAATCTGACATACACTGAACTATAGGCAGTGAAATGAATGACAGTCACATTATTGATGAAATGTCAAGAGCATTGCATACAGAACACAGTGAGGTCAAACGAGAGGCTTTCAACAAGTGGTCGCATTAAGCGACTGAACAGTGTAGTTTGTGAAGGCTCATGGCAGTTAAATGCCTGTAAATACATATCTGTATTTGTCAACTTACATTAAACAGAAAGCTCTAATGACCTGATCACTTTCCAAACAATTAAGAGATCTAAAAAGAGTAGACAGTCACCTGTGTCCATGCCCATCACAAGTGGGATATTCTTGTAGACTGGTATAAATGTGGAAAAATTGTAACAGCTCTTGGGGCCACACTTTTTTGTTTATGTGCGTTGACTAAAGTGCTCTCTCCTTAGAGTTTCCGATTAAAAAGCTTTTACCTAATGACACACTCAGAGCCAATTAATTTTACTAGTTTGAGCCTTGAATTTTCAGTCCATGGCCTCTCAATTTGACAAATGGCATGCATGAGTAACAGTTACGAATGTGCACTTCAAATGAATCAATATTTGATGATGGGCACTAGAGGACTGTAAGTATGTTTCAGTTCTGCATGGTCTTCGCTCTATTGTGGTATTTGAGAGAGGTGCCAAATAAATTTCATGTAACTTGACAGAAGTTACAGAAGATGATTGGTATCCTGCCTAGTGGCACAGCAGTGTGCTTGGTGTGTATGGCTGCATGCACTCATTTGGCTGTCCCCATGTGTGGATAAGTTCCCAAGTTGACAAATGCGGGGGTGTGATGCAGTTGCTTCACTCGTCATTACACATCATGCTGCACTGTGATTTATTTCACTCCTATATTTTTTTATGGCAGTGAAGTAAAAGCCAGTGAGGGAACTGCTGGATGTAGGATGCCACACTGCATGAAAAGCAAGTGATGGTAAATGGGTGCTACTCCTGTGGCTTTACTGTGTGCTTGTGCTGTTCAAAAGGATACTAAATTTTGTATATGCTAGTCATACAGCCAAGATCTATGTATTTTGTCAATGTGCAAAATGTCTGGAGAAACTTAGCAACATATACTAGTTTTCTACAGTTCTATAGATCACATGAAGATGGTTGCATGTTTGTCAGCCAAGATATCATGGCAAGATGTCAACATCATCTGGCTGCAACCCCTAAATTCACAGACTACTAATTATAGTAGGAAAACTTGAAAATACCCACAGTACTAACAGATACGGCAGGACAAATCTTCTAGAAAGGAATTCTTATGCCATGGTGTTCATACTGATTCACCGCATTTGGCTGTGATATCATCCTATTCATTATCTATCTTTGTGCAGATGAATTTGAGATATGATAGAACTTATAAAATTTACATTACTAAGCAAGAGAAGCAATATTAACAGAATCTGTAAAAAGGTGGAATCTGCATTGGCCATGGTTGACAGGCTTCTGACTACTGCTCAAAGCTGTGGCAACATAAGGGCACTGATGATGAGACCTGTGACACATTCGGTGCTGTTGAAATCTCCTGGTGACCTGGTTGTCACTAGATCTTTTGAAATACAACATCTGACCAGTTGATCCACACCCAAGAATGTGTGGCAGACAGTGGTAGGTTTGTGTGTCATTGGTCAGAACGTGAAAAAGAGAAGAGTCAGCACAGCTGACTCTTTATACCTTAGCAACAGGTTTGAGGTACTACCCGGTGTTCATAATACTTCTCAGCCAGCATGAGTTGCCTCACCTGTTGGGCCAGCAGCCAATTTTCCTGCCCAGTCCATACCATTGCAGGGGATGTGTATGTTAATCACTGGGAGCTCAAGTATTAGTTGCATAATGGAGACCATCAGGGAAATAGTATGTAGAGTAGGAGAGAATGCCAGTGTGCACTCAGTATGTTTACCAGGGATCTCAGGTACAACAGGCTGCAAATAGTGGCACGTGTTGGCATGAATGATGCCTGCCGATTGGGTTCTGAGGCCATCCTTGGTTGCTTTCGGTGTTTAGCTAATTTGGTGAAGGCAACTAGCATCAGACAGAGTGCACGCTAAGCTGTCTAGTTGTTGCATCATACACAGGGTTGATCTCAGTCCTGTGGTTTGGAGCAGAGGGGAGGTCTAAAACAGAGGCTCAGATGACTCTGTAATGGTATTGGTTGCAAATTTCTCAGCCTCTATTATGAGTACAGAATTGTATGGCCTGCCTTAACAGGTTAGCCATGAACTAAAAGCAGGAAATGGCTATTAGGGTACCAGAGTATGTGTAGCGTGCACATAGGCTTTTTTATGTAAGAGAAATCCCTCTACCCTTTGGATCAGAGATGTATTGCCTTATAAAATCGAAGTTACAACAGCTAAAATGTTCTTAGAAAATGATTGTCCTCGTGGATCAGATATAGAAAAGATTGATATGATATTAGTAAGCAGCAGGTGCATCCAAGAAGAGGTCCCAGGATTAGTGTTGCTTATTGAAGGCTATTTTTGGAAACAGAAAAGTGAATAGCAATGAAATCCTAAATTCAAATTTAAATATTTATTGCGAGGACAGGTTACTCACCAATGGTGGCAGAATGTTTATTGCAGTAATATTTAACAATAATATTTAACAATTTTATCACAGATTCTAAATTTGAATTAATCTGGGGGAAGTTAAGCATCAAAGATTGGTCAAAAATGGTACTGAGTTGCTTTTATAAACGTCATGGGTCAGGAGCTGTAGTGGTAGAGCACTTGAGAGAGAACTTGTAGGACATGATTAATAATTTTCCTTATCATGCTGTTGTAATGGGGGGGGAGGGTAGCTTCAACTTGCAGGGTACAGATAGGGAGAGTTATGTGATCAAAATTTGTGCTAGAGACGAATTCATTCGACATTATTCTGAATGTCTTCTCTGAAATTACTTGGAGCAGATAGTTAGAGAACCAACTAGTGAAGGTAACATCTTATACCTCCTTGTAACAGACCTGAGCTCATCGACTCAGTTAACATAATGGAGGGCATCAGTGATCATAAGGCTGCAATAGCAGGTATTACAAAGAATTTTAAGAAGGGTATGCAGATAGATTTGCTTAGCAAGAGTGACAGCATACGAATTGCAGAGTGTCTGAGTAGTCAGCACCAAATATTCAGTGTTGATGATGAAGATGTCGAGCACAAATGGAAAAAAATACAGAAGCATCACTTAATATGTCTTAGACAATCACGTTTCAAGCAAGGAATTAAGGGATGGAAAAGACCCATCATTGTTTGATAGCTGTGTTTGGAAACCTGCTACGTGTTAAAAGAGAGCTTCACGCCATATTCAAGAGAAGTAAAATGAACACAAGGAGAGCAATGAAAGAAGTGTTCAGTGACTTTGAAAGTAAAATTTTGTCAACTGATCTCAGTAA
The DNA here is from genome assembly GCF_021461385.2 of Schistocerca piceifrons. NCBI lineage: Eukaryota > Metazoa > Arthropoda > Insecta > Orthoptera > Acrididae > Schistocerca > Schistocerca piceifrons. Next base: position 682,292,564 of record NC_060149.1, on the reverse strand, counting down.
AAACCGTAAGAGCTTTTGGTCTTCCGTAAAATCAACACACAATTCAAAACGCTCTATTCATTCACTTAGTGAAGATACTGGGACCAGAATGGAAGAATGGAAGATAGGCAACAGAGAGAAGGTAAAATACTGAGCTCGGCCTTCCAAAATTGTTTCTCCGTGGAAGATCATAACATGGCCCCGCCATTCAATCATCATACAAATGTCGAAATGGCAGATATTGAGATAACTGATAATGAAACAGAAAAGCAACTACAATTGTTTAGTAGTGGAAAGGCATCATGGCCAGATGAGATACCTGTAGGATTCTACAAAGCTTATGCAAAAAAAACTTGCTCCCCTTCTAGCAGTTGTTTACCATAGATCAATGGGGCAACAAACGGTACCTAGTGACTGGAAAAAAGCACAAGTCCCTATTTTGAAGAACGCCCATACGGCAAATGCATCTTTTGTATAACTATGAAACAAGCTTTATGCTCAAGAATTTTTGGCGAAAGAAAATCTCCTCTGTAAAAATCAACATGGATTCTGCAAACAGATATCTTGCAAAACTCAGCTCACTCTGTTCCTCAATGAGATCCATAGTGTTGTAGACAATGGCGCTCAGGTTGATGCCGTGTTCCTTGACCTCTGGAAGGCACTGGACATCATCCCGCATTACCAGGTAGTTAAAAAAAAAAAAATGAGCTTATTGAGTATCACAGCAAATTTGCGACTGGATTCAAGACTTCCTTGTGAATAGAACTCAACATGTCACCAAAATTAACGGGTGTAAAGGTAATTTCCACTGTACCCCTGGGAAGTGTGGTAGGTTCAATACTGTTTACAGTGTGTATAAATGATCTAGTACAAAGTGTCAAAAGCTCTGGCAGACTGTTCTCAATTTCTATGATTGTCTATCAGAAAGTAGCAAACCTAGAAGACAGTGCGAATTTGCAGAATCACTTGCAGAGGATTAATGTATGGTGCAGGCTCTGGCACTAGACTTTGAATGTGAATAAATGTAACATATTCTTCTACATCTACATGGATAGTCCACAAATCACACTTAAGTGCCTGGCAGAGGTTTCATCTAACCACCTTCACAATAATTCTGTATTATTCCAATTTCGAACAGTGCGCTGGAAAAATGAACACTTATGTCCTCCCGTGCGAGCTCTGATTTCCCTTATTTTATTATGATGATCGTTTCTTCCTATATAGGTCGATGTCAACAAATTATTTTCGCATTCAGAGGAGAAAGTTGGTGACAAATTTAATGAGTAGATACCGCCGCAACGAAAAACGCCTTTGTTTTAATGATTTCCACCCCAAATCAAGTATTATGACAGTGATACTCTGTCCCCTGTTTCGTGATAATACAAAACGTGCTGCGCTTCTTTGAACTTGCTCGATGCACTCCGCTGGTTTTTGAACACATTCTAAGTTGATTTCTGAACTAGTCGTAAGTTGATTTTTGAATGAGTGCGTAGTGTATATGCTGTCTCTGCCAGCGGAATCTTCGTCGAATTTAGAAATCAAAAATCTTCCACAGACAAAAGGGGACGGGGCTACACGAACTGAGCTGAATAAACCCAAACAGGTGAATGCTAATCGCTGTTTGTTTATGTGGTTGATTAGGTTTGCGAATGATAAGCATTGCTATAATTGTTAGCGAAATCCATAGATTCAGACTACCTCAGTGGAAATAAACGACTAACAGGAACAACCGGTAACAAAGATTACAAATTATCTTCATGGTGTAACCAACAAAAGCCGGCCTTGGTGGACGAGCGGTTCTAGGCGCTTCAGTCTGGAACCGCTCGACCGCTACGGTCGCAGGTTCGAATCCTGCCTCGGGCATGGATGTGTGTGATGTCCTTAGGTTAGTTAGGTTTAAGTAGCTGTAGGGGACTGATGACCTCAGATGTTAAGTCCCATAGTGCTCAGAGCCATTTGAACCATTTAACCAACAAAATGAAATTTTGACAGAAAATTTTTGCCAGAACGCTACACTACTAAGGGCGAATAGTACAGTTCCAAGTTGGTAGCCGCTTAAGTTCTATTTTCGGGAAAGCAAGGAACACGCGTTGTACGAACATGAAATAACACCTAACCGGCGAATAAACGTGGGTTAGCGAAGTTAACCGGATAATAATTTTTGACAATGGCAGGATTAGTTACAGAATTAGTGATGACAAGATTGTTTGTTAGAGAGGAAACGGGGACATCACACAAACTGTATGGAAAAATATTACGTCTCCATATTTGCATAAAAATTACGTACTACTACTTCTTTTCGATCACATGCTTGAGAAACTGGAGAATGTAACTGAAATGTGAAACTATTTCCTAAAATAAAACTTTTAGCTTCTAACAGGCTTAATAGGCATTTGATATTGGTACTATGTGAATTATGTTCTGTCGTGTTGTTTATGTAAATGAGGTAGATAAAAATGGCCACTTTGTATGCCAAAACGGTCTTGCTTATAGATTCTTTCGCAAAAAGGAAAGCACGTATTGTAAAGCTTTAGCAATATTATGGAGAAAAAAATGCTGGTACCTAGGGACTGAAGAATTGTGCACTATCGTGCTTGTCTCTTGTCTTTACTGGTTTTATATTTCCTATATTTAATTTTATGTCACAAAAAAGAAAGTTAGTAGCTATAAACCAATAAAGAGTGCATATTTTCTGAAGAGTTCTTATTCTCCCGGTCACAAATAATATCACCCAGTATTAATTGTTAGTTTATTTATTAATTTTTAAGGGTGGTTAGGATGCCAAATCGGCCTACTGGGAGTAGGAGAGGCACTACAGCACATTTTAATTACCACTGTCCTGAATATAGGTTTGATTCCATTCCCAAATATACACGTTTGAATCCCACAGAGTGAAATAGTGTGGCGTGCGATCGAAGAATACTTTGTGAAGGCGCGTGGCACCTCGTCTTGGCACACGTAAGACCAAATAACGTGTCTTACATTTCCTCGAACATATATGTTTTATGTATCAGACTCTTCAGAAAGATGTGTGCTACAAAACGAACACAATACTTAAATAACGATTTTTTTAAATTTTTGACTTCCTATGTCAAACGCTCGAGAGGGTGGGGATGGGAGGACACTATCAAGTTTTTGCCCCGATTCGGATATATCGTAGATTCTGGGCTCACTCTGTTAATCCTTTCTGGTAAGGATGCCAGATCACGCAGCTGTAGCCTATCCCAAAAGATGCCGCACAAGCGTAATATAGGCAGTCTCTTTAATAGATCTGTTACATTTGCAAATTGTTCTGCCAATGAAATGCAGTCTTTGGTTTGCCTTCCCCTCAACGTCTTCTATGTGTTTTTCCCAATTCAAGTTGTTCGTAACTTTAATTCCTAAGTGTTTAGTTGAATTTACGGCCATTAGATTTCACTGATATATTGTGTTACCGAAGTTTAACGTGATCCATGTAGCACTCATATGGTGGATGACCTCATACTTTTCAGAATTTATGGTCAGTTGGCAAATTTCACACCGTACAGGTACCTTTTCTAAATCGTTTTGCAATTGGTTTTTAACTTCTGGCGACTTTACCAGACGATAAACGACAGCATAATCTGCACACAACCTAAGACGGATGCTCAGATTGTCTCCTATATTATGTAAATAGATAAGGAACAGCTGGGGGCATGTGACACCGCCTTGGGGAACGCCAGAAATCAACTCTGTTTTACTCAATGACTTTCCGTCAATTACTACGAACTGTGACCTCTCTGGCAGGAAATCACAAATCCAGTCAAATAACTGAGACGATATTCCGTAAGCATGCAATTTCACTACAAGTCGCTTGCGTGGTACAGTGCCAAAAGCCTTCTGGAAGTCTAGAAATATGCAATCAATTTGAAATTCCTGGTCAATAGCACCCAACACTTCGTGTGTGTAAAGAACTAGTTTTGTTTCACAAGAACGATTTTTTTTTTTTAAATCCCTGTTGACTAAGTGTCAATAGACCTTTCTCATCGAGGTAGGCCTAATTCATAATAGATGTGTGCTTGTAGTTTAGTTTATTACTCCTGCTACCTTTCTTGAATATTAGTGTGACTTTTGTAACTTTACAGTCTGTGTATTGCATATACATAATGAAAGGGATCCGCTACTGTACCACTACACTATTGATGACAAACTGTGTGAAACAGCATCTATCCAAAGCGACCTTCATTAGCATGACAATATAAAACAAGTAGTAGGAAAAAAAGATGCCGGACTGATTTCGTAGGAAGAATCTTAAGTAAATGTAACTCATCCACAAAGTAAGTGGCTCATAAGGCATTTGTCCGACCTATTCTTGAGTATTATTCATTATGGGATCCTAACCTTGGATCGTTTAGTTGGTGCTAGAGTATTATAGAGATTCTCAGCAAACTCCATTGGCAAACATTACAACAGAGGTCACTATTGAAATTTTGAGATAATACTTTCCGGGAAAAATTGGATGACATATTACTTCTCCCACATGCCTCTCAGGAAATGACCCTGATGAGAAATTTGAACTACGGTAATACAGAGGCTTGTCGGCAATCATTATTCCCATGCGCCATTAAGAGTGGAACAGGGATGGTGGAGATCAGTTATTGATATGAGAAGTATCCTCCGCTACAAGCCTTTTGGTGGTTTGAGGAATATGATGTAGATGGAGATGTAGATTTGCTGATACTGCAGTCCTAGGGGGAAAAAAGACAGGGAAAGTCTGGCTAGTTATCTGCAATCCCATATCATAGCTAGCGCAATAATTTTTTGATGACCTAACTTGTTCTGTGCCATTACTACCTACTAGAGCATAAATTGACATGTTGCCCTGGACTAATTCGTGTTTATAGGTATTCAGGACATGGAGGAACAGGAGGGATTATGTCATCTGTGGCAAAAGCAGCTCCTGTAGCAGCTGAGTCCACTTCCTGTGAGACTACATCTCAATCGCCATTGATTAAACGTACCAAGAAACAAATGGGAGAACGGTAAGTTCTTTTTCAGAACTGCAAGCAATAAACAGAGGGCTTGTAATCATTTTAAACTGCCTATGTGATTCCGAAAAAGTAGAGAGCTATGGACACACCCTTTTACCTTTACTTTTATTATTTTATAAACTGTTTCTGTGAACATAACATCTTGATAGAATTATTATGGAAGAGTTATTAACTTCCCATGCAATGTTTATCAGTTTAATAGTCATCCTCTTTTTAAACTCTGTCATCCTAATCTATCTACAGGAGGGAAGGATAGCTGAGGTACGTTAACTGATAGTGATTTATCACTGTTTACTATTATAAAATACAGATGTATTCTATTTAATATCAAGTGTTCATCATTTTTTTTCTAAATTTCAACATGTGCAATGCATATTATTTTCCACAATGCTTGAACACGATTCCAAATAATTTTGTATGGTAGCTTCAGTTATAGATGAAAAAGTAGATTACTATTTGCCTAAGCTTTTGCAGAGGCTCTAAAATCTCCAGCTTTGAAAGAAGGCAGTTTAGGTTTTACACCTTTCCCAGTACGATTAGATTTATTTATTTGTTTGTGTAAACCTCCTTCAGCCGGCCGAAGTGGCCGTGCGGTTAAAGGCGCTGCAGCCTGGAACCGCAAGACCGCTACGGTTGCCGGTTCGAATCCTGCCTCGGGCATGGATGTTTGTGATGTCCTTAGGTTAGTTAGGTTTAATTAGTTCTAAGTTCTAGGGGACTAATGACCTCAGCAGTTGAGTCCCATAGTGCTCAGAGCCATTGAGCCAAACCTCCTTCACAGAACATATATAACACACAAGGTAATTGACAGAAATAACTTTTGTAGCTGTTGTTTAATGAATATTAAACATATGTTATTTAAATTTTTGTTAAGTGAGAAATAACAAATTAGACTATGTACTGTACATTTACAACTTATTCCTGCAATTAGAAGCCCGATCTACATGTTTTAATGCATAGGATACCACAAGATTGAATAAAAGCAGTTTTACAGTCTGTAAGCTGTCACAGACTTAAAGTTTTATAGTTCAGGATGAAATTTTATTTGCCTTGGTAATTTGTTGCATAGTTTTTTTTCCTGCATGGTATACACCTTTTTGGCAAAAAGTGGTGTTGCAGTGACTAACATGTATATTGCTGTGTAACCTGGTACTGTAATAATGGTCAATTCTGTTTTCCGTAAAAGTGTTTTCTTTCCTTATTATACTTTTTTGTCTTGCAAAACTACTTGCAGTATATAAATACAGGGAAGGGGTAAAATTTTTAGATCTTAAAAGAAAGTTTTGCATGCTTTTCTGCTGCTTGCTTCCTCATTTAATTATTCTTATAATTCCTAATTCCTAAAAACTGTTTTGCTTTGGTTCACATTCCCCCAGAAAATGAAACTGCACTTCACTGATGAATACACGTGAGCAAGGTATACAACCCAAACTGTTCCTACACTAGTGTTATTGCTAAACGATCTTACTACATAGCTAATTTTTGCTAGTTTTGAATTTAGAGATGCACTATGACTGCTCCAGTGAAGATTTTCTTGAATATGAATTCCAAGAAATTCAGTTTCAGTAACAGCACTATATTTTGGGTATCGTTACACATTATGTGTTGTGCTGCATAAAAGAAATATGAGTGAAATAAGTAGCTAGACTAATAATGAATGTTTACATGTTTTAATTAGGTATGCTGAAAATACTGTGACAGCACTTTCCAAAAATTGTATGCCAGATACCAGCTTTATTACACATAGATGTATGTAGCTTCAAAACTTCTTTAGTCTATACTGTAACAAAAGTTACCATTTTTGAAAAAAATTAATGGTGGTGGGGTATTTTGAAGAATTTTAGAATGTTATAAAATTCAGTTATACAGTTTCCAAGAAGGTTAATTACATATTGACTTTGATATGAGAACCTTTTTTTACATATCATCATTTCAAAGATATTACCTCCAAACCTAATATGCCAAATTACCTTGCAGGGTGTGTTTTACTCATTAAAAGTGAAACTGGGCACAAAAAGGCTACTGCATTACTCTGCACCCAATGCATTCCTGCCAAGTTTCATCAAGATCATTTTGTGGTAGTTAGTTAACATACATCTGTTCTTAGAAAGATTGCATCCTTCCGAAATGTGGAATCTTTATTTATTGTACAAATCGATTTTGTTGTAAAATCTTCTAAAGAGATAAAAACGATTTGTATTGAGCCATAAGCAATTCTTAAACTTGGCTTAATATTACGATACTGTGAATGAAATACACTGACAGAAAAAAATCAGAACACAAAGAAGGAGTTGTGTGAGGTAAATAAAAGTTGGTAGGCATGTTACTACATCTGTAAGATGATGTATAGTCAAATTTTGCACCAATTGCATAGGAGTGCCACTAGTAGCACCACTGTGAGGATGCAGATCAAGTTTGCTCTAAATACACACTGTAACAGTATGAGTGTTAGTTACCTTTGAGCTTGGACATGACGAGTTGATGTTAGTCAAGACTGTATGTAAAGGAACAGAGACACCATTATCAGCACCCCACAGAGTTTGGAGGAGGTAGTATAATAGGGCTACGAGAAGGTGGATGTTCCTTCTGTGATATTGCAGAAAGACTTGGCAGGAATGTAGCCTCTATACATGATTACTGGCAACAGTGCTCATGAATATGAATGGTCAAAAGAAACCCAGGCTGCAGACTGCCACATGGTACTACTGAGAGGGAAGACCATCATGTTTCCTATGTGGCTCTGGTACATCGTTCTGCATCTGCAGCTCCAATCTGAGCAGAAGTTGGCACTGCAGTGACACAACGAAGTGTTACAAATTGGTTACATTAAGGAAAGCACTGAGCCAAATACCCTGTAGTGTACAATCCACTGAACCCAAACCACCACCTTATGCAACTTCAGTAGTATCAAGCAAGAGCTCTTTGGAGGGCAGAGTGGAGATCTGTTGCATTTTCTGGTGAAAGATCATTCTGCCTTGGTGCCAGTTATGTCCATGTGTTGATCTGAAGGAGTCCATTTCAGTGCCTGCAACCAACTTGTCTGCATGCTAAATGCATTGGACCAACACCTAGAATGATGGTCTGTGGTGCAATTTCATATGTCAGCTGGAGCACTCTCATGGTTGTCCCATGTTCACTGCAATTTTGTACCTCAATCTGGTGATTCAACCTGTTGTGCCGTCACTCATTAACAGCATTCCAGGTGGTGGTTTCTAACAGGATAACGCTTGCCCACATACTGCTGTTGTAGCTGACCACAGTCTGCAGAGTTTTGACATGTTGTCCTGGCCTGCTTGATCACCAGATCTGTCTTCAATCAAGCGCATACGGGATGTCATTGGATGACAACTCCAGCCTCATCCACAAACAGTATAAACTGTCCCTTTATTGACCATCTGAGCGCAACAGGCCTGGAACTCCGTGCCATAAACTGACATCCAGCATCTGTACTACTCAATGCATGCATGTTTTCAGCAATGATATCAACATTCTGGCAGTTGCACTGCTTATTTACATACTAGCGTTTCACATTTGCAATGGCTTATCTCTCCCTTACATTAACCTGTGATCTTGCAATGTTAATCACTTAAATATGTTATCTAGACAAATGCATTCTTAAAATTTCACTACTCTAAATTAATTATTTTTTGGTGTTGTGATTTTTTTTCATCAGTGTAAATTGTTTAATTGGAGAGGCATGAGAAATATGAAACTTTGTGGATTGTTGGTAAAATATTATTTTTTTAAAATAACGTAATATTTTGGTTTCATTTCAGTTCAGTATACTTTACCTAGATTCTGTAATGACAAAGTATTTAGATTGAAAGACAAAGATATTTCTATCTTCTCTCCTTGTGGTAGTGTTACAGTGTTGTTTCATTGGTGATGTGAATAGGAGGTAATTTGGAAAATAGTAGCCTGACTTGGGCAATCAGTGCATATAGTTATTTGAATAAAGTTACATAAACATTTCCTTGGAATGTTAAGTAATTTGTTGTGTATGATACATGGCTACTAATTTAAATTAGGTAATAATAAAATATACCTGGAATCTATGTACTTCAGTCTAAATATTGTGTAGTTTTAAGTTGCAAAATACATTATCATTAGGCTGCTATAATGTTTTTGAAGACGTTACACATTGAGTAAAGTGAAACACAAGTTGTGAAACATATTTGAGTCAGTGTCTCAGTGTGCCCTAAGTTAATTTTTCACACTCATACTTTCCATTTTGCTGTATAATTTTGTTGAAGGAGAAAAGTAGTATTTTAATATAACATTTTCCTGATTCAGAACCAGTAGGAGCTGGAAAAGAAGCTGTTATTGCCACTTTCACTGACTGTCCTATGTTGTACCCTTTGGTCTAAATGAGAAGAAAATATTTCTGGATCTGTAGAACTTCAGAGACTATCTCAAGATAAATGATAGGCACAAAGAAAGAAATAACACACACAAAGTTAAAGTTGGATACACCAACAAAGCCATCAGCTACAATTTATCTTCATTGGTGACCCGTAAGTTTACACATGGCAGAAGTGCAGACAGTCGCAGCTGAGTAGGAGAAAGACAGATACTGCCTACAGGAAAGTTAAAGAGGCATTTGGAGAAAAGAGAAGCAGTTGTATGAATATCAAGATCTCAGGTCGAAAATCAGTCCTAAAAGGGGAAGCTGAAAGGTGGCAGGAGTATATAGAGGGTCTATACAAGAGAGATGAACTGGAAGTTAATATTATAGAAAATGAAGAGGATATAGAAGAAGATGAGATGGGAGATATGATACTGCAAGGAGAATTTGACAGAGCAATGAAAGATTTAAGTCGAAACAAGTTCCTGGGAGTAGACAACATTCTGTCAGAACAATTAATAGCCCTGGGTGAGCCAACTATGACAAAACTCTTCCATCTGGTGTGCAAGATATGTGAGACAGATGAAATACCCTCAGAGTTCAATAAGAATGTAATAATTCAAATCCAAAAGGAAGCAGTTGCTGACAGGTGTGAAAATTAGCTAACAATCAGTATAACACATTATAGTTGCAACTATTAAATTTAATAGTTTTCAGCGGTGTTTCATGCTGTTTGTGGTGAAATATTGATTTAATAAAGTTTTGGAATGTTCGCTCGCTGTGTTTGTTAGAGTTTTCTGTGCATTGAAGTCGTTTAGTAAATTTTGTGCTTTAGTTTTCAGCTTACGTTTCTTGTTGTTTCAAGTGAAATATTTCAGTCAAATTTTCATTCAGTGTTTTAACTTCATTTGAATTTTTGGTTTTAGCTAATAATTTTGTAAAGTTTTGTTGTTATTGGTATTAGCTGTGGTGTAGTAGTACTAATTAAAGTAGTTGCTTTCTTAGTAGACAGAGGATCTTGAGACCACTGTTGTTAGTTCTATAAATAATTCTACTGGTGTAACTGAATTTTGGTAATGTAGACATACAGTTTTCTTACAGTAACTGTAAAATTTTACCATGAGTGAGAAGTGAGGACTCTGTCGTAGGTTTGTGAGTTGTGGGTTATGGTGTGGGATTTGTTCAAAGTATTTTCATTGGGGGGGGGGGGGGGGGGGGGGGAATGCAGTGGGGAAGCCAGTGGGCATTCTAGCGAGATTGTCTCCTGGGAATGCAGAACCTGTAGTAGAAATAAGTTGATAGAGGAGCAGGAGCATAAGATCTGTGCCCTTCAGGTGCAGTTACAATGCACAGAGGAGGAGCTAGATAAGTTGAGAAGGGGGAAGGGTGAAGGGTGAGGGGGAATGGAAACTGACTGTTGGCAAGAAGGGCAGCTAGGAACAGGAGATATTCAGACAGTTATCCTTTGCGTATATGCAATAGATTTGACCAACTGTCAGAGCTGATTGGAGAGGAGCCTCTTGTAACTGTAGACGTAGAGAACATGCAGCCATCTTCAGCAGTCAGGAGGCCTAGGTCAGTTGCAAAGCCTTACAGAAAGAAGATGGTTCTGCTGTGTGGACCAGCAGTTGCAGGAAGTGTTAAGGAGTGAGTACCAGGTCACCAGCATTGTGAAGCCTAGTGCAGGGTTAGCTCAAATGACTGACAGCATAGGGGTGTTTTGCAGGAATTTTATGAAGGGGGGTCAGGTAGTGAAATTCAGTGAGGCAGGGAACACTCTTGATAGGGATGGGAAATATGATGTAGGTGGTGACCTGGTAAAGATAGCTACTAAAATTGGTGGCACTAATGTGTATTTTGTGCAACTGTTTCAGCATCAGGATTGGCCTCATCTTAATGCTGCTGTTAGGCATGTTAACATGGGGCTGGGGAAAGTGCTGATGGCAGAGGGCATGGGTCACATCTCGGTGGTGCCAGTTGGGTCAAATGGCAGATCGGGTTTCACAGGGCATGGCCTGCATCTCAATAGGTATGGGAAGGGGAGGCATGCAAAGCTTAAAGGTGAAAGTGTAGTGGGTGGTGGCGGTGGGATCACTCATGGAAAAATTCCTGTAGTAGTTGGTGTTAGAGCTGCACCTTTTATAGATTAAAGTCAGCTGATAGCTATACCTGCTTACAGGAAGTCCCTCTAACTAAGGGCTCACCTTCAGAGGATGTAATTTTCCCAAGTAGAGAAGAAATTGGCATATTTCATCAAAATGTAAGAGGTATTAGAGATAAAGTTAATGAACTGCTTAAAGATGTTGACTCTGAAATTATTGGTATGTCAGAGCACCACTTAAATAATTTGACAATTCAGAGGCTTCTTCACCAGGATACAAATTAGCTGGCTGTTTTTCAAGGAGTTCCTTATGGGGTGGGGGAGTGGCTGTGTACATAAAAAACAGTATTCCATTTGAGTCCATAGACGTATCACGGCACTGCACTGAACAGATATTTGTATGTTGTGCAGGGGCAGTTGAATTTAGTGAAACTAAACTTCTAATCGTTGTTTATAAGTCCCTAACTTTGACCTGAGCATTTCTGTTCAAGCTAGAGTGGGTTCTTGGTTCACTTTGTAGGATGTGCCAGAAATTAGTTATATGTGGTGACTTCAATATAAATTTGTATATGATGGTGCAAGAAAAAGGATGTTAGTAGATCTCCTAAATTCATATGATCTGATGCAGACTGTGTTTTTCCAACTATGGTGCAGGGGAACAGTAGCATAGCCATAGACAATATTTTTATTCATTCTTCATTACTAGATGGGCATTCTGTTAGTAAAAGGGTGAATGGCCTTTCAGATCATGATGCACAAATTTTAACACTAAAAGGCTTTAGTAATCACACAAATGTAACATTTAATTACAAACTATATAGGAAAGTTAATCCACCATCAATAGAGAGTTTTTTAAACCTTGTCAAGGAACAAGAGTGGGAGGATGTTTATAGTGGCGATAACATAGATCATAAATATAATGCTTTCCTCAACACATTTCTCATGCTCTTTGAGTGTTACTTTCCATTAAAATGTTCTAAATGGAGTACTAGAAGTAATAGGCAGCCCAAGTGGCTTACCAGTGTGATAAGGGTATCATGTAGAACAAAGCGGGAATTATATCAAAATGTTAGACGTGCTAACAATCAAGCTACAGTAGCACAAACAGTATTGTAAGGTGCTTAAAAATGTTATTAGGAAGGCAAAGAGCATGTGGTATGCAAATAGAATAGCTAATTCACAGGATAAAACTAAAACCATATGGTCAGTTGTAAAGGAAGTGTCTGGTCAGCAGCACAAGGTCGATGATATAGAGTCAGTTCGCAATAAAAATATTTCTGTTCCTGATAAGTCAGATATATGTACAGTTTTTAACAATCATTTTCAGAGCATTGCTAGTGAATTAAATAAAAATATATTTTCTACGGGGAATCCTATAACTTTCTTGGCAAATGCCTTTCTGAGATTGATGTCTGAAATACTTCTGTGTGATACAGACAAGAGGGAGATTGAGTCAATAATTAAATCACTGAAGACTAAGGACTCTCATGGTTATGATAGTGTCTAGTAGAATATTAAAGTACTGTGCTGCACATGTTAGCCCTGTATTTAGCCATATTTGTAATTTTTCCTTTATAAATGGTCAGTTTCCTGAACAATTGAAGTATTCAGTAGTAAAGCCACTTTATAAAAGGGAGAAAGGGATAATGTAGATAACTTTAGACCTATTTCTATGCTATCAGTGTTTGCTAAAGTTATTGAAAAGGCTGTGTATGTCAGGATAATTGATCATTTTATACCACATGATTTGCTTTCAAATGTACACTTCAGCTTTAGAAGTCATGTAACAAATGAAAATGCTATATGCTCTTTTCTCTGTGAGGTACTGGATGGATTAAACAAAAGGCTTCAAATGCTAGGCATATTTTTTGAGTTAACTAAGGCATTTGATTGTGTTGATCACAAAATATTGCTCCAGAAGTTGGACCATTACGCAATACGGGGAGTAGCTCACAATTTGTTCACCACTTACTTTAGCAACAGCCATCAAAAGGTAATTATTCGCAATGTTGAGAATGGCTGTCATGTGGGGTCTGAGTGGGGTACAGTCAAGTAGGTGGTGTCCCAGGGCTCAATGTTGGGGCCACACCTGTTCCTTATTTACATAAATTATATGGCCCCTAGTATTATGGGTAACTCCAAAATATTTCTGTTTTCTGATGATACTAGCTTGGTAGTGAAGGATGTCGTGTGCAACATTGCCTCAGTTTCAAATAGTGCAGTTCATGACCTAAGTTCATGGGTTGTAGAAAATGAATTAAAGTTAAGTCACAGTAAGACTCAGTTTTTACAGTTTCTAACACACAGTTCAACAAAACCTGATATTTTAATTTCACAGAATGGACACATGATTAGTGAAACTGAACATTTCAAATTTCTAGATGTTCAGATAGATAGTAAGCTGTTATGAAAAGCTCACGATCAGGATCTTGTTCAAAGACTTAATGCTGCCATTTTTACTATTTGAATGGTATCTGAAGTGAGTGATCGTTCAACATGAAAATCAGTCTAATTTGCTTATTTTCATTCACTTATGTCATATGATCTTATATTTTGGGGGTAACTCTTCCCATTCTAAAAAGATATTTTTGGCTCAGAAATGGATGGTTCGGGCAATAAGTGGTGTAAGTTCACGAACCTCTTGTTGACCCCTGTTCACGAGTCTGGGTATTTTGAAATTGGCCTATATATGGCTGAAGATTAGATGGGTAGATCATATATATATATATATATATATATATATATATATATATATATATATATATATATATATATATATATATATATATATGAATTTTGTGTATATGTTTGTGTGTTTGTGTGTCTGTCAACATGCCAGTGCTTTCATTTGGTAAGTCACATCATCTTTGTTTACACACACACACACACACACACACACACACACACACACACACACTCACTCACTCACTCACACTCCTTAGTGTCATTTATTGTTAACAATACTAGCTTATTCGCAAGAATAAGCAGCTTTCACTCAGTTAATACTCGGCAGAAATCAAACCTGCATTTGGATTGGACTTCCTTAACTCTTGTGCAGAAAGGTGTGCAGTATACTGCTGCATCCATTGTTTCCTCGTGGGTCACTCCTTCTAATCTGTTGAGGAGTTTCCTGAAAAATTAAGCTGATTCTTGTTATATTGTTGATTGTGTTTACTTCAACTTGTGGGCTGACTTTTTTCAGGTTCATAAACATTTATTTTCTTCTGTTATTACTTTTATGCTGTAATTTCATGTACTGACACATTCCATGACCTTGGAGATTTGCTCCACAATTTGGTCCTCCGGAACTTGATGTGTAATTAAATAAATAAATAAATATACTAATGGGAATTCTTTACAGAAGAATGGAAAAACTGGCAGAAGCCAACCTTGGTGGGGGAGATCAATTTCAATTCTGCAGAATTGTAGGCAAATCGGAGGCAATACTGTCGCTATGAATTATCTTAGAATATAGATTAAGGGAAAGCAAACCTATATTTATAGCATTTGTAGGCTTAGATAAAGTGTTTGACAGTGTTGACTGGAAGACTCTCTTTGAAACTCCATATGTATCAGGGTGCAAAAGGCTATTTACAACTTGTGCAGAAACCAAACAGCAGAGACAAGAGTCATGAAAGGAAAGCTATAATTGAGAAGGGAGTGAAAGATGGTTATATCCTATCTCTGATGTTATCCAGTCTGTACACTGAGCAAACAGTAAAGGAAAAAAGAAAAAATTTTGAGTAGGAATTAAAGTTCAGAGAGTAGTAAAAACTGTGAGGTTTGCCAATAACATTGTCATTCCACCAGAGGCAATAAAGGACTTGGAAGAACAGTTGAACAGAATGGACAGTGTCTTGAAGAGTAGTAAAAACTGTGAGGTTTGCCAATAACATTGTCATTTCACCAGAGACAATAAAGGACTTGGAAGAGCAGTTGAACAGAATGGACAGTGTCTTGAAAGGAGGATATAATATGAACATCAACAAAAGCAAAACAATGATAATGGAAGGTAGTCAAATTAAGTCAGGTGATGTCAAGGGAATTAGTTGTGGAAAAAAGACACTCAGAGCAGTAGGTGAGTTTGGCTGTTTGGGAAATGAACTAACTGATGATGGCATAAAATCTAGACTGACAATGGCAATACAACCAATTTGTTAACATCATGCACTGACTTAAGTATTAGGAAGTCTTTCCTGAAGTTATTTATCTGAAGTGTAGCTGTGTATGGAAGTGAAACATGAATGATAAACAGTTTAGACTAGGAGAGAACAGAGGCTTTTGAAATATGGTACTACAGAAGAATGCTGAAGATTAGATGGGTAGATCATAAAACTAATGAGAAGGTACTGAATAAAATTGGGGAGACAAGAAACTTGTGGTACAATTTGACCAAATGAAGGGATTGGTTGATATGACACATTCTGAGACATCACCAATTTGGTAATGGAGGAAAATATGAGGGGTAAAAATTGTAGGAGGAGACAAAGAGATGAATGCAGTAAGCAGATTCAGGGGGATGTAGATTGCAGTAGTTATTTGGAGATGAAGAAGCTTCCACAGGATGTAGTTGCTTGAAGAGCTGCATCAAACAGTTCCTTCTGACTGAAGACCACAACAACACCAGGTAAAATGATAGCACCAAACCCTTCATGGACTTTCCACTGAAAAATTAGTGCACTACAAATAAGTTATTAAAAATCTTATGAATAATCATTTGTTTACTTTTGTGAAGCAGATTCTTGGTATTAGGTCTGAGTGTTGCTTCACAATTTACATAATCTGTTAATGAAGAATATTCATGAAACCTAGTGGTCGGTAACACTGCAGTCAAAACATGGTAGATCTTCTATAGATACTAAATGCATACTGTCACACAATTAGAATCAGATTGTCTGTGGCCAATGCATACTCTCATGTGGTGCAATTTCACCAGCAGCATTAAAGTGAGATCAGACCCCCTATGCTGTCAGTGCTAAATGCTTTCAACTTTTAACCCATTATGTTTAAAACTATTGAAAATATCACCAAAGTTTTGACAGTTGATTATCTGAATGTATTTAGTTCACTAATCTAGAAATGAAAAAGTACCCTTAGTGGAAATTGAGAAACAATTTTTTATAAATATGCCAGTTTATTTCAACAAATTATTGTTTTTTATACAACACAGCATCAATTATCTAACTCTCAAAACACTGATTGTTGATCCATATAATTACCTCCTCTATATAAACAATCCTCATAAATTCTTTGTTTATTGGTTCATGCGAAAATGGGTCTTTTGCATGAAAATTTACTGTTTTGAGAAAATTCAAGTTTAAGTAAGAGGTCTATGGAAACACACCTTTCTTCTTAAAAAAAAAAAACACAGTGTGCTCCATAATCTGATTCTTCTTCTTCACCTAAATATTCTTCATTCTTCTCTTCTTTCTTGCCTCCTTGATCATTTGCTGAGCAGAAATTTCAGCTTTACACTCTCTTAATCAGTCCATGGCTTCCAATGTAGTTGCCATATTATGCCCTGTATTTTTCCCAGCTGATCCAGGACTTTTAATCTCCCATAATTACCATCATTGAAAGAAATAACTACATCAAATACACCTTCTCTTAAAGTTTTCATGCCTACAAACACATTTTTTGGAATCTGTGTCCACATAATATTGTTAAATGCCTCATTAACATTCTGTGTGTTACCATGGAGGCATTTCTTTAGCAAGTCTGGATGTGTTAAGTCTCTGAATATAGACTTCATGGCCTCCATTACTGCGTCAGGCACTGAGTGATTATGTTTAAATCCATCTAATTTTCCTGCTGCCTCCATTTTTCTATACTTGCACCATGTATCTGGTGCAGGTGGGCACAATCTATGCACAGGGTTAGTGTCTGTGAAGGTATGTTGCCCACATTGCACTTTTCACGCTTTCCAACTTGTGTGTTTTCTCTTATGGCTTTGCCACCATATTCCTGAAATTCATCAATAACTTTATCAGTAAGCCTTCCAGCATATTTCATATGCAGGAAGCGGCTACAAGGGTAGCAGAGTACGTGTGGAGTGCACATGTGGGTTTTTTAGGTTAGAGGATTCCTTCCCTAGGCCCGCCAAGACACCTCCTGAGACGCTGCAAGGTAATAGTAGGCAAGATGCAACAGGGAATAACAATATTAATGTGCTAATAGTAAACTGCAGGAGCATCTATAGAAAGGTCCCGGAACTGCTGTCATTAATAAAGGGTCACAATACCCACATAGTACTAGGGACAGAAAGTTGGCTGAAACCAGACATAAACAGTAATGAAATCCTAAACTGAGATTGGAATGTATACCGCAAAGACAGGCTGGACAGTGAAGGGGGAGGCATGTTTATAGCGATAAGAAATGCAATAGTATCGAAGGAAATTGACGGAGATCCGAAATGTGCAATAATTTGGGTGAAGGTCACGGTTAAAGCAGGCTCAGACATGGTAATTGGATGTCTCTATAGGCCCCCTGGCTCAGCAGCTGTTGTGGCTGAGCACCTGAAGGATAATTTGGAAAATATTTCGAGTAGATTTCCCCACCATGTTATAGTCCTTGGTGGACATTTTA
The DNA here is from genome assembly GCF_021461385.2 of Schistocerca piceifrons. Taxonomy (NCBI): domain Eukaryota; kingdom Metazoa; phylum Arthropoda; class Insecta; order Orthoptera; family Acrididae; genus Schistocerca; species Schistocerca piceifrons. The sequence continues at coordinate 682,274,545 of NC_060149.1, read as the reverse complement.
ATTTGCTGGATATAGACTGGGAGACTCAAACGTTCATAACGGGTGGCAGGGACAAAGAATCCAGTGAAATTTTTTAAAGCGCTTTATCTGAAAACTATCTTGAGCAGTTAAACAGAGAACCGACTCGTGGCAATAACATATTAGACCTTCTGGTGACAAACAGACCCGAACTATTTGAAACAGTTAACACAGAACAGGGAATCAGTGATCATAAAGCGGTTACTGCATCGATGATTTCAGCCGCAAATAGAAATATTAAAAAAGGTTGGAACATTTTTCGGTTTAGCAAAAGTGACAAAAAGCAGATTTCAGAGTACCTGATGGCTCAACACAAAAGTTTTGTCCCAAGTACAGATAGTGTTGAGGATCAGTGGACAAAGTTCAAAACCATCATACAATATGCACTAGATGAGTATGTGCCAAGCAAGATCGTAAGAGATGGAAAAGAGCCACCATGGTACAACAACCGAGTTAGAAAACTGCTGCGGAAGCAAAGGGAACTTCACAGCAAACATAAACATAGCCAAAGCCTTGCAGACAAACAAAAATTACGCGAAGCGAAATGTAGTGTGAGCAGGGCTATGCGAGAGGTGTTCAATGAATTCGAAAGTAAAGTTCTATGTACTGACTTGGCAGAAAACCCTAAGAAATTTTGGTCTTATGTCAGAGCGATAGGTGGATCAAAACAAAATGTCGAGACACTCTGTGACCAAAATGGTACTGAAACAGAGGATGACGGACTAAAGGCCTAAATACTAAATGTCTTTTTCCAAAGCTGTTTCACAGGGGAAGACTGCACTGTAGTTCCTTCTCTAGATTGTCGCACAGATGACAAAATGGTAGATATCGAAATAGACGACAGAGGGATAGAGAAACAATTAAAATCACTCAAAAGAGGGAAGGCTGCTGGACCTGATGGGATAACAGTCAGATTTTACACAGAGTACGTGAAGGAACTTGCCCCCCTTCTTGCAGCGGTGTACCGTAGGTCCCCAGAAGAGCGTAGCATTCCAAAGGATTGGAAAAGGGCACAGGTCATCCCGGTTTTCAAGAAGGGACGTCGAACTGATGTGCAGAACTATAGACCTATATCTCTAATGTTGATCAGTTGTAGAATTTTGGAACACGTATTATGTTCGAGTATAGTGACTTTTCTGGAGACTACAAATCTATTCTGTAGGAATCAGCATGGGTTTTGAAAAAGACGATCGTGTGAAACCCAGCTCGCGCTATTTGTCCACGAGACTCAGAGGGCCATAGACACGGATTCACAGGTAGATGACGTGTTTCTTGACTTCCGCAAGGCATTCGATACAGTTCCCCACAGTCGTTTAATGAACAAAGTAAGAGCATATGGACTATCAGACCAATTGTGTTATTGGATTGAAGATTTCCTAGATAACAGAATGCAGCATGTCATTCTTAATGGAGAGAAGTCTTCTGAAGTAAGACTTATTTCAGGTGTGCCACAGGGGAGTGTCATAGGACCGCTGCTATTCACAATATACATAAATGACCTTGTGGATGACATCAGAAGTTCACTGAGGCTTTTTGCGGATGATGCTGTGGTATATCGAGAGGTTGTAACAATGGAAAATTGTACTGAAATGCAGGAGGATCTGCCGCGAATTGACGCATGGTGCAGGGAATGGCAATTGAATCTCAATGTAGACAAGTGTAATGTGCTGCGAATACATAGAAAGAAAGATCCCTTATCATTTAGCTACAATATAGCAGGTCAGCAACTGGAAGCAGTTAATGCCATAAATTATCTGGGAGTATGCATTAGGAGTGATTTAAAATGGAATGATCATATAAAGCTGATCGTCGGTAAATCAGATGCCAGAGTGAGATTCATTGGAAGAATCCTAAGGAAATTCAATCCGAAAACAAAGGAAGTAGGTTACATTACGCTTGTTCGCCCGCTGCTTGAATACTGCTCAGCAGTGTGGGATCCGTACCAGATAGGGTTGATAGAAGAGGTAGAGAAGATCCAATGGAGAGGAGTGCGCTTCATTACAGGATCATTTAGTAATCGCGAAAGTGTTACGGAGATGATAGATAAACTCCAGTGGAAGACTCTGCAGGAGAGACGCTCAGTAGCTTGGTACAGGCTTTTGTTGAAGTTTCGAGAACATACCTTCACCGAAGAGTCAAGCAGTATATTGCTCTCTCCTACATATATCTCGCGAAGAGACCATGAGGATAAAATCAGAGAGATTAGAGCCCACACAGAGGCATACCGACAATCCTTCTTTCCACGAACAATACGAGACTGGAATAGAAGGGAGAACCAATAGAGGTACTCAAGGTACCCTCCGCCACACACCGTCAGGTGGCTTGCGGAGTATGGATGTAGATGTAGATATACTTTTACCATCTGACAATTTGTGTCACCAAGTTTCTTTTTCAGCTGCATGACACAATGCAGGGGCTGTCTGTGATTGACCTATCACAGTATGCCATTCTTCAGTTTTGCCCAATCTTAAATGGCTTACAGAAGCTTCTAAATGGTTTTTCATGAAATTACAAAGAGTAAACATAATTAAAGGAAATTAGAACTAAACATTTTGTCAAAGATGAGGTTATTAAATCAGGAGCCTGAACTAAGATTGAAAGAGGATCAGAAGAGTAAAATCAGTCATGACCTCAGAGAAACAGTCCTTGAATTCACATTAAATAATTTGATTAAAGCATCATAAACTTAAAACAGGATTTCCTCAAGAGAATTTGAACACTGCACCATCCAAATTTGACTAGTGCTGATACTATTTATAGGAACTACTGTCAGTAATTTAGGTATCATTTAACTTATTTCACTCACATAAAGGTTTATTGATATAATCAATAAAAAGCAGGTATTTTATGTGCTCTGCTGAGATAAATTTAGGCCAAGTATCACTAATTCTCAGAATAGACTCATCTCGACCTACCTACAAAATAATTTTAAGTTAATATGAAGTACAACAATGAGAAAGACTATAAAAGCAAGACATGTTGTGACCCTGAATGCATAGATTTTAGAACAATCTGTAGTGTAGGAGAAATAGCTCAATCCTTATATTTTATATACAAAAACGGAAATTAAAAAGTTGATTTTGTTGTACCATTTTGCACTGTATCTGTACAAGGTGAGCCCAAAAACAAGGAAAGAATTAATTGTGGTGGTAACACTGCCACAGGCAACATCACAATGCTATTGTAGTTGTAGAAGGGGCCTGATGCTAGTTTTGCCTGTAGGCCACTGGTGAAAGTTCAGCATGTGTAGGCCATAGCTGCAATCAGAGTGCCATAAACATTACAAACCAGTGAAACAATTAGTTTCTAGCATCTGGTAGATGTATCAGCAAGCTGGTGGATGTGGAATGCTTTCAGGGAAAAATATTTCACAGTGTGTGTATGTTTCAGCAAGGGAAAAGAGTGTGTTACTCAAGAGCAATCAAAGTTTCTAACAAATCATTTGAGTGTGGTTACTTGACACTGGAACTCACTAATCAAAAATAAGGATACATTCATGGCAAATTTTATGAAATGCCATTGGAGGCAAGAGGTTTAGATTACCATGGGTTACTTTGCTGCCATGCCTTGTGTAAGATATATTAATGTCTGCTGGTAGGTATGTAAGTGTTGAGTTGTGAGTGTAAATGATAATAATCAGTAAGAAGCACTGGTGTTACATACTGATACAGTCCACCCATCCTGTGACCACATGTAGAATAAGCATTTCCTGTATATCTCTAGTTGCCAAAATAATATGCCAGCATCCATTTAAAGAAAAAAAGGAGAGAAAATAAGAGGAAAAATGATCATTTGTGTTTTAAATATGTAGTGTGTGCAAGTCATGAAGTTCACAGTTAGAGGAAAATATGACAGTGAAAAAACAATACAAAGACAAGACTTAAATGCACACCAGATGATTTGATTGAGGTAAAATCCAGTATGACAGAGAAGCAGTTTTGACCTAATATATTACAGAATTCAAACCACCTTATATTACATTTATGTCTCTTTTTACTCTTAACTTATATTCTATTTATGGTGTAATAATATGTTCTATACACTGACTATATTTAAACAGTTTTGGCACATATTTTTTGAGTTTTCATTATGTATAAAATACTTTTACTTTTTATTGAAATTAAGTCACTTCGAGACCCTAGCAGTTACTGTTTCTTATATTAAAACACAAGTTTATTATCAGTCAGTCCATTGCACACCCTACACACTGCTGGAAAAGAGGAAGAGACAGTGATGACTTTATCCATTTCCCACTTTTGTTCACAGGAAAACACTCTTATGAAAAAAAATCACAACACCAAAAAAATTATTGTAGAATAATGAAATTTTAGGGATACATTTGTCTAAGAAATGTATTTAAGTGATTAGCAAATTAATGTAAGAGTGAGATGACCCACTGCAAATGTGAAATTCTGGTACGTTAATAACCATTGTACCCATCAGAATGTTGAATATAATCATGCAACCACATGTGCACTGTGTTTTACAAGTGCTGGATGTCAGTTTGTGGGATGAAGCTCCATGCCTGTTGCACTTAGTCAGTCATTGCAGGAACAGTTATTGCTGTTTATGGATGACACTGGAGTTGTCCGATGATGTCTCATACCTGTTTGACTGCAGACAGACCTGCTGATTGACCAGCTCAAGGCAAAATGTCAACACTCTGTAGACCAGGTTGGACTGCAAAAGAGGTATGTGAGTGAGCATTATCCTGTTGGCTAACACCCCTTGGAATGCTGTTCAGAAATGATAGCAGAACAGGTTGAATCACCACTCTGACATACAGTTTTGCAGTCAGGATGTGTGGGATAACCACGAGGATGCTCCTGCTGCTCTATGAAATCACACCACAGACCATATCTCCAGGTTTGTCCAGGGTGTGTCTAGCATGGGGACAGGTTGGTTGCAGGTCCTCAACTTGCCGACATCTAAGCAACCTCAACACTTATCACCAATGAGCTCTTGCTTGACACAACTGAACCCCAAAATGGTGGTTCAGTTGAATGCATGCTATGGGCCACCTGGCCCAGAGCTGTTCTTTAAGTAACTGATTTGTAACAGTTTGTTGTGTCACAGTGGTACCAACTGCTGCTCAGACTGCTGCTACAGATGCAGCATGATGTGCCAGAGCCATATGCCAAACTCAAACGTCTTCCCTCCCAGTAGTGCCAAGTGTCTGTCCAGAGCCTGGTCTTCTTGCGAATGTACATTTTTGTGACCACCATTGCCAGCAATGATCTACAGTGGCTACGTTCCTGCCAAGTCTTGCTGCAGTATCGCAGAAGGAACATCCAGTTTTTCACAGAAATGGCCTCATTCAAAGTCAATGAGGTGTTGATAATGGCACCTTTTGTTGCCTTAAATGCATTCTTGACTAACATCAACTCACCACATTCAATCTCAAAGGTTCCTGACACTCATGATGATTACAGCATATGTTTGAAGCAAACCTGATTTGCATCATCATAGTGCTTCCACTAGTCCTGTTTTTATGCAGTTCACATGAAATTTGAGTAGACATCATCTTTCAGGTGTAGAAACTTTCCTGCCAATTTTTGTGTATGTCACATAAATCATTCTTGATGTTGTGAATTTTTTCCATCACTGTCCATTGTATTGTATGAAAACTGAAATGATGGGTAAGGTAACGTACTTCTACAGCTATACAGTGCAGTATTTTTGTGCTTTGAACAATTGAAGCAATTTCTATGCATTTTTCTGATATGGTGAAGTGTTGCAGCAGTAACTCTACCATACAGTATATTTGGTAATACAGTTGGAAATACTTTGTTAGAACTGTGTTCATTAGACACATCTTTAGCCCAGCTGAATCCTAAATGGAACTGGCATAACATAAAAGGTAAACATCTTTTTAAAACCACTTTCTCTCTTTCCAGAAGTTCAGGTTCTCTTCAAAGCAGAAGCATTAATCCAGTTAACTCTATACAGATCTGAAGATTCGATACAATAGCTGGAGATACACTTAGTAGCTTTTTACTGTTACCACAAAGGCACCAAATAATCTTTGATTGACAATTTGTGCTTCCTAAAAGTCTATGAGCAGCTTCCACATGATTGTATATCATGAAAACACACAAGACTAACAGATTACTCCTTCTTTTACACACTTCCAAATTTGTTGTGGATCAAGGGTAAAACAAAAGTACACCACAATGTATTACAGATGACTCAGAAAGCAACTTACAGAAAGGAATGGTAATACCATGGTGACCTTATTGGTTGGCCCACTCCTGGCCATGCTCTTTTCAGAATAGTGTCATCTGAAAACTTTTCTGGAGCTCACTACACTAACTTGTGGCATTCTGTGGATCCAATTAACAGTATTACAACTGAGAAAGACTTCAAAATTAATGTTTATCAGTGAGGAAAGGATGTTTGTGGCAATCCTTTGTTTGTGATGACACCTCTGGCTACAAAATGCAAGAAGATTTGCCAAAGTCTGACTAGCCTTGAGGAAGCCCAGAACAATAAACACACACACACACACACACACACACACACACACACACACACACACACACACACACACACACACACACACACAAACAAACAAACAAACAAACAAACAAACACACACACATGCACGCACATCATTTGGCAGCCATGCCCTTTCATAGTACCATTGTCTATTAATGCACAAAGAGTGACCATTTGCAGTGCAGGCACTTCACCATGACATCTGACGCTAATCAATGCTTCAGTGCATTCATAATAAAGAGGAAAGGGAGTGAATAGGTCTACAGTTGGAGAAGCAGCAATTGCATTAGCTACCTCCTGCTTCTGTGACACACCATGTGAAAAACAAAGAGGAAGAGTATAAGTTGTTTTACTATCCTCTCCATAATAATGTAAGTATTTCCAATTGTGTTTCAGAATGTATAAGTGTTCATAATTGTGTGAGAGAAGCAATGACATACTTTTAGTTTTTTTTTCATTTCTGTTGTTTATGAAAGTTGAGGCTAAGGCTTGCCATCATCATGAACTTCTATTATCCCTCCTAGACAAAATACCATTTTTTACATTTGATGTATGCAGGAACAGCTATCCAAGTGTCTTTATATTTTTAACTGGTATAGAAGATAAACCTATAAGCAATATAAAGGCTAGAAAAACAATCTCCAACACACACTCATGGCTAGGTCATCTCAGGCTAATGCATGGTTGTAGGTTTTCAGAAGAGGGGAAAACAGGAGTGACTGTGTCAGCTATGGCAGAAACAGCATCTGTGTCCACCTTCCATGACGCAACACCAGGCAGGGCACCAACTGAATATACCAAGAAGCAAACAGAAGAAGAGTAAGTTTATCATCATTAGCATGTAAATATAAACACATCTTGAGTCACTTTTTCAAATATATTTGGGTTTTCAAGTTAATTAAAGGTGTACAAATATACAGTCATTATATTTATTTTTCTAATTTTAGTCTGTAAATTTTTATTTGAGCTAATATAAGTAGTTAAGATGTTTATTGATTTCAGTACATTTTTCTTGAAGGAACTTTTAGGGCAGGTGTAGCACGTACTGCAGCTCAACCAGTATTAACCTGCTTCTCATCGTTCCTACTCAGTAGCAGCACTTTTGATCACCACAAAGCTGAAAAGTGTAAATGAGTGCAAGATGGTGCATACTCAAAAATGTACACAACACCATTGTGTACATTGAACTGACACACCCATTTCTTCTTCACTAAGTTTGATATTAGAAATGGTGACCAGTTTGTCAACTACAGAAATTTGTTAGCTTGTTGAACCAGATCAACTCTACAATTACAGTAGTGAAGTTAATGGTTATACTGTGGTAGAAAGACACATTTCACATTTACACATGCCACAGTTTACACTTAGCAGTGTTCTGTAGTAATTTATTAGAAAAATGTACACTTTGATAGTTCCTTTAAGCCGGTCTATAATGGGAAACACTATGTGCAACAATCACTGGTTTTGATAAAAATAACATTCCACAGCCTTGGTTATCACAACACAGATTGAGTGATATGTTCATTAGTTTAAGCTATAGAAATCATTCAAAAGCTATTAAATGTTAAAGTTCTTGAGTTCTTACTTGTGTGCTTTCTAACTGCAAACTGGCAATTTTGAGTGATGTTTGACTGCTTATAGATAAGCATAACAACAAACTGTTACTGTGGAAACTATACAATGCTTTACAATTTAGCTAGGTTGACTTTTGCTGTTTTTGATCTACAACAAGAACAAATGTGATTCTGTATTAACTACATGAAATGCTTTTTTAGCTTTGTTTCACAATCTGTAGTATTACTGTATGACCTATGTTTCAGGTTTAAACATATTTTCCTGCAACCTGTGTCATAGAGTAACAATAAAGTTTTTGAAACAAGACTAAAAAAAGCTTTCATTGAGTTAACATGATATACAGTATTTCACCAAGAACCCACAGATGAATCAATTAGAAGAATGAGATTTTGTCTCATAGAAAATGTCACATGTCAGAAATTTGGAAAACTCTATGGACACTATTCTTCCTACACAATGGGAATCCTCTTGTTTATATATCAGAGTGCCATATTGCAGATTAGGATAAATTACATGAAATTATTAATAATTTAATTAAAATTTTTCTGTGTAATTATGTGTCAGTGGGCTTGCCACAGTGGTAACATCAGTTCCTGTCAGATCACTGAAGTCAAGCACTGTTGGGCTTGGCTAACACTTGGACTGGTGACCAACTGATCTGCCGAGTGCTGTTGGCAAGTGGGATGCACCAACCCTTTTGTGGCCAACTTAGGAACTACTTGATTGAGAAGCAGCATTTTTGGTCATGGAAACTGACAATGGCTGGGAGAACGGGGTGCTGACCATATGCTCTTCCATATGGGCATCCACTGATGCCTGCTGATGCCTGTGGGCTGAAGATGACACTGTGGTTGGTCGGTACCATTGGCCTTCATGGCCTATTCAGACAGAGAGTGTTTTATGTCATTACGTACAGAAAAATTTAGGTAGCAAAAGTATGTTGTCAAAGATCAGAATCTAACAGCGGTTGTGACAAAAACAGCAATGGACGTTGGCAGCAGCTCTGAACTTCAGATTTCATTATTTCAGAAGACATTAATTTTAGGTAATTTAAAGTACTTCACAAGAAAGTCAGAATACGTAAGTTTCTACTGGTGTGGATCATTAGCTGAATTATGTTGATTAGCCTTAAAAAAATTTCACATCATACTATAATGTTAAAATTATTTAATTGTAACTTTTAATTAACCTGCTCTATAGCCAAACTAATGGTGTAAGCGGAATCAGCCTAGCCAAAAACAATATCTAAACAATAAATTTGAACAGGTGAATCTCAAATTCACTTTTGGAATATCAGTAAATATGCCATACATACTTATATGACAGTACTGAAAATGTTGCAGAAAATTAGAAAAAGGAAAGAAAAAAATTATTTATTGTGAGAGATCAAAAACATAACACATGGGATGGAAACCATGTTCTATGTCACATAACTCACACTCTGGATGTAAATGGCATTCTCAGTACAATGGCCCTTCTGAAATCCAGACTGATTTACTGATGATGTTATTGTTGCTAAGGTGAGATACTACTCTAGAATACAACACTTTCTCAAAAATTTTGGAAAATGATGTCAGCAGTGAAACAGATCTGTAGTTATTGACATCTCTCTTATCATGTTTTTTAAAGAGGGGCTTAACAATGACATATTTCAGTCTCTATGGAAAAACAGCTGTAATCAGTGATGAATTACATATGTTGGATAAAACTGCACCTTTTATATGCGAGCAAATCTTTAATAATCTTTTGGAAACACCTTGAGAGATATATACTATTATTTTTGAAAGAATGTATAATTTCTGCAGTTTCAGAAGGAGAATTTGGTGATACATTCATATGATTTATTTTTATGAGAGTAACTTTTTCTCTTGAATGATTATTAAATACATTTGCTACCTGTGACTCATCATTTACAGGCCTTCCATTCAGTTCAGTAGTGACATTGTCTTGTTCTGTGGCCGGTTGTCCTGTCTCTCATTCCACTACATTCCATACAGCCTTAAGTCTGCTGCTGAAATTACTGATTTCTGACATTATCTGCATGTTCCTTGATTGTTTAGTAACCTTCCTCAATAATTCTGAGTAATTTTTGTAGTGTGCAGCTACTGCACGATCCCTCCTTGTTCTTTCCAAAGATACATTTCTCTTTCCCTTCCATGAGATACTTTTATCCCTGTAGTGATCCATGACTTTTTACATGGCAGTGTAATGTTCTTTTTGATTCACTTATGCAGAAAGTGGTTTTCAACCTAGTTAGCTACAGGGGTGCATTCAGAAAAATTAAGGTACTGCAAAGTCAAGTTCCTTAACTGTTATTAATTCATGTATATTTTCAGTTATGTACTGTTACTTCTTCCTGATTACCTATATTCACATATTCCTTTGTATGTCATTACATCATCACTTCTTTACTTCATTAAACAACAAATAGACCCCTGCTTTGCTGAATATACAGAAAATGACTTTGTGAAAATATGCTTTACAATAACCAGCCACAATATTATAGGCAAAACTCTTATTTCCATAACACAACAGACAAAATATGAATTACTGAAATCACTGTCCGCCCCCGGTAGCTGAGTGGTCAGCGCGACAGACTGTCAATCCTAAGGGCCCGGGTTCGATTCCCGGCTGGGTCGGAGATTTTCTCCACTCAGGGACCGGCTGTTGTGTTGTCCTAACCATCATCATTTCATCCTCATCGACACGCAAGTCACTGAAGTGGCGTCAAATCGAAAGATTTGCACCAGGCGAGCGTTCTACCCGACGAGAGGCCCTCGTCACACGCCATTATTATTACTGAAATCACTACTTCATGTTATGGCTACACATTATTCTGAACTGCAGCCTGAAGGACAATACAGACACAAAACTTCCCTTCATTGCACAGACATTGCTATAGGCAACTACATCCTACATCTGCATCTATGTGATAACTATGCAAGTGACCATTAAGGCCTTGAATATTGTGTTTCTTTAATAATGTCTGAAGGGCTGTAATATGACGTACTTCAAACAAAGATGGCCATTTCCATAAACAGTGTCATTCAGTTTAACTTTAGCCTGATCAAAATACTTTCACACATTTACACAAACAATACTGAATCATGTATTTAAGGTTTTTTTCTTTATGCTCCTGTGTAAATGTTTATAGACTCAGATATTTGCTGGTTACTTTAGATAGTCAGTATTGTCTCTAGATATTTCAACATTCTCTTATCTGCTAACATATTTTATATTTTACGTTTTAAAATTACCTTATGACTAACAGTAATTTATTTATCATAGACACAAAATTCTCAGTACTACTATACTCAGAAACAACACAACACATCATCAAGCTTAACAAAATTTATCTGTTCTACTGGTTTCCATCAACTTGCATTACTATAGTTCATCACTACCCAAATCTTATGCTAGAAACAATACAAATTTTAATCATCAAAACTTCATATGTCCAAATACTACCTAAAAGTGTTCAAAGTGGAAGCTGAATATTGTCCACTTACAAGCAATTAACAGGATATTAAGTGAGGCTAAGTGATTCAGGAAAGAGAAAGAATGGTATCACCCAGCTTGGGGATGCATTATGTGCTAAATAATGGATTGATTAAAGAGCAGTGAACGTCCTACCTATGGACAGATTCACAATTAATCTAACCCCCAGCCCATCCAGCTAGTTTTGCATTACCAATTGAAGAACAACACCTGTCTTTCAGAACATTTACCAGACCAAGACGAAACACAACAAAATTTCCAAAAATTTGACCCCCAGAAAACACAAGTGCACTGACCATTTCATCTGCCTGAACAACTGTTTACTGTACTTTAATAGTGAACAAAGTTTTTGAATATTTATACTGAGAATAACCTCTTGAAAAGTGTCTCCTTACTGTCAATCCCATAGAATTCCTTTTACACCCATCACACTGTTTACTTCATTATTAACTTCTAGTAATTTGTACATAGTAACTGCTGTTAATTTCAGTCCATGCTTCTTTACCTTGGCAACCTTTATCTTTTCAATATGAAAATTTTTAATTTTGATATTAACTGCATCAGGTTATACTAATTGTATCTTATTAATGTTACTGTTAGCTTCTAAAGATCTCTCAACCATGTCAACACTTCCCTTTACCACCTGCACACACACTGTTTCAGTATTCTCAGTACATCAATATTTACACCTACATGCTCTCTCAGTCCAATAGTACCAATTTGCTTTGCATTGAAAATCATTTCATTACTATATCAGAACAGATCTGCACCCATTTCTGTTAAATCTTTGTGACAAAAATCAGTAATTTTCATTTTCTATTTATTTAGTTTTTTCAGTTACATTTTCGCTATATTGGATATTCCAAGTGCAAGTATCTAATATATTTTCAAAATAAATTATTATGGATATATTTTTTTGTCTAAATTTTTAAATTCTTATTTAAAATCCTTAATGTTTTGGTTCATTCTGGAATCTAAACTATGAATGTCATTCTTAGCAGACATAATCTTTTCCTGCACTTCCATTCCTGAATTTGAGTTTTTCACTAACTTCAGTGTCACTGCTTGATTATCCTCATTCACTGACACTTCCTGTACTTTACGACTCTTTCATGCAGTTCTTCTTTAATATTAGTTTACTCCACCACTTTGGAACTGTGCTCTCTCTCATTCCCATTACAGCAAGCACTGGGTGAAGCCTGTTCTATTTTGTCCACAACCTGATTATAATTCACTTCGTTATATAAAGCTGTGCATAATCCTGATTTAAAACCACTGTCATTGTGAACTTCACTTTGTTTCATGATTGGGAAAAAGACATAATAATTCACATTGTCATAACATGGCTCTTTCCTAATGTTCATGCTTATGTCTCCATCTCACTTGTGACTCACTTTGGCAAACAGTTAATCACATTTAAATGACAAAGACACTTTCGCTCCAAATTACTTCCCTATCAGTCACTGTTGCCCTTGAAATTTGCTGCTGTTATAACTTGCAACCACCATCTGCTTACTGCTCCCAACTAGAAATTTCATGCCATGCTATTTCATTGTAGGCTGCTAGGATCTGTGATGATTGGGTCTTTCTCAAGATGGCATCAGTGATGACATCAGATGAACTCATTCTCCCACTGGTAGTCCTCTCATAATGGCATCTGCTTCACATCACATTTCACATAATATAATTTGAACAATCCTGAAAATTGTTTGTGCACTGCCCTATTTGCAGTGTAAACATAATTTCAGTTAACTTTTACCACCCAAAGTATATAAGGGCCAGTCAGTTGAAAACAAAACAGATTGGAAAAAGTAAGTAAAAAATTTCTTATTTAAAAAATAATCACTGTAACTGCTAACTGCTAATATATCTTTTCCCACTGTGACACAGAATGATCAGTGCCATGGAAAACATTTGCAGTTGCCCATGATTGAACCCAGTCATGCACCTCTTTATCCAAAGCAATTGGATGGTCATGAATGTCTTTCTTCAAGGCTCGAAAGATATGGAAATTGTGTAGGAGAGATTGGGACTGTATGGATAAGATGATGTGTAAGAATCAAGAAGTTTATTAACCATAGATCATTTTACAACGATATTGGCTTCGTCATACAGAGCTTCCCAGCAAAAGTTCTGTAGCATAATCAAAACACCCTTGGCAGCATGGGTGGACACTATCCTTCAACAGAATGATGCCTCTGTCAACATTCCTGTGCATTTGGACTTGATGGTATGCTTCAATTTTTGCAAAGTGTCCACCTTCATGCTGTAGAAGTGTCACTGGGAAGCCCTCACACACCCTTCATTCAGCTTTAGTCTCTCACCATGCAATTTCCATATATTTAGGAGCCTAGAAGAAAAACATTTGTGTCTAACAATCTGTTCTGGATGAACAATACCATGAATGGGTAAAATAATGGTTGCATAGGCAACCACAAACATTTTTCTGTGAAGGCACTGTCCATCTTGTCTCACAGTGGGATAAATAACTGTTCAGTTATCATGATTACTGTTGAAATAATGAACAGTTTACATACCTTTTTCATCCATTTCATTTTCATTTACTGTCTCTTATAGTTCACTGCTCAGTAGTCACCTCACCACTCTATATAAACAGTTCACTGCCACTTTACTATTTCCTATGTGCCCTTTTTCACAGTGCCTTAGCTCCAAAACACTGGGACACCAGATGTAGTGATAGACTTGGTTCTCATAGTCTCCCCTCAATAACACCACTCTTGACTACCACAAAGCTGAAAAGTCTGAATGAGTGTGGGATGCTGTTTGCTCGAAGGTGGATACAACACCACTATTTGTATTGAACTAACATACACATCTATGTTTGATTATTAGATATGGTGACCAGTTTGTCATCTACAAAAATTATTTAGCTCATTGAACCAGATCAGCTCTACAATAATAGTGATAAAGTTAATGGTTCTGTTGTGGTACAAAGACACATTTACATATGTCACAGTTTGCACTTAGTACTGTACTGTGGTGATTTACTGGAGAAGGATTACACTTTGATAGTTCATTTAATCTACTCTATAATGAGAATCACCATCTGCAACAATCACTAGTTTTGATGACAATAACATTCCACACTCTTGCTTATCACAACATAGTTTGCATAAAATTTCATTGATTAAGGTTACAGAAATCACTCAAAAGTTGTTAAACATTTAAGTTTTTGAGTTTTGTGGTTGTAGGTGTGCATGTAATGTACTGAATGAGCACATTAGGAGTCTGAGTCAACACTGAGAGTATGTCTGACACAGATCTTAATTATGAGCTTTTGAAACAATGAACTGGCAATTTTGGGTGATGTCTGACTTTCTGCAGATGGCAGTAAGAACAAACCATTATTATGAAAAACACAAAATGCTGTAAAAATCAGCTAGTCTGGATTTTGTTGTTTTTGATTAACTACAAGAACTAGTGGTTCTGGCTGACAGAAAATGGTGCTGGTCACAAATTAGAAAAATATATGAGCACTATTCTCATTATGCAATGTAAACGTGCTTGTTTATATGTATGAGGACCATTTTGCAGATTTCAATAAATTACATGAAATTATTAACTACTGAATTGATTAATGAATGAATGTTGTATGTCATTATATACAGAAAAAAGGTGGAAACATGAGCATGTCATCAATGATTAGAATTAAACACCTGTTATGAAAAAAATTGCTGTAGAAATTGGCAGTTGTTCTGAACTACAGTTTACATTATTTCAGAAGATAACTAGTCATAGGTAATTTAAAGCATTTTAGAGGAAAATTTGAATGCTTTACTTTATGTTGGTGTGGGTCATTATATGGACTTATGCTGGTTAGTTCAGAAAGTTTTTCATGTATCATACTGTAGTGTTAACTCTAAGTAACTATAATTTTTAATTTACCTGCTATATAGCCAAACTAATGGCACCATTATAATAAGCCTAGCCAAAAGGAGAATCTGAAAAAAAATTGAAATTGCTGAATGTTTAATTACACTTTTGGATTATCAATACATATTACTTATAAAACAGAACTGAAAATATAGCAGAAAATTTAAATAGGGAAGAAGAAATAGTTATTATCAGGGCTTTAAAATATAACAAGTGGGGTAGAATCCACCTTACTTTGTCACACTATGTCTGCAAAAGTTTTGGCTCAAGCTTTTGATCACTGGTTCCCAGAAATGTGATCTGGATCGAGGATGAGGAAACCCTATCCACATTCCTCCAGAACCTCAACACATTCCCTCTACATCTACATCTACATACATACTCCACAATCCACCATACAGTGCGTGGCGGAGGGTACCTTGTACCACAACTAGCATCTTCTCTCCCTGTTCCACTCCCAAACAGAACGAGGGAAAAATGACTGCCTATATGCCTCTGTACGAGCCCTAATTTCTCTTATCTTATCTTTGTGGTCTTTCCGCAAAATCCAAGTTGGTGGCAGTAAAATTGTACTGCAGTCAGCCTCAAATGCTGGATCTCTAAATTTCCTCAGTAGCGATTCACAAAAAGAACACCTCCTTTCCTCTAGAGACTTCCACCTGAGTTCCTGAAGCATTTCCGTAACACTCGCATGATGATCAAACCTACCAGTAACAAATCTAGCAGCCCGCCTCTGAAATGCTTCCATGTCCTCCCTCAATCTGACCTGATAGGCATCCCAAACGCTCAAGCAGTAATCAAGAATTGGTCGTATTAGTGTTTTACAAGTGGTCTCCTTTACAGATGAACCACATCTTCCCAAAATTATACCAATGAACTGAAGACGACTATCCGCCTTCCCCACAACTGCCATTACATGCTTGTCCCACTTCATATCGCTCTGCAATGTTACGCCCAAATATTTAATTGACGTGACTGTGTCAAGCGCTACACTACTAATGGAGTATTCAAACATTACAGGATTCTTTTTCCTATTTATCTGCATTAATTTACATTTACCTATATTTAGAGTTAGCTGCCATTCTTTACACCAATCACAAATCCTGTCCAAGTCATCTTGTATCCTCCTACAAACACTCAACAATGACACCTTCCCATACACCACAGCATCATCAGCAAACAGCTGCACATTGCTATCCACCCTATCCAAAAGATCATTTATGTAGATAGAAAACAACAGCAGACCTACCACACTTCCCTGGGGCACTCCAGATGATACCCTCACCTCCGATGAACACTCACCATTGAGGACAATGTACTGGGTTCTATTACTTAAGAAGTCTTCAAGCCACTCACATACTTGGGAACCAATCCCATATGCTCGTACCTTAGTTAGGAGTCTGCAGTGGGGCACCAAGTCAAATGCTTTCCGGAAGTCAAGGGATAAGGCATCTGTCTGATACCCTTCATCCATGGTTTGCAAGATATCATGTGAAAAAAGGGTGATTTGTGTTCTGCAGGAGCGATGCTTCTTTATAAAGCCGTGCTGATGCAACTTCTCCGTCTCAAGGAAATTCATTACATTCGAACTGAGAATATGTTTGAGAACCCTGCAACAAACCAACGTTAAGGATATTGGTCTGTAATTTTGAGGATCCGTCCTTCTACCCTTCTTCTATACAGGTGTCACCTGCGCTTTTTCCCAGTCACTTGGGACTTTATGTTGGGCAAGAGATTCGTGATAAATGCAAGATAAGTAAGGAGCCAATGCAGTAGACTACTCTCTGTAAAACCGAATTGGAATCCCATCAGGACCTGGCGATTTATTTATTTTCAAGCCATTCAGCTGCTTCACAACCCAAGGGATGTCTATCACTATGTCCTCCATACGGGAATCTGTACGAGACTCAAACGGCGGTATGTTTGTATGATCCTCCTGTGTGAAAGATTTCTCAAATGCTAAATTTAAAATTTCAGCTTTCGTTTTGCTGTCTTCTGTTGCCAGACCAGACTGATCAGTGAGTGACTGGATGGAAGCCTTCAACCCACTTACCAATTTTACGTAAGACCAGAATTTCCTTGGGTTTTCAGCAAGATCTTTTGCTTAAGTATGATGGTGGTAGTGGTTGAATGCTTCGTGCATCACTCATTTTACATCAGCACGAATCTCTACTAACTTTTGCCTGTCCTCATTCCCCCAATCTTTCTTGTACCGAAAGTGCAACTGCCTTTGATTCCTAAGCATTCTCCGAATTGCGCTGTTAAACCACGGTGGGTCTTTTGCACCCGTAACCCACTTTTTTGGCACATACTTGTACAATGCGTGATTTACAATGTGTTTAAAATTTGCCCATAATTCTTCTAAGTCCATCATACCAGAAGTAAATGAAGTAATTTCATTTACTAAGAGGGATGCTAACAACAGCTTATCTGCTCTTTCTAGTAAGAATACTCTCCTAGCCTTCTTGACCGACTTTTTAACTTTCGTAACCATAGTTGTAATGACAACATCATGATCACTAATCCCTGTCTCAACACTGACACCGTCGATGAGGTCTGGTCTGTTCATGGCTACCAGATATAAAATATTTCCATTGTGCGTTGGCTCTTGATTTAGCTGCTCAAGACAGTTTTTGGATAATGTTTTGATTCACATCATCTGGTTCTAGTCAACACATGAAGCCACCTTCTTTGATTTTGACCTCCACCTGAAAGATGGCTATATCAGTACCTCTGTCCATATGAAACCTACCACCCAGCAGCAATACCTCCACTTCGGCAGCTGCCATCCATTACATACCAAGAAATCCTTTCCATACAGCCTATACACCCATCAATATTGCATTTGTAGTGACAAGTGGTCCCTCTCGAAATATACCAAGGGTTTCACTGAGGCCTTTACAGATTGTAATTACCCTCCCAACATTGTACAAAAACAGATCACCCATGCCTTATTTTTCCAGTCACCCAACACTTCCAAAGCCTTGCTGTCTGGCCATAGAGGAACATTCTCCTCATGACTCTGCAGCACACAGGACTGGAGGAGTTGAATTACATTCTTTGTCAGGGTTTCAACTACATCTCGGCGTTCCCTGAAATGAGAAATGCCCTATCTGTTATCCTTCCCACTCCTTCCACAGTGGTATTCTGCCACCAACCAAACCTGCACAATATCTTTGACCGGCCCTACACAACCCCTGCTCCCAGCTCCTTGCTTAATGGCTCATACCCTGTAATAGACCTACGTGCAGGATCTGTCCCATACATCCTCCCACCACCAGCAACTCCAGTTCTATCACAAACATCACCTATCCCATCAAAGGCAGGGCTACCTGTGAAACCAGTCATTTGATCTACAAGCTAAGCTGCAACCACTGTGCTGCATTCTATATGGCATGACAACCATCAAGCTGTCTGTCCCCATGAATGGGCAGCAGGAAACTGTAGCCAAGAAATAACTCTACCACCCTGTTGTCGATTATGATGATGATGATGATGATGATGATGATGATGATGTTTTTTGGGGTGCTCAACATCGAGGTCATCAGCACCCATACAAGTTCCCAATTGTTGCAGTTCCAAATCTTGCCACATCCTGAATGATGATGAGATGATGAGGACAACACAAACACCCAGTGCCTGGCCAGAGACAATCCCTTTCCCGGCCAAGAATCGAACCCGGGACCCTGTGATCCAGAGGTAGCAATGCTACCCACAACACCACGAGCTCGGGATGTGCCGCCCAACAACAACCTTCATTTCCAACACTGTTTCACAGCCTGTGCCATGTGGATCCTTCCCACCAACACCAGCTTTTCTGAATTGCTCAGGTGGGAACTCTCCCTGCAATATATCTTATGTTTCCATAATGCTCCTGGCCTCAAACTTTGTTAGTCACTGTCCTCACCCATCTAGCCCCTTCCTTGTTTCCATTCCAGCACTACACAGCCCTCTATTGCACCAAAGCAACCAGTTGTTTTACTTCTCTCCTTTTCTGAAACACCACCCCCCACCCTCTCCCACCTTCCGTCTAACCTGGACCTAGCTGCCCCACTCTCCATCTCATCCCTGCAGTCTCCCAGGAGCACTTTATCATCCCCTACCTCTACCCTGCTATTCCTTCCCCTTCCCACCCACCACAGCCTCCTCCTTACCCCCACCCTGTTGCCTTGCCCTGCTGCTTGCAGTCTGGCTTTAGCTGCCAGAGACTATGGCCATGTGTGTGTGAGTTGCATTTGCATGAGTGTGTTGTGTGTATTGTCTACTTTTGACAAAGGCCTTTTGGCCAAAAGCTATCTTTCTGACAGTCTTTTCGTTGGGATTTTTTCCACTATATGGTGAGCAGCAACTATTCTTTTCATTATATTGTTACATTCCATCTTAGATTTTCCATTGTTTGATTAAGCTACATATGTGACTGCTTATGACATTACTGCACCTGACGCACTGAGATCATGGTTTGCGAAATAACTTTATACATCTATGACAGTTCTGACCTATACTGCAGTCACCCTACATGTATGTAATTATGAATTCTGACCCAAAAATAGCTGTTAATAAGCACTGTCCACTCACTATTTACTACATTGTCCTCTTGTCCCCTTTCCTGCAGCTGCTTTCTTTAATAAGTTCTTTATCTTGCACTCTCTCTCTATTACAGATATCTTTCATAACAGAACAGTGTTTCCTAATTTACTAGTTATGAGATAAGACAGACAGCAGACTTTTGTTAACTCCCCTGAGATTTTTATATATAATTCTGTCATGCTGATCCTCTACAGTTAATATTGTCAATACTAATTGTCTTCCCTAGCACTCTCAAAACTAATAATCATAGTTGCAATGTATTACTTAAAAGAGTACTGAAAAATGGATAGTGTATTTTAGAATGTTTATATATTAGGATCAAAACAAATATTTGAATAGCGTAAGTTTCAGAAATGACTTTTGAAAACCAAAATTTTATCACCGAATATGCTCATATGATAGGTTTGTAACATAGTTTACTTCAATTTTTTCGAAAAGGTGAAACAGTTTAGACACATTTCCAATCACTAAAAACATATGTTTTAGAGGTGTACAGTGTTGATCAAAAATGAATTTGAGGTTTATAATTCTTTCGGCACCCCATAAACCAGTGAACTTGCCAAGGTGGGGTGGCTTGCATGCCTCAGAAATACAGACAGCTATATTGCAGGTGCAACCACAGTGGAGTTGTATCTCTGTCCAGAAGAGGAGGAGTAGCCTTTCCAGCAATTGCAAGGGCAACAGTTGGGATAACTGACTGATCTGACTTCTTAACATTAGTCAGCATTGTCTTGCTAAGCTTGTTCTGCAAATGGTTGAAAGCAAGGGGAAACCACAGCCATTATATTTCCTTATGAGATGCAGCTCTGCTGTGTGGTCAAATGATGATGGCAGACCCTTGGGTAAAACATTAAGCAGGTAAAATAGTCCCGCATTCAGATCTCCTTTGAGGGACTACTCAACTTGCATTCTTTGGGGCGGATAATGAACTGTTAGTTCCTTTACTTGGATACATAGACTAGAGAATTTGAAAATGGAAATGAACTGATTGAAGTTAAATATAACGGAAAATAGTGTAGTGTGGTGGCAAGAAGAACAGGACTTCTCGTCAGGTCTCAGGTGAGTACAGGACTATTAATAAAAAATCAAGGGATAGTGAGTACCAAAATAGGAATGCAGGTAAGCATCTGTGAAGAGCACAGTGATGCTCAAGATAGATCCAGAGCCAACATCCATCTCAGTAGTACAAGTTTATACGCCAACTAATTCTGCAGATGATGAAGAAATTGAAAGAAGGAAAAATAGTAGGAGAACATGGAACAGGGGAAGGTAATGACAGAGGAACTCACCTGATAGAATTTCAAACAGAACATAATTTGATTATTGCTAAAATTTGGCTTAAAAGTTGTGAAAGAATGTTGTGTATATCGAGGAATCAATGGCACAGAATTGTTTCTGAATGTTACATAATGGTAAGACGGACACTTTGAAACCAAAATTTCAACTGCAAAACATTGCCAGGGGCAGGTGTGGACTCTGACCATAATTTATTGGTTGTAAACTACAGATATAAACTGAAGAGGTTCAAAAAATGAGAAAAATTTATGAGATGGGACATGGACAAGTTGAAAGAACCAGAGGTAGCTAAGAGTTTCGTAAGGTTAGACAGTTAGCTGAAACAAAGAAAAGAAATACAATATAAGATGAATGGGTAACTTTGAAAGACAAAATAATGAGGGCAACACAGGATCAAATAGGTTAAAAGACAATGCCCAGTAGAAATCCTTGGATAACATGTGATATATTGAGTATAATTGATGAAAGGAGAAAATATGAAAAAGTAGCAAATGAAGCAGTCAGATGAGAACACTAACATCTAAAAAGTGAGATTGACAGAAAGTGTAAAATAGCTAAGGCTAAGCAGGAAAGGTTACACAATAATTTCAATGATATGGAAACACACATAATTAGGAGAAAGATAGAAATTAGCTTAGGAAAATTTAAGAAACCTTTGGAGAAAAGAGAAACAGCTGTATGAATATTCAGAGCTCAGATGGCAAATCAGTACTAAGCATGGAAGGAAAAGCTGAAATGTGGAAGGATTATAAAGAATGGCTATAAAAGGAATACTGACTTTAAGTACTTGGTCAGGTTCGAGAGAGGTGCAATCGCTCGGAGTTAGGTGAGTAGACACTTTCAGTGTGACCACCCGTGCTCCCAAATGAGCTTGCCGCTGCCGACAGAGGCCTGGGAGCGTGCTGTCGTGGCGTCGCCGGCGGGAGACAATACACTGCCACCTATGATGACCTGCAGCTCCAAGCCAGGGCCACAGAAGGGCAAAGCCCCACTAGGGTGCCGAAGCGAACTCTCCCAGCACAGCACACGTACCAACATGTCTGCACAGCTGCGATACAAACCACCAGTGAGAACCGCCGGGGCAACCGAGCAGCAGATGGCGTCGCGGCACCGAGTGCCGGGCGGCGGCGCATCCTCTACGCACACAGTCCTCAATCGGACCAGCACACTGCAGATGTAATGGATATAAAAGGAATACAGACTTGAAGACAATATTATAGCAAAAGAAAAGAAAGTATATGAGGATGAGTTGGGAGTAATGATACTGTGAGAAGAATTAAACATAACCCTGAAAGACCTGAGTCAATACAAGACCTCTGAAGCTGATGACATTACCTGACAAGTTATAGAGATCCTTGGAAGAGCCATTATGGCAAAACTATCCCACCTGGTGCAGAACATATAAGGGGCCATCAAAAAGATTCCATCTGAGGGCACTGCTGCAGTGTACATGCAGCGTAGCATGGCTCCAATGTGACTAAATAAGCACCAAAATGTAAGCAATGAATTACTGTGGCCTTGATGTCTTTCTGGCATGTGTACAGTAAATGTAGAAATGTGAACTATGGCAATGTTATTATTAAGTGTGTCCAAACAGGACCAATGTGTTTCTTGGTTGCCAAAGGACAAACACCAGTAGATTTCCAACTCAGAAAGAAGAATGTGTGCTGAGCTGCATATCTGTGGGAAAGCGGTATTGTAGAAAGATGCACCAAGTTCCATGCCACTAATTCATGACAACACACATCCCTACATAGCAAATTTTGTATGCAGAAGTTATACCAACTCAAGTGGAACACTCTTGAGCACTCACTGTAAAGTCCTGATCTCTCCCCATGTGACTATTGTGCCATTGATCCCTTAGAAATGGCCTTGAAGGGTAAAAATTCCTCTCAGACAAGGATATGCTGCAGGGAGTTACAGGCTTCTTCATGTAACAGGACACAGTATTTTACCAAACACGTATTTTCAACCTGTTACCTTGGTGGGATGAATGCATCAATGACCACAGCAATTTTGCCTTATTGGCATACTAATTCTGGATTGTATGGCCTCTGAAGTGAAACTTTTTGATCACCTCTTATATTTGAGACACACAAAATACCCTCAGATGTAAATAATCCCCATTTGAAAGAAGACAGGGGCTTACAAATGTGAATGATACTGATTCATCAGTTTATTATGCCATGTTTGCGAAATAGTAACATAAATTGTTTTCAGAAGAATAGGAAAAATGTTAGAAGCTGACCTCAGAGAAGGTCAGTTTTGGCACCAGACGAATGTACCAACATGTGAGCCAATGCTGACCCTACAATTTGTGCTATAAAATAAACTAGAGAAAGGCAAATTGGTGTTTGTAGATTTAGAGGAAACTCTTTACAGTGTGACTGGAATACACTCTTTGAAATCGTGAAGGTAACAGGGACAAAACACAGGTAAAGAAGTGTTATTTACAACCTGGGACAGACACCAGATTGCAGTTACAAGCGTTGAAGGACATGAAAAGGAACCAGTGGTAGGGAATCAAGTGGCATGAGATTGCAGCATATCCCTGATGTCATTCAATTTGTGCAATGAACAAGCAGTAAAAGAAACCAATGACAAACTTTGAGAGGGAACTTAAGTTCAGATGGATGAGGTAAAAACTTTGAGGTTTGCTGATGACATTGTAATTCTGTCAGATACAGCAAAGAACTTGGATGAACAGCTGAATGCAATGGATGGTGCTTTGAGAAGAGGTTATAAGTTGAACAATGACAAATGTAAAACAAGCCTATGAATGTAATAAAATTAAATCAAACAGTGCTGAGGGAATTGGATTGACAATGAGACACTAAAAGTAGTACATTAAATGCCAACTGGTTATAGCAGGAAAACCATTTTAGAAAAAGAGGAATTTGCTAACATTTAATATAAGTTTCAGAGCTAGCAACTCTTTTCTAATGGTATTTGTGGAGATTGTAGCTTTGTACAGAAGTGAAACATGGATTATAAGCAGTTCAGACAAGAGGAGTGTAGAAGCTTTTGAAATGTAGCTCTACAGAAGAATGATGAAGACCAGATAAATAACTAATGAAGAGGTCCTGAACTGAACTAGGGAAGAAAGAGATTTATGGCACAGCTTTACTAAAAATTGGATTGGTTGGTTGAATACATCATGAGGCATGAAGAAATCATCAGTTTTGAAGGCAAGTAATGGAGGAAAATGTGAGGGGTAAAAATTTTAGAGGGACGCCAAGGGATGAGAGCATTAAGCAGGTTTAACTGGACATACATTGTTGTAGTTATTCAGAGATGAAGAGGCTGGTGCCGGACAGAGCAATATGAGGAGCTGCATGAAACCAGACAAAATCAGTTCTTTCCATTGGCAACATCATTTCTGGGCATGTATTCTTAACAAAATTTATTTCATTAATGTTAGAATTAATTGATTATTTATATCACACCCACTGGAAACATGTCGGTACTAATGAGGTCTGTACTTTTTGAAGAGTGGCACTTTTGCTGTATGAGGATTCCCAGATATAATAACTGCTTAATAGGTTCACAGGTAGTGCAACAGATGGTATTTTATAAACTGCACAATTTTCCCATGAGGCAACTGCTTATCATCTTCAGCTGCTATTGCAGCTTGCCATTGTAGCTCGAAAATTTATACTATGGCTCACTATAAAGGTGCAGCCATCAAGTGGCAGGGTTATAACATCCTCACAAAGGACATCAAGATCTGAAGCCCCCTCTCAGAGAAATGGATCATAGACTCCACACGTATGGTGCAGGATAGCCTTGCCACAATCTGCAGACCCTAGTGTACCGGTGTACATGTACTTGTAATATGCCTGTGCCCACCATAATTGTTCTGGCTTTGATTCTTCATTTGGATTAACTCATTGTAATTATTTTTCTGTGCCCAACAATGCCATATTGCCACCAATGCTGGTTCCCATGCTTCACTGATTTGAAATCCCATGTGACTCTTAATTTACTCATTAGCTGTATAAATTGTGACTGCTTCTTAAATGATGGAGTCTCAGTAAGTAGAGGCACACTAGAGGATCTTGATCTTTTCATAGTTTGTTCCATGTCCTTTTTACAGACAATGTTTAGCAACAACAGACTTTTCTGACTGACCTAGTCTGTTATGCTGTGTTCATTGCATCTGTCTTTAATAGTGCAACATGTCCCAGCACTGAAGAATTTCCCACACAAGGGCATGAGGTTTTAGCTACTCATGATCTCCTTAGACCAGATCATTGTGAATACAACCCCAAATCATTTGCACTCATTCCAGAGTGCAAAGACACATTTTATTTGATGTTTCTGTAATACCCTGCCAATTTTAAAGGACACATCACCGACATAATAAAGAAAAACTGTCCTTGTGGAGTTCTCAATTTCTTCTGACTGCTTTTGAGGTTGAGTGCATTCTGTTCAAAATGCATTGTAAATCTTCATTGTGATTACTGGTACTGACATGTCAGTAAAAATCTCTATGCAGAGGAGGTGTCCAACAATATATGAGTTTGATAAACTTCGTAACAAGAGAAATAAACTGTTGTGCTCTCTTGCATTTTTACTGAAATGTCAGAAGCAGAAAAATGTACCTATTTTCACCAAGATTACCCATTATATTGACTCTGTGGCTAAAAAGAGAATAAAACAATGAGCCTACAGGGCACTGGTGAGCAAGAGAATCTTAATAGGTTGTTTATATGTAAATAACTCATCTGCTACCAGTCACGATTTTCTTTATTTTATTTTTCACACGACACGTTTTGGGAAATGATTCCCATTTTCAAGGTTGTTTTTTGTGTTTGTTATGTCATTCCTATGTTATGTTGTTGATGTGTGAGAGTCTCTTTCATTTTGTTGACTTTACTGCACTATATAAGAAAACACCTGATTTTTAGTTGGTTGTCGATCTTTTTGTGAAGTTAGTGGGGAAATTTAGAAGAATTTGTACTTATAGTTTCCTTATGGTCCAGGCATCAAGGGATCACCAATTTAGTATTGGAGGGCAGCATGGAGGGTAAAAATCGTAGAGGGAGACGAAGAGATGAATACACTAAGCAGATTCAGAAGGATGTAGGTTGCAGTAGGTACTGGAAGATGAAAAAGCTTGCACAGGATAGAGTAGCATGGAGAGCTGCATCAAACCAGTCTCAGGACTGAAGACCACAACAACAACAACAACAACATGGTCCATTTGTGCAGAGTATCACACACACTAAACATCACTGAGACTCTGCACAAATGGACCTTAAGGGAACTGTAAGTACAAATTATTCTAAATTTTGCCACTAACTTCTCAAAAAGATCGACAACCAACTAAAAATTGCATGTTTTCTTATATATTGCAGTAAAGTCAACAAAATGAAGCAGAATCTCGCACATCGACAACATCACATAGGAATGGCATAATAAACACAAAAAAGCACTTGAAAATGGGAATCATTTCCCGAACTGCATCGTGCAAAAAATAAAATAAAGAAAACCATGACTGGTAGCAGACGAGTTATTTATATAAAAACAAACCTATTGTTTTCACAGGCTGCAGGCTTTCAGAACCGATTATAATGGATCAAATCAGAGAGAATCTTATACATGGTGAAAATTAGACAGACTCCAGAAATATGCCTTCATCTCATTTGAATATCTCATCATGTCTCTGGGAGTTGGTGGGCAGCACTATGTTGTCAATTTCAGACTGGACAAACCATATAAAGTATGTCTTACTTAAACTATGCACAATTTGGCATTGAATTGCCCTTGTATTTATTGTAAGTTTAAACTGAAACCTATAAAATTTGACACATTCCATATCCTTGTGATTGACTCACTAGCTGGATCTACAGAACATGAAATAAATAAATAAATAAAAGCATCAGGTCATGGCATGTCAAACTTCAAAGTTCTTTTACCTTGCATGAGGGAGGGCTAAAAAGTTGTGCCTCCAAATTTTTAATGTGAAAACTCTTAAAACTGCTTGTATAAAGCAAACATTATTGACATTCTATAGTCTTTCTTTGTCTTCATATTTACATCACTCTGCTGCTAGAAGTCTCTGAACACGGCAATATGTTATGTAACTATTTTGATGTGTAAGAAACATTGTGCTGTAATTGAGTCTCGAACTCAGAGTTCATCCACACATGGGGCACTCTCCCTTTCAGCATGACAATGCCAGACCACACACATGCACCGTGACATCTGCAACAATCTGGTGCCTTGGGTTTGCTGTCATTGATCATCATGCATACAGTCTATTATTTCAAGCACAAAGTCCTATGTTCAACTGATAACTGGACAAAGAGGGCCCTGACACAGGTGGTCCACAGTTTGTTCTTCTCCACACTCGTATTATGTATCCTCCATTGTCACATGGCATAGTTTAAGAGAGGATTTTCCTTATTGACACATGTTCTTAAGTGTATCTAATGGACCTCCAAACACCCCTTTCCTTATTATGGCTGGCTGGAATATGTTATCTTGGTTGCAATCAGTTTTTTTGTATGAATGTCCATCAAAAATGTCTTGCCTTGTCTGGAGGTAGTTTCAAAGGTTCTGCTATTAAAAGGTAACTTAATCAAGATTTTAGCCTAAGCTGAAGTAGATCATGCCCAGACAGCATTTGAGCCTCAACATTCTCAGTTGTTTATGACTGGTGACAGCTTCTCATCAAATATCTGCAGGTTAAATACCTGCAAGACAGTAAATCTTCTCAATAGGCGTAGGTTTTAAGCACCCTTTAATCAGCCTGAAAGCTTCATTCTGAGTAGCAGCCACAGTTTTGTCATGAGATGACTTGTAGCAAACAGAAGAGACATACTGTGTTGCATAATAGCATGGGAAAAAGCAGCAGTTCTAGGAATGTGCAGCTTAGCTCTTAATTTTGTGCCTCCTTATATTTTCAATATGTTATGCTGAGCACTGATTCTCTCTCTC
Organism: Schistocerca piceifrons; assembly: GCF_021461385.2. NCBI lineage: Eukaryota > Metazoa > Arthropoda > Insecta > Orthoptera > Acrididae > Schistocerca > Schistocerca piceifrons. Next base: position 682,246,234 of record NC_060149.1, on the reverse strand, counting down.
ATGTATAAGCTGTGTTGCCTAAAAGGTAAAGGGTCAGTCCAGTATTGCTTGCATGTACTTTGGAGTGAAGTAATGTGCCATTACAAGATACATTCAGTTTTCATGAGGCCTCCGCATTTCTGAGATGGAAAGCAGAGACAGGAGTTTTTGAGGTTTAGGCTTTCTGTGGTTAGTCTCATAGTATGTGCTAGTTCTTTCAGAGAACCATCAAGAGTGAGTTCTGTCATTTCATATGTTTCACCTTAGGAGGTCAGGGTAGTGTTGTCATCAAAGAAAAAAAATTCTTGTGTTGTAAGGAAGCGGCTCATCATTTGTATAAATATAGCCTGAAAGCTTTTTGAGGCAGACTATTTTTAGAATGTGCCACTTGTTTCCCTTTGGAAATTGACAAGAAACCCAGAATTCTGTGATAGTGTTGAAATTAAGACAGTAAGTTTTGGATCCCTGGTGAGAGCATATACATTTTGTAAGACAGTGTGATGGTTAGCAACATTATATAAGGTCTGGCAATCATGGTGGCCTGTTAACTGTACTATCCAGCAATTAGGGTAAGTGCAGTTGAGATGTTCCCTGGCATGTCTTGTAAAATGTGGAGATACTGTATCCTGTTAGAAGTACATTGCAGTTTGTGTGGCCAAAGGAACACCCTCAATGTGTTAAACAAACAAATTTTCAAAAAAAAAAAAAAAAAAAAGTCTTGACCCATCAATGTGTTACCATTCATGACACACAAAAAACTGATCAAAAAATGAACTTGGAAATTGGTTTCCACTGTAGTGTATGGGTTTTCCCATGACTAACAGTGATTATAGCATGTACAGGGTTATTACAAATGATTGAAGCGATTTCACAGCTCTACAATAACTTTATTATTTGAGATATTTTCACAATGCTTTGCACACACTTACAAAAACTCAAAAAGTTTTTTTAGGCATTCACAAATGTTTGATATGTGCACCTTTAGTGATTTGGCAGACATCAAGCCGATAATCAAGTTCCTCCCACACTCGGCGCGGTATGTCCCCATCAATGAGTTCGAAAGCATCGTTGATGCGAGCTCGCAGTTCTGGCACATTTCTTGGTAGAGGAGGTTTAAACACTGAATCATTCACATAACCCCACAGAAAGAAATTGCATGGGGTTAAGTCAGGAGAGTGTGGAGGCCATGACACGAATTGCTGATCATGATCTCCACCACGACCAATCCATCGGTTTTCCAATCTCCTGTTTAAGAAATGCCAAACATCATGATGGAAGTGCGGTGGAGCACCATCCTGTTGAAAGATGAAGTTGGTGCTGTCGGTCTCCAGTTGTGGCATGAGCCAATTTTCCAGCATGTCCAGATACACGTGTCCTGTAACGTTTTTTTTGCAGAAGAAAAAGGAGCCGTAAACTTTAAACTGTGAGATTGCACAAAACATGATAACTTTTGGTGAATTGCAAATTTGCTGCAAGAATGCGTGAGGATTCTCTACCGCCCAGATTCGCACATTGTGTCTGTTCACCTCACCATTAAGAAAAAATGTTGCTTCATCACTGAAAACAAGTTTCACACTGAACGCATCCTCTTCCATGAGCTGTTGCAACCGCGCCAGAAATTCAAAGCATTTGACCTTGTCATCGAGTGTCAGGGCTTGTAGCAATTGTAAACAGTAAGGCTTCTGCTTTAGCCTTTTCCATAAGATTTTCCAAACCGCCGGCTGTGGTACATTTAGATCCCTGCTTGCTTTATTCATCGACTTCTGCGGGCTGCGCGTGAAACTTGCCTGCACGCGTACAACCGTTTCTTTGATAACTGCAGGCCAACCTGTTGATTTCCCCTTACAGAGGCATCCAGAAGCTTTAAACTGCACATACCATTGCCGAATGGAGTTAGCAGTTGGTGGATCTTTGTTGAACTTTGTCCTGAAGTGTCGTTGCACTGTTATGACTGACTGATGTGAGTGCATTTCAAGCACGACATACGCTTTCTCGGCTCCTGTCGCCATTTTGTCTCACTACGCTCTCGAGTGCTCTGGCAGCAGAAACCTGAAGTGCGGCTTCGGCCAAACAAAGCTTTATGAGTTTTTCTGCGTATCTGTAGTGTGTTGTGACCATATGTCAATTAGTGGAGCTCCAGCGAATTTATGAATTTGCATCAATCATTTGTAATAGCCCTGTATTGTTGATCCCATTTCATCTAAATGTGGTGTCATCAGTGCATAGTATTAATGGAAACAAATGACAACTGTCATTTAACCACTGACAAAATTCAAGTCATGTGACATTGTTACCAATGTGAAGATTGTGGAAATGCTATGGGTGAAATGGGTACAAGCTTTCCACATGTAATGTTTACCTTACACATGTGCATGGCACACTGATAACTGCAGAAAGTTGCTATGTGCTGATAGTAGAACTATGCTGCACCATTTCAACAATGTGTTGCTGATCCAGCACTGATTGCTTAAATATATACTCAGAAGAAATAAACAGACTTTGGAAGAAGACTACCCATTTCACAAAATGTGCTGGAAACTCTGGTAAATTCTCCACAGTCAGTTGATGTGTTGGGAAGAGCTGACAGCAGGTGTACTACCATTAAAGAAGCCATTAACATACACATATGTGCATAGTGATGATTTGTGACATTTTAGCCAGAAGGCGTACTAACAGAGTTAAACAGTGCTTCTCTCTGATACAATCTCTGTCCCCCACACTACTTCACTGAAAACACACCTTTGGCACCTATGTGTTCAACAGGCTTGTATATTGGCAGAAAGACATCCCAACCAAAGAAGTTGGAAGTGGTGAGATGGGTTGGACTAGAAAAAATGTCAAAGAGGTTGGATGGGTAAGACATATTGTTGAAAGGTGTAGCATAGTCCTACTACAAACACATGGCAACTTTCTGCAGTTATCAATGAGCACCACTAACCAAAAAACAATTGTATATTAAATGTGTTCTATCTTGGAAATCATTTGGAATAGGGCATTAGTTGATGTGAAGTTTTTTGCTTCAAATGAGTGTACCTGTCATATCCCTGAATATTGACCATTCCTACTGGGGCACCCTGTGTAGTAAATACATGACAAAATTTTGTAGTTGCTTAGCAGAAAATGTACAAATCATTTTTGAGGTGCGTCATGTCTCTGGAGCAGGGCTAACTGTACTCATGAGAAGATGTATGTGACTTGATTAAAAGCAAATTGAATTAAATGTTTCTGGGAAACAAGCAGAAAAACAGCTTGGTTAGTATTAAACTTTTACTACTTAAGCCATTGTAGAAGGAAAACTATTTACTGTAGAGGTATCCAGTTTTATAAGTATGATGTTCAGACTCTGTGCTGCAGGATTTGCATTGTTAGTAGCGCTAGTCTAATGATTTGACATTAGGTGTTGGTACTGGTATGGTGCTGCAGGATTGAAACAAAAGCATCAGTTTGCATTACAGTTGCAGCAGTCAACATGAGCTTGGACATGGTGAACAAGGTTTCACTCATAAAGCTGTTTTATCAAAATAAGCAGCATATTCTTCATGAATATTGACACATTGAAGGAATATGGAGAGGTCCTCTTTCTTGAAGAACATTATTAGGAAGTTTGAATTAACTGGTGTTTTGGAAATTGCTCCTGGGAGAGGTTGATGGACAATTGTGCTCCAGAGTGTTGAAGTTACTGTTGCTGAGAATAATGGATGCAATGTGCAATCTTCAATCAGTTCACAGGCTGTGTCACAACAGTTGAACATTCCATGGTCCACTGTTTGAAAAGTACTATGAACGATTATGAATTAGTATCCCTAATATGGTTCCAGGCTGTATTGGTTGCAAATGGTCATAATGTTCAGCAAAATTTGAAACCAGGATCATAAAATTGTATGCAATTAATAAATGTTACCGTTTCATGTGGAAATTGAAATGTGTTTCTTTCAATGGTTTATTCATTATTTATCTCCCACTTGTCCCTAAAATCGTTTCCACAAAGTTTCATTGTGATACAAAAACTTGTTTTTCATGGGGGCCTCACAACTAGGGAAAGTTTAATTAAAAGGACACTGTATATAACTTTACCTATCTTCATTTCTGCATTCTGTAACTGTCCATGGCAAAATTAGATATTATACAATATTATAAATGCATTATAAAACAACAGAACAAAACTCAAAACGGTGTTTCTCTTGACATGTATGCAACAGCAAATTTACAAATAATGCTGCTGTTAACTTTTCTAGCAGAACAGTAATTATGATAGATGAAGTGTGTTTGCTCACTTTAACTGCTCAAACCTTTACTTCACCATATTTTACATTTTTGCCAATGCCACTGTGAACCCCCTACCACTACCAGACTACCTCATTGCACTTTCATCATCGCTAGACAGTTACTCACTGAGTGCTCAGCTATTCGTCCAGATGCATTTGTTAGATTAACTATGCAGCTTGATATGTAGAACCTTACCATGGTTTTTTTTCTGTCATGGTCTCCTTTCTGAACATTAAAATGTTTGGACTCTGTGTCTGTCTTGTACATTAAATTTTTTTAAAATGTTGACAAAATAATTTTATTCCTTACAGGTAAGCATTTCATCTTTTGTGAGAATTTAATTGCAGTTTGCAAATTTTTTAAAATTCCTCAAATGCTAAGTCCACATGTCTCACTTAATCAGACACTGGCCCACTCTTCCTCTCTCTTATGTTTGCTTGCTATTTTTAGTTGTAACCCTTGTTAACAACACAGTGTTATCAATGGTAGTTGATTCTGTGGATAACAGGTTTCCCTGAATTGAGGTAATCCTAGTTTATCATTCACCTGCTGTCTGCACAACCTCCATGATGGTGTGTACTATGCCATTGTGTCCTGCAGTTTGGCTTTGATGGGGTTTGTTGTTATACTGCATCTTTCTCATCTTACGCTCATCTTGCCCTGCCAATGGCCAAGATGACTTCCTGATTCCATGACATACGAACTATTGCAATTGCTATGGCAATAGCTGTGCCCTCTCTCCAACATATCAGCTGTTTTTAGCTCTGTGGCCCATGAATGTTAAGAGCAAGCATGTTTCTAAATACTCAGATATCCTTGGGTAGACTGTCAAATTTGAAACAGGGCCAAAGGAAAGCATGCATGTGGGGCATTAGACTCACATATGGAACTGGTAGTTTCAAATTTTTGCCGAGCCTTCAAGATGCAGGTTTTCCATGATAAAGAAAAATATTTGGTCGAGTTTTTTTATAAGACCACATCCAGCCTCTCCACACTTGTCGTTCATCCACCATGAGCTATAGCCTCCATATCTAGTGATTTCACTCTCACCGAAACACTAGCCACTAACCACTGTTTTGCATGATACAGAAACAAGCAAGCAGATGCAAGCAGTGCCCAGCAGCCTTCACCACTGCCTGCTCTTGGCATCCTGGGGAGATCTGAGGAAGAGTTGCTACCATGGCCTCTCGTAACACCACAGGATGTTGAATACTACATTGGTCTTCCGTTATATGCTAGTACTAGCAGCTCACTGGGAGCTGCTACTTCAATACATGCAGATGCAGACACTTCAGAGAAATCACCAAGTAGAAGAGGTAAGCTGTTACCTCAAGTTTCTAAAATTACCTCCACTATAGACAAAAACAAACAGTAGTCATCTGACATGTTATTACTATACTAGTCTCCTAAAGCTAAAAACAATCAAGAAATTAATGTGTATAATCTGAACAGCATGTTTGAAGGTTCACAGAACAAGATAATCATTGATGAAAAAATGTATGAAACTGAACAGAGCCCACTTCACGTATTTAGAAAAAACTACCCATTTAAAAAAGAAGTACAGACCTGGAAAATATCTTCAACAACAATAACAAAATACGATCAGACAAAATAGTTTCTCCTAGCTACCAATCATACTTGCTATGAATTAGTTCAGAAGTATTACTGACAATTGATTCCATTCCTGAGATATTGTTTTTGTAGGTCTGGAAGAGTAGTTCATGTTGGTGATGGGTGGCAGTCTGCCTCCCATTGCATCCCACATGTGATTTATAATAACATTTGTTAATGTTTTCTAATTCTGGACCCATGGTAATTATATTTTTAGTGAGGGGGTTTGAAGTATTCTACTTTTTGCCATGAAGCAATGCTTGACATTAGTACCTTTGATCTTCTCATTATTACCCTAAACACTGAATAGAGTAAGTCATATTCTCTTTCACCCATGCCATTACATGTTATACTACAGTACTGTGAAGTGATCAACCCATGAGTCTGGTCACATAAATAATTTAATATCACATTATTATTATTTTACCAGAAATGCTACTCAGTAAAAATTGTGATTCCATTTGTTAGTTATGATCCAAGTATTATGATCACCATGTTTTTACACATTTATAAGAAAGATATCTAAAAAATATATTGAATACAGGGTGATTCTTATCAACATTTTAAAGTACCAAAAGTGTTGTATATGATGGTCAGACATATGATGGCAAATGTAAGGAAATACCCCAAAAAGGGATGAGAAATACTGAACATGCGATATCACCAGATGACATACCTTGTCACACATGTTGCAGGCCTTGGGCATGAAGGGATGATTGAGTGATGCAGTACTTGCATTCAAGCAAACAGTGCAAATTTCAGACACCTTTTGTAACTGTGATCTGTTGTAAATGTAGAATATGCTAAATTATTGTCCTTGCTGTAACCAAGTAAAAGTTATTTTTATTATGTGTTTCTTTACTTTTATCTCTTCTTTTCCTGTTTACAGATATTGTATAGTAAATAAATATGGCTAATTTACTAGTAGCAATGTAATTTGGAAGCTTGCCAATTTACTAGTGCTACAATATGGTAAGTTTTTGGTGTGGTATTAACTGGTGGTGACTGCAAGACCACTAATTAAAATAATAAATCTTACCTCAATGTCAATGCATAATTGTTTAATGCAATGAAAACATATTGCCTGCCAGACACAAGACTCAAACTCTGAGCTCCATACACTAAAGATGTGCACATTGGCTCAGATCCATACTGATAGGACTACTTGACTTGGGTTGAGATAAGCAGGTGTGACAGACAGTTGGGCTGAGCTGCTGCATGTATGACGAAGTATATCATGTGGTGCCATGACTTGTTCAACATTTGTCGTATACTTTTGGGATATTTTGTGACATTAGCAACCCCTTGTGTCTTAAAGTAATTGACTCAGCGCCATCTACATTACTTTGGGAGTTAAGAAACACCCAGTATATTACATTAATTGATCAGTGAGGAAGAAGCAGTAGACAGTGGAGTATAATATGTCACTGTGATTCAGAGTTAGACTGTGAAAGAGGTGAAGAAGGGTATAGTGACACTTGCAGTTATTTTATTAGCACAGATAATATATGTAAGGCTCAAAAGATTAAATTTCAAAAATAAGCAAGATTACAAAACAAATGTTTAATTAAAATACCACCTCATCCAAAGCATATTGCTGAAATAATGGCTACATATTGTTACTTATATCTCCTGGATATGAAGAAAGGCAGCCACAGAAATTTACCTGAACTATGAAGTTCTCATGGGTAACATACTGCAACCTCAAATACAGTGTCATCACAGTTTGTCAAATACAAATAAATTACCTGTAACAACAGGTTACAATTGTCTATTAGTCCATGAAACCAAACAATAATTCATGGTGGTAATTAATATAAGACCTAGTTACTGACAGAAATTAAAGTGCACTTAGTTCGTGTCTGAATATGATATAAATCCTAGCACTAGTACTTCATGATACATGCATATTAAAATTATAACAGGAAGCAAAGTCCCACTTAAGACTGGAGGGGCTGGAAACAAATTGCTCATCTGTCAAAGCACTATACAACACAAGTGTAAATTGGTCCATATAAACTTCAGTGGTGTTCATAGTTCACTTGCTGAGGAAAAGTTGGATTACAACAACTGAGAGCAAGCTAGCCACTGGTGAACTTACATTTGCATTTTACAGAAATTCATGTCAGCAGCTTATAATACTGCTGTCTGCAGGCACCCTTGCTGGATGTAGGCAATGCCACACAAATTGATATGCTCATTTCTTCCATTTGCTTGTCTGACAAGGTTCCTAAATCAGATACAGAAGTTTTGATAGTGTGTGTGTAGTACAAGCATTTCTTGCTTTGTTTTGAGCTTTGCTTTTTAGCCAATAACAATCAAGGATAAAGAGAAGAAACACTAAAAAATAGGGTACTGTGCATACATTTTTAGATTTGTGTAGACAAATGGTGTCTGTGCTATTTTTGTCTCAAGAGAGGAAAAATTAGAGGACTTCCAAGGAAGGTGTAGGTGAATGCATTTTACTCTCTGAATGGCAGTCAGTAAATAGCACAGAATTTCCCAAATTTTTGGGTGAATGTAATGATGACTAAATGAAAGTGGAATAAATGTATAACTGAGCTGCTCAAACAACTAAGTTCATGAATTATTGTCATTCACATAATAGCCACATTTTGAAAGAAACAGATAAAAATCATAACATATTCTTCATATTTATGCTTACTAATGTCTTATGGCATAATTCAGGAAAGAAATATTGTTGCATAAACGTAAGTAGTGAGTATAGCACAGCAACAATTATCCAAAACTATTTGGGCCTGGGGGTGTTTGAATAACTGATTTTTCGCATAACTAATCATTTTTGAGAGAAAAGTATCACTATCAGTGGAGAAATATGAAACAAAGAAACAGATGTTTGTTTTAAATACAAAAGTGCATGTATTTTATATGTATTACAAATACTGTACATAGCTTACATAAAGCAGTCATTTTCTATTAAAGCAGCCCTACCATTTATGAAAAGAAGTTCAAAAGTAACATTTGCTCCAGAAATGAAACATGCTTTTTTTGCCATTAAATCCCACATACATCTTAAACACAGCAACTGCACAATGCCACACTCTTCTTGTTTGCAAGGCAGTGAAAAGCTTCCTTACTGAATGAATGGTTCTTTTATAGTAGAATCATCACTAGCCTCTTTATTGTCACTGCAGGCATCTTGGTCATTGATGACACTAGCAATGACCTCATCATCTGTTACTAATTGATAACCAGGAGCATTGGTATCACATTTGAACGAGCCTTGAATGTTTTTCTGGTCGCAATTTTCAAATCCTGAAGATGCTTTAATCAGCCCAGCCAGTTGCAATACAAATGTCTGTTTGGTGGTTCTCAAGTTCCAGTGATAAGCTCACCTGATGGACTAGACTAGTGTTTTAACAGCAGTCCAAACTTCAGCTGCCATGTGCACAGTGCCCTTCAAGTTAGTTCCAATATTATTGGGAGGCAAGAAAATAACTTTAGACTTTCCAGTTTGTCTTTGCATTGAACAGTTTGAGGGATGACTTGGGGCATTATCAATCAACAACAAAACATTTTCAGAATTACCAATTGCATGCTGATGATTTTGGACTTCAGAAATAAACACAATGTGATACCATTCTGTAAAATTTTTTGTGTCTGTCTTTGCGTTCTTTTGATTCTTGTAGGTGACTAACAGTTTTTTTACTCCCATAAAGTGCTGCAAAGTCTTAGATTTCCCTAGGAGCAGAAAGGGTAGCTCATGTGTTCCAGTAACATTTCCACACACCATAGCAATGATGTGTGGTTTCCTTCCTTGGACACTAGGGCTTTTGTTGGCATTTTCTTATAATTCAAAGCAATATCATCTGCACTGTATAAATTGGTTTTGTTATAGCCTTGGTGATAAATTGTTTTAAAATCTCTTTAAAACATTCAGCTGCCTCAGTATTAGCCAATAGTTTTTCACCTTGAGTGTCCAATTCCCCAATTCAATGCCTAGATTTGAAGTGCAAAAGCCAGCAAAAAGAAGATTGGGTAGCTTTGAGGGATGAAATAGTGAAAGCAGCAGAGGATCAAGTAGGTAAAAAGATGAGGACTAGTAGAAATCCTTGGGTAACACAAGAGATATTGAATTTAATTGATGAAGGGAGAAAATATAAAAATGCACTAAATGAATCAGATGAAAAGGAATACAAATGTCTCAAAATGAGATCAACAGGAAGCATAAAATGGCTAAGGAGGGATGGCTAGAGGACAGATGTGTAGAGCCATATATCACTAGGGGTAAGGTAGATACTGCCTAAAAAAAGAGAACTTTGGAGAAAAGAAAACCACCTGTATGAATATCAAGAGCTCAGATGGAAAACCAGTCCTAAGCAAAGAATGGAAAGCAGCAAGTTGGAAGGAGTATTTAGAGATTCTATACAAAGGCAATGTACTTGAGGTCAGTATTATGGAAACAAAAGAGGGCGTAGATAAAGATGAGATGTGAGATATGATACTGCATAAATAATTTGTCACAACACTGAAAGACCTCATTTGAAACAAGGGCCAGGGAGCATATAATATTCTGCTATAACTACTCAGAGTCTTGGGAGAGCCAGCCATGACAAAACTCTTCCATCTGGTGAGCAAGATGTATGAGACAGGTAAAACACCCTCAGACTTCAGGAGAATATAATAACTCCAATTCCAAAGATAGCAGGTTCTGAGAGGTGTGAAAATTACTGAACTATCAGTTTAACAAGTTACAGTTGCAAAATAATAACATGAATTCTTTATAGATGAATGGAAAAACTAGTAGAAGCTGACTTCAGGGAAGATCAATTTGGATTCCACAGAAATGCAGGAGCACTCAAGGCAATACTGACCCTATGACTTATCTTAGCAGATAGGTTAAGAAAAGACAAACCTACATTTATAGCATTTGTAGACTTAGAGAAAGGTTTTGACAGTATTGATTGGAATACTCTCTTTCAAATTCTGAAGGTGTCAGGGGTAAAATCCAGGGGGCAAAATGCTATTTACAATTTATACAGAAACCACATGGCAGTTACAAGATTCGATGGGTACGAAAGGGACGTAGTGGTTGAGAAGGGAGTGAGACAGGATTATAGCCTATCCCTGATGTTATTGAGCAAGCAGTAAAGGAAACAAAAGAAAAATTTGAAATTTGGAGTAGAAATTAAAATCCAGGGAGAAGAAATAAAACACCTGAGGTTTGCCGAAGCTATTGTAATTCTGTCAGAGACGGCAAAGGACTTGTTAGAACAGTTGAACAGAATGGATAGTTTGTTGAAAGGAGGATATAAGATGAGCATCAACAAAAGGAAAACGAGGATAATGGAATGTAGTCAAATGAAATCAGGTGATGCTGAGGGAATTAGATTAGGAAATGAAGCCGTTAAAGTATTAGATGAATTTTGCTATTTGGGCAACAAAGAAACTGATGTTTGTAAAAAGTAGAGAGGATATAAAATGTAGACTGGCGATGGCAAGAAAAGTGTTTCTGAAGAAGAGAAATTTGTTAATATCAAGTACGAATTTAAGTGTCAGGAAGTATTTCCTGAAAGTACTTGTATGGAGTGCAGCCATGTATGGAAGTCAAACATGTGCGATAAACAGTTGACACGAGAAGAAAATAGAAGCTTTTGAAATGTGGTGCTACAGAAGAATGCTAAGGATTAGATGGGTAGATCACATAACTAATGAGGATGTACTGAATAGAATTGGGAAGAAGTTGGAATTTGTGGAACGGCTGGACTAGAAGAAGGGATCAGTTTGTAGGACACATTCTGAGGCATCAACGGATCACCAATTTAGTATTGGAGGGAAGTATGGAGGGTAAAAATCATAGCAGAAAACCAAGAGATGAATACACTTAGCAGATTCAGAAGGATGTACGTTGCAGTAGTTACTTGGAGATGAAGAGGTCTGCACAGGGTAGAGTAGTATGGAGAGCTGCATCCAACCAGTCTATGGACTGAAGACCACAACAGTAGTCACTGTAAAGTCAGTGTTACTCCCAAGTTTCTTATTCAATGAAGCACTTTTTCATAAATCAAAGGATCACTGCATGAACCATGTGCACACTGCAGTGTCTAAATTCCAGTTTTCTGCCATTTTCATCATTTTTATGTGTAAGGCTCTATCTTCACTGCCACGTCACTTGGCAAATTTGGTAATAGCATTACGTTCTTTTTAATATCCAGTCTTGCGGCATGCCATATCCCCTAACTAAACTTGATTCACTAGCACAATTCCTCAGTTGGCCTACTATATTAAGTTTATTGGAAACACTGAGAACAATGCATTTACATTTGTTCATTGTTGTGAACAGTACAACTACAGCATTATGTTTCAAGTGAAGGCTAAACTGTCACTCATGGATGATGACTAAAGGATTGAGGTCCAGCAAGTACTAGCGGCGACTAGTGGAAGTGTATGATGTACAAATTTAAATTTACTGGCTGAAACCCTTTCATTTAATCAATGCTTCAATTGAATGATATCAGGTAATCAATGGCCTACTCTATAATATGTCAAGTTTGTCAAGAATCACCTTGTAAATGCCTTTTTAAGGACTTCTTCATGTTAAATGTTTCACAAGGTGTATATTTGACAATGAAATTCATGATAAATATTCAATCATAATTTGAGATGAATATGATGTTCATAGGTACTATACAAGAAGAAAAACATATCTTTATTACTCTTTAATTGACACTTCAAAGCTCATTCCATAAGGAAGATATAAAGTTAATTTTACTTAGCCTCTGATGACTATTTTTGTACTAATGTCATGACTGATTTGCTGTGGAAGAGAATTTTACAGGATCTATTTGAGTCTTACAACCTTATGCAGATATCTTACTTTCAAACTAGCCTACAGAAAAAAAGTAAGATTGGATTTAACATCCCATGAACATCAAGGTCATTTGAAACAGACCCTAAGCTAAGATTGCATTAATGATGGGGAAGGAAATTGGCTGTGCCATTACAAAGGATTCATCCCAGCATTTTCCTGGAGCAATTTATGGAAAACATGGAAAACCTAAATCTGGATGGTCGGGCATGGGTTTGAACTTTCATCCTCCTGAATGTGAGTCCAGTGTGCTAAGTGCTGCACCTTATTGCTCAGTAGCATATGGACAAGTAGCAACACACACACAACACACACACACACACACACACACATTATATCTACTTTGATTGTTCTATAGTAAAGGGGCATACAGGCAGGGATATTAGTGAGGAGCTGTCAGATGATGATCCATAAATACAAACCTTAACCAGAATTAATGCAGCCATATGCTAAAGAAGTAAAAGAAAAGAAATATGGGTTCATTTACAGTGTTTACAAGCCAGACCTTAAGGAGCACATTTGGCAACAATTACAGAAATTATATAATACAGAACAACAGAAAGACAAACATATATTTCCAGAAACCTTCATCAGCTTTTTTCAGACCTATTTTCCATTACTAATTGTGAACAGAAAAGTAGTACTACACTGCCTGACAAAAAAAGTGAAGTTCTTAGAGGGGGAGGAGGAAATAAAACTTTATGAATTGAGAGGGTATGTGATATTATTTCAGTAACTACAAAATAGAGTGAAATTTTAAAAAGACCTTCGTAGTATGCATCCACTTGTCACTATGGCATTGCACTCCCTTTGGCCTGGATGCACACATTATTTGGTTCAGAAAGGTGTAAAAAACCCATTGTATCCTCTCTTGAGACAAGCTGGCCTTTGATTTTGTGGATACTGGCACTACGATGGAGTCGAAATCCTGACTGGCCCTGCATGGATTCTATTGGTGGCACATGTGGTGATCTTGCTGCTCACAGGAGTATCTCAGTATTGCACAGACAATTCACAGAGACACATGATGTGAAGATGGCCATCACCCTGTTTAAAATGAGCAACATGATACCATTACATGAGAGGTAACACATGAGGATTCAGGATATCTCTGATGTATCACTGTGCTGTTAGAGTTCCCTCAATGAGCCAAGCCCTAAAGTCATACTTGATGGCTCCTACACCATTATGCCAGGAGTAACACCACTGTGCCTCTCTAAAGCAGTGGAAGAATTGGCTTATTCCTCAGGTAGCCACCTTACTTGCTGACAGTGGCCATCTAGGGTAGTGCAGAACAATGATTCATTGCTGAACACATTGTGACACTATTCATATGAAGTCAAAACTACCCAGTCACAGCACCACTCCAGACACAAATGTTTGTGTTGTGGTGTTTCAGCAGTCTACACAAAGGACAGCATATCCCTGCTCCAGCTGCTGCTTTTCTCTGACCAGTGGTGCAGGATGATATAGAATGTTGCAGACAGTCCATTACTTGTGAATCTTCAACTTCTTATGTAATTCATGATCAATTAGCTTACAGGTGAATGGCCAGACATAAGTGCCCAATGAGCACAATAATTCAGTAAGCAACCACAATGCCATCATCAGATGTACTGATGAACTGACTGCTTAGGAGCTAGTGTGGCACTTTTTTTGCTTAACCATCATCACACCTGGTGCTTTGTTCATGGTCTACACTCAGGTGTGGACATGCATATAGCATCTCCTGATTCACCTCCTCCACCCGACATATTGCTCCATCTAAGTTTTATGACACATGGACATCTGCTGGTGACATCTCCAATTTCTGTTGCTCCATATGCCCCTGAAATCAGTTTGTAGTGGGATACTACCTTACTCTTCTGAGCAAACTATTGCTGATTTTTCCCCACACGCATCAATGCTCATTGTTTCCCAAAATTTCCCATCAAAATTTAATCTATTCATTTTATATATATTTCTGTCTTTATCTTGTTGCTTGTATGGTTCAAAGTTTATCCTTGTCTCATAATTATTTTGTGATAATTAGTCTGATTTCTTCAACTTTTTCTTACACCAAACTGACTGGATCTCAGTTGGATGATCCCTAATGTATCTGATGATTACCCCAATTTTCATATTTATTGCGATTAAATGGTCTGTTATTTCCTTCCAATGATCTGTTTCCATTTTCATGTGTTCTTTCTCATTAATATTTCTTCTGTCATTCCATTGTAAGTCTATTCTCTGACAGCTTCCCGAACAATTATTCAGGTAATTCTTCTCCCCGCCCCCCCCCCCCCCCTGCTGATTAACACTATGGAGTTTCTGATGAAAATTATAAGTATCATTTCTCTCTAGTGCCCTGTATATTTTATCTATATATTTCAAAAATCAAAATAGAATCATATGGCCCATAAATTAAACCCCATTGCATTTTCCTTGGTAATCTCCTCTTTCATAGTCCGCCCCAGTAGCTGAATGGTCAGTGTGACTGATTGTCAATCCTCTGGGCCCGGGTTCGATTCCCGGCTGGGTCGGTGAATTTTCTCCGCCCAGGGACTCATCATCATCATCCTATCATCCTCATCGACTGCAGATATCCGAAGTGGTGTCAAGTTTAAAGACCTGGGAAACGGCCTACCCAATGGGGGTGCCCTAGCGATACGATTCAATAAATAAAATCCTGTTTCATACACTTACTTGTGTATGCTCCTCAAATGATTGATCTAGGGTTATTAATTATTGTGTCAGGAGCTTCTCACAAAAATCTGTCATACTACCACTCTTTTGTTGGCAATGTGGTTCATTTATGATTTCACTATTGATACTAGCTTGTTCAGTTCTGACAGTTTATTCAAAAAGCTGTTTTCAAATTGACAATATATCATATCTGAATTAGTATATTGGTTAGTCCAAAAGAGTGCTTCCTCACCCAAAAACCTTTTTACAGACTTTATTTTATGCATATCAGTCATACCACTAACAAAATTATCATAACAATGTTGTAAAAAGTTGACTGGGTTAAGCTTATTATTTTCTCAAAAACCTTTAATTGGTGCATTGGTCCACCTCCCACTACAGTTACTGCTGAAATATTTAGTTATAAAATTTTCTTTCAATTCAGGCAGTTTTCTAAGAAAATTAACTACAGTGCTATTACATTGCAAATTTCTCTACCTCAGCAACTTCATCATTAATTAACTAGATTGGATATTCTATTATACTTTCTAAGTTATTAATTTTACATTCAAGATTATTATTATGTTGATCCATTTATGATCTTAATACATGGCTTTCTTATTTTATCACATTATCCATTATTTCAAAATTTTTCCTATTTTCTCAGCTTTATCAGTAAAATTCGTTTTAAATTCAGTCAGTTCACCTTCCACTGATTCAACCAGTACATTGATTCATTTGTGCTCTGACTCTACAACCATTTTATATTTATTAATACCCCTATTATTTCAGTCATTTGAATACCAGTCTCCTTATTTCATTCCTCAACTCCTTTAATTTGGCACTTGTTTTATTCAAATAACAAAAGAGTAGTATAAATCCTAAAATCCAGTTTACCATGGAAATGGAGAAAGACAATGCAATATCCTTCTTGAATGTCTTCGTTATGAGACAGACTGATTGGAGCTTGAAACACAAAGTCCTTCGGAAGGTTACACATACTGACAGATACCTGCATAAGGATTCCATTCATCATCCACAACATAAAAGAGGCGTAATTAAAACTCTAATGGACAGAGCTAAAAGGATTTGTACACCGGAATACCTGAACACCAAGTTAAAACATCTAAAGCAGGCTTTTGAGAAGAATGGGTACTCTATTAAGGAAATAAATAGGGTTTTGTGACTGAATAACAGGCGGCCTAAGGACAACGATAGGACACAGCAATGGAAGAACACAGTTTCTCTACCCTTCATCAGAAAAGTAACGGATCAAATCAGTAAGATTTTAAGGAAACGTAATGTTCAACGGATTTTCAGACCAACTAAGAAAATAGGCCAAGCACTTCATTCCATTGAGGATAAATTTCCTCCTCTGTCTGCAAGTGGTGTATACAAGATTTTGTGTATGTGTGGTAAGGTCTACATTGGAACTACAAAGAGAAGTGTGAACACATGGTTGAAGAAACATAAAATACGTAAAAGTCTTTGCTGACAGGAAAACAGACGAGTCAGCCATGGCAGAACATGCTCTTCAGTCAGGTTATCACGTAGTGAAATTTTCAGAAACTGAAGTTTTGTGTACTGTGATAAAGTATCCATGGCTATATAGAGAAGCTATCGAAATATATAAACATGGGGATAATTTTAACAGAAAAGAAGAAGCTATGAAACTCAGCGATATATGGGCAGAATCGATGAGAAGTTTTTATCTTTGATGTACTATGATCGATAGTTACATTTTATCTTTGACAAGATTTATCTCCACTATCACATGAAATCCAGACCACAACCACTTTCCAAGGTATTTAGGCCGCTCTTCAATATCCGACTCGTCAGTCGGCAAGACTGAGCACAACCAGGAGCACCTCCGAAGATTTCCAACGTAGCCTTGAATGAAACATCAGGGATAGAAGAGATCCATGGACCATGGCCATGCAATCCAGTCATAAAAGCCTTCATTGTACTGTAGATCTGTGGGTTGCCTTTCCATAGTAGTAAACAACAATCATTGGCCTATAACATGCTGATTAATTGTACAGTAATCTGTCATAGACAAATAATTCTGTCTGCATTTAAAAACCAAATAAGACAGTTTTCCTGTCACAATTAATAAATTATTCTCTGCCTTTAGGCAAAATGAAATTACAGCAGTTATACAGATGCTGAAGATAACCCCATAAGTTAAATAAATAAATAAAAGTAAAGAAATAAGTAAAATGAGCACCATTACAAACACAAACGAATACAACAGACTTATTGTAAGCAATTATGAGTTCTTTAAAGGCAAAAGCAAATTGTCTCCTTCCCTTATCTTTTTTTTTTTAGTCATTCAGGATATTAAACTATTATGGGCACTCTGTTTCAGGTTAGTGCAATGATTGGAGGGTGTTGTACAAATGGCACAGCATAAGGTGTGGAGCTGAAACATGAGTGCATTCTAATAGCAGATACGGTTTCTCGAAGATAGGGAAACCCAAAACACACACTTGCAGTGAAGCCAACATCACAATGAGTGTAGCAGTAATATTTCTTTGATTTTGTATAGTTTACTAATTCATGAAAAAATTTAATTCATCATTCAGTGGAAAGCTTACATTTTATTGTTCTATATGCCCCCACATTTCGCCATGTGTATTCACATGATTTTACTTGATAAAATGTTTATCAGAAGAGTTTTAATTATGTTTTAGCTGCTTGTTCCTTGTTAAGTGCCACAAAAGTAAATTTTTAAAAAATTCTATACTGAAATGTGTTAATGTTTTTACAGTATTAGTAACAGTTTTACCCTTTGATCCCCAAATATGCAGTAAGAATATTTTGCCAAGTCACATTATTTGGCTCATCACTTGCCATGTGTAACACTGTTTCAGTTTTAATCTGTTTGTCTGTGAATGTCTATGAACACTCAAAATATAAAATTTATTAAATAATCAGTGTTGTAATGGTGAAACAACTATTGAATGACATGTGGCACATATATTTAAGACTTAAGAAATTATTCATTGATTGCACTCAAGTATGTATGCTGTGAAACAGCAACTAGTCACTCAAGTATTATGTAACATTTAAAATAAAACAGGAAAACTTTTATTGTTTAATTTATGTACGATTCCTCTTATTCCATTATCCAATTCTCCCACTTTTCACCCTCAGTGGTATAATAAATGTCATGCATTGGGCAGCCACTCAATTAATTCCACTCTCACACTACAATTCTTTTTATAGGCTACATACTTTTCTAGGATAATCACTCAACATTTTATATCCTACAGCTAACAGACTTAGATATAATTGCAAACACTCTTAAAATATTTAATGTACTCATGCTGGTTTTCGTGAACTGTTCAGTAATAGTACTTTGTACACTAATAAATGTCTGAAAATGACATTAACAAAGAAAGAATACGGTTTTACTGTTTCCTAAAATGTAATGTTCATTACAACTGTACACTGTAATTACTGTCATGTAGTAGTAGAAGTAGCAACTTTATTCATCCGTAGATCTCTTTTTACAAGGATATAGGGCATGTCATAATGAGTGAGATATTGAGCTCAGAAAGAGGAAGAGGTGTTAGTATTGTGCTATGCATAGCTTGGGGGTAAGTATTTCTAGAAAGGAAAACAAGAAGGAAAAAACATAAAGTGAAGATGTTATGTGGAATGTTGGATATTTTATAATCATTATTATTATTATAATTTATTTTGTATAACATTTTTTATCAAATCCCTACTCTGTCTTAGCTAAACAATCCTTCAATGTATAAAATGTATTGCATAACAGGTACTTTTTAGCTGCCTTTCTAAATAACTGTATTTTTGCAATTTCTTTAATATCTTTTGGTAATTTATTGCACAGTTTTATTCCTTGGTAGAAAATGCTGTTTTGAGTTTTATGTTTATTTTTTTCTTGGTAAATGTAGGTTGAATATATCTCTTGTTGCATGGTCATGGACACAGCTGTTTGTGCAGTAATTACCAATGTTATTTTTGATGTGTACAACTGAGTGGTAAATTTATTTACATGGTGCAGTTGAAATCCCCAGTGTTTTGAACAGATCTTCACAATGAGCTCAACAGTATTTTTGGTTATTATTCTTATGGCTCTTTTCTGGAGTTTGAGAATTATGTTCATATTTTGTGTATTTGCTCCCCAAAAAAGAATGCTGTAGCTAAGAATTGAGTGTACATATGAATAATATGTAACCAAAAGACACTGAATGTTACACACTAATGATAGGATTCTAAGGCATAACATGCTAATGACATTCTGTTTGCAAGTACGTTTGTGTGTTCACACCACTTCAACTGAGAATCAATGTTCATTCCTAGAAATTTTGCATTTGTTACACAGTCTATGGAGGTGCCATCTACATTTAATTTAATATTGTCATTTTTCCTCTTCAAACTGAAATTAATGGCATTAGTTTTCTTTATGTTCAATGTCACTTTATTGCTTATTGACCAATCATAAACTTTCTTGAGAGAGTCATTTGCTTTCTTGGAAAGGAGTTCTCTTGTTTTCTCAGTGAATGTTTTAGTGTCCCATCACTTTTAAGCAACTGCTACATAATACAGCTTATATATTTACATTTTATTCTCTGTTATCAGCTGTATAGCATTCCAATACTTGCCCACAGTGACCACTGTGAACATTCCATTATATCAGCACAAGACATGATTGGACATCCATTATAATATTGTTTAGAACAATATGCACTCCAATCAGTTTCATGCCACAAACAGAACTTTATCTTTGCAATCCATTTCTCTGTACATGACCATGATTTCATCTTTTCATCATATTTCTCAATTTTAGTGCCACTCAATGATCACTAACATATTCATCGTATCAAACTGTCAAATTGCATCCAACTGCTCAACTCTTGATTGAATGAATAACTTTTCATTACATTGCAGTTGCCAATAGTAGTATCATAGTCCATTTAATACTCTCAATGTTTGCACATATAGAGACACACAGTCATTCGATTCCAATAACTAACACAATAATTATTCAAGTGTATGGTGATTGCACTGTTTTGCTATTTCTCTAGTATTAGAAACAGTTACATGGATACCTATAACTTAACTTACTTGTAAGTGTGTCAGAGTTCTCATAAATTTAGCCCAGTTTTAAGTGTTGTGGAATAGTTTACAGATGTACTAATTCATGGGAAGTCAGGAAATTGTAGAAACTGACAATTTATTTATTTATTTATTTATCCATCTTTAAGCATTTACATGCGCTCAATGCGTCCTGGGTAATGTACAATTTACATATTAAGAAATATAACTATTGTGAGATGTCACACACAGCTAAAGTATACATTTTAAAAGAACATACATAATAAAGTAATACATTTGATACATAAAGATATCCCACATAACTAAAGTGTGCATTTTAAAGTATGTGCTTAATAAAAGAATACATTTTATACATAAGGATTTCTCCACATGTTTAACAGTTAAATGTGGAACTACAGAGACTAAAAAAGCTTAGGAAGAGGTACAAACAGAGTTGCAAGTTGTTTCGTAAGTCAGGTCTATTTCTGAAGAGTTTTCAAATTCTTTAACACTGTAAAAAGCTTTGTCTTTCAGCCATCTTTTAGTCTTACTTTTCAATATATTAAGAGAGAAACAATGTGCCTGCGCAGGTAATGTGTTGAAAAGCCTTATTCCCATGTAGTCATAATTTTCTTGTGTTTTCTCTAGTCGAGTTGTTGGTATGCCTATCTTAAATGTTTGACGAGTGTTATGATCATGAACGGACTGACTAAGGTTGTAACTGTTAAAGTTTTCTTTTATGTACAAAAGGCAGCTGTATATAAAAAGAGAAGGGAGTATCATTATATGTAATTCTTTAAGTATGACCTACATGGTATGTTATTTTTGGTAATCCCAGAGATGCCCCTGATGGCTTTCTTCTGCCAAATAAAAATATTCCTGGACCATGGAGAATTACCCCATTGAAGAATACCATAGCTAATAAGGCAATGAAAGAATGCATAATAGGAATTGATCAGCAGGCTTTCAGAAACACAGGAGCGTAATTTTTTCAGTAGATAGATTACTCGCAAAAGCTTTCGACATATGTTGTCTGTGTGACTCTGCCAGGTTAATTTCGTATCTAAGTATATGCCAAGAAGTTTGGCATAAGTGTACTCAATATCAGCAATGGATAAGCTGAAGGATATATTTACAGTCTTTTCATAGTTAATAGCTAACTCACTGGCTTTGAGCCACATATTGGATAATCTGAGAAAATCTTTACTTTGCTCCTTCAGTTTATTTATGTCCTTCCCTGAATTGATGAAAGTTGCAACATCTGCGTAAAGCACAGATTTGCATGGCATATTGCTGGGCAGGTCATTTATAAATATTATAAACAGTAATGGACCAAGCACTGATCCTTGGGGAACACCTCTAGTGACGTTCAGTAACTGTGACTTTTGACTGTTGTAGCTTACAGTTTGCTTTCTGTTACTGAGACATGATTTAATGAGGGAGAGTTCCAGATCCCTAATGCCATAACACCATAGTTTTTCCAGTAGTATTGTGTGGTTTACAGAATCAAATGCTTTGCTTAAGTCCACTAGTGTGGCTTCAGCAGATAATTTGGATTCAAAAGAAGATTGCACATTAGAAACAACATTTTCAACAGCATTAATTGTTGATAACTGGGCCCTAAAACCATACTGAGACTTAGTCAGTATATTGTTTTTTGGCAAATGCATATTAATTTGCTTTTCTATACAATATTCGATTATTTTTGAAAAAATAGGTATCAGAGAAATTGGACGATCATTATTAGTGCAGGATTTATCACCCTTTTCGTGTAACGGAATTACTACTGTCTTCTTTAGACATTCTGGGAAAATACCACTGTCAAATATTCAGTTTATGTGTGTGCAGAGAGGGAATGATATCAAGTCGATTATTTTTTTAATCACAAAATTTGAGAGGCCATAAATATCTTCTGATCTGGAGTCACTTAACTTTGCCACTGATTTAATTACATCACTTATTTCCACGTGTCCCCAATTACAGGTTGGCACAGTATCAGCAAAGTTTTGTAAAAACTGGTTTATATAAGTAGATTGTGAATTGGATTTTGAACTCTTCTTATGAGGAGATGCGGGATTAGGGTTTGCTGCTCTGATAAAAAGGAGGTTAAATTCATCTGGGGTGACATTAACATCAGTTGTAACTTTTACACTATGACTGCCTGTACCTAATTCTGCTTTAATGACCCTCCACGCAGCCTTACACTTATTATTGGAGTTTTTGATGAAGTTATCATTTGATCTATATTTTGCTAATCAGATTTGTGATCTATAGTGTCTCTTGAGGCTAACGTACATTGCATTGTAAACACTACCATTTTTACCTTATCATAGCGTATCAAAACCATTAATCTTAGCTTCTGTAAATATGGTGTGAACCACCTATGTGGAGTAGTTCGACCATGCTTTCTCACCATAGTTTTGTTTTGTTTGGTAACCATTGTATTTTTTTTTCCTTGCATCAAAATTTAAATCTCCTAAAATTATTGTCTTGTGTTTGGTATATTTTTCTGTATGGTGAATAAGTTTATCTAAACACTCTACAGATTGATTGGCATCACTATCAGGAGAATGGTATATTGAAATAACTGTGAGTTTTAATGTTGGTAGTAGCATGACAGCTGCTTCAAGAATGCCTTTAACACATATGTCCCTAACATCAAGCACAGCATATCTTAACTCTAGGTTCTCACTTATATATATTGACGAACTCCCATAATCTTCATTGGGTCTGCAGTAACTTGTAATTAAATGAAAAAATGGTGGTACATACAGTTTTATCTCTTCTTCTCTTAACCAGTGTTCATTAATACATAATACTATTCTACTGTTTCCATTCAATACAACACCAAGTTCATCAGCTTTATATTTCAGAGATCTAATATTTATGTGCATGAATAATATTGATTTTTCACAGCAAGAGGGAAGATGCGTGGTGTCTTGGGCCCATATGGATGAACACATGGTGGTTTCTGTCTTCTTATCTGCTAATGGAGGTGACATTTTTGTTGTCTGTTTCTCAAGGTTCTTGTTTGTTTCACATGTTACATAGTTTATGTGGGCAGGCTGAGTGGAGGCACTACTTTGGCGTAGGATGGAGGTGGTGATACAATACTCACTGTGGTTTCCTTGCTCTTTTCTACCAGTGACTGCAGTGGACCTGCTACAGTTGTTGTTGACACCCTTTCTGCTTCTGTTGCTTGTGCTGCTGCTGTTACTGGTCATGTTGCTTGAGCTGGGTCAGATGTTGCCGGTTTTGCTGGTGCTGCAGTTGTTACTGAATTTGATCGTGATGCTGTAGCAATTTGCGGTTCTGCAGCTGCTTTAGTTGTTGTCTCCAAGACAGATTCACTTCCTGCATGGTCGCTTTCAGTAATGTATTGGTAGTTCATTAAAATGGCTTGTACTGACTCATAGATACTCTGTTTTTCATATATTTCTAACGTTTCGTAAATTGCTTTGCACAGAGATGACTTGCCTCTTCTATTGGTAGAGTTGCAAGATGGCGGCGTATATGAATGTAGTGGCAAATCGCTCCGTGAATATCGGTAAATTACCGTCAGTGAATTGTATGCTATGTGCAAAAAAAGTGATAAAAGGTGTTAAAATATGTGTAGTGGCGCATAAATGGTATCATTCTTGTTGTTTCATGGAAGCAAATCTCGGTCAACATAGGCCTACATGTGACTGTGGAACTGAGTGCAACGGTCTTGAAACTGCATTTGAAATGTGCAACGCTGGACTCGAAATAAGTGTGAGGGAAGAACTGCAAAGTGACTTAAGTAAAGCTAGACAATATGCAGAAATGCTGAAAAGTTTGATCGACTATATGGACCTTCCCACAGATACGCAAACAGGCAAACGAGAGTGTGTATATACTAGGCCTAAGAAAATCTCTCGACCTGTCTTAAATACCAATGTTTTTCGTGTTCCACTAATGAATAAATACGATGTTCTAAGTGCAGACAGCTCAGAATCACGGACAAAAAATCTCAGTGTAACAGGTAACTGCTCGGAAAGATCTGTTGAACAAAAAAGTGCCAGCAGAAACACGTTACCATCAAATACTATTAAACGAAAAAATCGTGTGAGAGCAACTTGTAATAAAACTGGACACGAGACAAAAAAGGAAACAGAGAAGAAGAAGGAAGAAATATACATATTATCGACGAGTCATGGCAAGGGACTGGCTACAATCATGTCTGATATGCAGTCCGAATATAAAGTGATTGGAATTTCGAAACCTGGTGCTCCTCTACGAGAAGTGCTGAAAAACTGTGAAAGTTCCGTGAAAAGCGACGTCAATTGTGTCATAATCGGAGGGGGAAACGATGTCTATAAAAATGAAAGCAGCCTTGCTGTAAGAACACTGAAAGAATCGCTGGGAAAAATTTCACAGGCGAAGGTATTTGTTGTAAACATTCCCTACAGACACGACTTAACGGAAGATTCGTGTGTAAACAAAGAAATCATCGCGACAAATCGGAAATTCAGGAAGATTTGTAGCGGTTTTGTGCACACAACTTTCATTGAAGCAACGAGTACAGTAAGAGAGCATTTTACTAGACATGGACTGCACAGAAACAACCTAGGCAAGAAAGTGCTGGCGAAAGAAATTCTCCAGGTGATAAAGACAGCAGGAGTGGGTGCCTATGTAAAAATAGCACTACCTGCAACAGGTTTTCTGCCAATGATAACAGAAAAGAAAAGTGCACCAACAGCATATGAGGAAGAAACATCTGCAGATACACCCTATGATGAAAAAATTACAACTGTGCAAACATGTAAAGCGTCACAGTCACCAGTGGCATTATCAGTAGCAGCAGTGGAAAAGGAAGTAACAGTAGCATCAACAGCAGAAGTTTCACCAGCAACAGTAACTATAGTGCCTCTAAAAGGAGAAATGAGAATTGCAGCAGGAGAAGCAGCATCAAGTGTTACGTGTAGACGGAAAACAGCACCTCCTGTCCGTCTAAATGATTTTTTAGTGGAAGGCAGCAGGATGAAGCAGCCCAGGAGATAAGTAGTGTAACAAATTTCACAACACCTCACCAAAACGTTCTATCTAAAATAAACAACAATTATGATCTTAAAATTTGCTATCTGAATGTTCAAGGACTAATAGATAAAGAATTTATTGTAAACAGTTTTGGACTAGATAACAAATTTGATATTTTCTGTCTGAGTGAACATTGGGTTACTGAGAGTGTACTTACAGTTGTCAAACTTGATAACTATAATGTAGCAAATAGTTACTGTAGAAAACTGCATATAAGAGGTGGTGTGGCAATATATATTAATCAGTCATTCAGTTGCTCCATTGTTAAGTTGGACCTAGATTATTTATGTGAGGAACAGAACTTTGAAGCCACTGGTATAGTTATGGACAGTCTTAAGTTAGTAATAGTATCCCTTTACAGGTCACCTAAGGGTATCATCAATGTATTTCTAGAAAAATTGGACATGCTGTTAGATGTACTAAGAGGAACCAGATGGTTGCATTATGACATAGTAATTGGTGGAGATCTGAATGCAGATTTTGATATAACAACACATAAACGTACTGTGACTGAGTTGAAAAACCTTTTAAGACAGTGCAATTTGCACTCAATCAATAACAGGCCCACAAGAGATAAAGCATGTCTTGACAATATTTTTGTCAACTTTAAAACTACAGAAGAATCATGTGCTGTTACAGCGTTTCCATTTTCAGATCATGACTCTGTATCTTTAAACTATACAAGTAGGTTCTGTATTGATAATAGTAATATTCCTAAGCCTGTCCCAAAAGTTATAATCACCAGGCCTGTCACAGATGACAAAATTGTTCAGCTCTGTAAGTCCCTTGCTGAGAGAAACTGGTTCAACCAATGTCATGGTGACACAAGTTATAGTCTTAGTGCTGATTTGTCAGGGAAACTATTATTTGAGAGATTTTTTAAAACATTTCTGACACAATTTAATGACAATATCCCCATAAAGAAATGCAAATTAACTGACAAAGGCTTTACAAACAGGGCTACAAACAGACAAAATTCATGGTTCACTAAACAATTATCAAGTATGAAAAACCAAGTTATGGTGTTGCACAATATATGTAGCA
The DNA here is from genome assembly GCF_021461385.2 of Schistocerca piceifrons. NCBI lineage: Eukaryota > Metazoa > Arthropoda > Insecta > Orthoptera > Acrididae > Schistocerca > Schistocerca piceifrons. The sequence goes on along the minus strand of NC_060149.1, from coordinate 682,219,716 downwards.
ATCAGAAAACAGAACATGCCAGATTAGCCTATATAAAATGCAGGAATGAGTATAAAAAAGCCATCGTGGAAGCCAAAAAAGCACATAATTTCAATACCATTGATAATTCTACAAATAAGTGAAAAGCTGCATGGAAATTAATAAATGGTGTTGCTAAAGATGTAAGAAGCAAAACAATTAATATAAGTCCCCAAAAATTCAATGATTTCTTTATTAAATCTGTTGAAAATGTAGGAAATACTATAATCAAACCTGATATCAATTCATCAGAGTTACTTTCTAAAAATGTTTGCAGAACACCAACAGACACAGGTACGTTTATGTTCTCCGAGGTCTCACCTAGTCATGTCCTAAGCATTGTAAAACGGATGAAATCTTCAGACAGTGTAGATATATACGACATATCCTGTAATTTACTAAAGAAAGTAATAGACTATATTGTGTACCCCTTAACATTCTGTATAAATAAATGCATATCTGAAGGATATTTTCCCGAAGAACTCAAAGTGGCTAGGGTAATTCCAATACATAAAAAGGGAGATATGGACTCACCTTGCAGTTACAGACCAATCTCCATAGTCCCAGCTTTTTCTAAAATACTGGAATGTGTAATTTACCAACAGCTATCTGTCTATTTTGAAAAATTAGGAATAATTAGTGAATCTCAGTATGGTTTTAGGAAAAAGTTGTCTACTGTGGATGCTATAGACTTTGTAGTCAAATATTTACATCAAGTGTTTGAGGATAAGGGCTATGCTCAACTCACATTTTGTGATCTAAGCAAAGCTTTTGACTGTGTAAAGCATAAGCCACTCCTAGAAAAACTGGAATTCTATGGCATTAGACATAACAGCCTTAAATTAATAAAATCATATCTTCAGAATCGTAAGCAAGTTGTTTGTGTAGGTAGAGAAATGTCGAGTATAGAGCAAGTCAAGGTAGGTGTTCCACAGGGATCTGTGCTGGGCCCCTTTTTGTTCCTGATAATGATAAATGATCTGCCGTCATTTATCAAGTCCACCACGGTGTTGTATGCAGATGACACAACATTTCTTCATGCTAGTGAGGATTTCAATAGCCTTAAAACTTGTGCAGCAAAGACAATTGACCAAGCATCCTATTGGTTCAAGGCAAATGGATTCCTGCTGAATGAAAACAAAACACAGCAGATGGTCTGTAGTCTTAGAGACAAGCTTCTGTCAGACGATCCAAGTTATGTCAAATTTTTGGGGGTATACATTGATGATAAATTATCTTGGGGTCAACATGTACAATATATTAGTGGTAAATTGTCTAGAGTTATTTACCTGTTAAGGCGACTTATGGATTGTGTTCCTGAAAAATATGTTAGAACATCCTATTTTTCATTCTTTCAGAGTATAATAACATATGGAATTATTTTGTGGGGGAACTCTAGCTGTGTACATGACATATTAATACTGCAAAAAAAAGCTATTAGGATAATAACTGGTTCTGCATATAAGGCACATTGTAAACCATTGTTCTGTGAACAGAAAATCATGACTGTTATAAACTTGTACATATACTATGTTCTAATTTCTACGAAGAAGAAATTACCAGAAACAAAAACCAGAGAAAATGTACACAGCCACAATACAAGAATTAATAGGTGCCTCTATATTCCTTACCACAGGTTGTCAAAGTCACTCAACAGCTACGAAATCATGGGGTACAAATTATTTAATAAACTTCCTCAATCTGTTCAAGAATTACCTGAACAATTATTCAAACAAACAATTCACGACTGGCTAGTCCTCCACCCATTCTATGACATAAGAGAATTTATCAACTGTAATATAATACTATAATGTTAACAAGAAACCTGTTGTTTCTTTCAAACTATTAATTGTATTTTAGTATGTATATGACGTTGTCTATTGCTGTAATGGCCGAATGACAATAAAATTATTATTATTATTATTCAGGTGCATGCCATGTTTTGTAAAGCTGCATCTATCCAGGAAATCGACTGATAGAAATCATATGTTTCGGTACACTTTACAAACTGTTTGTATCTGTTTATAGGTCGTGCCTATGTGGTACACCAACATCAGTTAGTTTTTGGTTCTCTATCGAACTGAGGGCACATTTGAGACTGAGAACAGCATTACCTAACTCGTTACAATACACGTCATTTGCTCCTCCAATTAATACAACATGACGATTTTTGTTGTCTTGTTTGTCCAGTAAAACGTCCCTAATAATTCCTCGCATAGGTGCTCCTGGTTTCACATGACTGCATACTTTCATATCGTAATGGTTTCGTAGTACTTCCGCCAGTCCGCGTCCGTGGCTATCTGAGTAGATATTTAACTCAGTGAGATTTCCTGAAGATTTCTTATTTATTCTAGGAGACAAATATGTCACTTGGGCACAGATTTTCGCTTCACTGGTATGCATTTTCTGTTGAAATTCACCGATCTCAGAGTGTTTTCTATGTGAGGCCTGTCTTTGTGGTTCATTAGTTAATGAACATATTATTATTTTTGCTTCTTCCACTTCGCTTTTATGTTTTAATATATCAGGCTGTAGGTCTTCTTGTGTTAAGGCGTCATATTTACGTTTTAAAATGCCGAACTCAGTTAGCAACGTTGCAATCACTTCACTTTCGCATTCTGCACTGATCAGTTTTTTTTTTTTTTTTTTTCAATATCGTCTACATAATATTCCCGACAAGTCCAGAATTTTTGTTTCGGATTAGCACTTGCACAACTGTAATGGTGTAAAGTTTTGCATTTAACTCATATAATACCTTTCACCGCTCGCTTGTTGCAGTAGCACTTGTCTGAGAACACACGTAATGTTCACCACGAGGTTGATCGGAAGACGATGTGGACGCTATACTCGCGATTGCTTTAACGAAATTTGTCGATTTTCCCATACTTCCTTCTGATATTTTTACAATCATGTGGCACGTAACACACTCCTCTTCACTATAAATGTTTTGTTTTTTACATTTTGCACACTTTTTACCACTGTTTTTGTTCACATTTGCGGAGCTAACACACACTACATCTACAATTTCCGCCATCTTGCTGAATCCGCCATCTTACTGAATCTGGTAACAAGTCTTACTAATCAATAATTTAGTCTTTGTTTGTCACCCACCATTTTCTGCTTTCTGATGATGATGATCTCTAGCTTGGACATAATCCCCTGGGCTACAGCAACATATATAATTTACATCTACATCTCACAACCCACTTTACAGTATGTGGTTATGAGTATTCATATACCATTAATATTTACTACATGAAATAACATTCAATATTTAGAGCTATTCTGGCATTTACCTCGTTACAGGAAAAGTGATACAAGTTTTTCAATAATAAAACTTACCTTTTCTGTTGATCTGGTTAGTACCTGAAAACCACTGGCATCAGTGTCCATGTAGGGCTGTTTCTCATTCAAAAAATGTCATCTACCTTTTACTTATTCATTTGCTGTATTTTGTTCTTGTAAAAGATCATCAATAATCGTTGTAGATTACAGACCTTCATGTATATTGATAAGTAGCAAATAACACACAGTTTTTGGATCTGATTTCTACATGCATGGCACTCACAATAAGAACTGAGAGATTAAACCTCAAGTTACTGGGCTTGTACTTAGTACAAACATACTTTAGGTTTTGGTATCAGAATATGCAAGAAAGGAAACCTCTAGGAATACATCAATTTTTCCAATCAAGATGTGAATTGTAATAAACGTGAATATATTTCAAAAATACAGTGGAAATGCAAGACAAGTGCAATTTCTGTTCCTTAAACTAAATTCTCATTTATAACAGAACATTAATGAAATGCACAGTTTGTTCACATTACAAATTTTACTTATTTTTCTTTAAATGACATGGTTTGTTTCAAAAAACTATATTATTGTATTCAGCAAAGTGAAAATTAAGATTTGTAATAAATTACCACATAAATATGTTTAAGTTCAGTTTATGCAAATTAGTGTTTTAGTATGTTACTAATGACAAATGTAGTAGCATGTTTAGAAGAAAACCTGTTGCTAATTGCATGTACAATACAATTCTTCCATTTTATTGTGGTTCTTTGTTACAACTAAAATAACATTATGATTAACTTTGCTTGAGAAATACTATGTTTATGTACTGTGCCAAATATTAACTGAATAGAATGTTCATGGCAGTAACTGACATCTTCATACAAAATTTTTCTATTCTAGCCCAAATGTTTTGCATAATTCCACCCAAACATGCATGATAAACTACTGATCCCCAACCATTTTACATAGCACAGCTTATATTCCACGTCATGTACTTCATATTTGAAATTCAACCTATTCTCTGACTATTTGCATGGTGAACGGTACTTCTGATACCACTGTTGCATCCCTCCCTTATTGTCAATAATCCTCTGTATTAGCTGTAATTTATGTGATTGTCTGGTTGTGGTCACTTGTTGAGACATATATGGGGGAAGTAATGTGCTCCCCAACTCTTCTTGGAACACACAGTGTGGGGGTTATAACAAACAGCTCTCTGATGTAAACCACTCCTCTCTTGTGTTCATCACTGGAGTTTAATAAGCATATCTGTAATATTCTTCCACTTACTAAACAAATGTAAGGTTAAGCAAACCAATATTTGTTGCATAGTCTCTACCTCTTCTATTAATCCAAGCTGATAAAGGTCCCACACTGACAAGCAGCATTTGGTAATTGGTTGAATGAGGGTTTGCTAAGCCACTTCTGTTGTGGATGAACTGAATATTTTCTAGATTCTGCCAGTCAATCTCAGCCTGGCATCTGCTTTCCCTAAAACTGATTTCATGTGATAATTCCACTTTAGGTCACTTCATATGGTTAATTCTAGGTAAATTGTGGTTGATTCTGTTTGAAATGATTTGTCTCCTGCTGTAAATTCAGTCTTTAATGGACCTCTTTCCTAATGTATGCACAATAGGTTCCATCTGTTTACATGTAAGTTCAACTACCAATCAGTGTACAAATCATGTATCCTTCTCAGGTCTCACTGTGTTTTGTTGCATTCGTCTGGCATTGCAACATTCATACAGACAACAGCATCATACACAAACAGCTTCAGAAAGTTTGCGATATTATCCACTAAATCATTTACATACTTGGTGAAGAAACATTCATATACACTGACTTCAGATCAGCATCCCCTCGCTACTAGCAATATATAAGCATCTGTAACAAAAGTTCATTGCATCCATATTTTCAGTATAAAATGGATGTTTCCTAACAATGTACTCACAAATATGACATGTACTTTCCTTCTGTATGTTGTAAGACTGCCCAGTTAGTGGAATAGATAGAGATAAATAAATAAATAAAAAAAGGGACTATTCTACCCATATTCATTTTGATCTGTTCCTGCTACATCAGTGAATTCATACTTATCATAGTGAGTTAGCCCTCAACCATGAAAATCAAATAAAGGGGCTGGACAAAAATAAAGAAAGAACATAAGAAATGCATGTTTGAATGTGAATGTGGATGCTAGGCAAGCCTGCAGGTTGTGCTGTTGTAATTGATCATGAACAGTACCAGTGCAGTATTCTCAATATATTACAAATGTCTGTCATTGTTAGAACAGTGTTCTGTGGAGTTTTGAGAGTAGTACTTTGGATCCAAGTGAATACGAATTTTTACAAATTGTTGACACTTGTATGCTGGGTGCTTCTGTAACCGAGGTAACCAAAGTATTTGGTGTTTTAAGCATGACATATTGGAAATGGATACCTTATACAGGGAAAGTGGGGAAAATATTGTATGCTAAGTCAGAAAGTGAACAAAAGGGTGTTTTGAGTGATCATGATGGATGGTCATTGATTAGGACAGGAGACAAACATTAAGAGGACAGCTGCTACAAAAGTCACTGCAGAACTGAATGTTGCACTGGTAAACTCTGTCACAATGAAGAAACCATGAAGGGAGGTCCATAAGCAGAGGAATGCAAACAAAGGTGAAATTCCAAAATCACATATCAGTGACCTAGACTATGGAGCAATGGAAGAATATAATGTCGTAAAATTAGTTTTGTTTCACACTATTTTCAACTTCTGGCTGATTTATGTCCCATGAGTGAAACATGGTGGGGGTTAGGTGAGGATTTGGACAGCCATACCCTGGTATTTCATGGACCCCATGGGCACTCTGCAGTGTCACATTACTGTAAAGGGTTATGAAACCATTTTGGCTGATCAGATCCATGCCATGGTACTGTGTTTGTTCCCCAGTAGTGATGGTGTATTCCAAGATGACAGGGCCTCTGTTAAAATAGTTTACATTGTCCAGGACTGGTTTTATAAGCATGAAGATCAAGTCACCCTATCTCAGTATTATTGAGCCTGTGTGATCTACTTTGGAGAGAAGGTGCATGATCACTATCAACCTCCATCACTGTTAACTGAACTTGTCACTATTTTACAGAAAAATGACATAAACTTCCCATGAAATCTACACAGGAACTGTATTTAACCATCTTGAGCTGACTGGAAGATGTTTTGAATACCAACAGTTTTCTTACACTGTATTGGGCATGATAATATCTTTTATTTTTGCATTTCCATGTTATTGTCCATGTCCTGTAAGCGCACTGAGTACCAACTATAATGCATGCCACTTACATGTCTCTTACTCATTATATTAATGAGGATGTCGCATTATCCATAGGGCAAGTAAGCCATAGTACAGATAGTTGCCAAACATTCTTACTATTTATATCATCACAACCATCAACACTGAGTAACAACTAAATATGCATTTAACTATTCAGTCCAATAAGTGCAGGCCACTTAGTATGGTTCTCCATTCGTTATTATTAGTTACATTGATGGAAATCTGGAATTATCTTGTCTGTTACAGCCAGGAAAAGAATTTGATTGGAATCTTAAGCCTTTTGGCAATGGCAATGTGAGGTTGAATAATGCAGAATGAAAGATATTTTTCTGTAACTCTTGAATCACACACACAACTAGCAAATTGTTGACATCATGGCCTAGATAGTTATCTGAACCTTTTGTGAACCATTGATGCAAAAGTGTTTTGAAAATGCTGTATATAGTGGATACTGTCAGAACATGGATTATATTTTTAAAAAAAATGTGTGTTGATATTTCTATTTGTGTATGTCACCAAGAACAAGCTTTAACAGTGCTGATGTTTCTTAAGGACAATGGCCCTCTCTGATGACTGATTTGTGTACATGTTCGGTTCTGCAGATGGGAAGTAATACATGCTGTACTTTGTCCTTCTGTTTCTTACATGACGGCATAGATGATCATATGGCATAAACAAATGCCAAATATCTTGATAGGCTTTTGGACCTTTGTGCATCAGATTATAGGGCCGATGTTAGTTTTTGTTAATATGATGTTAGGTATCCTGGTCAATGTCATCCACACAAAAATGTATTTTGTCATATGGTGTTTTGCCTTTGAGAGACCAGTTGTCTCCTTCAACTATCACTGAACAGAGGCCACATATGATTAGCCATACCCCCACTACCAAAGATGTCATTTTTGATGATATATATAAAGGACCCAGCTAAGTACACATGATGTAACAATGCAGTGGCCTGTCTTGCAAAGAATAGTAATTAAGATGTTGCATGGTGAAAAGATTAACATGCATCATTATTAGATAATGCAACACCTGTATCCTGAAGATTATCTCCTGCAGATGCAGTTTTTAGATGGATCCAACCATCATAGGAACCTGATGATAACTTCTTAAATGAATGAGAGTTACACTCTGCAGCAGAGTGTGTGCTGATATGATACTTCCTGGCAGATTAAAACTGTGTGCCGGACCGAGATTCAAACTTGGGACCTTTGAATTTCGCGGGCAAGTGCTCTACCAAGTGTAGAGCACTTGCCCACAAAAGGCAAAGGTCCCAAGTTTGAGTCTAGGTCTGGCACATATTTTTAATCTGCCACTTCTTAAGTGTTTTAATATGGTCTGATGAAGCAGTAGTCATAGGTGAGGATAACTTCAATAGGCAGCATGCACATCTATAATCATGTAGACCAGATCTGCTTTAGCATGAATGTATAGGAAGTTGCATTTCAGGTCCCTACTTGCTAAATCAGTTGACTGCATGGAGGTATCATCCATTTCTCATAAACTATTTGCCTGAGGTTCTGGAAGATGTTCCACTTTACATTTTGAGGAGGTTGTCATTACAACATAATAGTGCATTTGCACACTCTAGAAGGAATATGTAGAGCTTTTCCTGGGAAATGGATTAGTTACATAGGTCCAGTTTATAGCCTCTGTGTTTGCCTAACCTAATTCCAGCGTATTTGTTCTTCCAGAGGCACTTGTTCTTGTGTGCACATTTCTTCTGTTGGTAATGAATGTACAAGAACTAGTAAAGAACATCAATTCTGTTCATGTAACTGTGGATGTAAGTATGTTTCAAATAGTACAGAAAAACATGATCGAATGAGTTGCTACATGTTTGGAGATGTAAGGATGTCACTTTGAGCAATTGATATTGAAGTCTTTCACAGCAGCATTATTGTAGAAAATTTTCTCCACATTCAGACATCTCAGACCTGATTTACACTAAACTTTAGAAGATAATCACTATCTTCTTTATCAGATTTTACACTATGAAATCTGCTTTGAGGGCAATGTATGTTTCATCAAAGACATGCTGTTCCTGACAGTGTATTTGCACTGTCTTAGCAGGCTGCTAATGTATTTCATATTGCAGCTTATGCTGAATGTAGTTTGTATGTTTAACTTTTGTAGTTACTTTTGTCCTATTACAGATAATTTTTGTTTAGTATTAGTACTATTATTATGAGTGTTATGTTCATAATTAAAATACTGTAGTTGCAGGATATATAAGATTTAAAAGACTGTGTATACTAAATAATTATTGTAGAGAAAAAGAAAGAGGACGCTAAGGTATGAGTTTCACAAGATCTCTGTTAGCAGAATCTATTATGTTTCTCATAGATGAGATTTTTTCTACAAATAGATCATAGTGGATGATCTAAAAATATGTTCCTTAGTTCTGCATCAGACTGGTGGTAGCAATATAAACCTATTTATTTATATCTTCGCCCCCCCCCCCCCCAATAAACTTTTTCTAACACTGTTAGTGACCAGCAATTGTCTAATTGCATAGTACATCATCATAAATTTTTCCAGTAACTTGAAAAAAACTATAGATAGAAGGGGGCAACTTCTTTTGCATAAACTGTATAGCATATTACAGTACCTTATAAATTCCAGATGCTTTTCCACAAGAGAACAATGTAGCTTCACTTCTATTCTGTGATCACCTTCATCGGTATCTGGTATTGTGGTTTTCATGCAAGGACTGAAATGAAGAATTTTACTACAAAGTTCCACAATGAAAAAATTTGGAAGACCAAATTTGATACTTCAGCTTTATATCTGCCATTTGCCACTTTCATTCCAATATCATTACTGAGCAGTTGGGTACACAACTTTGAACCATTTACTGAATTTACAATAGCCTAAAACTAATTCAGATACTTGGTCAGTTGGAATAGTAAAATTTTGCTTTTGAATATACTGAACACTTCTTCAGCTGCTCTCCATATGTTCAGTTTCAAAATGATTAACAGGTTCGATGGTAAGTTCTGCTTCTTTCTTATAACTATAAGCAATGACACTGGAAAAGTTATATGGAGCACAACAAGAACTATGAATAAAGAAGTTAATATTCTCTAGCAGCTCAGTCTAGTGGTACAAATAAATCCCATTGCAATTCTACCTAAAGCCAGTATAACTGTCAGAATCTCATCTCATCAAAAAGGTGTTGATGATCACCTATCTTGAACATACTAGGTCGCTGCATAAGTTTGTAGCATTTCCATTTTTCATGATGGTATTCCAGTTGAAATGGGGTTATTTATTGATTGCCATTTTTTATTTGTAGTTCACTGCTGCTATTTGGGTTTACACATTGTCATTTTATCATTTGGAGATAGTGATTGGAGCTGAGGACACTAAAAAATGGAATGCCAACTGGGAACATTTCTGACATATTCTTGTTTTATTGAGTTCTAAAAGAGGGGTGACAGCAGTGGAGGGAGCCTGAAACATTTGTGCTGTGTATGGGGATAATTCCACTGGACAAAGCATGGCAAGAAAATGGTTTTCTCATTTTATGGAGGATCATTTTGACATTAGTGACACTACACATTTGTTTAAAGGCATTAATCCACAGTTACCCACATTACTGCAATTGAGAATTGACAAATTTGATGAACTGTGATCATTCCACCGTTTTGAGACATTTCCATGAAATCAGGGAGATTAAAAAATTGGGTGTATGGTTACTGCATGCTCTAACCTAAAATCACATAAATCGGTGGGTGTTCATATGTGCAACTCTGCTTGCTTGTCATCAATTGGGTCATGAACAACACCAACCATTCCTGCCCTGTATCATTACTAGTGATGAGAAATGTTGTCTTTATGCTAACATAAAGAAAAGAAAGGAATGATTGTGCCCAAAAAAACGTGCAAATCCTTGTACAAAACATAAGTGTGTCCATAGAAGATAATGTTATGTATCTGGTAAAATAGTGATGCACTACAAATTGCTCCCCAAAGTTGTAACCATCACTACCACATCACTGGCAGGCTGTTGTAAATAGTGAAGGAGCATACATTTCTGATGACCAAAGTCTCTGTTATATGTATCCTTTATGATCATGAAACTTATGCAAAATGCTACGAATTTATACACCAACCCAGTATATGCTTATTGCTAATACCAAACATCAGGGCCAAAACTATATTTTTTCGAGCCTCTTAATATAAATAACTTAAAAATTAACTGACAGAAATGGAATATTGGTTAGAAGAATTAAATTATGATCTTTTTCTGGTAAAAGGACACAGGCAAATCCATAGTGAACATGAATTAAGTATGCCTTATCAATACTAACTAGCCACATGTTACTGTAGAGGCAATTTGAAGCATGATGGTGTTTCAAACTTTATCAAAGGAACAAATAATTTAGCATATAAAGTGATTAATGTAAGTTCTTTATGTGTAGAAGCAGTTTTCGAAGTTCCAAAAATGCTGATGTTAAGTCAGAAACTAATAGCTGTATTGGCATAACACCCCTCTACTAATAATATGGAATTATTTGTAGAAAATCTTGAAAAAATGATAATAACGCTCTTAAAATATACTCTAAGACAGAAAAAATGATACACCAGGAAGGAGCTATGCAAATTGATCACAAATTGACATTGATACAGGTATTGATGGAAAATACAAAATTGTAAACTTTGGCAGCTGAATGGATGAATATATAATTCTGCAGCACAGTTTCACCATGCAGCTGGTAAGTATACTAAACACAGGACATGTCAATACCAGGGCATAATGCCTTTTGTGAATTTCATTCTGTGTAATTAGTTGGACAGTAACTATGTCTTGCAGACAGGTGCATGAACAATATACACAGATGTTAGCATTTCAGAGAGGATATGTAGTTGGGCTCAAAGAAATTGGTTGGAGTAATTGATGAAATGCTCAACATTTGAATAGGGGCGATGCCATTATTCGACAATTTCAGCAGGAATGTGTAAACCACAGTAAACACTGTATCAAGAAGGAAGTGGTCAAGCTAGGGAGATAACAGGAAGTGAAGCCTGGACAATTCTCAGAGGCACTCAGAGGCGTGGATGCAATATTATCATTGATCTGACATACAACTGGTGTTTCAGTGACCATAACAACTATTAATAGGTGGCTCACAGTAAAGGGGCTGAGGTCATGGCACCCCTGGCACCAAATTCCATTTATCTCTGTACACCAGAAATCCCATTAGCAGCATTGTCATGTATATTCAGTCAGGAATCGCATTGAATGGAGTAGAATTGTCTTCAGTGATGAGTAACACTTTGAACTGACACCAAAAGGGCAGCAAATACATGTCTGGAGACAACCTGGACAGCAGTAAGATATCAACCTGACTGTCGTCCACCATATAGCCTGACAAGCAGGAGTGATGTGCCAGGGTGCCAGTTCATTTCATAGCATTAGCCCTTTGGTTACCGTCTGTGGATCCTTACAGCACAGTAGTACATGAACTATATTCTACGCCCAATTTTGTTGCCCTTCAGTGCAAGCCATCCTGAGCTTCCATTTCAGCAAGACAATGCCTGTCTGCACACAATGATAGTTTCTGCTGCTTGTCTTCAACCTTCCAGACCATACCTTGACCTGCAAGGACGCTGGATCTCTTACCAGTACAGAATGTGTGGAGCTTTATGGACAGGGCCTTCTATCCAGCTCAGGATATCAGTGATCTAATGTGCCAGTTGGACAGAATTTGCCACAATATGCCTCAGGATGGCAGACAACCATTCTATCAATTACTGCAAAGCTCAGTAACTGCTTACAGAAGGGCCAAAGGTGAACCAACACATTACTGACCTCCTCAATTTGTAAAGCTCTGTCTCTCGAATAATTCATCCAATTTTTCTGAAATTGTAATCATTTACTTGTTTGTAAATGTACGTCACATCTACCAATATCCACCGTATTTGGGTAATTCTTTCCTGGTGTGTAGTAATGGCAGAGTTCTCATATTTAGCTATATTAACATAGACATTAGGTATAAGACTAGAAATGTGATGTATCTATTAGACATGATAAGATCACAAAAGTACTACTGTCTGTGTGATAATCCCATCAGACTCAATGCAAAATTAAATAGTATAACCTGCAACTTTCAACCATACAAAACTGTATTTGATACCATAAACGTCAGGCTGTCAAACTATGCATGGCTGTGGCTTCTGCCCCCTCTAAACAACAACATAGACAGTTCTTCAACACAACTTTGAAGGGTACTCAGATCAAGCAATGAACATGAATTGATTCAGTTAAAAAACAATCTTAATCACATAAACTGGGGCACAGTAGTCACTAATGACATGCCTGCCAATGAATCAACACACAAATTTTTAAAATTATTAGTAAAAAATCTCCAGATATGTTGTCCCAAATATTGCAAAAAACACACAAAACAGAATCAGTATAATAAACCTCAAGAGCTAAGGAACTGGTACATACTACACCTGAGCAAATTTGTGAGGAAATGACTGTACACTGTGACAGATAACAGTAGAGTCAAGCTGAGAATGAAGCTTAGATCGCAGCAAGAAGGATGTATAGATTAGAAATTAGAGCCTCCAGAGGATAGTTGATGACAACTAAATACTCAAGTGAACAACTATATACTCAACTCAAAGTGTGAGTTAGAATGAAAAGTTGTTTGTTGTTGTTGTGGTCTTCAGTCCTGAGACTGGATTGATGCAGCTCTCCATGCTACTCTATCCTGTGCAAGCTTTTTCATCTCCCAGTACCTACTGCAACCTACATCCTTCTGAATCTGCTTAGTGTATTCATCTCTTGGTCTCCCTCTACGATTTTTACCCTCCACGCTGCCCTCCAATACTAAATTGGTGATCCCTTGATGCCTCAGAACATGTCCTGCCAACCGATCCCTTCTTCTGGTCAAGTTGTGCCACAAACTTCTCTTCTCCCCAATCCTATTCAATACTTCCTCATTAGTTATGTGTCTTCTTGTCCAAACTATTTATCGTCCATGTTTCACTTCCATACATGGCTACACTCCATACGAATACTTTCAGAAATGACTTCCTGACACTTAAATCAATACTGGATGTTAACAAATTTCTCTTCTTCAGAAACGCTTTCCTTGCCATTGCCAGCCTGCATTTTATATCCTCTCTACTTCGACCATCATCAGTTATTTTGCTCCCCAAATAGCAAAACTCCTTTACTACTTTAAGTGCCTCATTTCCTAATCTAATTCCCTCAGCATCACCCGACTTAATTAGACTACATTCCATTATCCTTGTTTTGCTTTTGTTGATGTTCATCTTATATCCTCCTTTCAAGACACTGTCCATTCCATTCAACTGCTCTTCCAAGTCCTTTGCTGTCTCTGACAGAATTACAATGTCATCGGCGAACCTCAAAGTTTTTATTTCTTCTCCATGAATTTTAATACCTACTCCGAATTTTTCTTTTGTTTCCTTTACTGCTTGCTCAATATACAGATTGAACAACATCGGGGAGAGGCTACAACCCTGTCTTACTCCCTTCCCAACCACTGCTTCCCTTTCATGTCCCTCGACTCTTATAACTGCCATTTGGTTTCTGTACAAATTGTAAATAGCCTTTCGCTCCCTATATTTTACCCCTGCCACCTTTAGAATTTGAAAGAGAGTATTCCAGTCAACATTGTCAAAAGCTTTCTCTAAGTCTACAAATGCTAGAAACGTAGGTTTGCCTTTCCTTAATCTTTCTTCTAAGATAAGTCGTAAGGTCAGTATTGCCTCACGTGTTCCAGTGTTTCTACGGAATCCAAACTGATCTTCCCCGAGGTTGGCTTCTACTAGTTTTTCCATTCGTCTGTAAAAAATTCGTGTTAGTATTTTGCAGCTGTGACTTATTAAGCTGATAGTTCGGTAATTTTCACATCTGTCAACACCTGCTTTCTTTGGGATTGGAATTATTATATTCTTCTTGAAGTCTGAGGGTATTTCGCCTGTTTCATACATCTTGCTCACCAGATGGTAGAGTTTTGTCAGGACTGGCTCTCCCACGGCCGTCAGTAGTTCCAATGGAATATTGTCTACTCCGGGGGCCTTGTTTCGACTCAGGTCTTTCAGTGCTCTGTCAAACTCTTCACGCAGTATCATATCTCCCATTTCATCTTCATCTACATCCTCTTCCATTTCCATAATATTGTCCTCAAGTACATCGCCCTTGTATAGACCCTCTATATACTCCTTCCACCTTTCTGCTTTCCCTTCTTTGCTTAGAACTGGGTTTCCATCTGAGCTCTTGATATTTATACAAGTCGTTCTCTTATCTCCAAAGGTATCTTTAATTTTCCTGTAGGCGGTATCTATCTTACCCCTAGTGAGATAGGCCTCTACATCCTTACATTTGTCCTCTAGCCATCCCTGCTTAGCCATTTTGCACTTCCTGTCGATCTCATTTTTGAGACGTTTGTATTCCTTTTTGCCTGTTTCACTTACTGCATTTTTATATTTTCTCCTTTCATCAATTAAATTCAATATTTCTTCTGTTACCCAAGGATTTCTACTAGCCCTCGTCTTTTTACCTACTTGATCCTCTGCTGCCTTCACTACTTCATCCCTCAAAGCTACCCATTCTTCTTCTACTGTATTTATTTCCCCCATTCCTGTCAATTGCTCCCTTATGCTCTCCCTGAATCTCTGTACAACCTCTGGTTCTTTTAGTTTATCCAGGTCCCATCTCCTTAAATTCCCACCTTTTTGCAGTTTCTTCAGTTTTAATCTACAGGTCATAACCAATAGATTGTGGTCAGAGTCCACATCTGCGCCTGGAAATGTCTTACAATTTAAAACCTGGTTCCTAAATCTCTGTCTTACCATTATATAATCTATCTGATACCTTTTAGTATCTCCAGGGTTCTTCCATGTATACAACCTTCTTTCATGATTCTTGAACCAAGTGTTAGTTATGATTATGTTGTGCTCTGTGCAAAATTCGACCAGGCGGCTTCCTCTTTCATTTCTGTCCCCCAATCCATATTCACCTACTATGTTTCCTTCTCTCCCTTTTCCTACACTCGAATTCCAGTCACCCATGACTATTAAATTTTCGTCTCCCTTCACAATCTGAATTATTTCTTTTATTTCATCATACATTTCTTCAATTTCTTCGTCATCTGCAGAGCTAGTTGGCATATAAACTTGTACTACTGTAGTCGGCGTGGGCTTCGTATCTATCTTGTCCACAATAATGCGTTCACTATGCTGTTTGTAGTAGCTTACCCGCATTCCTATTTTCCTATTCATTATTAAACCTACTCCTGCATTACCCCTATTTGATTTTGTGTTTATAAACCTGTAGTCACCTAACCAGAAGTCTTGTTCCTCCTGCCACCGAACTTCACTAATTCCCACTATATCTAACTTCAACCTATCCATTTCCATTTTTAAATTTTCTAACCTACCTGCCCGATTAAGGGATCTGACATTCCACGCTCCGATCCGTAGAACGCCAGTTTTCTTTCTCCTGATAACGACATCCTCTTGAGTAGTCCCCGCCCGGAGATCCGAATGGGGGATTATTTTACCTCCGGAATATTTTACCCAAGAGGACGTCATCATCATGTAATCATACAGTAAAGCTGCATGCCCTTGGGAAAAATTACGGCTGTAGTTTCCCCTTGCTTTCAGCCGTCCTCAGTACCAGCACAGCAAGGCCGTTCTGGTTATTGTTACAAGGCCAGATCAGTCAATCATCCAGACTGTTGCCCCTTGCAACTACTGAAAAGGCTGCTGCCCCTCTTCAGGAACCACACGTTTGTCTGGCCTCTCAACATATACCCCTCCGTTGTGGTTGCACCTACGGTACGGCTATCTGTATCGCTGAGGCACGCAAGCCTCCCCACCAATGGCAAGGTCCATGGTTCATGGGGTGGAATGAAAAGTTATCACAACAAAAATAAGCTCTGAAATTAAACAACATTTGAATCCTACCAAGCACCTACATAAATGCAAAATTTACCACTTCTGATACAAATAAAAAATCTCGCTGAAGATGTAAATAATCTTTGGCCCCAACTATAGATAACAAGCCATCTGACAACTTCTGCTGGTCTTGTGTAACTTATAGAACAGTTTGGGAAGCACTTATCAAAATTAGCAACTCATAAGTCAAAAGCTTCTATGGACTATCAAATTATGTAATAAAAAACATTAAGAATGAAATTTTACAGCCACGAACTCAAATCATCAACCAAATAATTCATGAAGGGTTCTTTCCAGATGGCCAAAACTTACTATTTTCACATCTATTCATACCAGAGGTAATAAAGCACTCCCTTATAACTACCATCCCATATCACTCACACCAATAATAGCAAAGACAGATTAGATAAAATTAGATTTACTTTCATTCCTATTGATCTGTAGTGAGGAGGTCCTCCAGGATGTAGAACATGTCAGAAACCAACAATACATGACTAATATTTACAACTCAAACAAATAAAGTACCATACCACTGGTCCCAATTGTATATATATATATATATATATATATATATATATATATATATATATATATATATATATATATATATATATATATATATAAATCAGTTGGTTCTACTTGATAAATTCAGCAATGGAGTAGAAGTAGTTGGCCACCAATAAATCCTTTAGGCTTCTCTTAAACTGAATTTCATTGGTTGTTACGCTTTTTATGGCTGCTGGCAAGTTATTGAAAACGTGTGTAGCTGAATAATGCACACCTTTTTGTACAAGACTATGTGACTTTAAATCCTTGTGAAGATTATTCTCATTTCTAGTATTGGTAGAATATTATATGCACAAACAGATGAAACAGCACTTTGAGGAAAATAGCATACTTAGCTCTTCACAACATGGTTTCTTTTAAGTGTAAAAAAAAGCAACCTCTGCAGCTGTTCTGGATTTGAGGAAAGCTTTTGATACTGTCTTCCACAGCATACTAATAGTAAAGAGCCAGTACTACAGAGTTGGAGAGAATGCTCTTCACCTTACTGCATCACATCTAAACGAGAGGAAACAGTTAATAACTTTACTCAAAGATCAGAATGCTTATCTGCTACAAAAGACATCCCACTGGGTTCAGTACTTTGTCCTTTCTGATTAATTGTGTGAATGAATGATTTGACCTCATTTTTGGCATTTAAGTTCGTATTGGACACATATGATACAACTCGATTTATGCAAGCCGATGATCTGTATATATATATATATATAGCAATAGACAAATGTACTAATTGGTTTGAGACAAATTGCTAAGAAATTAATTGTAATAAAACTGCAGTCATTGTCTCCAACATTAAATGATGATTACAAAATAATTAACCTGTTGGGTTTCTACATAGACCAGAAACTCAGCTGGATGAGTATTTGGTTATTCCTGCATCCTTTTCAACACAACAAAATTTACCAGCCTGTTGACAGATCAGAATTGATGTATTTACTATGCTTGCCCCGTTATAGGCCACATTCTATTCAAATCCCAGAACCCTTGTTGTTTCTTTATTTACAATGGGTTGATTGTTGCTGGTGGCGTCAGGTTAATGCATGACACTCTTTTGACCTCTACAGAAATTTATTGATATTGATTTCCCATGGTTTTTAATGAGCTGATTTATTGTTGACCATTTGCTGAGCTGACTTATAATAGAGTTTACTACATGTAGGATATCTGCATTTTGAATTGCTTTCATTGATAATGTTGGGTCATCAGTAAACATATTTGTTTTACTTAAATCACCATGGACATTCAGGTCACTGATATGAATCAGGCGAAGAACAGTTTTTGCTGGCCATGGTGGCCAAGCAGTTCTAAGTGCTTCAGTCTGGAAACACGTGACTGCTACGGTCGCAGGTTTGAATCCTGTCTCGGGCTTGGATGTGTGATGTCCTTAGATTAGTTAGGTTTAAGTAGTTCTAAGCTCTAGGGGACTGATGACCTTAGATGTTAAGTCCCATAGTGCTCAGAGCCATTTGAACCAGTTTTTGAACAGTTTCCATTAATGACCCTTGAGGAACCCCGTTGGTGACTAAGCAATCTACTGAGAAATATCTTGGAACTTTTAAACAGACAAAAATTTTATGATTCTACTTGTACATGCCTGATACTTAGCTTTGTATGTTATTGGTAAGAAATAAACAATCCCTTCATCTAGATACAGCATTGATGAAACCAATATTTCTATAGCTCTACCCACCCTTTAATCAAAGGAAATTGTTTCAAGTCATATGGGTAAAGAGAGAACCAACAGAGAATAGAGTTCAGAATACAGTTTATTCTGCTTCAAACATCTAACATGTTAGTAAAGTTAAAATCTTTTAGATTATAAGACTGCATCATATTTCCTTATAAAATATCAACATTTTGCCCCCTCTGCTTGGATCCCAGCAGAAGGGTCGAAACACTGATTATTTTAGAAGGAAATATGACGTAGCCTAACAACTCAGAAAATTTTAAGTTTAGTGAGAATGCCCACGAAAGCCTGCAGACTTACATTTTACATGTTATTGGTAGAAATTCTTAAATGTAATGCTAAGAGATATGAGATCCATAAAATTTCATGATATTTACATCAGTGACACATTGTTTCCTGTTATGTGGAAATTATTCACGGAGCAAACTTTTAAACAACGATTTGTTACAACTTTGTTTGACAATAATTAGTTAGAACTTTATGTCACTTAAGTCTGATTCCTCACACACTTTTATGGAGTAGCATGCTGTCCTCTTAAACCAACCTGCTAAAATAGTTTTAAATGTTCTGTAGCTAACAGAATGGGCAGCTTTTGGAAGTCTACTAAAAAATCTGGGCCCTAGATATCTCAAGAGGACGTCGTTATCAGGAGAAAGAAAACTGGCGTTCTATGGATCGGAGCGTGGAATGTCAGATCCCTTAATCGGGCAGGTAGCTTAGAAAATCTAAAAAGGGAAATGAATAGGTTAAAGTTAGATATAGTGGGAATTAGTGAAGTTCGGTGGCAGGAGGATCAAGACTTTTGGTCAGGTGATTACAGGGTTATAAATACAAAATCAAATAGAGGTAATGCAGGAGTAGGTTTAATAATGAATAAAAAAATAGGAGTGCGGGTTACCTACTACAAACAGAATAGTGAACGCATTACTGTGGCCAAGATAGACACAAAGCCCATGCCTACTACAGTAGTACAAGTTTATATGCCAACTAGTTCTGCAGATGATGAAGAAATTGATGAAATGTATGACGAGATAAAAGAAATTATTCAGGTAGTGAAGGGAGACGAAAATTTAATAGTCATGGGTGACTGGAATTTGTCAGTAGGAAAAGGGAGAGAAGGAAACATAGTAGGTGAATATGGATTGGGGGGAAGAAATGAAAGAGGAAGCCGCGTTGTAGAATTTTGCACAGAGCATAACTTAATCATAGCTAACACTTGGTTCAAGAATCATAAAAGAAGGTTGTATACCTGGAAGAATCCTGGAGATACTAAAAGGTATCAGATAGATTATATAATGGTAAGACAGAGATTTAGGAACCAGGTTTTAAATTGTAAGACATTTCCAGGGGCAGATATGGATTCTGACCACAATCTCTTGGTTATGAACTGCAGATTGAAACTGAAGAAACTGCCAAAAGGTGGGAATTTAAGGAGATGGGACCTGGATAAACTGAAAGAACGAGAGGTTGTAGAGAGTTTCAGGGAGAACATAAGGGAACAATTGACAGGAATGGGGGAAAGAAATACAGTAGAAGAAGAATGGGTAGCTCTGAGGGATGAAGTAGTGAAAGCAGCAGACGATCAAGTAGGTAAAAAGACGAGGGCTAGTAGAAATCCTTGGGTAACAGAAGAAATATTGAATTTAATTGATGAAAAGAGAAAATATAGAAATGCAGTAAATGAAGCATGCAAAAAGGAATACAAACGTCTCAAAAATGAGATCGACAGGAAGAGCAAAATGGCTAAGCAGGGATGGCTATAGGACAAATGTAAAGATGTAGAGGCTTGTCTCACTAGGGGTAAGATAGATACTGCCGATAGGAAAATTAAAGAGACCTTTGGAGAGAAGAGAACCATTTGTATGAATATCAAAAGCTCAGATGGCAACCCAGTTCTAAGCAAAGAAGGGAAGGCAGAAAGGTGGAAGGAGTATATAGATTGTTTATACAAGGCCGATGTACTTGAGAACAATATTATGGAAATGAAAGAGGATGTAGATGAAGATGAAATGGGTGATACGATACTGGGTGAAGAGTTTGACAGAGCACTGAAAGACCTGAGTCGAAACAAGGCTCCGGGAATAGACAACATTCCATTAGAACTACTGACGGCCTTGGGAGAGCCAGTCCTGACAAAACTCTACCATCTGGTGAGCAAGATGTATGAGACAGGTGAAATACCCTCAGACTTCAAGAAGAATATAATAATTCCAATCCCAAAGAAAGCAGGTGTTGACAGATATGAAAATTACCGAACTATCAGTTTAATAAGTCACAGCTGCAAAATACTAACGCGAATTCCTTACAGACGAATGGAAAAACTGGTAGAAGCGGACCTCGGGGAAGATCAGTTTGGATTCCGTAGAAATGTTGGAACATGTGAGGCTATACTAACCTTACGACTTATCTTAGAAGAAAGATTAAGAAAAGGCAAACCTACGTTTCTGGCATTTGTAGACTTAGAGAAAGCTTTTGACAATGTTGACTGGAATACTCTCTTTCACATTCTGAAGGTGGCAGGGGTAAAATACAGGGAGCGAAAGGCTATTTACAATTTGTACAGAAACCAGATGGCAGTTATAAGAGTCGAGGGGCATGAAAGGGAAGCAGTGATTGGGAAAGGAGTGAGACAGGGTTGTAGCCTCTCCCCGATGTTATTCAGTCCGTATATTGAGCAAGCAGTAAAGGAAACAAAAGAAAAATTCGGAGTAGGTATTAAAATTCATAGAGAAGAAATAAAAACGTTGAGGTTCGCCGATGACATTGTCATTCTGTCAGAGACAGCAAAGGACTTGGAAGAGCAGTTGAACGGAATGGACAGTGTCTTGAAAGGAGGATATAAGATGAACATCAACAAAAGCAAAACGAGGATAATGGAATGTAGTCAGATTAAATCGGGTGATGCTGAGGGAATTAGATTAGGAAATGAGACACTTAAAGTAGTAAAGGAGTTTTGCTATTTAGGGAGTAAAATAACTGATGATGGTCGAAGTAGAGAGGATATAAAATGTAGACTGGCAATGGCAAGGAAATCGTTTCTGAAGAAGAGAAATTTGTTAACATCGAGTATAGATTTAAATGTCAGGAAGTCGTTACTGGAAGTATTTGTATGGAGTGTAGCCATGTATGGAAGTGAAACATGGACGATAACTAGTAAGGACAAGAAGAGAATAGAAGCTTTCGAAATGTGGTGCTACAGAAGAATGCTGAAGATAAGGTGGGTAGATCACGTAACTAATGAGGAAGTACTGAATAGGATTGGGGAGAAGGGAAGTTTGTGGCACAACTTGACTAGAAGAAGGGATCGGTTGGTAGGATATGTTTTGAGGCATCAAGGGACCACAAATTTAGCATTGGAGGGCAGCGTGGAGGGTAAAAATCGTAGAGGGACACCAAGAGATGAATACACTAAGCAAATTCAGAAGGATGTAGGTTGCAGTAGGTACTGGGAGATGAAGAAGCTTGCACAGGATAGAGTAGCATGGAGAGCTGCATCAAACCAGTCACAGGACTGAAGACCATAACAACAACAACAACAGATATTTATGGCTGTTGTGAACCTTAGCTAGCTTACTGTGGGTACATCAATTGATTCTCCAGTTCTTGCGTTGTGTTCATGACCAGACATCCTAAGGTTGACGTCATCTAATTTATCTTTAACATTGAGATGGATAATTTACAAATAGAGGCTATTGATTATAATAATACTGAGCTCTCTGAAGCAATCTTTACAAGGTTCTATTGTAGCACATGCTGCTATTCATCTGACAGCCATTGTTTGCTATCTGAATACTATTTTGAGCTGGTGCAGTTACCATATAGAAGAGTTCCTTTGATAAGGTGAGAGTGGAAAAATGCGAAACATGCATACACTAATAGGGTTCTGTTTAATTATTCCTCAGTTTGTACAACAGAGAAATCACTCAAGAAAAGTTTAATGTGGGTACATACATACATCATTACTTTTTATTGCAAACACTAAAATCATGTAAAGTCCAATATCACCTGGTACACTGTACTGCATATGACTGAATGTGATAAATAAATATACTGCCTGACAATAAAGGTGAAGCTGTCAGAAGTGGAGGACGACATGAAATGCATCTGAATGGGTTGAGAGATTATTTGATGTTACTACAATGATTACAAAACTGTCACATTTACAAAGTACTTGGCAGTATGTGCCCATTTACCAATATGAAGTTGCAGTTCCTCTAACCCAGATGAATACACTGGACCATTTGTAAACTGTGTCATAACAGTGTCATATCCTCTCCTGAGACAAGAAGGCCTACCACTGTTGAAACTGGTCGTTGATATCCTGGATACTGGCACTTGGACAGAGCTGATGTCTGAGCTGGTCCCACAATTGTTCTATCGGGGACAGACCTGGGGGTATTGTTGGCCACAGGAATATCTCAACACAATGCACACAGTTCATAAAGACTCCTGCCCTGTATGGGCAAGCATCATCACGTTGAACATCAGAGCTACAATATTGTCGCATCAGAGGTAACACATGAATATGCAGGGTTTTTGTGACACACTATTATCCTGTCAGAGATCTTTCAGTTACTACCAGCTGTGACTAGAAACCATACCCAATGGCTTGTCATAACATGTCAGGAGTAGTACCACTGTGTCTGTCTAAAATATTGGAAGAATGGGACAACACCACTGTGTCTCTTTGAAACATTAGAAAAATTTGATCTCTCCCCAGGTCACCACCATGCTCACCAGTGATGACCAATTATGATAGTGCAGAACTGAAATTCATCACTGAACACAATGCAGCACCATTCACCAGCAGGCCATGTATCATGCTCACAGCACCACTTTAAACACATTTATTTAAGCTGTTGTATTAATGGCAGCCCAAGAATGGGATGGTAATTCCACAGTTTACCTGCTGCTACACTTGTACAAAAAGTGTGATATGACATATAATGTTACACAGAATCAATTACTTTTTCTCAGATGGCAGGTGTATATGTGAAGGGCTTATGGTGTGCTTCATGCACAATACAGCAATCCTCCCACATGGTGGTAGGAATTGGAATCTTGACGATGAGTATGTCTGTACTCACATTCCCATGGAATACAAAATCAGGCCACTGTCTTTCCCAAATGCCACATTATTCTGGATGTCCCATGAGACAGTCAGTCACCCAAATAGGAACCCCACAATAAGGCCTCTTTCAGATTCTGTCAGGAGTTAATAACTCTCTCTTACATGAGTACATATCTTTCACGGTAGTCACACTGTATTTCATGCCATTAACATTATCCTATCAGGCCAGGTAACAAACTAAACATGAACAAACCTAATGGACTCTGGTGACTGTTTTACATGTCACAGAGAATTACAACTCTAATCATTTAAACTTCAACCAATGATGCATACATGCATGAAGTTACAGTGCCATCTGATCATGTCCTCTTGGGAGCTTCACGTTTTTATATTAGGCAGTGTAAACAAATAGGATAATGGGAAGCACATCTAACCTATCTGGTTTCTAATTAATGACTCTTGTTACTACTATCATTTGTGTCTTCAGCTTCTTTGCTTAAATAATACTGGTACACATGTTCAAACAATAACTAGGCCAGTTTTACTTCCAATTTTTTGCCCATAATTAATTGTAAAAGTAATATCGATTACCCACAATAAAGTAATTCTGTTGTTTCACATTGCATATAATTACTTTCATATATTTTCTCATATAACTATTCATAAAACTGTGTTACCTTACTTTAGGCGGAAAGTTGTCCTAGACCGAATATTGCTTCAGGTGTTAGTGCATAGAAATGGTTAATTGTGAATTGTGAACCAATGACTTTGTACACAGTTTACAATACACTGGAACATTTTACAAAAATGTGAATGATATGGAAAAGTGAGAACACAGATCATAATATTGGTCTAATTTACTCTCTCTCTCTCTCTCTCTCTCTCTCTCACACACACACACACACACACACACACACACACACACACACACACACAAACACAACACACACAAAATTTCACTTTATTCACACGACTTCATGCATAGGCCTACCACATATTTTACTTTACTCCATTTGCAGTCTTTCTTCCTTTACAATGCTAGTTTCAGCATGATATGTATTTTCAAAATAACTGGGGAAAATAAAAATAGAATAAAAGGAGCAGAATCACTTATTATACAAAAACTGTAACATTTAGACAATATACACGAATGAATGTATGTCCAGTGTAATATCTGTCCACATGCGCCGATTTCATGGGGCCTGAGAGGCCCCGAGCCATCTCAAAATAATTTAGGAAAATTATAAGTTACATTATGATTTGTAAAATCACAAAGTTATGTTGGAATTTTTTATTTTCCTTGTATGACGACAGCTACCTTCTAAAATACATTCAGTAATGAGTTAAAACAAATAATTATGATGGTAGTAAGCACGTTAACTGAAAACGAGTGGTGTGAATCTTGATAGTGTTAAGGTGCTGTAGGCATACTTAGAATTTGTCCTGGTGTGCGAACCTTCGTGTAAGTCTGGCGCCGGCGGGGTAGCGCTGAGGCCGCGGCGACCGAAAGAACTAGAGGAGAAGCGCCAGTAACCCTCCGCCTCACGTCGCCTTCACACTTCGAGGCATTACGATGCCGTGGCTATATAAAGCCCATCCTACTGTCGCAGTCGTTAAGTGTGGATAGTTTCATTCAGTGTATGCTGGAAACGTGTTTAGTGTTGCGACTTTAGTGTCTAGTGGACTATTTTATATGACTATATTTTAGTCTCTTATTGTGTTGTGAAATATGTTTGCAAGGGCTAAATTTGTTACCAAAAAGTTGCGCTTGGTAGTTGATGATACTGCAAGTCAACCTCCAACAATTATTGTGTCGTCAATTGCCTCGCCATCTTCAGGCGAGAACCGTTTACAGCAGAAACCTTGACCATCCGGTAAGAGAAGATCATTTCAGAAGTCTTGGTTGATCAAATATACATGGATAGAATATGAAGCTTCTACCAAGAAAATTATTTGCAAAGCTTGCAAAGAGGCAGATGCTAAAAATTTATTACAATTTCCTTCAAAAAAAAAAATTATTTACTTCCGTAGGGTTTTCTAACTGGAAAAAGGCTTTGGAAAAATTCCGTCTTCATGAAAGTACGTTTACGCATAAAGATGGTGTTATGAAACTAAATTCTATCCCTAACCGAATTGTGGCCTCCCAATTGAATGATCAGTGACACCCGTGTGCTCTGCAGCTCTGGGGATGGCTATGACTTCATGTGTCCCAGTTTTCCCTTGCTGTCAGCTCTCCTAGTGACTTCAGACTTTCGCAACTTGACCTTTCAGAGACTCTTTTCTGCTGGTTCGGCACCTGAATACCGACTGTCTTCTCACAACACTCTGCTTATCACTAGTATGATGGTATCTCTAGGCTTCCATGCTGTCATTATGCTTGCTTGCTGACTCTGTCGATCAGTCGTTCCCCTATGCTGCAATAGCTGTTATGTGTGCCGCAACTCGCACAGCATGTCCCCCTCTGGCAGTCTAGTAGTTCTTGACACAGGCAGTTTGGCTTCCAAGAGCTGCCAAGGTACAACTTGGACGAACTGTTAGTGTCCGCCAGCGATGCTTTCTTGAGACATAATATCCCCCTTTGTTTAGAAAGTTCGTCTCGAATTTTTCAGTTTGGAGTACTCGTGATACCCTCATCTTACATATTTTGCACCAATAGTCATATATTATAAATCTTTAGCGATTCTTCCATTACCATACAGTTGATTTACATGATTTTCTACTGTTGATACATCGAATCGATAACGAAGGTTTTGGCCATTAATCATACGCTGAATGCTTGTTCTAATAGTTTACACATAATTCTCTATGTCTGAGCTTTGCTTACAAACAGACCGAAGGGTCTTTGGAGCGCATGTAAAACAGAGCGGTGTATTGACTTTTGTTTAAAACAGAAGCAGATTAGGCACACTACACACATCGCAACCAGAACCACTACAGCGCTCGTAGATAGTTGTGATACTGTGATGTTGTCTACCTCGGTATTGCTGTATGTGCTGGAAAATATTTTAGGCTGTAATTTCTTCTTTTTGCATTGCTACCAGTTCATCAAGTGATCCCATAATATCTGGATTTAGGTTATTATTTAGAAAGATTAAGTTTAGGGTAGGCAGCACCTCTAGCAGTTTCTTGGACCAGTACAACAGAAGTTGTTCCCACTTCAGTGTGGCCACAACAGTGATTGGAGTTGGTAGGCGAAATGTGACGACCGCTAAGAAACAGGTCGTAACGTTTGTTATTATTCTTCTAACCCGTTATTCTGCTCTGTTCATATCTGTTGTTTCTAGCGTTCACAACAGTTTACTAGGATTAGTGGTAAAAAAACAGACTAGACCCATTGGGTGCCTACTCTCTGAAAATGTGGATGTAGCGTTAACACTTCCCTCTGACATTCACTTGCTTTGGGTTTTACCAGGAATAGCTGGCCCTCGCATCCCTGTACGCCGGTCTGTATCACCCTGGCCAGTCTGTATCACCCTGCTTGTACCTTAAGTGTTGTGACCACTTGTTCAGTAGAAGAGATGTGTTTCACATTAGTAAGTATGCACCTTACAGCCCATGTTTACTGGACCTTTTTGCGTTTTCGGTCCACGCTACCACATCAAGTTTTGAATCAAGATCATGGCGCGTGTAAAAGTAAATCGAGCTTCTCCGCAGAAAAAAATAAATTTCTATGGTAAAAAGAAAACGTGTGTAAATAGTAAGGACGAAATTTCAAGGCCTAATGAACGTATTTCCAGTTTACAATTTATAATCGGTGCTTTAAAAACGGACATGAAGAAACTTCAATCCTGATTATGTGAGAGGTGCACTCTCAAAATAACACAGAAACTTCCATGTGTAAAAACAGTGAAGCGATAGTGCTTAAAAACGTCAGTCACAAGTGCATAAAAACCTTATTGTGCACACTGCTGAAGATTCATTGAACATGTCAGTCGGAGCCGAAAAGTTACGAAATGAATAGCAAAAAGTAAACAGACCGTTGCTAATTCAAACATCCGTGTGTAAAAACAGTGAAACTTTAGTGCTTAAAAACAGTCAATCACAAGTGCATAAAAACTTTATTGTGCACACTGCTGGAGATTCTTTGAACACGCCAGTCGGAGCCGAAAAGTTTTGAAATGAATCGCATAAAGTAAACAGACCGTTGTTAATTGATCCCCCGAGTGCGAAAACTGGAAAACGTGAGAAGATCTGTATATTAGGAGATAGTCACGCCCAGGGAATTTCCGCAGTGTTAACGGAAAAATACTGCAGGACTCTGGATTCATGAAGCCCGGGGCCCCATTACGAGAACTAACAAACCTAACAAAATCTAAGGATGATTTTGTTGTTTTGCTCGGATGAGCTAATGAAGTTTATAGAAATGAATCACACAAGGCTATCACAGAACTGAGAAATCGTTTAAATAATTTGACTCATACAAATGTTCTCTTTGTGAATCTCCCACGGCGTCATGAATTACAGAGTTGGTCATGAGTAAACCGCGAAATTAGGGTCGCTAACAAGAGTTTCGCGGATATATGTACTCACTTCCAGAATGTTGATATTATAGACACAAACATTTTAGAACGAACGTTCTGTACAGCTCAGGGCCTTCATTTAAAAGCATCAGGAAAAGAGGTTCTTGCTGATAAAATTTTTACTAGTATCTCGCCTGATAATAAAGAAACCAGGCCAAGTAGCAATCTAAGGCAAATCACAAACCGCTTTTGGCGAGCAGCAAACAGTAAAGCCCCCAATCATTTGCAAATTACAAAGTGGTTTAAACCCAGTAGGCCTGAAACGAACAATCAAGTCGTAAAACAACCTCAAATTTCAAAATGGTTCAAGCCAAAAAGGACGGTGGTGAATGAAGCACAAATTTTGCAAGGTCCAAAAATAACTTCACCACTTGATCGTCACCAAGAAGCAGAAGCCACACTCAACACACACACCAAGAATTTTTCAGGCATAACGTCACCTGCAGAAGAAAAAGAAGAGCACCCACCACCACCAACGACAACATCAACAAAAACAATGACAGCAACAGAAGAAACATAAATAGCAACTAAACCTAAATCAACAGCAGAATAACCAACCGAAGCTGAGGAAAAACCAACATCAGTTACAGCAGCCGCCCAACCTCCAGCAGGCACAGTGCCAGTAAAAAAAGCAAACACAGTCACTGTACGAGAAAGCATGTCACCAAAAGCACCAATAGCAGCGGCCACTGAACTTCCAACAACAGTAACAGCTGATCAATACTGCCTAAGGTGGACCCAAAGCCTAGGTACAGCTGCTTCACTTAGTGATGAATTTAATGGCACCAAACGAAGAAAGGAAGAGATTGTGACAAATCAGCCTGAAAAATTGCAGATAAGTGTCAGAAATTAGCAACAAATAAAAGGTATTGACAAAATAACAAATACGTGCAAAACTTTCAAGATAATGAGTCAAAACATTCAGTGTCTCAATAATAAAGTGTTAGAATTAGAAGTCGCCATAAATTACTTTCTAGATATCCCTTGTATTTGTCTATCAGAACACTGGTGCAGGGTCAGTGAATGAAGTCTTATAAATATAAGCAATTTTGAATTAACATCTCATTATCGCCGCAGTGTTTGTAAAAATGGTGGAGTATGCAATTATACAAGGGCTGGACTACAGCATAAAGCTAGATCTGAAACATACCATCTAAATATCGAGAAACATTTTGAATCATGTGCCGTAGAGCTAAAATCTGAGGAGAAGCGTAAAAATCTAATTGTCATATAGAGGTCACCACTAGGTGACAAAAACTTTTTTTAAAAAATTTGAAAGCAGTGTTAAATATTTTGTATATCAATGAAGTGAACTTATTACTATGTGGGGATTTTAATCTCAACCTGTTAATTGAAAATGAAGAAAAAAGATAGCTTTTGAGTATCCTAAACAGCTTTCACGTGAAGCCACTCTTCACAGACCCCATTAGAATAACAGAGTCATCTTCAACCCAATTAGATAATATCTTTACAAATATCGAAAATGATGTTACTGAGGCACAAAACGTAAACTTAGGTCTTTCAGACCACAACACGCTACTAACATGCATAAATTCTTCTGTACCTGAGGTGGTTAAGTACAAGTGGGAATATAAAACGCACTTCTACCCAAAAAGGTTAATATTTTTATCCAGTCGTTACCAAAAGAAACCTGGGAAGATGTGTACTCAAAATCATCAACTAACGAATCATTCAATGCATTTTATAATACTTTCATGTCCATATTTGAGATGTGTTTTCCAAAAAAACTGACAAGAATTAATGTCATGCCAAGAAACAGCAGCCAGTGGTCAACACCTGCTATCAGAATATCCAGTCAAAAGATAAAACTTCTCAATCAACTGAGAAAAGACAACCAAGATGATCAGTTTGTAGAATATGTTAAGACATATAAGAAAATTTATAAGAAAGTAATTAACACAGCCAAGACGATGCACAATGACAAGGTAATCATAGGGATAGCAAACAAGTCGAAAGCAATATGGAATATAGTAAAAAAGGAAACAAACAAAAGTGTTGAAAAGCAAGATGACATTGTATTAAAAGATGATCATGGTGTGCTACTCAGAAATGGTACTCTAGCAAACTACATAAGTGACTATTTCATAAACACTCCAATCAATCTGAGTAAAAATTTTGCTAGTAATAGTAGTACCACAATACAAAGAGAGCAAAGTGCTAAGTCAATACTGCTATGTCCCACAAATAAATTACAAATTTTTAAGATAGTAAAAACAATGAAGAGTAAAATATCATCTGGAATTGACGACGTACCGGGTACAGTCATAATTAAATGTGCTAGTGTCATAGCAGAACCACTCTCACACATCATAAACATATCATTAACAGAAGGGGCGTTATCACAAAGATTAACAATTTCAAAAATAAAACCATTGTATAAAAAGGATAATATATACGAAGTAGGAAACTATAGAGCAGTAGCTTTGTTATCTGTATTTTCAAAAATAGTAGAGACTGTCATGAAAAATATAATTACAAATTTCCCTGAAAAATTCAATTGCTTGTCTGTAAACCAACATGGTTTTCACAAAGGCATGAGTACAGAAACAGCAGTTACCCAACTCATCGAAAACATTGTAATAGGACTTGATAGAAATAACAGTACAGTGGGAATAAACTTAGACTTATCAAAGGCATTTGATACTGTTGACCATGATATCTTGCTAGACAAATTAGAAGCTATAAGTATACGAGGAGTTCCATTAAAATGGTTTCAGTCATATCTCCACAACAGAAAACAGGTAGTAGAAATTACCTATGCAAACAATAAAAACCAATGCATTGTGTTCAGATTGGACATGCAGACTGTACCAATTGGAGTACCTCAGGGCAGCGTTTTAGGACCTCTCTTATTTCTTATGTATATTAATGATATCAAGATCCCAATCAGTAGTACAAACATAACTTTGTTTGTTGATGACACAAATATTGTTGTGACAGACATAAACAGGGTATTGCCAACAACTGCAACAAAGGATTTGGAATACATACAAAGCTGGTTTGAACAGAGAAGACTAACTTTAAATATTTCAAAAACTAATTATATACATTACAGGAAATCAAAACCTCATCATGAAATGAACCTCAAAATTCAAAATAAACAAATTGAAAGGGTAGCTGCCACAAAATTCTTGGGTGTGCAAATTGATGAAAATTTAGACTGGAAAGCCCACATTCTGTACTTCACTAACAATTTAAGCTGTGCTTGTTTTGCATTATGCATAATTAGTACTCTGTGTAGTAGAGAGTGTAGCAGAACTGTCTACTTTGCTTACATCCATTCTGCTATCACCTATGGTCTAACCCTCTGGGATCATAATAAGTCAAACACGAAAACCATCTTCACCTTACAAAAACGAAATGTTAGAATAATTTCAAACAGTAAAAGGCTAACACCTTCCAAACAGTTATTTCAACACCTAAATATTCTACCCTTACCATGCCTCTATATAAAAAATTGGTTGTTCATATAAAAATGCACATTGGTAATTACAAAACCAACTCAGATCTTCAATCATATAATACAAGAATGTACAATGACATCCACATAAAAAGAGTAAACAAGGCTTTAACACAAAAACAAACCAACATTCAGGATACTATTTTGTACAACAAACTTCCAACTCAGCTAAAAGAAATAAAAACATTATCTATGTTCAAGGAAGCAATATTTAAATTCTTAATGACCAGTGCTATTATAGTGTAAATGAATATCTGCAGTAACCTTGTAGCAAGTAACTACATCCATTTACTGTATGTTAATAGTACCATACATCAAATACTTGCCACAGCCGCAATTTTAATTTTTCTGAACAAAAATGTTAAAACAATTATTTACTTGTGATGTATTTCATGTAAAAGGCCCTAAACTAAAGTGTTAAATCAATTATTTACTTGTAATGTATGTCATACAAAAGTCTTTCTTATACTTTTATATTATTACAGTAATCAAAGTTGAATTGCCCAAAAATATTGTGATGGGTACAATGAACCGTTGTATTATGTAGGAAACTGTACACCCTTACCTTATTTTTGTTATACTATGTTCTTTGACGAAATCCATACGATGTACATTGTCTCTGG
Source organism: Schistocerca piceifrons (assembly GCF_021461385.2). Lineage (NCBI taxonomy): Eukaryota > Metazoa > Arthropoda > Insecta > Orthoptera > Acrididae > Schistocerca > Schistocerca piceifrons. The sequence continues at coordinate 682,187,189 of NC_060149.1, read as the reverse complement.
ATGAATAAACAATAACTACTACTACTATCTTAAAACATGGAAACCAACGTGGTTGCAGTAGAAGAGATCTGTTTCATAGTATCAAAGATGAAAAAGTACTCATAGCTGTCAAGGTAGGCACTTTAGAGCCCGTGTTTACTACAATTTTGCTTTGAATGGTCGTTCCTGTCATAGCCCTGAATTTTGACCCGTTTCCCCTGGGACATCCAGTATATCTGTAATTACAAATCGCGATTCACATGGATGAGTTTGTTAATTAGCAACTGTTGTTGAAATTGAATTCATGACTGAATTACTACAATGTGGCCTGTATATCCGTTGTTACAATCTGCAATAGTGGACAGTGTCCCGTCATTAAGTCGTCGAGATGCTCACGATACACTCTTGAAATTGTGCCCCAGTATCTGCATTGTTTCTGGGATTGGGTATTCCATTCATCGGGCACCCAGGACCTGGGTGCAACTACATACACTGATTACGGCGGCGGTCCACAATCATGGTAAAGGGCAAATGCAATGTCTGGAAGCATCTTAGTCATATAACACGCCGACATATTCCATTCGCTGTGGGGACAGAGATGCTCTTTCCCCAGCCCAGCACTTATCTCTAACTAAATTGCTCATAATTGGGTACAAAATTGTTTTATACTTACGGTATGAGACACAGTTTTGTATATCAGTGTAAATAATTTTTGAAAGAAGGTTTAAAGCTTTAGAGATTTAAACTATGTGTAAATAAGCTCTATCAAAAAATGTAAACAGTATGAAAGAATACTGATATACTTGACATCGTTAGAGTGTTACTGGAAGCGGCCTAAGGATGGGAGCGAGCGAGGTGGCGCAGTGGTTAGCACACTGGACTCGCATTCGGGAGGACGACGGTTCAATCCCGTCTCCGGCCATCCTGATTTAGGTTTTCCGTGATTTCCCTAAATCACTTCAGGCAAATGCCGGGATGGTTCCTTTGAAAGGGCACGGCCGATTGCCTTCCTCATCCTTCCCTTACCCGAGCTTGCGCTCCGTCTCTAATGACCTCGTTGTCGACGGGACGTTAAACACTAATCTCCTCCTCCTCCCTCCTCCTAAGGATGGATCCAGACTCAAGAAACTTTCAGTCGTCAGAGGACCAGGCTAGACCACAGCCGCCAGCACATCGCGCGTCCACAACTCAGCCAGTACTTCCCTGGCGACTCTTTCCCACGATGAGAACCATCAGGTTGATTGTGAAGATCGTTTCTATGCAAGGTATGGTTCACGCAGTTTGCGCTCCATGCAAACGAATGTTGGCTTCAAGCACTGGGTGCAACATGAGCTGTCTGGCTGCAACGAGTATGCTCTTAGTAGCTTTCATACAGTTCACCATTGCGCTACGAAACACGAGGCTTCAGGGAGGTACCATATCTGCTCAATAGAGTAAGCAACAGTGATTTGTATAAGGAAATCCTTGACGGCATCTGGTCTCGGGATGGCATCGCTGTTCTGTTCTGTCGTGATTGCTAGGTCGTTCAGCATGGTTAATGAGTTTCATACTTAGATGTGCTGTCATTGATTATGTCTTCTATAAAGAATGAGAAAACATTATAGTACTCTTAACATACACTATGAGCCAAAACATTGCTGTAGCGTGCCTAGCAGCGTGTTGGTTCATGTTCAGAATGGAATATAGCAGCGATTCTGCGTGTTAAGGATTCTACAAGTCCTTTGTAAGTTTCTGCAGGTATGTGGCATCAGATATCTACGCTCAGGTCATGTGATCCCTGTAAACTGCGGGTTGGTGGTTTGGAGCTGCAGAGATGATGCCCAATAGAGTCCCAGGCACGTGCCTTCTGCTTCATATCAAGCGAATTTGGATCCTAAGATGTCAAAGTTAACCTAGTATCATGCCCCTCCAACTAATATAGCACGTTTTTAGCTTCGTGACATGGGCAATTATACTGCTGCAAGGTGCCACCGACTACTGGGAAGACACAACCATGCATCTGGTGCTACAGCGACAATGTGGTGTACTGGTAATTGCTTCCCCAAGTTGTAATCATCACTGCTGAGATACACTGTCAGCAACTGAGATGTCTTGCAGACTCAGTCCGAGAGCAACGGCCAGGAAGGCTGCCTGAATGGCTGCTACTGCACGTTAATGCTCTCCTGCACTCTGCTAGACTGGCAAAAAACTATACAGAGATGGGTTGGGAAGTCACTTCATACCCAACTTATTCACCTCATGTTGGCTCTCAGATATTCACCTTTTCCGCTCTCTATCGAGCAACCTTCAAGGAACTTCTTTTCCAAATGAAAATGCTCGCCGTACATGGGTCGACGAGTTCTCCGCCGCAAAACCACGTTATTTACGGAGTCGTGGTATCAAAAAGTTTCCCCAGTGTTGACAAACTCTTGTAAATAATGAAGCAGAATATATTATAGATGACTAAAGTCTCTGCTATGTTTATTAAACTTAACTAAAAACGGAACTAACTTACACACTAACCTCATACAATGTCTTCATGTCTGCTGCAGACTGCAGCCTATCTTGCTTAACTGGTTGGGCAACCCTTGCAGGCTTGGATATCCAACAGCTAGTTTCCTACTCATGGTTTCCCTGTCAATCAGTCACTTTCCGTAGACGCTCACGATACAAGCACTCAAACAACCGACCAGCTTCGTCGTTTCCGACATAGTGGACTCCACGCGCGAGGCCATAGTAGTCTTCCCGATGTGAATGCACTTATTTCAGTCGATTTCCCCATTTGGAGCCCGTATCAGGGCTACAACTATTTACTGTTCGTCTCTGCTCCGCCTGTACACTGATCAAGCAGAACATTATGACCACCTACCTAACAGCTGGAAAGTCCACATTTAGCACGGATAACAACGACAATGCATGGAATCAATGAGGCATTGGTAGGTCGCTGGAGGGAGTTGTAAACACAAGTCACCGAATTCCTATAAATTTCTGGGAGGGGCCGAAGAGTTCTGACGCCATGTCCAGTCACATCACAGATATGTTCGATCGAGTTAAGAACTGGCGAGTTTTGGGGCCAGCATATTAATTGGAACTCACCACTGTGTTTGTCGACCAACTCCATCACACTCCTTGCCTTGTGACATGGCACATTATCTTGTTGAAAAATGCCACTGCCATCTGGAAACATAATCATCGTGAAGGGGTGTACGTGGTCTGCAACCAATATACGATACTCCTTGGCCGTCATGGAGCCTTGCACCAGCTCCACTGGACCTATGGATGCCCATTTGAGTGTTCCCCAGAGCACAACACAGCCGCCACTAGCTTGTCTCCGTCCTGCAGTACAGGTATCAAGGAGCTGTTCCCCTGGAAGACAACAGATTCGTGCCTTCCCATCAGCATGATGAAGAAGGTATCGGAATTCATTAGCCTATGCAACAATCTGCCACTGCGCCAGCGTACAGTGCCGAGGGTCACGTGCCCAGCGTTAGAGTCTGATGTTAGTTCCGCCACAGTTTGCCACCTGTTCTGTTTTATCAGTCTGCCCAACTTACGACGTTTAACATCTGTAATGAGGGGTGGCCGCCCAACTCCACAATGTACGGAAGTGGTTTCACCTTGGTTTCGCCACGTGTTGAAGACACTCACCACAGCACTCCTTGAACAATCACAATCTGTTCTCCGTCAAACCCAGAATCACAATCTGTTCTCCGTCAAACCCAGACAGATCGTGCTCATTCCCCATTATCCACATGGACAGCATGCTCAACTGATACTATATGCACCGTTTGTGTGTCTGACTAGCAATCATTCCTCGCTAGATGACGCTGATATCGCCTGGATGGGTTTGTATCGATAGCAGGTCGGTGGTCATAATATTCTATCTGTTCAGCTTATACTTTCGTTACCATATCACTTACCCACAACGCAACCAAGCGGCTCTCAGTCCTTCAGTGAGCAGTCTTCAAAAGGTTTTGGCTTGTAAGTATATATGTATGTGATGACTGAACGATAGAAAAGATAAAAAGAAATACAATAATATAAATATACATTATGGTGACAAAAGTTATGGGATAACGATATGCACGTATGCAGATGGCGGTAGTGTCGCGCACACAAGGTATAAAATGGCAATGCATTGGCGGAGCTGTCATTTGTTCTCAGGTGATTCAGGTGAAAAGGTTTCCGACGTGATTATGGCCGCATGACGGCAGTTAAGAGCCTCTGGTCAGATGAGTCCCGATTTCGGTTGATAAGAGCTGACGGTAGGTTGGGATTATGGCGCAGATCCAACGAAGCTATGGACTCAAGTTGTCAACAAAGCACTGTGCAAGCTGATGATGGCTCCATAACGATGTGGAATGTGTTTACGTGGAGTGGACTGACTCTTCTGGTACAACTGAATCGATCATTGACTGGAAATGGTTATGTCTGCGTACTTGAGAACATTTGCAGCAATTCATGGACTTGATGTTCCTAAACAACGACGGAATTTGTATGGATGATAATGTTCCCTGTCACTGGGGCACAGTTGTTCACGACTGGTTTGAAGAACATTCCAGACATTTCCAGCGAATGGTCTGGCCACCCACATCACTCGACATCAGTCTCATCGAACGTTTATGGGACATAATCGAGAGGTAAGTTCGTGCTCAAAATTCTGTACTGGCAACACTTTCGCGGTTATGGACGGCTATAGAGGCAACATGGCTCAGTATTTCTGCACGGGACTTCCAATAACATGTTGAGTCCATGCCACGTTGAACTGCTTTGCTACGTCAGGCAAATGGAGGTTCGACACTGTATTAGGAGGTGACACATGACTTTTGAAGACCTCAAAAGTTTCTAGATCGGTATCTGAGCAAGTATCTAATTACCAAAGTAGGTTAAAAAGCTGTGACGTTGAAAGTACCTGAATTTGGGCAGCAGCTGGTCCCTGAAAACTGAGTTTTATTTTTATCCTGCAAGCGTAAACAAATCAGCTATGGTTTAAACTAACGTTATACGGCGAGATATTGTTTTGGGTGTGAACGAGATAATAAAACAGATGTGCAGCTGAACTGAAAATTTCCTACTGGATTGAACTAATTACGTCATTAATAACAGGGAAGCATGATAAGAAATGACAGTAGTTCCCAGTGTACCTTAAAGAAGTTCGATAGGGCCACCGCTTACGATGATACATAAAAATGGTGCAGTAATAACGCATTAAAAAAACTAAACAATGTCTGTCCACAATACAATTTTATACTGCCAGAGGGCAGATTGTCTCGAAATAGAGCTTCTACTCTCCAATTAAGAGGAACTTTCATTCGCAGATGTATAATGCGCCGACATTCAGAATTTCATATAGACGAGGAAAGAAATTACTCAGCTCACCTTAGTAATTTCACCGAGAAACCGTACAAAATCATGCACAAGCTCGCATGAGCTGGAAATGTGACTTATAAATTACCATCGTTAGCAGTGAGAGTGTATCATCGTGTCATCTTTCATGTCAGTAATGGATTCGCAGCAAGCACGAGGACCCAAGAGCTGGGCCTAAGACATATATTGCGAAATGTACTTCCGGGAACACTTGGTACACCACCACTAAAAGCATTCTCAGTAATTTTGGAAGTGCATCCTGCCGATACAGTTATATTCTACAGAGCTGCATGCTCTTGGTTGCGGAAAGGGGAGTTTGAGAAAGTAAGACAGGTCACTGTCAAACAAATTACTAATAAAGTGCAGCTTAACACATTCACACCAGCGCTAGGTGTTGTGTTCCTCACTGTGGGGCCACTCACGTATTCATGCATTTCTCCAATTGGTGACGCTGCTTTTCCTGTTTCTCGCTGTGCGGCGGTATCGTATTCGGAAGCTTAGGCTACTATTTTAATATACTGACCTTTAATTTTTAAAGTGACATACACTGATCAGCTAGAATATAGTGACTACTGGTCCAAAAAAATGTTCAAATGTGTGGGAAATCTTATGAGACTTAACTGCTAAGGTCATCAGTCCTTAAGCTTACACACTACTTAAACTAAATTATCCCAGGGACAACACACACACCCATGCCCGAAGGAGGACTCGAACCTCCGCCGAGACCAGCCGCACAGTCCATGACTGCAGCGCCTTAAACCGCTCGGCTAATCCCCCGCGGCCTACTGGTCCCCTACGACATAAACACGTCTGGGCGATAGCATCGTCACCTGGCGAGGAATCACTGCTAGTCAGACACACGCAGGCTGCAGGTAATCTCAGTGAGCCTAATCACAGAAGTCGGACATCGTAGGCTGGGTATACTAGTAAAAAAGAGAACCGTGGCGGAACTAACATCAGACTTTAGTGCTGGGCAGAGTGCAAGTGTGTCTGAACACACACTACACCGAACACTCCTAATGATGGGCCTCCCCTGCCGACGACTCATGCATGTACCAATGTTAACGTCGCGAAATCTGCAACTTTGACTGAAATGGACACGTAGCCATCGGCACTTGATTTTTGCTCAGTGGCAGAGTGTTGTATAGTCTGATGTATCCCGATACCTTCTTCATCATGCCGATGGGAGGGAACGAATTCGTTGTCTTCCAGGGGAACAGATGCTTGACACCTGAACTGCAGGGCGGAGACGTGCTGGTGACAGCTTCATTTTGCTTTGGGGATCATTCATGTGGGCATCCATGGGTGCAATGGAGCTCGTGCAAGGCATCATGACGGCCATGGGGTATCGTATACTGGTTGCGGACCATTTACACCCCTTCATAACGATTATGTTTTCCAGCGGCAGTGGCATTGTTCAACAAGATAATGCGCCATGTCGGAAGGCCAGGAGTGTGAAGGAGTGGTTCGAGGAACACAATGGAGAGTTCCAATTGATGTGCTGGACCCCCAACACGCCACGTCTTAACGCGATCTAAGACACCTGGGATGTGATAAAACGTGGCGTCAGATCTCATCGCCACCTCCCCGGAATTTACGGGTATTCGGTAAATTGAGTGAGCAGATGTAGTGCCAACTCCCTCCAGAGACCTACCGATGGCTCACTGCTTCCATGCGACGATGCATCGCCACAGGTATCAAAATCTTCAAATGTGTGTGAATTCCTAAGGAACCAAACTGCTTGGGTCATCGGTCCCTAGACTTACGCACCACTTAAACTAACTTACGCTAATAACAACACATACACCCATGCCTGAGGGAGGACTCGAACCTCCGGCGGGAGGGGCCGCACAGTCCGTAACACGACGCCTCAAATCCTGTGGCCACTCCGCGCGGCCACAGTTATCTGTGCCAAAAGCGGACATACTGGGTATTAGGGATGTGGTCATAATGTTCTGGCTGATCAATGTAAGTTCATTTTTTTAAAACAGCGAGAGATCACACGAAATAATTTAAGATTAAATTAATCACAAGTTAAGTGATACCTCATTTGATCAGAAAGCTTTCTCGATGAAGGGTCAGAAAAAATTGTATTCAGAGCGCCTGTCTTACTGATAATACATCATACGTTGATGAATTGCAGGTACCATGTTAGGTAGAGGCGAGTGTGAGTCGTAGGTGGTACACGCTGCTTGGTGGGAGGATCTAGCGTGAGCCACCAGTGGTACATGCTGGAGGGAACGTGTTAAGTCCTTCAGAATCGGAACGTGACAGATGAGCTGGGGCAATAAGGACGTTGGCCGTAGTGTTTAAAAATTATTCCTTGACATTCGAGAAAGGAAAAAAAATGCAATATATAAATCCCGGTCGAGGGGAGAACAATTTCATAACAGGACATGAACTGTGCCCTGCCCTGTGTATCTGCGTAAAATCGGCAATCGTCAGGCAAATAGATGTGAATATGGAGAGATCGATACACTAGATGTTACTAGACTGCAGTGTTATCTAAACAGTGATACCAGCGGCAACATCGCTGTAAATGTGGACTTTCTACTTGCATTAAGGACCCCAATTTCTTGGGCAGCTATATATAAGATTATTGCTCAAGTATGTCACAGGCTACTTCTAACGTTCAGGGTGCAAAGTAATGTGTACACCTGAAGTGGTAAGCACATCACAGGGTTACTGAAGTTCCATTTTCAGATACGAGGGAAACAATAATTGTTGCCTAACGTATTAAACAAATTTATTGAAAGGCGTCCCTTATATCTAGTTTTGGGGGTTTTCACTGGAAAAAAGATGTTACGTATTGATGCGGCAGGTAGACTCAAAAATGTGTGTGAATTCCTAAGGGATCAAACTGCTGAGGTCATCGGGCCCTAGACTTAGACACTACTTAAACTAACTTGTGCTAAGAACAAAACACACAGCCATGCCCGAGGGAGGACTCGAACTTCCAGCGGGTGTGGCTGCACAATCCGTGACATGGAGTCAGTTGGTACGCAGTTAGCCATATGTACGGGCAGTGACACATTTTGCGAGACCTCTTGCCTCATCGTTATGCTGAACAGCACACATTTACAGTCTGCTAACACGGTATAACTTGCAAGGAGACGAAGAGCTATCAACATATTGTCTACGGGCATAAAGTCGAAAAACTATTCGAAAATTCTCAGAAAGTTTTAGATAATGTGGGAGACTATATTGCTGCTGATTTATTTATCTCTTATGTCTATCTACTGCGTTCAATAAACTAAGGAAAAAACGCTATTTAGTATGCACTGTACTGTTACATATGACTTACAAGTTATCATGATAACGTTTCTAAAGAAAGTTTTTTTTAATAAAACAAAGCATCCCAGAATTAACCGGATGATACGCACATTCGGCTTCTAAATGGTTTGTGTCTACGTTCATTCCACAGTCGTAGTGAAGCTGGGCTGGAGGACTACCACGAAAATATTCAAATGTAGCAGTAGGGGTAGATATATAAGGAAATCCTGTTAAATCATTCAGTGCCACAATTAAGTGCATACAGCTGACAGAAGCAGAAAGAGCGCGCACTATAAAGTGTACAGTTCAGCAAGTTTTTCACCTGTGGATATGCCGGCCCCTCCTGCCCGAGGTTCGAGTCCTTCCGTGGGCATGGGTGTGTGTGTTGTCCTTAGCATAAGTTAGTTTAAGTAGTGTGTAAGTCTACGGGCCGATGACCTCAGCAGTTTGGTCCCTTAGGTATTCACACATATTTGAATATTTTTTAGATCTGCAGCGTACAGAATCAAGGCAGCAACAAAACTTATAGGGGAGAAGTTGTCTTACGATTTCTTTGCAGCATATCCATCTGCCTACTAGTGGCTCTTTCACAGATTAGGTAAAAATCTTGTATCCAGAGAGATTTGAACTGAAAACTACCCCACTCATCCACTTGAAGAACTTTACTACTAATCCAGCGTACAACTGCATCATAGAGAGCTTCCTTGTTTTACCAGTTATGGCTAACTAGGGACCCCTTGTGAGCGAGGTCGCAAGGTCAATCTTTTGTAAGGCTAATTTGAAAGTGTTGTATTATCAGTTATGGCAGCAAAATATTATCTGCTTATGACTCACCATATGCATCTAGAGGCCGACAGAAAATGAGTGTGCAGGATGTGTAGAGATTAACCTTCTATGGGATGTATGTACTATTCGTCACAAAATTCGGATCATCGACAGTCAAGAAACGTTCAAAACAAACCATCAGCTGGCACTTCGAATGATGATGATGAGGTCCCATACTCCGAGGAGCGTAGGGGCAATGAGGGAGACCCGCACCGCCTACTAGGCAATTAATACCGAATGAAAAATGGCGTTCAACAGTGATCACAAAAGTTAGTACCATCAACATCGAATACCATATTTCAGTGCCTGTGTCACTCCGAATTACGATACAATGTTTCTTCAGACACGCATCCATGTCCGAAGGAACAGGCATTGCGCGACTGCAGCTGTTATAAAATACATGAAATGTGTTCGCAGTTGCGATTATGGAAACCATCGGCTGTATAATGGAATGACGACAGTGGAAATTTGTGCCTGACCGGGAGTCGTATCCGGTTTTCCCGCTTATCGGGAGCGGCCACCTTAGCCTTCCTCTACCCAAGCACGTGTGAAGGCCATACCCAAGCTTCCATATGTCGTCAGCAACGTGTCAACATTCTGTACTCATACATCCATTAAGTACATTTCCATACAGGGGAGACATTTTACTTGAGAGTCTCTTGCTAACTGTCGGCGGATACATAGGATATTGCGCTGCGTGTGTTATTCTGAAGTACGGAACTCCGAAGGAACAAAGCATCGTAATTCGGAAGGACAGAGACACTGCAAAATCGTATTTATCCGCCAACCCCGGGATGGCGACTTTCAATTAAAACGTCTCGCCTGTACGGGATTAGACATAATGAATGTACGAGTACAGGTTGTAGATACATGCCTGACGACTTATGGAAGTTTGGGTCTGGTCGTTAGTCGTTCTCGGGTAGCTATACAGTAAGGCGACAGCTCGTGATAAGCGGCAAACCAGAGTTCGAGTCCCGGTCAGGGGCAAATTTTCATTATCGTCGTTCCATTATGCAGCTGGAACTGCTAATATATTTCATGTATATTGAGATCGAAGGTGAACTCCTTGGGAGTTATAAACCATGCAGGACGTTCAGCTAGGTATCCACTCTCGAGGCGACATCACACATTCCACTGACTCATCTTATAGCAACGCTGATATTTCACTCTGCGAAATTCCTTTTGTTGCTTTCTGTCGAGCCGGCCGCTGGTGGCCGAGCGGTTCTAGGCGGTACAGCCTGGAACCGCGCGACCGCTACTGTCGCAAGTTCGAATCCTACCTCGGGTATGGATATGTGTCATGTCCTTAGGTTAGTTAGGTTTAAGTAGTTCTAAGTTCTAAGGGACTGATGACCTTAGCAGTTAAGTCCCATAGTGCTCAGAGCCATTTGAAACATTTGAACTTTCTGTCGAAATGCCACCTTTGGCAAATGTTGCTGTAGATATAATCCCATGTTTGCTTTGTTTATCGTTTCTGTTTCTCTGCTTTTTATCAGCACCATTAGGACGGTAGCACTATTGTGAGTTATTCGTCGAATAAGCAGTTCGACTACGATCCGTAGCCTCATGTTGCACTCACCGTAGGATACTTCCAGTACCGTCCTCTGTCATTAGCAGCCAATATTACGGTTGCATGGTAAACAATATGTGGGTCGTCGACTACCGGCAACATCACTGGCCTTTTGCGACCTCGCACTCAAAGGGTTCCTCGTAAGACTGATAATTCCCACGTAAATGGCAAAGTAAGCTCCATTTTATGTTTCAACGAGCTTCCTGGTCTCTAAAACGTAAGTCTGCTACCTCTATGTCATCTCTTAACTGGAAATAATTCGGAATATTTCATCTGCAAGACCTGAAAATATCGAGGGAATTTACCATGATTCTGAACCACTCCAGAAGGTAAACCGACGGCCACGTGGTTGACGAACATATTCTACAGTGTTTCTAAATGTCCGTTAGACTAGTGACAGACAGAATACATCTGCTCAGCCGATGTGTTTCTTGAGCTGGCTGGACTCGTGAAGATCGCCCTTCGAAGATGCATCGTTGGCTGCCACTGCATTGACTGGGAAGAGAATACCTAGCATAGGCCGTTATTTCTTAATCTGTAACTATGTTTTGGAAGTAATGCGTAGTTACAAATAATATCCAGATGCACTGACTGCACCATCATAAACAGACAGTAGGGAAAATTATTTGTGTACATTTCCTCTCCAGTAGCTGTTGCCTTAAGTGAACTGCAAATTAAATATGATTCACCGGAAGCGATTCGCCTTTTTAATATCATCAGACTCTATTAACAGTATGAATAAATAACATTTATTTTAATATTAGCCCTATATACGTGAAAACAGCATTCCTTATGAATGCTTGCAATGGCAACACTTCTAATACGTAATAAAGCAAACGAAAAGACGTCATAACACTGTTTGTAGATGTTCACGTTTTGAAATCAAATTTAATAAGCTGCGAACAACACACAGTTTCAAATCACAACAGCGAACTGTGCAACGAAATTTTCCGCAATGACCAACGAATCGGACTAAGGCCACTCAGATAATTAAACAGGTCAGTCATTCCACTGCTAGCTAGATTCCATTTTCTCGTAGTGTGAAAGGAGAAGCAGTTGTGATGAGAATATGAAACAAGGACCAAAAAGAACCGAATGCAGTGTGTAGAGTATGTCATTCTTAAGCAAGAGTGTCCTTCGTTCTATAAAAACAGAGACGAAAAGTATCGTCTGCTCTTAATGATTACGGTAAAACCACTCTTGATGCTTTGTCAGTAAAAGCAAAAAGCGCCTGATGAATGAGCTTTTCAGTTTGCAGACAGCTTAAGACCGATAGGAACGAAAGTATCAAGTTGGAATGTCCATACAGTACCTTGCAGTTGTCACATCTTGCTCGTAGTTTATTTCCCAGTTGTTTCACATTAACAACCTCTCTAGGCTACCACAACAAAGATATGAGAAATACCTAGGCGTAAATTTTAAAACAGACTGCTATGTTAAATATTATAGAGCTTGCGTCTGAAACCGACTTAGTGGAAAACGCTAATTATACTTTTATTTCATCTTGGAGACTATTGGAATGGCTTAAAAATGTATTAAAGATAATTCCCACGCACATTAACTTGTCTTGGGATACTACTGCACATGTCTCTTGTTTAACTAAAATGCTGAGTCACATAAATAGGGTAAATCCAGAAAGAAGCATAGGCATGGGGACAAGACATCTCATCCTTTATGTCCCTGTGGAATAACATGAAAATATTAAGCTCTGCTGAGGCAACGAATTTAGATGAAATGAGGTTGATAAAACGAATCAAATATTTCGAGATGAAACCTAAACCATTTATTGTGTAAGTATCTCCGTTTTGAATTCGCCCCTATACGGCTAAGGAACACCTAATGTGTGTACTTGATAATCTCTTAGAGTCATTTTAAATACTTTGCTAACTCGAAGACGAAGTAGGGAGTGTCGCTCACTGCATCCTACAATTTCATCGATAAACTCAGCAATGATATGGTTTCAGGAAGAGAGTCAAAAAGGGATAATAGAAGTGTTCACAAATCAAAGGAAATGGAATATGCCAGTTTCGACGGAATCATCATGGTTTAACCTTACTTTAACAAGTCGAATCACCATAGTAGTCCTGAGGTATGCACAACGTGGTACTTAATTTTGGCAGTGTATTAGTTCCTCAAGAGAGACGTTGTGGGGCTATTAGAGATTGGCCGAGCTGTGTTTCCTGTGCGGAAATACTGAAACTATGTTTTACAAGGAGGACATTCTATAGCCCGCTCTCTGACACATTTGAAACTTATCTTGCTGAAAATAAAGGGGTTCATATTTTGTCTTAAGTGCTAACACTCAGTACTTTCCGAGAAATTGACAGTCAAATCTCTGACGCTGCAGCATCAGTTCACACACGTTGTGCCATACCAAGCGAATTGGCACCGTGCTGGCTAAGAGCAGTTTCAAACTTTTGCGATCCTTGGTTAGATCCAGTCTTATGTCTTTACAATTTTTTCATTTGTTGTCCCGCAAGTATGTGACAGTGACATCAATATTTTTGTGACCTAGTGAAATTCAACGGAACCATCTAAAAATAAATAGGCGTTTCACATGTTATTAAAATTAGATTTTATCATCACAAATCTCATATAACTTTATGTAACTAACAGTAACTGAAAATGAAAAAAATGCTGTAAATTCTAGGATATCAGTTTTTGCTTTGATTTTTACTTTTATAGTTCAAGAGGACCAGTGTATTCTCTAGGGTCATATCTCTCATGAAAACGCAGAAAACAGAAAAAATCGAAGCACCACCAGCATCATGGGAAGGCAAATATGCCGCTGTTACATCCTTTAATGTGAATATCATTAGGAAATTCAACTTCGTTAATACTGCTAAGTACCTCGCAATCTGGTGCTAATTTCTTGGCAAATAAAGCACATCAAAGCATTTTCTCTAAAGCTATTTTCATAATTTCAGCACCTCTACTTACGATGTTTCCTTTTGCTGTGCAATGAGAATGAGGCGCTTTGGTAATGAGCGAATGTAAGTCATCACCTATCAGTAAAAGTATACATCTTAGGCTTAACAGAACGGCATACAGTTTTGCGAAGTTACATTCAACGAACACTTCGATATTCCGATTTCATCGACAGCCAGACCACCGTATATGAAGAGATAGCTTTACTCGCCCCACTAGCCATTAATGCACAGGAACGGCTCCAGTTTTAAGAGGAGACGGAAGGCTATTTTTATCCTTATTCTGTCAATGCTATTTTACCCTTTGAGTAGGTACACTTTTCAAAAGAACTATAAGTGATAAAGCAATGAAATTTTTACTGCATATATATAACATATATGCTTCAATTTACAAGGAAAATCAACACAATTCCTCTTATGGTTTGAAGAAAAAAATTTTATTCTTTCACTAATAAAATTAACTTCTCTTTATACGTTAATTATTATGAAATGGTTTCTGATTGTTTGGTGGTTCTCAATTTACTTGTAATAACTTATTACCATCTGCAGTACAAATTGACCAAATTTAATGTTTCTAATCCCTTTAGTTTATCAAATAATGGTACCTGAAAGTTAAAAAAACATAGTTTTGAGAAAAACCAATTTAAATTTTAATATTGCAATTCTATTCTAGTTATTGATGAGAATTACTTACCACTAATATTTTCCTGCACCGTACTGAGCGTCATTTGACTCATATTGATCTTATTTTCCTCTCTTGGTCCCTCTTCATTTTCTGTCTAGCTTCTTTTGTGCATTTTAAATTAGCAATATCTGCTTTGCAGATTCTCTCTTTATCTATTTGTACCAAGGATTTTGCAGTATTTCCACTAAATTTTATGCCCAATAACTCGAAAACATCCAGTTTTCTAATTACACCATCACTGAAGCATGAAATACGTGTAACCTGAGTGTTGTAAGCTGAACAAATACAGTTTTTAGTAACCAGTTCCAATTGACAGAATTCACATATTCATTTAAATTTTGGGTTTTCCCATAAAGACATTTCTTCAACAAGATATGTTTACGAAGGTCTCTAAATATGGGTTTAATTTCATTCATTACAGATGCAGATAAAGAATGTTTGTAGTCATATCTGGCACTTCTCCTGTACTTGTACCAAGTGTCAGGATCATTCAGTTAAAGACCGTGCACTGGATATTCATTTGTGGGAAGCTTATGGAGAAAGATAGCCCATACAGCTTTTTTCATGCTTTCTAAATTTCCTACATTTCTTCTTATGGCCAAGCCATAATAATTCTGTAATGCATCTATTTCAACATTTGTCAGGCGACCTTTACCACCTATCTTCTTACCATCTTCCAATACTATTTTTGACTTTTCTTTCAATAATCTTGTGAACCTGGACACAATTCTCTTCTGGACAAGCCCAATGCACTCTAATTTAAAAATTGTGAGATTAGGACCATAGGGTTGTTCTGCACATACCCAGTCATAAGCCTTGCTGTCACCATCCCCTAAATACTGTGTGTATCTGACACCTCTGCCACTGAACGATTAAAAATCCTGAGAACTCCTGCTACTTCCATCCCACCACTTAGACCAGTATAATTTATCTGACAGTTATATTCAGGCTCTTTCTCAGTTCCACTGCCACAAGTTTTACAGTACTTGCTTAGAATCTCTACATCAATTACCTTGCCAGTATCAAATGATGTAGCTGTCACAACACCATTTAGTGATGTGTTCCACGTTTCTACCAGCTGCCATCAAAACATGCACAAATATTACCACTTTCACTGTCATCACTTTCCTGGAGTGCTTCTTCAGCTGCTTCCTTCATTGAGATGTTAAAAATTTCAGCAGCAACAGTACCAATAACATTATTGTAAGTCATAAATTTTGAAAGAGGATTTGGAAAGTCAAGTAATGCACATTAAAGTTTGCCTGCCTCCATCCCTTTACCACTAGATCTGGGACCATAAACTAGCCTTATGTTTTTCTCATATAAATTATTATTTGCCACTTTTTATGTCATTGTTGTAGCAACTGCACCACGTTTTGTACAACTCAGTGTCAGGTTTGAAACAATCCCTTTACGAAGACACTGATTCTCACCCAAAGATACATCACCACCACATATTCTGCACACAGTATTTTTAGAAATGAAATCACAGAGCATGCTAAGGTTTACCATAATATTCCCAAACGAATGATCATCTCCACAACCTGACTGGGAGGAACTGCCTTGAAGACATTGCAGTTTCTTTCTTGATGTGCTGATTTTCTTTGTGTCTAACATTCTTGGTTCCTTTGACCCACTAACCTCATTTACCTTTACGTATTTATTTCCTCTGAATTTTAGTTCAGGTGAGACTTTCTTTATTCGTGGCACTTTTATGAAAACACGCTGAGCCAAATAAAATATAAATCAACACGTACATCACTCACAACGAGCTTCACTAAGTACAACCATTAACGCTCGAAACAATAACAAACACGATCGGAAAAGCGAGTATCGATAGCAGATACAGGGTAGGGAACACTGAAGCGATAAAACAATACAAGCATAAAATATACAAGGCGTGAAAGAATGCTGTGCATTAACTCTGCATGGTGCAAAAAGGAAGGTGTGGCATTTAAATGCCAGATTGCACAAAGCGTCAGCAAAACCATCATATCTCATGAAGAAATTGTCGTATTTATATAAAACAAAAACTGTTTCACGCAGGAACGACCAGGCATTTCAAATTTGCTAAAATCTAAAAATCAAATTGCTGAAGTCCACTTGCCTTCTGTCCGTTAAAGGGTAGACATGGATGGGACTCAGGTAGCTATGCGACAGCGCTATCTGTTGGCAGACGACGTTGAAATCATTATCAGTACACCTACTATACCCCAGGTGGCATATTCCATCATTGGATCAAAATCGACATCGCCTTTCGAGGTGTACTAAATTTTTTTCCTGCTACTATACTTTAGCAGTATAGAACATCACTCACTGATAATCAGAAGCTTTGGGTAGGCACACCCAAAAAATAAAGAAAACTTGCTAGTTTTTGGAGCTATCCTTTTCCACGCTAGAGTGCAAATACACGCATACACACACGCACACACACACACACACACACACACACACACACACACACACACATACACACACACACACACACACATATATATATATATATATATATATATATATATATATATATATATATAAATGCACTCATAAACATATATGAAACTGGTTGGATGAGCAATACCAGAGCTGAATTTTGGTAGATGAACTAGTACATTGCTGTAAGCATCCTGAAGTCATAACGCGAAACTATGTCGATGATAGACTATATATCTCAATAATGATGTTACGAGTATGACCCAAAATTTGTTTTGTCTGGTGGTGAATAACTGGTAACTTCCACCACATCACATTACATGCACAATAAATCGTAACACTGTCTCGCCAAAATCTGGAGTAATTCGAAAAATAGAACAATGCAAACATCAGTCACTGTATGTAAATATCAAGATTTTCACAAAGCTTGAAACTGTGTAACCGGCATAGGAAAGGCATACTTCGTGATGCGAATATGGCCGTGATTAGTAGACAATTGGAAGTTATGCAGTTGTCTCAAAATTTTTTTATAATCTTTGGACTTTTACACAGGAAAGGCGAAGTTTAAGACATAATACTCGAAAGACATCGCTTAAACGCAGTTTTGAAGACCCAGTAGATAAAACTAATGCAAATGGAGAACTTTCAGCAGCGTTCAACGGGTTGCAACACTTGAGCGTACAGTCATTTTTAAGGAACCTGGGGCTCTGGCTGAAATACGCGTCTTTCCCCAGATACTATACAGGCACACTAAGACTTGTTATCCTGTCTAGCAGGTTAGCACAACTGGCTACAGTCTACGATATGTATTACTACGTATCTGTTTTAATATATGTTGAAAGGTTGAGAAACTATGATGAGTCACTTTTTTATGATAATTAATTTTTCTTTTACCAGTTGGGTCTAGATTATGGTGTAGTTTGACAGTTTTCTTTTGAGTTGGCGAAGTCAACGAACAGGATAGCAAAACACTGCCTAAAGTGTCTTTTACTCCGCAGAAATGTCAGCACATTTCATCTCTGTATAAGTGTCAGTGTCCCATAGAGGCCTTTTAGGGGCTTTGGTGAGAATTCTTACTGACACGTGTAACACATCGGACTCCCAAACAATGTTGGCCATGAGTAATCTGTCTTTAACATCACCGATATCTGGCCTTACCACCATGATGAAATACAGATATATCTCCAAGAAAATTGCATGCAGAAATTACAGCTGCTTCAGGAATGTAGTTGTGTATCGAAGGATTCCAAATTTATACAAAATCTAGACTTTCTCTAGTGTGTGTTTTAGTTACGCCAGAGCACAAAGGGATCAGTTTACTGCGGAGCCAGCATCGTCAAGACTGAGCCATTAATGATTTTCAGAAAATGCTCTTCACAGAAAAATTGTAACTCATTTTCCGAATGATTCTCTTTACACTTTTAGTGTTCCAGATGGGGACTCAAACGATACAACAGAGTCAGCTGGTCAAAAGGATGAACCCTATTATGGTGCTATTTTCAGAGGAAGTACGATGGGCACAACTGTATTATTGCTGGAGGAGGCTGCAGCACTGTAAGCCCTTTAACGATACTGTCGAAAAAAAAAAAGAGAGCAGCTGCAATTGTGGTTCGGTTTCTCTGATTTCTTTCATGTAATTAGAGAAACGCAGACATAATACTACTGCGATCGCATTTATGGTACTAGTTCCGAAACTATTTCCGCTGACTGGTGTCAGTAGTTGGGGTAATATTTGACATTCGTCAGTGTTTGGTGAAAGAGTAGTTTTAAAAAAGTTTCAATTTGCCAGTAAGAACTTGTATTGTGTGTCAAATCTTATGGGACTTAACTGCTAAGGTCATCAGTCCCTAAGGTTACACACTACTTAACCTAAATTATCCTAAGGACAAACACACACACCCATGCCCGAGGGAGGACTCGAACCTCCGCCAGGACCAGCCGCACAGTCCATGACTGCAGCGCCTCCGACCGCTGGGCTAATCCCACGCGGCGAACTTGTATTCATTTCACTAAACATAACTCCTGAACAGGTTTTTAGTAATGGCTACACCTAGGCGTCCTATGTGATCATGGAACTTTTAGTTTCCCGTTACTGGTTTCAAGTCGCCTAGCTACTCATCATCATATGGTACAGTCCTTAGTGATAGTTCAGAACATTGTGGGGGCCGCTGGGTAGAGTTGTTTCAGTCCACGAGATTGTTCCTAAGGGCACACATCACTTTGGAAAACATTGTTTAAGATGTCCAGTTATCTTATCAACACAACACCGTATACACATTGCGACAGTTAACAACCACTATGTGTTTTACTGGATGTGAAACTAGTAATGGAAAAATAAAAATTCTGGCATTACGAAAAGCGACTGGTTACAGTCATTTATGAAAACCCTTATTCACCACAGTTCCATTGTTCCAGATATATAGTGGTTAAAACAATTCCATAACTTCTGGACTGTGCCTTAGTTCTTAATACAAGCAAAGAAGAGAATAGGGAACTGCTCTCATTCTTTTCAGTAATTATTCTAGGACAGTTGCGGCCCTCGGTGACATCATCGTTAAGCCATGAGATCTTCGCACCCCAACCCCTCCTCCATCTGACAAAGGCCAATACGTATAAAATGGCAGACAATACAAAATTTGGCGAGAAATTCAAAGTTTGGTGGGAAATTAAAAAGAAATAGCCTGTTTGTGCTAGTGAATTTCACCCACTCTTGTGGACGTAGGGTTGTTGTCCTAAGTATGAACTGGTCAGAAATGCAAGATGACGCATTGTCATGCTCGCTAACATGGAATACTTGCCCTGGCTCAAAATGTCGCAATCCAGATCAAACTTGTTGGGTTGTTTATAAAAGTGTGCACTTCTTGTATATCGTCCCAGAGCTGGAATACTGGCCCTAGCTCTATGATGTCACAATGCAGATCAGAGCTGTTGGGCTATTCATGACAGCATGGAATTCTGGCATACTGGTCCAGGCTTCAAACACTGGGACAGACTCTATGCCCTCAGAATCCTAGTTCTGAAATACTGGCACTACGACACCTGAGACAAAGGTTGATTGAGCAGGTCCAAGCCTGTCTGCTGGCCTACTTGACATGTTTTTCCATTCAAGCTACCATTCGCTCAGAGGTGCATGGCCACGGCATGCTCTAAGTATGGATCCCTCCAATTCCGTTATTACTGAAACAAACTCTGGTGAGGGAAGCGGAAGAGCTCTCCACCCCTGCTCCGCCCCTGCACTCCCACAAACTGCCTGCGCCAACACTACCACCTCAGCCATTACTCACATGCCACTCTCATCAACCATGCTGCCCTGCAATCCACACCACCTGCCACTGTGCGTGCTGCTCCACAACGAGCTGGGCCAACTTCCCCCCAATTCTGCTTGTGCTATGCTTAAACAACCTCCACCGATCCATACCAACCATAATAACTCCAAAATGTTGAGAAAATCCACAGAGGCCAAGTCTAAAATGATAGGGACTCTGCTGGGTGACACCACCAGAGAGCACTCGTCCTACCTTTAAAACTGGTTACATCACTGATGCAGCCTGTATACATACATACCCTAATTTTAGAACATTGTGTTGGGGGAGGGTGATGTAAGACTTACGACATTACATAACAGGCATAACCTACATGCTTTAGCAGACTGCTTGCCCAGGCTTACCGCATTCTGTACAACATCACACAGTTCCACATAAGCAACAAACCATGCAGCTGCTATCATCTCCAGTCATGACCATCCACTTTCTCCTGCATGATGCAGGTCTGAATTGCCAGGTGCTATGGTGTACAGGAAGTGTGCCCCACCACAACTGGCATGCTCTGTAGTAGGATAAAATCAATTTCCAGTGCCTGACGTACATTCACCTAGCAAGTTTCTTTCTTACAGAGTTCCAAACACAATGGTCGCAAACTGTAAGAGAATGAAGCTACTACTTTGTATATCGATTCTATCCGACAAAAACCATTTATAGGTTTCCAGAGGGGATTAACAGCAACTGTTTACAAGACTCATGGAAAATAATGGTTCAGAAATTATGCTATGTTCACATCACCCCCTGTAAAATAATCGTCAGCGATGGTGAACTATTTAACAAAACAGCGACTTCTTGTGGTGATGATAATTTGTTCCCGTCTTATTTATGACATTTCAACACTAAAAGCAGTCATCAGAGTCAGATACCAAACCACAGCACACCATGTATCTAACACCAACCAGAATTCAGGAATACTACCTTTATATTCCAACACGTTCTTGACAACATAATCTAAGAGTACTTCAAGAAACGTCTCACACTGATTTAGTCTCTCCATAGCAATCCGTATTGCAGAGTCGAAGTTGCATAGATTCACCACACTCAAACACTTGAAGTTACTTGTTTGTGACACATATGCGTTCTTCCATTGTTCCATATGCAGGTGGAATAGCAAAAGGGGTCTATTAGCAATGGCATAAGATATTTTGCGCGTATGTAGACATCCAGGGGATAGATGGTCATAGTCGCCTTTCTAAGGTTAGAAGCTTAGCTGAAGCAGCATCAAAATCTTTAACATCACACGCAACAAACGTGTCTCATTTGTGATGAATTGTAAGGATATCTGGAGAGGAAAATGCGATTTGACAGTTCATACAGATGTGTGGATCGCTTTGCTTCAGTTGATGTAGTAGCATACTAAGATTTGTAGTAGTAGCAGTAGCTTTTTTTAAAAAAATACGGTGGAGCCCCTCCACGCTCACAGCAGTATAATGGCCGACACGAAAGGTCTACTACCATCTCTGCATATTGGCTAGTTTTCAGTAAGTGTAGTCTTGCAACCTATGGGTACTGCAATGCTTGTGAACGTCTGGTTATCATTAATTATTAACAAGCACTCATCTGGAGGTAGACAGGGTCGAAAGTTGAATGAGGGTAGTGGACTGAAGGCCAGAGGAAAATAAGTGCCAAGGCAAGAGCCAAGGGAAGAAAGCCTCTGCGATACTTCAGTTGGGCTGTAAGAGCATTAGCATATTTCTTGCACCTGTAACAGGACATGCAGTGGTAGGTTTTGTTAGTACTGGCCATCATGCAGGCAGATACTTTTGGGTAGTGGAGAGATGTCCCTCTGCAGCAGCAGCTGGGTTCCGGTGTTGGCATCTAGGTCAGCATCAGCATACCTATAACAGTTTGGTTCATCATCACTTAGTGCCCGATAGGTCATATATCGGGTCACACTGTAGGGTAGTCACCTATGATAGCAACTGGCATATCCAGTCAGTGTTGCTGATGTGCAGGGGCTTGCCAAAGTTGTCGCCTGGGAGTGTATGTTAGCTCGCCATAGGTGGTTATTCCCTAGCTAGCCGTGTCTTCAGCCTCTTACACTTCCACCTGTGGTTGTGATCATAGTTTCCCAGAGTTAAGAATGAAAGGATTGTTCGAATGTTTCGAGTTACACTAGCAGTAGTGATAGTAGATTGAATAAATTAAAAGAGTGGGTTCCAGTACGAATTTAGATTGCTGTAGTTTCCCAACTAGCTGGAGGACTCTCAGCCAGCAGTACCACTGCATCTACACACGCTTCTACTGGGCGGCAGTGTAACTACTGAATTTACACCAGGTGTCGCTGTAGATGTACCTTGGTGTGATGAAAATGTAGTGTAGACAAAACGCTAAACTCCAACCCTCCTGTCTATGCTGGCACTGCATTTTTAAATGATTTTTTACACAAATTACTATTTACAGCAGAATTCTATCCACTATTAATCTGCAGTGTCAAGACTTACTACCCATCAGCTATAAAGTCTCTGCTATGATACTGTCAAGTATCTATTGGAACATGAAGTGTACAGTCAGAACGAGGAGTTAAGTATGTATATAGATGTGTCTATGTGTGCTGTACTAAACTCTGCTAGTATTACTCCTATAGACAGAAACTCCATGCAGGCAAAGTCAACAGACAGTGTTCTTTAGTCTGTTAGAGCTTCAATTCGTTTGCGTGGAATGTATGCTGAATTTAAAACATAAAAATCAGTTACTCGAAAGTATTGTTGATTGGTGAGTGGGACTGATGTAGAAAAAAGAGAATGACAATATTTTTAACAGTTGTTATTTATTTTCATAGCTTTAGTATTTCATACATTTTCTTCGCCATAGAGAGTCTTTGCAGGCCAGTTGCCGCTGATATGTGCGAGAGACTTAGAACATTTTAACTGAGATGAGATTTTTACACTGAAAGATCTAAGAGCTACATTTTCTGGTACAGGTGCTCTTAGTTTCTTCCACCATATCACCATTACCAAGTACCATCCTATCATAATCCTACAGCAGTGGATATAGTTTGTGAGACATTCAGCTGTTGGGAAGGTAAATTTCCGATGAGGTGGGAACAGATGTTTGAAATTATAAGCAAAAAAGCATGAGAAATAGGAAAAAAACTGAAATAAATGTAAAAGAACCTATTGGAATGTAAGTTCAAGGACTAGCTGGCTGGACTGACAATGGCTAAGTCAAAGTTACAGAAGATCTTGTTCATCGAGGAAGAACTGACAGCTACTGTGTAATTCGAAACAGTTTTTCCATTAGAGCAACAATTTATAACATCAGTCATCGCCAGTTTTAGGTTTTATTAACGAGTGTTTTAAATGCCTTCTTGCTGATTTTATCTGGTATTCCTCCCGCTATCACCTTTCATCCCCATATAGTAGACATGGTTATCAGGCTTGTGAATGATGAACATAAGAACCTGAGTAATTTTTTAGGTACCACACACATTTTGAAATTGTTTGGCAGCTGCTCTCACCGTATTATCAAGAAGTTGATGCATACTTGACGAATCACAAACATGTGTATGTATTGATCAGATGAACCACACAACGCGTTTGTGGCATGGAACAGGCGGGTGATTGGGGGGGGGGGGGGGGCGTTACTGCCCCTCACGAGCGTCACCCTACCCAGGTCGCATAATTTTGCAGCCACGTTCAGTTACAGTTGTTTATCGTAAGGCTAATTTGCTGTCCTACCTCGGAC
The DNA here is from genome assembly GCF_021461385.2 of Schistocerca piceifrons. Classification (NCBI taxonomy): domain Eukaryota; kingdom Metazoa; phylum Arthropoda; class Insecta; order Orthoptera; family Acrididae; genus Schistocerca; species Schistocerca piceifrons. The sequence continues at coordinate 682,163,144 of NC_060149.1, read as the reverse complement.
GAAACTGTTTTCGGATACAGCTCTTTACTCCAGTGCCCATCCTAGGCGTTGTACTGCCATGTCTAGAGCTGTAATTGAGTACAGTGCTGTATTAATTACACTTCCTGTCTAAATGTGGTATTTACTGAAACCACGTTCACGTACGTATTTGGGTACAGCACAATATTCTGTACCCACTGTCACTGTATTCTCCTGACCGAAGCCGGCCGGAGTGGCCGAGCGGTTAAAGGCGCTACAGTCTGGAACTGCAAGAGCGCTACGGTCGCAGGTTCGAATCCTGCCTCGGCCATGGATGTGTGTGATGTCCTTAGGTTAGTTAGGTTTAAGTAGTTCTAAGTTCTAGGGGACTTATGAGCACAGCAGTCGAGTCCCATAGTGCTCAGAGCCATTTGAGCCAACCTGACCGACACCAAATCTGGGTATAACGCTATACTGTACTGTCTGGCTACTGCACTCTACTATCCATATATATGGGCAGTGCTCCTGAAGTCTAGTCTCTACGCTCCCATAAACACCTGGTGTGGTTCACCTGTTCGATAGCTATACGTATTTGTTATGTATGCTTCAACTTCTTGGTAAGATGACGAGTCCACTGACTTACTCTTTAACAATGTGTGTGCTACGTTTAATGATTTTTCAAGTTATCAATTTCATCTCCGTCAAGGCTGAGAACCCATGGAGATGACAGTGAGATGGCAGGAAGAATACTGGATGAAATCAGCAAGAAGGCATCTAAAACCACAATGAAAAAAACACGTATTTCTGGGGTGGCTGACGTTAAAACTGGTGCTCTGATTGAACAACGGTCTGGAATATCGCAGTGGCTGTCAGCTCTTCCTCGATGTACAAGATCAGCTGTAAGTTTGTCTTACCAGTTGTCAATCAACCATCTCACTCTTGAAATTACATTTCAATAGGTTCTTCTAAATCTTGTATTATTACATTTCTTTTTCCTACAGCTCAAGCTTATTTTCTTACACTTTCAAACATCTTTTCTCCACCTCATCGGAAATCTACCGTCCTCACAGCTGAACGTGTCACAGATTCCTCCTACCACTGTAGGAATGTGACAGGAAGGTAGTGGTCGTATATTAGAAGAAACTGAGAGAAGCTGTAACAGAAAATATAAATCTCAGACCTTTCAGTGTAAAATATCATCTCATGTAAAATATGCTAGTTCTTTTCGACATAGCAGCAGCGACCAGACTGTAAACTCTCTCTCTGGCACAGAAAATGTGTGAACTACTAAGTCTCTCCTCCAACATTTTAACTATTAAGTTGGTTGGTTTGTTTGGGGCAAGAGACCAAACAGCGAGGTCATCAGTCTCATCGGAAGGAGGTCAGCCGTGCCCTGTCAAAGGAACCATCCCGGCATTTGCCTGAAGTTATTTAGGGAAATCACGGAAAACCTAAATCAGGGTGGTCGGACGCGGGACTGAACCTTCGTCCTCCCTTATGAGAGTCCAGTGTGCTAACCACTCTCCACCTCGCTCGGACAACTGTTAAGCCTCATGGGGTATTGTATAAGGGAATTAAACACAATGCAACATGTATGAATATAATTTATTATATACAGTTGTATACATTGTTAATATACATTTTTTATTTTATGATCTGTGGAAAACAAATAACCATCGTCAATAAAACATTATCATTCTGATTTTTACACATCAACATTATTCATTACTCAGCAAAGCTTTCCAAATAACTGTTCTGTATGTGCTTTAAATGCAGCCTGTATTTCACACAAACAAACTGGAAGTCTACTAGGCTTAGGAATGTCATCTGTAAATCCGCTCGCATGGAGTTTCTGTTTATAGAAGTAGTACTACCAGACTTTGTTGTAGCGCAAATACTCACACGGATATACACACTTAACTCCTCAGCCTCATTGTATACTTCATGTTGGAATAGATACTTGACAATATCACCGAATACATACTTTCATTATCGTACAGTTTATGATTTACAAGTGCTGGGCTGATATTCATCGTAAATCCTGGGGCAGCAGTAATTTTATCAGCCTCTTGCACACGTTATAAACGCCGCATTTTCATCTGTATGGTTTAACTGCAATCTCTTCTTGGAAAGCTATCTACAGAGTCCTGACGGAGGATATAAGTACAATCCTCTTTTGAAAATTTATTTGCAATCTCAAATTTCCTTTTTTCTTTCTTATTCGTGTCTTTTACGAAAATATTAATAAATACAATATACTCAGCATTATTTCCGCTTATCTGAAACGTAAATAACGTAAAAACTGAAAAAATATTTCCGCATAATTATTCGACGCCAAGCTTCTCCGATTACTGTTTTCTACTCTTTCCACTTCGCCAGTGGCGACCAAGATTTCAACTCGTGGGCCGTACGTGGGCACGAGTGACAAAGCGCACAGCCTCTCTTCACATTTCCCCCACCGTCACACCACGCTGTAGAAAGCCAGGAGGAGGAAGAAGGGAAAATTGCGAATGCGCCGCATTTAAATGGCAGGCTCCATACCACTCGGTTTTACATTTCACATTTCCTAATAACATAGGTCACAAACAAAACAAATTTTTAGTGTTATTTAATTATTTTTGGCGCCCTGAAGACGTAATACAAGTTTTATCTGGTGCAAACATTCGGCATACGGACAGACAGACAATTTCAAGTTTCGCACTCAGGCAGATACCTAATCGTGATTTATTTATTATCATAATATTTCTTTGTCTTTCACACAAACATGTTGATCAGAATATTGTAGCACTTTTGCAACGTCATTATGGCGACTTGGAAACTCTACCTGACGAATGTAATGTAAAAAGATTTGTCATTAAAACTAGAATAACCTTGCAGGTGGTTCAGTTACATCTGCAAATGCGCGGGGGCAATTTCAATTGAAACGGCAAACGGTTTCGAAAGCAGCTCGGAAGCAGATGTTAGACTGACAGTGTCCTCAAAATCTTTACAAAACTATCCTTGTAAATCTTTCAAGGTAACAATAAATTCTTCAAATCTTGCATTATCTTTAATGCCAGTGATCTTAGGGAACTTGACTGCTGTCAGAATATGTCCCTTCTACAACGCGATTTTCTTTTTAAATGTATCCCCATCAAATCTGAAATAAATTATCTTGCACTATCTTACTGTTAGCAATGTGCCGTCTGTTTCAAGTAAAATATTAAGTCGGTAGTCCATTTCAGACGTTATAATTTTTGTTCCCATACTCCTTTTACCTTCATATATTCAATAACACCGATTTTAAATAAAAAATCTTTCCAGGCATGCTCCTTGTCTTAACCAACAAACTTTGCAGTAATGAATCACGTCTCCATACTCTTTGATCAGTTCCATCGAAAACTGTTGCACTGTCAATGGAACAATGCATGCAACTTCAGAAATTTTGTTATTCGTACCAGAAATCGTCATGTGCTCCAGGCCTGTAAATTTAGCACATAGTGTTTTTTAATGTACGGAGCAATGAATCCCGTCTGTCGATTGTTGTAATTTTTTTTTTTCATTGCCAACTAAATCTTTAAATTCCATCTGCATGGTATAGTGGTGTCGTTTCATAGCAAATATGCAGTAGCTACCTTTCGCTTCTGCGAACTGAGAATTCTCATACCTCTCCTCTGTCATTCCCATTCCTTTTAAAGGTTTGTGACGATAGATAAGTAGACTGCTGTTTTTATGCAAAGAGCCGCTGGGCCTGTGAACATCGTTCATACCACGAACAAAGAGAGAGACTAATCTATTTATTTTATTTTAGTTATTTATTTATTTATTGTCATCTCAATGATTACATTTGCGATATAGGATTTGTCAGGATACATTTCAACAACTATAAAGTATCTTTCCAAAATTTTTTTCTATGCTGAATTCATGTGAATCTATCTTATGTTTAATACAATATACAACTAATAAGTGTTTTTATTACATAATTTCTTATGTGCTTGACAGACCTATTCCTTGTTGTGATTTCATTTGTCACATTTACGATATCATATATTCTTATACAGTTCAGCAGAGCTATTCACTTATACTGTAGTGACATTTGTGAAGCATGTGGTCCTTAATCTTCTTACGTGCTTGACAGACATATTCATTGATGTAATTTCATTTGTCACATTAACTTAAACATATATTCTTATACAATTGCGCAGAGATATTCACTTATGCTGTAATAACATTTGTCAAGCATGTGGTTCTTTATATTCTAATACAGTTAAGCATAGAAATTCACTTACACTGTAATAACATTTTTTAAGCATGTGATTCTTATCCTCATTTTCCAGCTCTTAGATATGTTTTGGTAGTACATTAAAACGTTTGATGCATTGATTACATACATGTTTCTGACTTTGGGTCCTTGGTACAGCTTGTAAGTGGAGAACTTTACATTGTGGTGTAACGTAATTGTGGTAGTCTGTATTGGTTTTCATTTTGTCCTGATTTCTTTTGATCACCAACGGACATTTCAGAATGTTTAGTGATGGAATTGTTAAAATTTTCAATGCTTTAAAAAGGAGCCTACAATGTGTATGAGGTGGGCTCTGGGTCATTATCCCAATAGCGCGTTTTTGTAATCTGAAAATCTCGTTTAGACGGCAATTTGTTTTTCCTCAGAATACTATCCCATAGGATGCTATGGACTGGAAATTGCCAAAATATACTAATCTGGTACAGTCATTACTACAAACTCTTGAAATTATTCTAAGTACAAAACATGCTGAATTTAGTTTTAGTGCTAAGCTCACCACATGGTCCTTCCAGTTTATCTTCTGATCAATGTGCATACCCAGGAATTTTGCACACTGTACTCTTTCAAGTTGTTTGCCAACCATGATGGGATTTAGGTCGTCATGCTCACTTATTTTCCCAGATTGCACATAATTAGATTTTTTGCATTCAGTGTTAGCTTGTTTGCACTCAACCATTTTTGTATATCTTATAGAACATGGTCCACAGTACTGTGCAATGAGTGCTTCATATCACTAACTAATAAACTAGTATCATCAGCAAATAACATGATTCTAGCTTGTCTCTCTGACACCTGTATATTATTAATGTAAATGAGGAACAGCAAGGAGCCTAATACACTTCCTTAGGGTACTCCTACTGTGACCTCCCTTGTATCTGATCTTAGTTTAATTTTTTGGTTAATATTTGGTGCTGTAATTTCTACCACCTGCCTCCTCTTTTCCAGATACGACTCAAACCACTTTTTTACCGGTTCTCTGATACTTATAGCTTCAAGCTTTTCCAAAAGTATGCTGTGGTCAACAGTGTCAAAGGCTTCTCACAGATCTAGATGTATCCCGACTTCACTTTCTCCCTCTCCCAATTTACTGATTATTTCTTTTGTGTATTCCAGTACAGATGTTTCGGTACTTCTCCCAGCTTGAAATCCATGCTGATAACTGTTTATGAGAGTATGGATATTAAGATAATGTGTGACCCTATATTTCATTAGTATCTCTAAATCCTTAGAGAAAGTTGGGAGAAGTGAGACAGGTCTGTAGTTTTCTATTTTAAGCTTATCACCCTTTTTCAACAGGTTAACGACTTCAGAAATTTTCAGTTTCTGCGGAAACACGCCCTCAGCCATTGACAAGTTTGCTATGTGTGCCAATCGTTTCGCTAATTGATTAGCTGTTTTCCTTACTGGTATTATTGGCACCTCATCTACTCCAGCTGACATCTTGGACTTCAGACTTTTAATCACTTTTAAAACTTCCTTTTCGTTTGCTGGGACTGCCATCATACTGCTGGCTGTCTTGGGTGCTGCCAACTTAATCTGCTCCCCAAAATTCCTGCTTAATGTCTGGGGTATATTTAAAAAGTAATTATTTATATAATTAGGCATGGCATATTTATCTACCATTTTAGTCTCCTCATCTTTTAGAATAATTTCCTTATCTTTGATATGCTATTTTAGTTTTATTTTTGGACTGTTTTACTTCCATGTCATTACTTAGTAACTTTGCATTTGCAATTGCTGTGCTGTATATTTTCCTATACCTTTTTACACATTCTATAAAATCAGTATCTGCACACTCCCTCAACTCTGAATTCAGTTTTTTCATGTTTTCACATGATTTCTTAATGCCAAGAGACATCCAAGAACTTGACTTTATGTGACCAGTAAATCTGATTCTGGTCAGTTTCTTTGGAAAACACATGTCAAAGTTCATCATATAAATCAATGCAAATACACTATATGCCTCATCTGTATTTGTTTAATTCATAACATCTAACCAATTTTCATTTTCTAAGATACTTATGAACTGATGACAGCTTTCCACAGAGAAGTTTTTTTGTAAATATTATTTACACCTTTATCTTCCTTTGACCTTAAAGGGATTTCAATGGTGAGAGCATTGTGGTCAGACAATCCTAAATAAATGTTTGTTACCTCTATGTCAGTTGTTGACATATTTGATAAAATGTTATCTATGAGGCTATTGGAGGTGTTTGTTATTCTAGTTGAATTGTTTGTGTGTGCTGACATGTTTAAACTCTTTAATATGTCCAAAACTTGCCTTTTTTGTTGACGTTAAACTAAAAGACTAATATTGAAATCACGGCAAAGAATAATCACAATTTCTTTTTTGTAAAAAGTATTTAGCAACAATTCTAATTTATCAAAAAAGACTTCAATATTTCCACATGGTGACCTATACACTGTTATGACTATGACTTTTTTCATCAGCTGGACAGCACCTGCTTCAAAAAATTTTTCAGTACTTAAGTTCTTTGCTTCACATCTCTTTTTAAATTCTAACTCTTGTCTAAGGTAAATACCAACTCCATCACCTTTTGCAATTTTCATACTATAATAATTTGTCAGTTTAAATGGATTAATATGAATACTACTAATTTCATGGTCCTTACACCAGCGTTCAGTAATACACAAGACATCAGGTTGGGTGTTACTTACTGCTATTTCGAATTCACAATAGTTGTTCCTGAGGCACTGCACATTTAGAGTCATCATCTTTAGAACAGGGGAGTGAACACCGATGGCACTTCTCCTTTCGTTTAACACTGTTAACTTGGAGTTTTCACTAAGGCCGGATACCAAAAATCCTGTTGTACCACAGGTTTCTTGTTTCTGTTGCTTTTCCTACTTGAAATGGATGATGCTGATTGATTGTTTATACTAGCTGCTTTTGGAGTGTGATTTTAGGGAACTTTTCTATTGATATAAGGCTTATTTCTTCTAATATCTTTTCACCCATCATCTTTTTTCCATAATAGTTCCTGTGCTGTCCAGGCCTCGTGAAATAATTTCTCTCTTAAAAGCACAGCAGATCTTCCTAAATTTATTATTTGATGACTTTATTTCTTTGTTTACACATAATTCCTCAATTAGATCATGTCCATGTGGCACACTTACAACGAGAACCTTTAAATTTAGATCTGACAGCTTTTTTTAGAGTTGTTTGAGGTGCCCTTGCCAGTAATTGGCTTACATTTTTGTATATGTCATTTGCTCCACCTATTGCCACACAATTATTTACAATTTCACTAAGGGGAGCGCCAGGTTTGACACTGCCTGTTGCTCTAAATTGGGACTGCCGATCATTTATTATTTGTGCCACACCTAATATACGGACTTGATATTTGTTGTTCTCCAAGTGCCTTCGTTCAGTTGGTTTTATGGTACTCTTTGAAGTTCTCTCGTTAGAACACAAAGATGATCTAGATTCACTTTCACTTGTCTTATTCTTTGAGTTCACATTTCGTCCTGTCTTGTCTTTATTACCCGTTTTTCTTTGCACTCTATTTACGGACGATTTCATACCGTCAGAAAGATTTCGTTCACTACGAGCAGAAGTTTTGTTTCAAACGAAAGTTGCCGGTGTGTTTTCATTACACTCGTTTTTTAAATCGCCATCTTTCCGTTGCTTTATCAGCTCCTCTAACTTATTTACGCAACGATTTGCAAGCACAAGGTCTTGCTGAAGAAATGCAGTAACACTTTCTTCTATGCAGTTATCGTATCTTGACAAAGCTACCGTTAGTAGATCGCAGTATTCCATGCCACAGTCACATTTCGCGTCCCATTCTTCCGTTCCCGCGAAACACTTCGCATTAATCCATTTTTGCGACACTGCACATAACCTGATACATTTCGTCATGTAGTTGTTGCATTTTATACAATTTATACTCGATATGTAACCGTTTTCCGTGGAACTATTTATACAACATTTAATCAGCACTGACTTTACGATTCTGTCGAATTCAGATACATGTGACGACTGAAAACTGCCACAACGCAATGTTAAAGAAATGTGCTGTTCCGAGTACTTCCGAGAAGGACCGAGCAAATGTGGATGACAGGCCGGCCCTTGGCTCACACGCAGGCCTCACATGCTGCACACGTGAAGTTCGGCACGTTGTGGCCGGCCCAACACTACACCAACAGCTGCATGGAAGCTACACTAACATAAATAGCTCATAATTCGCCCGACCCGCGGCAAAATTACTATTTCCTGTATCCAGTTGTCCATCTGGAGCTTCCATTTCTGTCACATTCATTTCTGGCCAAGCCCTGAATACACCATAAATATGAATGAAATCGGTGATGATGAATAGGCGCATGAGTTCTTCCTCAGCATTCAAGCTATCTCCACACCAAGTTTCATCAAAATCGGTTTAGCGGTTTAGCTACGGAAAGGTAACAAGCCATTCGATACTGCTCTGTACTATCGATTAATGAATCATACTCCAACGTACAGAGTATCAGACCTACTTTATGACTGGATTGAAGAGTTCATATCAAATAGAACACACCATGTCATTTTATCGGAAACAAATCTTCAGATGTGAAAGTGACTTCGACCATATGCCAAGGAATCGTTTTAGGAAAATTACTGTTCACGTTAATTTTTTTTTATAAATAACATAGAGGATAACGTCGGAGTCTCTATGAGGCTGTTCACGGATAATTTTGTCGTTTACGCAGACATCACAACACTAAGAAATTGTAACGAACTGCAGGAATACCTTCAGAAGATCTGTGCTTGATAGCGACATTGGCAGCTAATGCTCATCATAAGCAACATTTTAAAAAAAATATATGAACGTTTTGTGTCTGAACAGACATCACCCAGAATCTGCATCTGTGATACATACTGTGTAAATTCATGGTGGAGGGTGAGGAGGCGACGGGAGGAGGAAGGAACTGATGATGTCAGCTGCATCAGGACTTTATGTCGAGCGGAATTGTGTGGCGGACCAGGATTTGAACCTGGGATCTCCTGCTTACTATGTAGTTGCGTTACCCATGTTGCCACCCAGACACAATGTTTGTCACACCCACACGGTCTATCTCGGTATGCCCCTCAGCCAACCCAAATACCCACCTAGCATGACATATCCGTAGTCCCCATCCATGTCCTCCATGCTCGCCTCTTTTAGATTCCAGGAAGTGGTTGAACGTGGCTGTTCATTCACACTGAAGGTGGTGGTTTCATAGCCCATTGAGGTGACCCAGCTGTAGGAACGTATGATGCCTTGTGGAGCCAGGTGGGAATGTGGATCATCAGGGGTCATACTGAGGGAGTCTGTGCAATTACGCTGAACAACGTGTCCGAATGGCATAGTGGTTCACGCAAGTGCCTAGTTAGCAAAAGATCCTGACTTCAAATCCTGCACCACCATACATTGTAGCTTGGTGCTGCAGATTCTGCATAAAGTCTTGAAGCAGTTGCCATCATGAGTCCCTCCCACTCCCTTTCCTTTCTCGTCCTCCTCCCCCCACCCACCCCCTCCACCTACAATTTACATAAAACTTTAAAAGTAATGAATTTCCGATGAAAATAGTATGATGAGCCATTTGTTCTGCCAATATAACCTTCAGCCAAAACAAAGCAAGTAAAGGCTTGTTTCAGTGACTTAGTTTTAGAAAGAAAAATTAAGACTTTATGCAGTCCAAAAATTATATTCCGTGCTTCCTTCTTGAATTGTGACTAATTTTCTTGAGCCTGAACTAGGGTTTCAGAAACGAACAGTTCAAGATTCTGAGAACCATTTGGAAATGTATGAGAAACAATGACCCCATTTCCATGAAGAGATGCATCTATTGCCAGAATCAATGACAACAAAGGGTGGTGCATCATATAGCAAGGGGCTAACAATAGTGAGATTTCATAGTTTGAACACTTGCTAACAAGCTGTGGACCATTGGAATGGAATGCCATTACAAGGAAACTGATTCAAATCATAGGCAATGGAAGCTGCCCAAGGAATAAATTTGGCAAACAGGTAATCTTGCCAAGAAACACCTGGAGATCCTTCACACATTGGGGAACAAGCACAATTTTGATTACCTAGACATATTCCTGTGTGGGACTCTTACTAAGAACTAATGGTAACTTGAAATAAATGATCATTTAGCAAAATGTCACTTAAGATCCTTTTCAGACAGTCATGAAAACCTGATGAATATTGCATGTATTTTTCTTGTTTGCGCAGTCTCTAACTAGGGTTTTGTCAAGGTATTTGACACACTCAGAAATATCTACTATCAGTCCCTCTAAATTTTTTAAGGGAATACCATCTGGACTCATGACCACAGATGGTAACCTATTACACTAGCAAAGACCAAAAGGAATATTTAATAAAAGATTTCCTTCAGCTCCTCTGCCAATGGAAACTGAAAACAAACCCATGCCAGGTCAGATTTTGAATATAAGTGGCTACCAGTCAAATTGGAAAATAATTAATCAGGCTGAAGTAAAAGGTGGGAATCTACTTCCTCTTGGGCGCTAACCTGTGAAGTTGTCACACAGACATGGGTCGCCACCAGGGTCATGTACAACCACTAGACAGAGGCGCCTGCTATTGTTCCAACTTGTCTAATTCCAGTTTCACTTTATCATAAAGGCCCAATGGAAATACAGGCTTTTAAAAAATGCAGTACTGTAGAAGAGTTGTAGTCAATCTGGTCCCTGCTGCCCACTGGTGGTTTTAAAATATTATCAATGGGTTTTAATAAAAGTCTGAAATAAAGTGTCTGGTAAGTAAGATTATTATGTCCTCAACTTTCTGTAACTCAGCTTTATAATTTCTATAAAGTGAAGTTACTTTTTTACTTGATAAATCACTATTCCTGTGGAGCGAGTAGGCCATTACAAAATTTTTCTGTTAACAGAGATACAATACTGGGCAGTAGGTAAAAGGGATTGACTGTACCTTGTTTTGGAATAATGTGTGACTAAAAGTCTAGACTGTCTGTAGACCAGACTGAAACATTAATGCAAATTTAAAACAAAAAATTTCAGTTTCTTCAGATGGCAGTGAAAGCTACATAGTATTTATAGTGTGCTGAATAGGAAACCCAAAACCGAATAGGCAGCAAGACCAAAAACAATTTTTACAGAAAGACTGGTGACCACAAGCAAAGACAACTTCATGATCATGTGTTTATACTTCACAGAAACTTCATTTAACCTAACAACAGAATTTCATTATGTTCATGAACACATACTTGGGACTCCACAGTGTCCAAATGCAAGGGACCAATACTGAAAGCTGTCAGGTGTTTGATCATAGAGGCAGCTGCACCTGTATCATGTAATAATGTAACAGATACATTCTGATTTCTCTGAATAACATAATATTTTTTCATAGAACAACTGCAGGATCACATCTCTTGATATTGTTAATCTTGATTGTAGAAACACATGGTCAGACACTTTGACATCTGTCCACTATGTGCCCCTTATGGAAATAGTGTCGACTTTTGGCATTTGTGACTATAATCAGGGCAGTTCTGAAATGGGTGTAAAGTGAAGCAGACAGAAAAATTAGGTAATGATCAAAAACTTTGTCTGGAAACTTTGCCTCTGAAATACAAGAGATAAAGCATAGTGTGACTGGCAGAGTGCCACAGGATGAGACCTGTTTACTATAGTAAGATTAGAGGGAAACATCTGTTGCATTTTGTTGGTCCTCATCGAGGCCATCATAGACATTTAAAAATAATCAGAAAACGTTTTCTGGGCAGATTGTGAAATTTTAAAAGATCTAGCCACTCATAAGACCTCTGCTTACATTGGGTCTAACTGAGGCAACACTTATGAGCACACATCTCTATCATGGGTTGAGATGAGTTACAGTATCTGCAATTAAACTTCGTGCTTGTACTAGGCTACAAATGCATGTACAGTTACACTTCATACTCAGTCTTTAAAGATCTGTGAGTCTGAGTTACGGAGGTGCAAAAAAATCTATTTGAGCTGTGACAAATTACATGTTGATAAAAAAAGTTATTGGACCAAATTTATATCACAAAACTCATTGATCTACACATTATCGAAAAAAATGAAACACAGGATACATGCATAGCTCAGAAGAGCTGCTGATCCTGTGAATTTTCCAGGACCGAAAATGAAAGCAATCAGAATCAACAAAATATGAATTACAATGATGGGAATTACTGACAAAGCTGAAATCAATCATTTGACCAAAATGATATCACAGTCCTCCAAAGTAGACCTTAATAATGGTAGGCATTATACTCAAGTATCAAGCCGGCCCACTTGCTATGAACAAATAACATGATAAGTCCAAAAAATATCCTGATATCACTGTTATAGTGCAGAATCGTCATCTGTATATCACCTGGTCGTGGAGAAGAACACATTAGCTATCAAACAGAAGTGACTGCTTGGTCTTAAATCTGCTGGCTGATAGTCCCGCCTGACCTGCTGGCTGGAAATGATGTGCTGCTCACGGCTTCCAGAGACCCTGCTGCCATAAGTGTCATGCGGCATATTGACAGTAAGGTGTCATTAATCAGTAGATCTGGCAGGATTACAAGACTTTGATTATTAATGTCCTTTGTGGATGAAGTCCCGGAATTTTGCGGACAGACCTCCTTCATCTAGTATCCCCATCAGTCCTGTTCAGTATGGGTACTATAGAATGGAAAAATATACTAGGATGGGCCACATGAGGGGCCAAAACAAGCTCACATGCTTCTTGAATTGGTATTTTGGTGGATTCGTGTTTATTGTCCACTGTGATAAATACGCCTCCTTCATTCAAGAGGATGACAGTTCAAATCTGCATCCAGCCATCCAGATTTAGATGTCACATTATTTCTGTAGATTGCTCAAGACAGATATCAGGATGGTTCCTATTAAAGGACAACACTGATATCCTTAGCCATCCTTTAACCCCTCTGAACTTGTGCTACATCTTTAATGACCTGATATATCCACACACTGAATTAATAATCACAATGCAAGTTAATTTGTTTCATAATTTATCCATTTCAAGTTAAATTTCACTAAGAGACCAAAACAGAACAAGATAATTTGACCAGAATAATCAGGTATCCAAAGTCTAATCCTCCAGTGTTGTAATCCAGAATGTATCTAAGTTAACAGGCAAAAGCATGTTTCACGATTTATAATATGAGACCTATAATCTTGTCATTCTGCTGTAGTTGAGGCAGCACTTGACATGTTGTGAGCACCTAGTAATGAAGGTCACAGTGACTTGCGTGTGGTTCCTCATTCGGGCTACTGTTTATGTAAACAATTGTATCATGTCAATAATAGTGTGTGAGTTAGAACCAGATACAGTGTTAGGACAGGATATAAGATTCCTCCCCCACGTTTACCCTGTACAACCAAAACTGTCCCATCTGGCATTGGTGGTGGCACAGTGTGAACGGGTAGGTGGTACAGGTAGCTGAGCCAAAGGTGCCAGCTGTAGGGATGAACACAATACAGAATATGAAGATGATTCTTTTGTGACACTCCCATCGATGTTGTCCACTGCGTCCTGTTACCATGCCCTGGGAGCAGCCAGCCATGCTGGGAAGTTTTCTGAAGTACTAGACCAGCAGTGGTGCCAGAGGTGCCATCTCCTTGGTTTCCTTGATGTCCTCTGTAAATGGGTAGAAGTTCAGAAGGCCTGTGGATGTTGGTGCCCCAGGATGAATTCTAAGATTATACTGTGGAGATGGAGAAGGAGGCTTGGCCCAATCCAGGGGCTATGGTGAATTGCAGGGGCAAAGTTGAGCATAGCATTGGAAGTTTGCCCAACTAGCCTTTACCTCAGAGAGCAGTAACTTTACTTGCGATCTAGCCTGGCACCAGCTGTAGGTGTGATCCCACACTAGGGAGTCCACAAAGTAGTATTGGTGAGTTGACTGAGATGACTGCTGCCCTATGTGACATAAGAGATCTAACAAAGTGGAGTATATTGGTCAGGAACGTCCAGTGAATTGGAGTGGTTTGATATGAAGAGAGGATTCCCAGCATGGTATTGTCTTTGTTTTTATCTACAAACATTTCTTTCTTAAGTTATTGTTTGAAGCCACGTACAGAACCTTCTGCTTTGCCACCTGAGGCCAGAGGGAATGGGGCTGTGAATATGTGATCACTGTTAGTAGACTGGCAGAAAGAAGATAATTCAGCAGACATAGATTGTGGGCTATTGCTTCATACCTAGAACTGACAGACACCTTAAAATAATAAGTTTGAGATCTGGGTTAGTATAGTGACTGCAATAGAAGACATTCTGGCATAGAAGTAGTTGAAGAATACATTTGTGTCTCATAATGAAATTTACATAGTGCATGAATGATGATAAGTTGTGGCAACACGGTTCTGGGTGCTTCAGTCCTGCTACAGTCACAGGTTCGAATCCTGCCTCAGGCATGGATGTGTGTTATGTCCTTAGGTTAGTTTGGTTTAATTAGTTCTAAGTTTTAGGGGACTGATGACCTCAGATGTTAAGTCTCATAGTGCTCAGAGCCATTTGAACCTTTTTTTCTTTTTTTTTTTTTTTTTTTTTTTTAATGATGATAAGTCACATTTTGCTGAGAAAAGCTCCAGTGAATTCCATATTAAAGAGGTCCCATGGAACTTGTGGCATGGAGCAGGTTATGCTACAGAGCTGTGGAGTGACCTGGTAGTTGTAGCAATTTGCGTATGTGGTGGCCTTACACTTAACACCTCACTTGATTCCCAGTCAATAGTTATGGTGCCCATTGATGTCATGTGAATGGTGTCATACTAGTCACCATGGAACATCTACAGGATGGGAAGGCAGAAACATTGAGGCATAGCAACCCTGTGGTCTTCATTTTCCAGGAGGCTTAGTGTGACTCTGGTGATGGCATGTAATAGATGCTAGAGGAAGTGATTTGTGCATAGTTCTAATGCTGGTGTGAGAGGTAGGTTTGCAGCTCAGCCATTGATGATAATGTGCTGTATCTGTAGACGTAGGCAGTTATTGCCAATTGGAAACTCAGATCTATGTAGTGTGGATTTGGAGTAATAATTTACTTTTCCTAAGAAGCCTTAAAGTTTCTTCTTGTTTGTTGCCAGTGGTAAGTAAGTGTCTGCTTCAGCATGTGCTGCATCAGTCCTGTGCCTCTACTGATAAGGATGTGGCATAGGTATTCCACTTGAGTATGGAAGAATCCACATTTATCAAAATTAGGCTTTACACCATTCTGCTGTAGTTTTGTAAAGAACAGGTGCAGATTGTGAAGGTGTTCAGCTTCTGTACGATGTATGACAAATCTGACACTCAAGTAATAGCCATATCTACATCTATATATATACTCTGCAGGCCTCTGTGAAGTTTATGGGAGTGGGTACAGAGAACAGTATCATGTTAAGATTTCTTCTGGTTCCAATTGAGTATGGAGCATGGGAAAAATGGCTGCTCATATGCATTTTTGTGTGCTGTAATTAGTATTATTTTTTTTACAGCCCCTGTATAAGTGATACATAAGGGAAGGTGAATATCTCTAGATTCTCCACTTAACATATCTTCTTAAACATTTGTTTGTAAACTTTTGTTAATACCTTCTGTATATCTTCAAGTGTCTGTCAGTTCAGGTTATCCAACATTTGGATGATGCTCTCCCATGAGTCAAACAAACCTGTGACAAGTCACACTGTCTTCTCAGTATACACTGCAAATCAACTGTTCATTCTATTTGGTGTGGGTCGCTTATACTTGAGCAATATTCTAAGATTTGATTCACAAGTGACATATAAGCATTCTCCTTTGTAGATTGATTGCATTTTCCCAGTATTCTGCCACCTGTGTCAGACACAGCTGCGCATATGTAAGCATTTACTTATTTAGCATACATATTATCACATTCATTATATTGGACTTTTCAAAGCACAAAACAGTATAAAATACTATATATTTTCATCATGTACAAAATCTTAACATTCTCATCAACACATCTTTATAACAGAAACATCATTCTGCTTAATCAGATTATAAAATTATATACATACATACAGATAAAATAAAAGCTAGTGGATCACTGTGATTGATTCTACTAAAACTATTAAATATGACAACTTTACTGAAATAGGCATAGTAACATATGGCACTATAGTTATGTGCATAATGAGATACAAACATTGATGAAAGAAGTTCAGTTTTATCTACAAATACTCTGATAATTATGAATTTTTGTTTAGATAGATTATGAGCAGACCTGCAGATTTGAGCAAAATTATAGGTATTCATTAATCGTATAGAAGCTGTTGTTTATTAGTACATTTTGTATATCATTTTAAAATGTATTAATGTCGGGTATTGTTTGATGTTATGAGGCAAAACACTGTAAAGAATGTTTGGTTTGTAAACAACACTGTCTTGATATATTGATTTTCTGTGTACATCCCTGTTATAATCACCCCTGTTCTTTGATGGATAATTGTGAGTCTCGCTGTTCAAAGCAGAAAGTTGATGGTTTTTAATGAAGTATATTATTTCAAATATAAATATAGATTCCTTAAAGGTACTTCTACATGATTGTCTCTAAGCAACATCACTAATTAATCTTACAGCTTTCTTTTGAAGTTTAAAAGACTGCTTTGTGACAGAGGTACTTCCCCAGAATACTATACCATACCACAATAGACTATGCATGTATGAGTAATAAGCACTGTTTCAGTGTTGCACCAAATTTTAAGTATGCTTAATATGTAACATTGCTTATTAATTTTTTTTGTTAATCATTCTACATGTTTTCCCATCTTAGATGCTCACCCACCTGTAATACTAAATATTTTATGTAATTCTTTTCCTGAATTTGGCTATTCGACAATGTGAATTTTACATTGGTGCTGTTTTTGTGTCTTATATGGTTGAAGATCATCCATACAGTTTTCTTGTTACTGACAATCAGACAATTATCTTTAAACTATTTTCAGACGTTTCTGCTATTTTTTCGATCTTTTGCTGCATCTCATAATCATTCTTCCCTTTTATAAAGAAGCTGGTATCACCAGCAAATAATATAGTTTCAGCTGTTGAAAATTGTTACAAGAGTAACAATGGTCCCATTAACTAGCTCTGAGGCACATCATAATTAACTCTTTCATATTCAGAATGACATACATTATGATCCTGAGAAATTCTCACTCTTTGCTTTCTATCAGTTAAATACTTGAACCACTAATAGGAAATATCATGGTCACCATAATTATATAGTTCTGACAGTAGTAGATTATGATTTATAAGATCAAAGGCTTTGGAAACGTTCGAAATCAACCCACAGACCAGTTCCTTGTCCTCTATAGCTTTCTAAACAAGTTTTAGGAAATTGAAGAGAGTTGTTTCTGTAGATTTCCCTTTCTGAACCATTCTGTTCCTATACCAGAATTAAGTTTTGTTTAGGAAGTCTAGCAATCTGTCATATATTATTCTTTCAATTATTTTCAAAAATGAGGATTATAGTGATAGTGGTCTGAAATTTTTTATGTCGAACTTGTCACCACTTTTATAAAGTGTTATTACTGGGGACTACTGAAGTTTGCTTGGAAACACACCAATTTCAAAGGAGTCATTGATTGCGTACACAAGTTGAGAGACAGCATTATCGGCACTATGTTTAATAATTTTGTCAATGATACCAACAAATCTGCAGGTCATTTCACTCTTTACTTCACTGATAGCCCTTTGTACTATTTCAGGTGTTATGGGATATAGGAACATTGTCTTTTTATTTATTGGAATTGTTACCTCTGTCTTTGGATTATATATACTTGTGGTGACGTTTTTGCTATCTTATTATGATGATCATTACCTGTTAGAAGTGGTTGATCAAGAACTTCATTTATTTACTTTATGTCGATTTTATTACTTGTATTTTCATATGTCCCTCTATTATTATTCATAACTTTCCACACAGATTTCATTTTGTTGTTTCCTTTTCTGATATATGAATCGTTGTGTTTCTTTTTTGCAGCAACTATAACTTTCCTGTGCTTTCGTTCTATAACACTTTACGTATGGTTTTAAGATATTATTTTGCTTTGCTATATAGCATTCTATGACTTTCCGATGACTCTTTAATGTCACTTGTTAACCATGAATTTGAATTTTTTTGTTTATTTTTGTTCTTTTCAGGAAAATTGAAATATCATAACAGTATTTATATCTTGATAGGAACTTGATGAATTTTATGTCTACAGAAAGGGTGTATTGGTTTCAATGTTCCATTTTACATTTTTTAACATGAGTTTAAAGACCCTAATGCTGTTATCATTAATTACTCTTCTCTCAATATATCTCTTTCCTCATAAGATTCCTTTACAGTCAATTTAATTACTTGATGGTTAGAGAAGCCTATATCCAATACCTGTGATTAAAAACTAGATTTTGATTAATCAATGACTATTTGATCAGTAGTACTTCCACTTCTGCTGACATATCTGGTGATATCTTCTACACATATGTCCATATTGCATGTTTTTAGTAGATTGACCAGTTTCTGCCCTTTTTTAGAGTTGTGCTTAAAATTAACATTGAAGTCCCCAAGTATAATTAAGTACTTTGACTGACTACTGAGACAGTTCAGAAGATTTTCCACACTTTCAGGGAACAATTCAGAATTATCTATATTCATATGCAATTATAATTTTTATTTCTGTTAATTCACATAAAAAATAAAATACTTTACAATACAGCATGCATTTTTAAACCTGATTTCCTTTGATACTCATATACATGTTCCACTCCGTCTGTCTGTTTGCCTGCAAAAGGTGCTGATCAACTGGAAGTCTATAATCCCTGGTACTAAAATCTACATCAATGTGTCAATCAAAAGGACCTCTGTCTCATATAACTTACTGGTTACACCCTGTACATTTTGAAATAGGAGAGTTAATGAATTATTCAGTTCTATGAGAGGCACATTTCTTGCCTGGTTAATTCTTTGAAGAGCAAAAACTAGTCTTCTTTTCATTTCTGTCTTCATTTTACCTCCTGGGGGCCCTGAAATTCTTCTTGGTTGTATTCTTCAGCAGTGAATTCGGCCATAAGAAAATCATTCACGTATTGTTCAATGCTGTCCTCTGCCTGGGGTCTTGCGATCTGCTGTTTTTATCTACTGTCCACTCTGGTACAGGTTCCTCCGCAGTCTTTTTACATGGTGATATTGTCTTCTGTGCTGCTTTCTTGTCATTTTTTCGTTCCATAGGATCCATATTTACTGTTAACTTATTTCATAATCCTACAAATTGTTACACCCAGGTTTTGTACAAGATGATTAATACTAACTGTGTTTCACTAATATTGTAACCATTGTACACTATGTTTTTTTTTCATTTTGTGAGAAGTATTATTTTACTTTTCTGTGCATTCAAAGCAGATTGCTGATCTTTACATCACCTTAAAATTTTATAAATATTTGACTGAATGTTCTTGTAGCTTTTTTTCAGAGAACACTTGACACAGAAAACTGCATCACTTGGGGTAAGTCTGAGGTTCTGGTTTGATATTGTCTGCCACATCATTAACATACAACATTAACAACAAATGTTCCAGCACACATTTATGGTCACCTTTGAAGTGCTTTGATCTCTGTTGATTACTATTCATCCAAGATAACATACTATGTCCTGTCTACCAAGTTATCTTCAACTGTGTCAAAAATTTTGTTTGATACTCAATATATTCATAGTTAGTAAACCTTGTTATGGTACTGGGTCAAATGCTTTTCAGAAGTCTATAAAGTCCGCAGTCATCTGATTTCCTTGATTCATGGCTATCAGGACGTCACATGAGAAAAGCACAAGTAGATCTGGCATGAACAATGTTCTTGGAATTCGTGCTGGTAGACATGGAGGAGGTCATTTTGTTTCAGGTAACCTGTAACGATTGAGCTCAGGACATGTTCAGGGATTCTACAATAGCTGGGCTGTCAGTGAGACCGAATGGTAATTTTCTGGACCATTTCTGTTATCCTTCAGGTACACAGGTGTGACCTGTGCTCTTTTGTAATCATAGGGATAGTTTGTTGTTAAGAGATGTATGATATATTATAGTGAAAATGGGAGCTAATTCGGCTGTACATTCTGTATGCAATCTGACAGAGATCCCACTGCGTCCTGTAACCTTGTTTGATAGCTCTCATCTTTCCACTGGTGTGGAAGAAGAACTATATCTTCGTTAGTCATTTGAAAATGCAGTTCAGTACTTCTGATTTTGGTTTGATACCTTCAGTTTCAATTCTTTGGTCATCCATAAGTGTGTGAACACTAACATTTGCCTCATTGACAGTCTTTACATATAACCAGAGTTACTTTGGGTTTTGGTAGACGTTAATGGCCTAATTCACTGCCGTCTTGACAGCCAAATACACTTCATTCTTCATCCCTCTACCTATGGCGTATAGGACTGGCTGTGCCTGGAACATTTTTGATCGTGCATTTGCTTTCAGTGTAATACAAGCTTCAAAATCATTGGTCTTGCCTAATGAGTCTTGAAAGAGACCCCAAAATTCAGTTCAGATAAAATGTTGTTAGGTATTAATGTGTTGACTGACAAAACATTTTCCTGAATTTGCAAGCCAGACAAGTCTAAGGTATCAATGCCAAAAATATTTAGACTGTCTTTTGTGCATAGCACCACAAATGACACAGTTTTAGTTACTTTTTTATAAGTTGCAGGTAGAGCACACATCCCAGGATTCGGAATATCACCTCTTTTGTAAGTGGACAGTACAGTTTGCGACTCTGACAAGTTTTGACTAACGTAATTGTTAATATGTTTAACACAGTGACTAATGCTACTGTGTCTACTTGCATATGCAGATGTTGTTGAGAAATGTTCAAAGACATGAATAACCTAGATTTTCTCTGGATTGAGGACAATTTCTATGGCTTTGTGACTGATTCAACTACTGACTTCGAACTGGAAGACTTAACGATGTTTGCCTCAGGAACTGGTTTTGACACAATTATATTCACACTATAATCTTGCTTCTCTAATGAACAAACACCTTACTTGTTCTGAAATTGTTTTGCATGCAAACTGATTGAATGTGTCTACGTTTGCTACGTTTAAAGCATTGTGCCTTTCTACAAGGACAAGCTTGCCGCTTACGTGCGTTGAAGCATTGTGGACATAACTTTACTTTGTTTATTGGTTCCTTAGTGAGAGGCAGGTGTTTGCTACTTCGACCTGATTGCACAGGCCATGCCAGGCTGGGCCAGCTCGCACTGGGCCACAGTACATAACTTGCTTCCGTAGGCTGTTTACTACTGCCACTAGCCTGAACATCACTATATCAAATATGTCTTGGTGATCCAAAAAATCGACAACCTGCTTGAGAATAGGACCTGGGAGTCTGAGAATTTGAGCTCTAAGACAACTGTCTGAAACATTTTGGATAATCGCATCATGAAACTCTCATCACTGTAATATTTGCCACATTTACATTTCAATTTGCACTGTCTGCTTAAGTCTCTCTAATATGCAGGCTATTGTTTGTTAGTTTGCTGCTTTCTACACAATGTAAAAAAAATTAAACCTTGCAGCTGGTACAGAAATTTGTTCATCAAAATGCTTCTCTAAAACTGCTACTAAATTGTCAAAGGTAACATTCTCAGTACAAGCTGCAGGAAACAGTTTACAAAACCGCTGGTGAGTTTCAACACCAACTGTTGAAAGAAAATGAGCAAATCACTCTGTACATTGTATGTAATGGACTGAGAAATGTGCCTGCAGCTGTGCAAAATACTCAGTGCAGTCTTCGTGCTGTACATCAGATACTCGGAACTTAGGTACACAGGCAGATTTAGAATGCTTCAGCGTGGTCTGGGTAGCAGGATGCCACGCTGTTATGTTTGATTGGAACTCCAAAACTCTGTTCATACTATCCATATGGTTTTGGATCTATAGTGCCTGAAACTGAGCAACTTGTATAAATGACATTTCTGGCATAACAATGACAAGTAAAAGTTGAAGTAATGACTAATTCTAAGAAAAGTGAAAGCAGAGTACTGCACAAAAAGAAATACAGTATATACTCAGGAAGATGTCTTCTGCATGAATTCTGTGATAAGAACATCTTAGTACACGTAAATACTTGTGGGTAACAGCCAGATCTGAAACAGGCACAAATTTTCTCAAATTCCAACAGCTGTTTCAAAATCTTATTTTTCCTTGTCGCCAGATGTTGTAGCTCTTAGCGTCAGCACCGAACAATGTGTGTCTTTGAGGTAGACATGCATACAAATTCTATTCAGGAAAGTGCACGGGAGTCAGAGCATAACAAACATCATCTTAAAAAAGTTATACGGAGAATAGTCAACTTACAAATTGAAGATAGGCCTCTGGTGCAGTAAAAAGTCTTTTGCCTAATGATGGCATTGGCATGTACAATAGTAAGTCTCTGAACAATAGTTCAATTGCATCTGGCTGAGGTCAAGGCTTCAGAAAGATAATTCTACTAGCCATGGATGAGTTGATGTCTCTGAGATGAAGTAAACACTGATTAGCAATGTGCATCACTGTACTGCTAAGTGGCTCCCTGGTGTCATTGAGAAGTATAATGGGTGGATCCCAAACATAACTGAGGAGTAACTGGAAAGCAGCTGGAACTGCCACTGCAGATGGTGCTTCTGCATGTGGTCAAGTCTCATGCACTGGTGGAACTGCTGCACTGGTGATGGGAGCCTGCTGCTGCTTGGGGTTGGACAGCACTCATTGCAGTAGCGTCTGCTGGTGAATGACCACTGCACTTGGTCTGCCAACTTTGGAGACTTCAATGATGATGGCCCCCTGTGTCCAAGCACTCTAGCTTTGTGTAGGCTTACGCTGACAGCCTTGTATTGAGATCATCCACACCCATGGAACTGACCCTTGCCACTTGGAAAACACACCAAATGTACTCTGGTATGACCTTCAGTTTTTCACGTTTTGTTCCTTGTTGTTCATAATATCTTTGGTAATGAGACAGAAGTCCCTGCCCTTGACCTTTCTGAAGTGATGCATAATTGTTTTCAATGAGCACCCTTTATTTTTTGTTTCAATCATCACTAAAAGTCTCATAAATTTTTTCAACGTCAGTAATGTCCTTGGAAGGCATTTGCACCAGTTCTTCATTACCAGGATTTCAGTTATAGTGACAACTTCAAGTTTCTTATTAAACCAAAGGTAAAGATTGCACGTGTCTCTTCTCTTTTCTCTTCAAATACGTCGTGTGACAATGATGGTAATTAAATTGGTATAAAACCTCTAACACCTAGTTTGCATCAGTCCTCACTGTCCACAACACAAATACAAACACGAAATGTCAACTTACAGTTCACTACATCACTCACACACAAATACTGTAGACTCAGAATAAGCTTCTCTTGCACTGCCAAGGCACTATGTGCTGCATAAATCGATTACCTGCAGCTGATATTGTTAAATGGGTAGCTAAAACGTGTGGTACTAATATCTATAGGATTGGCTATGCCTGTGTAGAAAACACGAGTTCATTGCCAATAAGACATTTTTCAAATGTAACTTGAAAGGCAGAAAAGTAAGAAGCATATGTCATGATAAGCGTATATCTTCATAAGAAGGATATGAAAGCTTACAAAATTGATAAAGTTTAATTATGCTTTTCAAGAAACATCACCACATTCTTCCAATACTGCTACAGTCAGCAGAAATTTAAAGGTTGTGAGCATGCTGCCAGTGCTGTGCTGACTTCAGTGTCAAGTAGTAAATACTGATCTCCCACATCTCCACTTGTCTGGTTACTAGATACCGTTTCCCACATATTTCCATTTGTCTGTTTTAGAGCATCATATTGACAAGATGTTTTATGCCCTAAGAGAATTGAAGTATTACATAGTTAACTAAAAGAAGAGCATTAAATAATAATAACAATTGGGGCTTCACTTGGCGCTATGCAATCTTGGCTGTCAATGTTCATCCCATATACGACTGCTGTTGACATGTTACAATTTTAAGCGCTACAGTACTGCAAATGTACTTCACATTCAGATTACAGAAATAACACACCAAACCGTTTCAGTGTATTGGATCTACCACAAGCTACTAACAGAAAGGTTAAGATGCAGCATGATGAGTGATTTGGAGCTTAAATTTTAGTAAAGAGAAGAAACTGTATCATAACAGCATCACACAGAAACAGAATGTGTCACTGGATTTAAACTCCGTTCATATGTCATGATAAGCGTATATCTTCATAAGAAGGATATGAAAGCTTACAAAATTGATAAAGTTTAATAATGCTTTTCAAGAAACAAAATAGAACAGAGCTCAGCCATAATTAGCAAGGGTAAAATGATATGTTCAGGTGTTCTTAGTACGTTTTGATTGTTTTCAAGGATGATTTGATCTTATTGAGGACTGTAGATCAACACAAAACACAAACTACCTTAACATTTGCGTACAGTTTTAGGCAATTTTTGATCAACACAACAGCGCAAAATACATAGATATACGAGGGTGCGTCAAATGAAAACCTTAAATATTTTATTAAATATTATTTATTGTGCAGAAGTGGCAGAAAGCTGTATCACTTTTCAACATAATGTCCCCCATTCTCAATGCAAGTCCTCCAGAGTTTACAAAGTGCATAAATTCCTTTAGAAAAAAGTTCTTTTGGTAGTCCGTGCAACCACTCATGCACCGCATGGCGTACCTCTTCATCAGAACGGAACTTCTTTCCTTCCATTGCGTCTTTGAGTGGTCCAAATGTATGGAAATCACTTGGGGCGGGTCTGGTGAGTATGGTGGATGAGGAAGACACTCAAAATGCAGGTCTGCGATTGTTACAACTGTTGTAGGGGCAGTGCGGGGCCTTGCATTGTCGTGTTGCAAAAGGACACCAGCTGACAGCAATCCACGTCACTTTGATTTGATTGCAGGCCTCAGATGATTTTTTAGGAGATCTGTGTACGATGCACTGTGACAGTGGCATGTAACGTTCCAAAATGAAGCCTTTTTTGTCCCAAAAGGGTGTCAGCATAACCTTCCTGCTGGTGGTTCTGTTCGAAACTTCTGTGGTTTTGGTGATGAGGAATGGTGCCATTCGTTGCTCGCTCTCTTCTTTACTGGTTGGTGGAAGTGAACCCAGGTTTCGTCCACAGTAACGATTCTTGCAAGGAAACCATGACCTTCTCGTTTAAAGCGCCGAAGAAGTTCTTCACAAGCATCAACATGTCGTTCTCTCATTTCAGGAGTCAGTTGCCGTGGCACCCATCTTGCAGACACTTTGTGAAACTCCACAATGTGGTGTACTGACCCATGGCTAATCTGTAAACATACTGCAATGTCATTCAGTGTCACTTGGCTGTTTTCCTTCACTATGGCTTCAACTGCTGCAATGTTCTGTGGAGTCACAATTCGTTGTGCCTGACCTGGATGAGGAGCATCTTCTACTGAAGTCACACCTCACATCCTACTCCATTCATAGATTTTCTGCTATGAGAAACATGGATCGCCGTACTGAACCATCATTCGTCGATGAATTTCAATTGGTTTCACACCTTCACTACGCAAAAACCGAATAGCAGAACGCTGTTCTTCCCTGGTGCAAGTCGCAAGTGGGGTGGCCATTTTTACACTGGTACTGCAACGGTATGTGGCCCATCTGCACTATGCTGCCACCAACAGGCCATTCTGCACGCTGTTTGTAGCACACTTACCAACTTACAGGATAACAGCGTGAAATTTACATTTGTTATTACAAATTTAAAGTTTTAATTTGACTCACCCTCATATATGGTAGCTCTGGATTCTTCCAGAGATTGCTTAACTCAAGGGAAATATAAATGAGAACACCAGATCATTGCATCAAGAGGAGGAAAAAACAGAAATGTGGTGGTAATACCAGCGTGTTGATGCTGATATTCCTATCACTCATCACACATACCTGGAGCTCACTACACTATTCCCTTTGTGAGGAACCAATCCTCAATATTTAATTTACCAAAACAAATAAGCCTTATGGATGACTGGTAACCCCACAGTTAACAACACCCAAAATAATTCAAATAACAGAACGGTGTCCTAGTTATGCTTTAGCATACTTAACACAATGCAGCTCAGGAGTTTTGTTGCAATTTCAGTAATGTCTAGCACTTGAAAAAAATGTACCAGTAAGTCATACCATATTTTATTATTTAAATTCTTACTGACACAGTTGCAGACTTTTGAAGGAACACAGTTTTTACTAAAGTAATATGTAAGGAATGCGACAGACATCATCTGACAGCCTCACGTGTTCCTTGGCATAATCACGTTTTAAATTACAATCAGCAAGTTGCTGTAGGACAGAACACCTATGACTAATAGATCATTTTACTTTTTGGGAACACTTATAACAGGCAAATGCCAATATACAAGCTGAAACACTTAAGATAAGACCTGTTTCTGTGTCACATCAAGGTTTCAAGAGGACTTCTAAACTGTGTTGTTTTTCACTCTTCATCCATTACATGCTTTACTGATGTTTCACCATCTCCGTGTAGGATTAGCCGAGCAGTCTAAGGCACTGCAGTCTTGTACTGTGCGGCTGGTCCCGGCAGAGGTTCGAGTCCTCCCTTGGGCATGGGTGTGTGTGTTTGTCCTTAGGATAATTTAGGTTAAGTAGTTTGTAAGCTTAGGAGGAGGAGTATATTAGTGTTTAACGTCCCGTCGACAACGAGGTCATTAGAGAGGAGCGCAAGCTCGGGTTAGGGAAGGATCAGGAAGGATATCGGCCGTGCCCTTTCAAAGGAACCATCCCGGCATTTGCCTGAAGCGATTTAGGGAAATCACGGAAAACCTAAATCGGGATGGCTGGAGACTGGATTGAACTGTCGTCCTCCCGAATGCGAGTCCAGTGTGCTAACCACTGCGCCACCTCGCTCGGTGTGTAAGCTTAGGGATTGATGACCTTAGCAGTTAAGTCCCATAAGACTTCACACACATTTGTTTCACCATTATCTGCAAGTTGTCTCTATCTTACTTAACAGAAAATTTTTTTTTCATGTCCATAGACATGCACCCTCCTGGAATGTGGGTACTGCAGATTTAACATTGCCTACCACAACAAAAGCTACATAATCACTGTGTATCTTGGGTTTTTGCGGTTGTCACTCTTTTTACAGAAAAGCACACCAATTATTTGAGGTAGCTCTGATTTTGATGCTGATCTGTGGTCAAGATGGATACAGATCTTTATGGAACCTGGAATTCGGTTTCTGTCACTTCCTCATTCAGCACTTACCGAGTTGCAGAAAGGAGTTGGTCTAACACCATGGTGCATGGGTGCTGTCCCCAATTCCCACCACATAAACTTGGCAGCGTTATACATGCCTTTCATCTACTCACATTTCCTGTAATGACACCCCTCCATCTGGTTATCTAGTGCGTGATATAGTTTACCATGTGTCTGTTGGAAAAGAAAATCCATGATGGTCTACTGATTCTCCACTCAGTTTTACATGAAAGAGCTATTGTACTACAGTAATAACAACACAGTTATGCTAGATTATGGATGCCCAAATTGATACTTAATCCCAAAAATATTAGTTGAGAAAAGTATGAAATTCCAAGGTCATAAAAATATGCTCTCCTGGATTGGGACTTTTGACTGTGGGTGAAACACAGCCCCATATGTGGCATATTTGGCATACTACACAATAATGTGACAAACTGAAGGGATACGAATTAGCTTGGTGCAGTCCCAGGTTACTAAGAGTTGATTCTACCAATCAGTCTGACAATGGTGTTTGAAGGTTTTCCACATTCATCCAGTGGGATATTGGCCCTAGGCTACACTTTTATCCAACAAAAAAAATGCAGGTTCAAAATCAATTTTCTTGAAATTCAGTTATTCCAGCCTGCACTAAAAATGTGACTAATGAAAATAACGCAATAAGTCCATTAATGTGAAGAGATATGAAGTCTTGTAAGCAAACAAAGTCTTACAGACAATAACAGAGCTGAATAAACTTTTGTAAAAGTTTATTTCCTGTTCCTCCACTCTGATGTATATTAAAGTGACATTTTTGTTGTCATCCTACAGAATTCTCTCTATCATTCTGACTTTTTCCTTATATCAGGTTTTTAATTTTCCAATTCTGCATAACATAATGCAAGTAAAAATAAATCATTTTTGTGAATATTTTCTAGCTTTAGTTCATAATGTGTTTGACATCCTACATTTAATGATAAGAGGATGTAGTTTCAGATATGGTAGTTGAATCATAAGATGTCATCCATATTAATCTTAATAATTTAAGTAGATGTTTTTAGCATTTACTATTGGAATGTGCTTAATGTTTAGGTGCAAAATTAATGTGCCTTCAAAATACTAAGCTGATAAACACCCAAATGTCCAGCTTTTGAGGTACAGTAAGTTTTGTGTACTTCTCGTCTAATTTAGTTCATGGGGCTTAATACATTTTCATACCCACTTAATTGGTTACATTAAAACTAGTAAATTTAGAATCTTGCACCATCTTGGAAAAGTTTCTGCAGATGCACATGTTCATATCACTGCCTGTCTTTTGCTCTACAACTGATATTTAATAACAGTTTGTCATTTCTGTTGTGGATGATTCTCGTTTCCACATTGCCAGAACTCTTTGGACTCTACTTGCTTCATGTTCTGTTTCACAGATTAATATGTCATAAAAACTGAAAGAGTGCATGTTACAAATACAGAGGGGAATTATTAATCTTGTATTTTGTCATTGGGCTTTCTGTTGGTTTGCCATAACATGTTCAATGACATGATTCCTCAAGCCATTCCAAAACCTCTACTAGTTGGTCTTCCTGGCATTCTCCAAAATCAAGAACATTCTGCTGCAGGGAGAACTGTGAAAAACATTTTGCTGATTAGATTAGATTAGATTAGATTAATACTAGTTCCATGGATCATGAATACGATATTTCGTAATGATGTGGAACGAGTCGAATTTTCTAATATATGACATAATTAGGTTAATTTAACAACATACTTAAGTTAATATAACAACTTTATTTTTTTGTGTTTTTTGTTTTTCTTTATTTTTTATTTTTATTTTTTTTATTTTTTAAATATTTTTTTTCTTAATTTAATTTATATCTAAAAATTCCTCTATGGAGTAGAAGGAGTTGTCATTCAGAAATTTTTTAAATTTCTTCTTAAATACTTGTTGGTTATCTGTCAGACTTTTGATACTATTTTGTAAGTGACCAAAGACTTTAGTGCCAGTATAATTCACCCCTATCTGTGCCAAAGTTAGATTTAATCTTGAATAGTGAAGATCATCCTTTCTCCTAGTATTGTAGTTATGCACACTGCTATTACTTTTGAATTGGGTTTGGTTGTTAATAACAAATTTCCTAAGAGAGTATATATACTGAGAAGCTACTGTGAATATCCCTAGATCCTTAAATAAATGTCTGCAGGATGATCTTGGGTGGACTCCAGCTATTATTCTGATTACACGCTTTTGTGCAATAAATACTTTATTCCTCAGTGATGAATTCCCCCAAAATATGATGCCGTATGTAAGCAATGAGTGAAAATAGGCGTAGTAAGCTAATTTACTAAGATGTTTATCACCAAAATTTGCAATGACCCTTATTGCATAAGTAGCTGAACTCAAACGTTTCAGCAGATCATCAATGTGTTTCTTCCAATTTAATCTCTCATCAATGGACACACCTAAAAATTTGGAATATTCTACCTTAGCTATATGCTTCTGATTAAGGTCTATATTTATTAATGGTGTCATACCATTCCCTGTACGGAACTGTATGTACTGTGTCTTATCAAAATTCAGTGAGAGTCCGTTTACAAGGAACCACTTAGTAATTTTCTGAAAGACGGTATTGACAATTTCATCAGTTAATTCTTGTTTGTCAGGTGTGATTACTATACTTGTATCATCAGCAAAGAGAACTAACTTTGCCTCTTCATGAATATAGAATGGCAAGTCTTTAATATATAAAAGAACAACAAAGGACCCAAGACTGACCCTTGTGGAACCCCATTCTTGATAGTTCCCCAGTTTGAGGAATGTGCTGATCTTTGCATGTTACGAGAACTACTTATTTCAACTTTCTGCACTCTTCCAGTTAGGTACGAATTAAACCATTTGTGCACTGTCCCACTCATGCCACAATACTTGAGCTTGTCTAGCAGAATTTCATGATTTACACAATCAAAAGCCTTTGAGAGATCACAAAAAATCCCAATGGGTGGTGTTCGGTTATTCAGATCATTCAAAATTTGACTGGTGAAAGCATATATGGCATTTTCTGTTGAAAAACCTTTCTGGAAACCGAACTGACATTTTGTTAGTACTTCATTTTTACAGATATGTGAAGCTACTCTTGAATACATTACTTTCTCAAAAATTTTGGATAAAGCTGTTAGAAGGGAGATTGGACGGTAATTGTTGACTTCAGATCTATCCCCCTTTTTATGCAAAGGTATAACAATAGCATATTTCAGTCTATCAGGGAAAATGCCCTGTTCCAGAGAGCTATTACACAGGTGGCTGAGAATCTTACTTATCTGTTGAGAACAAGCTTTTAGTATTTTGCTGGAAATGCCATCAATTCCATGTGAGTTTTTGCTTTTAAGCAAGTTTATTATTTTCCTAATTTCAGAGGGAGAAGTGGGTGAGATTTCAATTGTATCAAATTGCATAGGTATGGCCTCCTCCATTAACAGCCTAGCATCTTCTAATGAACACCTGGATCCTACTATATCCACAACATTTAGAAAATGATTATTAAAAATATTTTCAACTTCTGACTTTTTGTTCGTAAAGTTTTCATTCAATTTGATGGTAATACTGTCTTCCTCTGCTCTTGGTTGACCTGTTTCTCTTTTAATAATATTCCAAATTGTTTTAATTTTATTATCAGAGTTGCTGATTTCAGACATGATACACATACTACTGGATTTTTTAATAACTTTTCTTAAAATAACACAGTAGTTTTTATAATTTTTGGTAGTTTCTGGGTCACTACTCTTTCTTGCTGTCAGATATATTTCCCTTTTCCGGTTACAAGATATTTTTATACCCTTAGTAAGCCATGGTTTGTTACAAGGTTTCTTACAAGTATATTTAACTATTTTCTTGGGGAAGCAGTTTGCAAATGCATTTACAAAAATGTCATGAAATAAATTATATTTTAAATTGGCATCAGGTTCACGGTACACCTCATCCCAGTCTAACTGCTGTAGGCTTTCCCTGAAATTTGCAATTGTTAAATCGTTGACTGAACGTACTACTTCGGAGGACTGTTTAGTATTGCTGAATGGAGCTATGTCATATATTGTAACTAGATGTGCACCATGATCAGAAAGACCATTCTCAACAGGCTGAGCATTTATCTGGTTAAACTTATCTTGGTCTATAAAGAAGTTATCTATCAGTGAGCTGCTATCCTTTATCACCCGAGTGGGAAAATCAATAACGGGTGTCAAATTGAAAGAACCGAGTAATACTTCAAGGTCATTTTTCCTATTACCCTCTTTCAGAGAATCTACATTGAAGTCCCCACAAATAATAATTTGCTTCCCCCTGTCTGACAGATAGCACAACAAGGAGTCCAAATTTTTCAGAAATAGATGAAAATTTCCTGATGGGGACCTATATACAGTTACAATTATAAATGTGCCTTTATTTAATTTAAGCTCACAGGCACATGCTTCTATATGTTTCTCTACACAAAACTTTTTTGTTTCTATACTTTTTGCACAATGATAACTTTTGACATATATGGCAACTCCTCCTTTCTCCATATTTTCTCTCATTACATGTGCAGAGAGCTTATATCCACTTACATTTACCTTATCCATATCAGTAACAATGTGATGCTCAGACAGGCATAGTATATCTATTTCATTCTCAGCTGCTAAATCTTCTAAACAAACCAGAAGCTCATCTACTTTATTCTTTAAACTCCCAATATTTTGATGAAATATACTTACATTATTTTTAATTGTACTTTTATGAGAACCTTTCCTTATTCTAACGTTTGCAGTACTCTCCTGTCTGAGTTTCTCATTGTGCTTAGGCCTAGTTCCTATACCAGTGGTCACATGGTGTTCAGAGAGGCAGATTATGTCAACTGGGTTGGGTGACTTTAATTCATCAATGGAATTACCTAGGACTGAGATACAACTTGGTGGAGATAAAATTTCTGGTGATTGGTGAAAATTTATAATTGATAGCTGTGATTGGTGATCAAATGTGCTAGAATTGTGCTGTTTAATTTCTTTCCTAAACTGAAGATTTGTTTCGATCCTGACCTCTCGTAGAACTTGACATCTTTCTGTCTTACCTATCCTAAAAAAGGTGCTGCTCCAACACCTGTAACCACTGGTATTTTACCATTCATGGCAGTGCCTCCCCCCCTTAAATTTCCTGCTATTACCCCAGCCAGTTTCCCCTTCCCTTTCCTGTTGAGATGTAGGCCGTGCCTGGTATAGTCCCACCTACCGAGATAATCAACAGGAACCACACCAATATGAGCCCTTGCACCCGTCCCAAGCAGCCGTTCCAACTCCAAATTAACTCTCCCAACAGAAGAGTTCAAATGAGGCCGGTCATGGCGTCTCAGGACAGATACAAACTCAACATTGGTGTGTCTCGATGCCGACGCAATCTTTACCAGGTCACACTCTATACTGTACCCAGGATCTCTGTCGATGCTGTTCCCTGGCCCTCCCACAATAACCACGGTGTCTTCCCTGGTAAATCCTTTACAGAGTGAACCTAAATCCTCTGTCACCTGATCAAGACTAGCACTTGGTTTGAAAAAATTTGTGACCTGGTATTCTGGTCCTAATTCCTCCTGCTGAAGTTGGCCTACACCTCTGGCATGAGAACTGCCTAACAACAAAACTTTCTTCCTTTTCGATGACTTTCCTACATTCTTTTTCAATTTCCTATTGAAAGTTTGTTGTGTCCTGTCTACACCTACCACTGCTTGAGGCTCATCAGTTTCTAACTGAAGCAACAGGTCAAACTTATTTTTGACATTCACCACAAAACTGTCAGACTTAGTTCTAGGCCTGTTCCTTCTGCTACCTGTTGCCACTTCCCACCTCTCTTTGCCCTTCTCCCTCCTTAACCTGTCCAGATCTTCCCTAGCCTGATCTAGCTCAGCCTGAAGGGCAGCAATTTTCCCCTCCTGTTCCACTATCTTCCTATCTCTGCTGCAAATCCTACATAGCCACTGATGAGCCTGATCCACTTTCCCAACACCCACGCCACTGCAGTCCCCCCAGTGAAAAAAACTACTGCATCCATCACACCAAACCCCGGAACTAACAATTCTACGGCAAGTCAGGCACTTCTCACTCATGGCAAAAATAATACTTTAGCTAGAATAAATCAATTAAATTACCGAAAATCAAAAAAAGACGTTACAAGAATTAAGCCTATTCACAAATGTATATAAGCAAGTTTCTGATTTAAAATTCCGCTGTTTTTCTGAGATCTGTATTAAAAAACTGAAGGTATACGCTATTTATTATATATTTCACTCGATGGAATGAAATAAATGACAATTAAACGAGATACTTTAACTTTGATTCTCCAAAAACGTTACGAGAATTAAGCCTATAAACAAATGTATATAGGCATGTTTCTGATATAAAGTTACGCTGTTTTTCTGAAATCTGTATTACAACAATGAAGTTATACGCTATTTACGGTAGTTTACTTATTTGTTAGCGAGAAACTAGTTAAGTGAAACAAGAACCAAACACGTTTACAAAATTTAAGCCTAAGCACGACTTCGCGATGTTACGATCTTTTCGTGTTTTCTGAAAAAATACGAAAAGAAAAGTCAAACCTTTAATGGCAAGACTAAACGATACACTAATGCACGTATTTAATTTGTTGTCGGCGTTAAACTAAATTATATTCCTGTCTAAATCACTTAACTTTCTGGAAATGGTTTCTGGCGTCACTTACTCGGCGGCCATCTTGGCATACTGTGTTCCTCTTGATAGGTCCTGCATGGTTTTTGCTTTTTATCCCACTCAAGACTATTCCTTGCATTCACATTGGATAAGAAATCTCTCAGAAATAAAGTAATACAATAGTAATTTTGCTGCAACTGTTCCAGCAGCATAGTTTTCATTGACACTATGCTCTGTAGAAAACAAAACTAAAATACTCACATGTATAACGGTTTTCTCTAAGCTAAAAATAGTCAAATCTGTCACAAAGATGAACAATTAAACTTGGAAACACTGGTACTTGGAGATCAGCATCAATGGGAAACTTTAATAGTTCATATGATTATTTAATTCAGGTCTGAAGAAGTCTTCCCTAAAGTACTAAGAGCTATGAAAACACAAAACAAAAATAACAGAGTAACTAATGAGATACAGAAAGCTGTAGCCTTCAAACATCTCAGCATCATAAAAACAAATAAAATGATGCCACATTTTGTAACTAATACCATTCATACAAAAAGACACATAGAAAAGCATTACCAACATAAAAATTATCTTGAAAGTAGTCAAATTTATAGGAAAGGCAGAAAAAAATCAGAGAAGTCTGGAATTCACCAAAGAGGAGACCAGTAGAAAAAAAACACAAGAAACATGCCATTTAAGTATCATGGTACCACAATATATGGTCCCAAGAAATAAGCACACATTGCAATTCAATACTTCAGAAACATAGGTACCAAGCTAAGTACAACAAACATTTGACAACACAGCCTGTACACACACACACACACAACTATATGCCAAATACAATGATGCTGTGACCCATCACTACTATAGCCCTATGCGGCTTTAAGCACAGTCTAAAAAATTATGAAGTGCCTGTGTGCATACTGAAGGACTGCATAGTCAGCATGAAAAACTCTTTAGTGCAAATCATAAATGAATCTTTCATGGCCGGCTGCTTCCCAAAGACACTAAAGGATGAATATAGAACCAAATCTAGCCACTGCTTACTTCTCAGTAGGAAAAACAAAGAAAAACTACAGCACGATTTCCTACACAGTGGAATTACATATTACAACAAACTTTTGTGGTGATCAAAGAATGAGGAGAAAAACACATTCATTCAAAAATACCGTAAAAATCTCTTAGAAAAGTGTTTCTACAGTTGCTGTCAAAGATTGTCTGAGATGGCATATACATTATGGTGACAGTTATGCTAATTATTAGCTGTTATGATTGAGAGACATTCTACAATTATTCATTATAATATGCTGTACAAACACATAGCATAGTGAAGCATCAAATTATGTCTGTACTTCTGTACATTTATATATTGATGTATCTGTATTGTCTACAGTTATGTGTTGACGATATGCATGCAATTCATATTGTTTGCAGAAAGAAAATCATAGTGCTATGAAGATTCTCTTTGCATTCAGTAGAAGCTAAGTGCAAACTAATCTCTGCTCAATGTGTCAAAGTACATCCACAATTACTATTAAAACTGTGGGTAACAGTTTTTGGAGAGAGGAAATGTTCCTCATAGGCCATAGCAAGGCCAATAATGATTAAGAACTTGCCTCAGGCATAGAATTCCTCAGTTAACTGCAACCTGAAGGCTCATAGTAGTTGATCCAGATACCACACACACAACCAGTGTGTATCCTAGAAACATGGATCCAGCAACACTGAGAAAGTATAATGAAGGAAAGAATAAATCAATGAGGAAATGAGCAATTCATTAATGAAACCCGCTCCAATTTATTGAAATCAAGTCATTTCACTTTTTTCAGCAGAGCTCAAGATAACAGAAATCATTGAATTACATCCTGCACAAAGAACAGACATCAGTTATGTTGAGGAGTCAACCTTGCGCTGTCTCAAAAGGAGACATCATCAGGAGTCAACATAGCGCTTACAAAGAACAAGAAAATAATGGCTAAGCTATTGTAGATCTAATGCAATTATTTTTATCACTGACAAATCATGTGCATATAAGAAGTGCAGTTTAGTCCTATCTTAGAGATACAACAATTTTCAGTAACAGTACGTTCCATTGTTTTCTTACCCCACTTATGACTGAGATTTGGTCACTACTGTAGTGTAAGTGTAAATTGGTTTATTTAGAACAAGTAAATATGTGACTTGTAGGAACTTCATTGTGTTGGCAATTCTCTGGATATTTTGAAGAAATCTGTGTTTCACTGTTCAGGAAACATTTCACTTTGAAAATGCCTGATTGTCATACTGAAAATGATTGCTACATAATGATTTCTTCATTGAAGGAAATGGGAAATGTCACTGGATAACATGTCAAGAGAATACAGGGCAATATTTGATAGTCAAATGTCTATGTCTAATTATATTAGGTGTTATCAAGGAGTAAAACACACCCTCAGACAGATTCCCATGATTCTTCATTTAGCAGCTGCCCCTTTACTTCAACAAGAGATTTTGGTAATATGCTCATTTGACACTCTGCCTGTTTGCTGCTTGCACCACACCAAGACAAGTTTGTGTCATGGTCATAGTAATACACCAAACACCCATCCATAGTGACGAGGTGGCTAAGGATGTCATTTGGATGACCATGGAATAGCTGCAATATTTAAACTGTGGTTTTCGTTTGGCATGCTTTTTATAATGATGTGAATAGTCATGGAGCCAACAGGTAGCAATATTTTTCATACTAATTTCCACTTTTTCCACTACTGCCTTGATTGTGTGCACTCTACATGGATAGTTGCCGCATTTCTCCTGTTAAAATGTACAAAACAAGTCATTGTATCATATTCCACAATATTGCAGGTCTACACCATTTTGTTTTGTCTCCTCGAGAAGCATGTTATGATTGGGATTATTGTAGTGTGGTGTTTTCAGTGTGTACTGAGACTGCAGAGATGCACCTCCAAACAAACACTAAACTAATTATGAAACTTTTTTTTTTTTGAGGGTATGATTAAAACTCAATGACTACTCTTCATAGTTAGCATCAACTTGAATTCCATTTCTCTAAAATGTAGACAGGTATATAACTTCTGTGAGATTCATGATTCACACCGAAGGACCAGAGCTGCAGAATAGCATAGATGGTTTCGTGCTGTTGCAGGCAGAAGGCAGCAGGCCTGTGTCCAGCTAGTGTTAGACCCCCCCCCCCCCCCCAGTTGCCCCCTCCCTTCCCCCTCGCTGCCACTCCTGCTTTCCCCAGCCCACTAAAAGCCGAACAGCAGCATTACATCACATGAACATGGTTCAGAGAAGCATGCAACTACAATTTGGTTCGCCCACTAGCAAAGCTCCAGTTCATGGTAAGGCACCACAACTAAACAGAACTCCTTGTTAATTTTTTGTGAGATGGAATACCAAAACACATCAAAATTACTGGATGTGACACTTTAGCTGAGGACGTTTGCAGAGTGCCATAGATGTGATTGAGCTGTTGCAGTGAGGAGCAAGCAGGGCTGTGGCAGACTGGTGTTAGGCAACCTCTACCCTGATCCTGATCAGTCCCCACAATGTGTTTGCTGACACTGTCTGAACCCAATGCACCAAAACCCATGTATACTATAGTGTCTGTGTGCAACAGCAGCTGTAAATTACATGAAGGTAGCTCAGAAAAACATACAGCTACAATTTGGTTTCCCCACCAGCAAAGCTCCTGTATGGGGTTGAGCACTGCAAGTAAACACAAGCTCCTTGCTAATGTTGTGCAAGGTGAAATTCCAAAATACAAAGTGGCAAGTTCATTCTTCCATGTATTGTGTAGAGGGTGTATCAGAATTACTGGATGTGACACTTCAGTTAAGGATCAGAGCTGCACAGTGCCTTAGTTTTGTTTGTGCTGTTTCAGGGAGGAGAAAGCTCGGTTGTGGCAGGCTGGTGTTAGGCAGCCTCCACCTCTAACCACACTGGGCCACTCACAGCATTGCTCTTGGGTCTTGTCCCTGTTGGATCAAAAGCTGTGTATACTGCAGTGTCCCTATGCAACAGCTGCAGTGCATCACATGCAGCTACAATTGGGTCCATCAACCAGAAAATCTTCTGTACAGGGTAAGGCGCCACAACTAAACAGAATGTACTTCCCAATTTAGTGCAAGATGCAGAAAGGGAACCCCCAGAAACATTCTTGCCGGATAGTGTCTCCAATGAATTGTGCTTTAGCTATTCTATCTAAAAAATGCTCCTGTCTAGGTTTATATCGTTTTGGGCAGCCATGAAAATAAAAAAAGGACCTTTTTCTTTTCTTCTAAATCCTATCTGACACATATGTATGTAAACTTCAGTTGGTGAACCATTTGAAAGTGTTAATGCCCTTTAACTCTGGTAACTTGGGCAACAAACTCATAGCGAACATATCCCCTCAACATCAGAAACAAAGAAAACACAACAATATTGCTTTCATGTTGGTTCTTTCCTGCTTTGTTTTCTTACCTTAGGTGGAGGTGCCAGTCTTCCACTCACTCACTTGCTCTTCATTTTAAGAGTCATTCGTATAAAATGATGTCTTGGGGCCCAAAATGATTTTTTGATAGAATTTAGATGTGATTATTGACCGTTCTTCTAAACCGTAGCACATGCTTACACATGGGTGCTTCTCTATCCACATTAAAACACAAGCAGAAAGAATTTTGTTGCCACACTATTCATCCATGTATCTTCAGTAAATTGTTGTGTAATTAAATTCAGGATATTTCAGTAAATTCATATTCAGTTTGTTAGACATTCTGAAATGGTCAGATGAAGTGACATAACAGATTTTATTCCCTTTCTTAGCCGCTTCATAAGTTGAGGTACATCCCAACAACATTTCATGTTTAACAGACATCCAACTGCTTGGAGAACCAACAAATCATTCATTAACTGATACATTACTTAACATTGCCTCAATTACACATGTTAAATCAGAACAGAACCTTCTCCTGATATTTATTAGCATCAAACAGAACTTGATTTAACTGTACAGCTCAACTGAGAGTTTGTTAAATATCTGAAACATCATTCACAAAATAAGAAAGGAAGGTAGCTGCACTAGCATTTAATGACCAATTGACAGTGAAACAGGTTATAAACTCCAGTAGGAGATGGATGGGGAAGACCATTGGCTGTTTGCTTTTGAGAGGAACCATACCAAATTGCCCAGTAATAATTTAAGGATACGATAAATAATCAAAACCTTGACTTATGAAAACAAGCACTTTGAGATGTCAGTAGCTAATGTTCCCCCCTGGATGGCAGTTTTTTTATTGATTAAAAGGCAGTGTACAGTAAATACACCCTGAAGGAGAACTCATCACTAGACTGCAGGAAATGGGTTCTTGTTACCTGTGGACCTTAGCAGTCATTACCTCTGTTTCACAATATGGACAGTATTAGAATGGTAGTACTCAACAGCTATCTTGAAACTATGCATGCATTTTAAGACTAGCCCCTCAAATATCTTCTGTTATATGATAGGCAATTTCATGGAAATAATAATCACAAAAGGGCTTTGTGCATAATTTTCAATATGTTTTTGTAATGTTATCAACCTCTCAGACAAAGGTATCAACTTCAATATTTTGTGTGGATCTGTGGAGTAGGAATGCTGTCAAACTGAAATATTCTATTTTGCTTGCAGAGTACTGAATGATTTAGCACTAGGAATTTTATGTTACTTGTAACGGAAAACTGACTTACGCAGTTAGTAGATGATCCGAATAGTTGTGTATTGTCGCTGAAGAGATTGATTAAATTGCAGTGAATTCAGTGTTTGTGTAAAACATCCTAAAAATTACTCGTGTTCTATGAATGTCAAATCTACTAGAGGAA
Source organism: Schistocerca piceifrons (assembly GCF_021461385.2). Classification (NCBI taxonomy): domain Eukaryota; kingdom Metazoa; phylum Arthropoda; class Insecta; order Orthoptera; family Acrididae; genus Schistocerca; species Schistocerca piceifrons. Next base: position 682,123,135 of record NC_060149.1, on the reverse strand, counting down.
TATAGTTTAAACACACATTGAGTGGCACTGTATGTTTCGTCATGTGTAGTCTGCTCAAACAGAATTATGTAGAAGATGCAGAATATTGAAAGAAACGTTTTGAAACACTCACATGTTGAATGTTGAGAACAGATACCAGTTTGATTATTGTTTTGTTCAGGTGTGGGGAGACATCATATTCAACAGCATAAGGAGAATAAGAAAGACATTTTTCCTCTTTGGCTGTAACTTCAATTATACCTCCTCTTACTTACACAACTGTTTTTACCTTAAAATCCGATTAAGTGAAAGCATGATGCCATATATATAAAAAAGGTAGCAAATTCATACAACGGCCATCTATGTGTGGTGGTTTACAAATTATAAGTCAACAAAGAAATTTTATCAGTTATTGGTAGAAAAGATTACTCATATTGTCCAAAATAACACTAAAAATTGAACTGTTGTAATAAACCTCAATAAATGAGGAACTGGCACACTCCACACCTGAGCAAACTCAATGATGAAAAGGTTGTACACTATATCAAATTGCATCAGAGTCAATCTAAGAAGAAAACTTACACAGCAGGTCAGAAATTAGAGTGGCCAGAAAGAAAGCAAATGACAACTATATACTCAACTCAACAAAGTAGTGTGCATAAAATTATTAAAACAAAAATAAGGTCTAAAAGGAAGCACAAAATTCCAATCCAACCAATCATCTTAAATGCACACATTACCAGTTTTGGCTCAAATAAAAATCTCACTGAAGATGTAAATAAAGATGCAGTTTTGCTCCAAGCTCTAGATTGTAAGCCAGTTGATAATTTTTGCTGGTCTTGTGTATCTCACAGAAAAGTATGTGAAACAGTTGCCAAACTTAGAAAATCAAAAGCCAAAGATTTCTGTGAACTCTCAAGTTATGTAATAAGAAATTTTACTGGCAGTAAGTAAAATCATCAATGAAATTTGTCGTGAATCTCCAGGTTGCCAAAAATTATTACTGTAACACCTATCCACAACAGGAGTGATAAAGCATCCCCTGATAACTATCGTGCCTTCTCACTCCTACCAATAATGTCAAAGATAACAGAATATTATGTGCACAAACAGATGAACCAGCATTTTGAGGAAAATAATTTACTTAGCTCTTCACAACAACGTTTCTCTTGAGGGTAAGGAAACAAGCTGCATAACTCTTCTGGAGTTGAGAAAAGCTCTTGACATTGTCTCCCATAGTATACTTATCATCATCTGCCAGTACTGCAGAGCTGGAGGGAGTGCTCTTCCCCTTATTGGGTCATGCCTAAGCCAGAGAGATAACTTAGTAATTATAATCAAATACGATTTACCCTCATTCTTGCCATGTGAGTCAGTACTGTACACAGATGGTAAAACTCTAATTACACAATTTGATTATATAGAGAAGCCGTGACATAACATAAATATATCAATGGACTGACATGCTACTTGGTTCTAGATGTTTTGCTTGCAAATTAATTATAATAAAACTGAAGGAATTGTTTTCAGTTTTAGTGTCTCCAATGAAGAGTATAAAATAATTTGACTGTTAGGTCTCTACATAGACCATAAACTCAGCTGGGTGAGTAACACATAAAAATTGTGCTCCAAACTGTCTTGAGTGATTTATCTGTTGTACAAATTCAGACATAATGCAAACAAAACTCTCTTAGCATATGCATATTTTGTATTATTCCCCTCTCACCTTACCTGGGGAATTCTTCTATGGGGTAACTGCTTTGGCTCCAAAATTGCTTTCAGGTGGCAATAAGAAGGCTGTTAGATTTATAGTAACAATTTTTAAGAGAAGCATGTGAAACTCATTTCAAAGATCTTAATATTATGACAGTTCCTAGCCTCTACATGTATAGTTATCTCCTCTGTATTAAAGAGAATTTAAATAATTTTAACCTTAAGATATCCATAGAGAAAGGCAACACAGGGACTGGACAATCTGTTCATTTGCTGTACAACAGGCTAGCTAATATTTGTAGCAGCCACAACTGTCTTGGTCTCAGATATTTCAACAGACTTCCACAACCAACCCATTCTATAGCTTACAGTGCATTTAAAATTACTTTATCAGAGTGGTCTAAGAAATAAAAGAATGTAAGAAATCAATTTCAAGTTGCATTACATTCTGATAAATTACTACCACACCAAGTTGTCACATTAGAGACTACTAGCAGATACAAATAATCTACATCAAATGGTTTGTTAATGGGTTCCTGCATACATAATTTTGATGTTACATGTGACAAATTATTGTTGAAGTAAATGTCACGAAATTTTATGTTCTACTTCACATGGCTTTATGCTGAGGTGATTAAAGTCATGGTATACCTCCTAATATTGTTTGTGACCTCCTGTTGTCCAGTGTAGTGCAGCAGCTAAACTTGGCATTGACTCAACAAGTCATTGGAAGTCCCCTGCAAAAATAATGAGACCTTCTGCCCCTATAGCCAACTATAATTGTGAATATGTTGCTAGTGCAGTATTTGGTGCTTCCTGATTATATTCTGTAAATGTTTGATTGCATTCATGTTGAGCAGTCTGGGTGGCCAAATCATTCACTCAAATCATCAACAATATATTTCAACTGAACTGTGAGCAGTTGTGACCTGGTGACATGGTGCATTGTCACCATTAAAATTCCATTCCTTTTTGGGAAGATGAAGTTCATGAATTGCTGCAAATGGTCTCCAAGTAACTGAAAATAACAATTTCCTGTCAATGATTGGTTCTGCCCACACCATTGTGGAGCCACCACCAGCTTGCACAGTGCCTCATTGAGTTGTGTCTTTGACTTCATGGGGTCTAGGCCACACTCAAACCCTACCATCAGTTCTTAATAACTGAAACTTGGACTCATCTGACCAGGCCACAGTTTTACAGTTATCTAGAGTCCAAGTGATAAGGTCACAAGCCCAGGAGAGGCACTGCAGCTGATGTCAAACAGCAAAGGCACTCACATTGGTCATCTGCTGCCATAGCCCATTAATGACAAATTTCATTGCACTGTTCTAACAGGTACATTTGTCATACATCTCACATTTATTTTTTGGTCTTTTCAGGCAGTGTTGCTTATCTGTTAAAACTGACAACTCTCTGCTAACTCCACTGCTCTTAATCATTAAGTGAAAGCCGTTCACAGTGGTGTGATCTGCGGTAAGAGGTCGTGCCTGAAATGTGATATTCTCAGCAAACTCTTGACACTGTGGATCTCAGAATAAAGAATTTCCAAGTGATTTGAAAAATGGAGTGTCCCATGCATTTAGCTCCAACTACCATTCCACATTCAAAGTCTGTTAATTCCTCTCATGTGGCCATATTCATGTCAGACACCTTTTCACATAGTCCACTGGGTATAAATGACTGCTCTTCCAGTGCATTGCTCTCTTATGCTTTATGTACGTTATAGTACTGCCATGTGTATATGTGCATATCGCTATCCCATTACTTTGGTCACCTCAGCTTATATGTAAATATTTACACCAGTAACATGTAAAATATTTGAAGATGAGTGAATAATATAATAGAAATATTTCTCTTTGTTACAGTTTGTCAAATCCTGTCAATAGTTCTGTTGTTGTCATAAATATATTATCATTTGGTTGCTTTATTAATACACAGGGTGAACCAGAACTCCACTGATAAGCCTTAAGAGACTGTCCAGGGATACTTTTTTAATATTTTAGTATAAGGGTGTCATGGCCTCTGGTGATTCATTACAGAGTAGTAATGTTATTATAATCTATTTGGTTTGTTAATGCAGTCACTCTTGTGTCTGTGAAAATACCTTCAGAATAATGAAGAAGTATGTTATGTGCAGTGATCAAAGTGTACACCACACGACAGAGATAATGCTACAACCTTAAGATGGAACACATAAGCTATTATCACAGCTTCATTTTGCAGTTCTCACACTGCATTCAGTGAATTCATAAACCTAGTGCATATCATCCAACTCATCATCAGTAAGCATACCTTTAATACTGCTGTGTATTATCATGATTGCATAACTAAAACTGCTGGAAAACAAAATCCTAGGTGGAATTGTGTGGTACTGAAAGCAATCTTGAGGACAATGAGGTAAGGAGGGTATTACTGCTGTTACTGCTATCAAAACTGTTTTCAGTGCAATAAAGACACTAAATTAATTGGAACAAGAAAGAAAACAAAATGCAGTAACTCTGTAACGAACTGTCAGAAACCACTGATACCCAGTACCAAAATACTCAGAAGGTATCCCTGAAGAGCCTGAGAAGGTTTATCATCAGAGTCCTGAATAACCCTGTCTGTGCCTTTGATTCCACAGCTACTGTTATTATTGAGGTTGGTATCTTCCTAAAACACATTGAAGCAGAGTAAAATTTTCTGTAAGTGTTCCTGAATGTTTCAAATGAATGACTCAGTGGAATAGCACATGAATAAACACTTACCCTAATATTCATACAAGCATACCACAGAAAAATTATGACCAGGCCATTTCATGTCAGAGTATACTTCTAGTATTTCAGATTGCTGAACAGCAGAAACAGCTATCTCAGCAATTGTGCAGAATGTCATCAGCAGCCACAGAACAAGTACCAATGCACTGCTTGTATGGGACTTGTGGCATTATCAGTGTAATTATTAGCCAGTACAGTGACAGGAATGTTGAGGAAAGATACCAGTTTGATTATTGTTTGGTTGAGGTGTGAGGGTGACACCATATTGAATGTGTGCGAGAGGAATGAGAAAGATATTTTTCCTCTCTGGCTGTAACATCAATTATACCTCCTCTTACCCACACAACTGTTTTTACCGTAACATCTATTTCACCAAAAGCTTGATGCCGTGCACATGAAGATGGTAGCAAATTTACGCAATTGGCTACTATTTGTGATGGTTTACAAATTATAAGTCAACAAAGAAATTTTTACAGTTTTTGGTAGGAAAGATTACTCCTTTTGTCCCAAATATCACAAAAAACAGAAAATTGAACTGGTGTAATAAACTTAAAGAAATGAGGAATTGGCATGCTCCACACCTGAGCAAATCTTGGCACTGTCTCCCACAGTAGACTTATCATCAAGTGCTGGTACTGTAGAGCTGGAGGGAATGCTCTTCACCTTATTGAGCCATAGAACAGTTGGTAACAATGATAAAATATTAGACTGCGTATCTACTGTCAAAGGTATGCCAAAGAGCTCGTTTCTTGGTAATTTCCACTCATTCTTGCCATATGAGTCTTTATTATACACAGATGATAAAACTCTAATTACACCATTTTTATTATATAGAAAGCTGTGGCACAACATAAATACAGCAATGGACACTCATGCTAGTTGGTTCCAGACAAATTGCCTGCAAATTAATCATAAGAAAACTAAAGATACTGTTTTCAGTTTTAGTGTCTCCAGTGAAGAGTACAAAATAATCTAACAGTTAGGTCTTTACACTGACCAGAAACTCACCTAGGCAAGTAACACAGAAAAATTGTGCTCCAGACTGTCTTGAGTGATTTATCTGATGAACAAATTCAGGAATAACATAAGCTAAGCCCTATTGGTATATGTATATTTTTTATTTTTCCACTCTCACCTTACCTATGTAATTCTTCGATGGGGTAACTGCTTTGACTCAGAAATTGTTTTCAGGTGGCTATCAAATTTATAGTAACAATTTTTAAGAGAAGCATGTAAAATTCATTTCAAAGATCTTAATATTATGACAGTTCCTAGCCTCTATATGTATAGTTATCTCCTCAGTATTAAAAAGAATTTAAATAACTTTGACCTTAAGATGTCCATACAGAAAGATAACACAGGGACTGGACAGTCAAATGATATTCCGTACAACAGGCTTGCTAATGTTCATAACAGGCCACAAATGTCTTGGCCTCACATATTTCAACAGAGTCCAAAAAGTAGTCCATTCTTTTGCCTACAGTGCACTTAAAATTATTTTATCAGAGGCGTTGAAGAAAAGGTATATTACTCAAAAAAAGAACAGAAGAAATCAATTTTAAATGACATTCATCTCTGATAAATTACTCCCACATTAAGTTGTAATACTAGAGAATACTAGCAGATTCAAATAATCTACATCAAATGGTTTGTTAACAGATTCCTGCTTACATAATTTTGATGTTACCTGTAACACTGTATCATTGAAGTAGATATCATAAAATTTTATGTACTGCTTCTCTAAACTTTACACTGAGGTGACAAAAGTCATGCAATACCTCATAATATTGTTTCAGACCTGCTTTTGCCCAGTGTACTGCAGCAGGTAAATGTCGTGTGGACTCAGCACATTATAGGAAGTCCCCTGCAGAAACACTGAGCCATGTTGACCCTGTAGTCAATCATAAATGTGAAATTGTTGCCAGTGCAGGATTTTTGTAGTAACTGAATTCCTGATTATATCCTTTAAATGTTTTATTGCATTCATATTGAGCAGTCGGGGTGGTCAAGACATTCGCTCGAATTGTCCACAATGTTTTTCAACTGAACTGCGAACAATTGTGGCCTGGTGACATGGCACATTGTCACCCACAAAAATTTCATAGTTGTTTGGGAAGATGCGGTTCATTAACGGCTGCAAATGGTCTCCAAGTAACTGAAAATAACCATTTCATTTCAATGATTTGTTCAGGCCATACTAATATAGAGCATTCAGTGAAACAGTTTCTGCAATTAGTTCTTTTGTAGTGTTCCAACATATTTCTCCTGATATTTCAACTATAAATCCTATAGTCATTAACATGGAGTGTCTTCCATTGTGTTCTGAGATCACTGTTGTGTTGTTCCTTTGGGTACCAGTATCATAATATGAGGAAGTCTTCAAAAAATGCAACAACCATAATTAAAAATAGAACTGAATGTGGACGATGGAGGTCAATAAATCTTATGAATCAGTTCCTGAGTCAGTCAAATTATGACATGTTTTTCATTCACAAGAGGAATTACAATGACAGCATATAAGAGATATGAGCAGAATCCAAGTACTGGAATTGCCTAATTTGAAACCCTCATATTGATTGCTTATATTTCTTGCTAGTTGTTTTTCACTGCTTCCTTAAGCTGACACTCCCAGAAAGATGGAATGGTGGACAGTTTTTGAAAGTATTCATAGTTAATACAGTGGTGAGCAGAGGTGCAATACTGAGCCATTGCTGATTCATTCAGGTGAACAAGAAAATATCAGCTGCCTAAGTTCATTTTGCTGTTTTTGTACAGTTTGTGTGGTTTGGCCAATATATAATATTTATCACAATGACACAGATCCTTGCTTTTCACTGTAGATTCTCTCTGACCTTTCCCAGAGAAGTTTCTGATGTCAGAGAGGTCACCCATATCAAACTTAACCCCTTGATCCTTACTATTTTTAAGAAATGGCTTCCCACACAGGGAAAAAAAAACACTGAAGAACTGACAACATCTCTGTTTGCTTCTTCTTCCTTGACTCTTGATTACTACTGAGGCATGACTTGCACAGTTTTCTTAATGAGATATGGAGAAACTTCATGCTAATGGAAAACAGTTTTTTAGTCTTCTAGCTCATTTGGAGACTGTCAGCTTCAATCACAAAATGCAACCTGTGAATCTTGGGTCCAAATGACCAATCTTGTATGTAAGGGATGGTGCTGAATTCTACAGAGAAAGAAAATCTAGCTGAACAGTTGTAGACTGGCACACAAGTCCTCTCAAATGCAAGTCTATGTGGAATGGTAGACAGTGCAGGCAAATAAACATGGTACGAGAGAACAGTTCCTTAGTGTCATCTGAATGCAAAGCATATGTGTCATTACAAGCCCTTGTAAATATGTGACTAAAGGCAATGACACATCAGCTGGGCAAACAATGCTAATTTACCCTTGATAAAGATCTGTAAGATCCCAGAATACCTTAGATAAAAAAATACCACAATAATCATTGAATTACTAGTGACTCAAAATAATTTCACAGATATTGCAATACAAGTGAATGGTAACTGTGGAGGGAAATTCTTATAAGTACAAATTTTTTGCGAGTTTAAATATTTTATGCACATTTGAATATGATTTTAAGGTTAATCATTGCTCTCTAGTATGTAGCCAGCTGACAAGATTAGATCTGAGTAAGGCTTTACAAATTACCTTAATTAGGGGATAAAGATTGGTCATGGACATTAGCATCAATGGATGTAACACATCCGTTCTGAGGATGGAAAGAGGTCAATCAAAGAATCATGTGAGCCCAGATCATCACATTAACCATGCAATTAGCTTACTTGTTCTACACTGTAATAATATGGTAGTGACAGAATACCAGTATTCAATTGGGTATAGTCATTGTCAGATTTTTTCTGTCTACTTCATGCTTCTAGGTTTCAACAACACCAAACTATTGGAGGAATTATGTTGACTAGCAGAGAAGCACCTTGTCCAGTGCCTGCATCTGGAATCCATATGATACCATATAGCAAGCCTTCAATTGAATACAAGACAAAATGGAAAATAGGAGAGTAAGTCATCACTCATTTACCTAAAAAACTATAGCTAGTTACTGAGCATTATATGCTTCTTCTATTGAATTAGAGAAATGTGGACACATCATGATTGAAGTCTCTTTTATGATATTAAATCTAAAATTATCTGTATTAGGTAATATCAGTAGCCTAGAAATCACCTTTCACAAATATCTGTTGATCCAATGAACAGGTAATATTTAGAAATTTTGGGAGTAACACACAGGAAAGAATTTGTTTTTAAATAGATTGTCAATGTAATTCATCAACAGACACCACCAGCAGTTGTCTTTGAAAAATTAAATGTGAGCAGCTCAAGTATCTCCTCTAAAGCAGAAACAAACATTTTTCTGCCTCCATAGCTAATTTTGCAGTGCATTAGATATGTGTTGAACTTGTGGCTACTACCTCAGTGGGAGTACTGGAACAGAGTGGACCCAGCTTTGTAATGGCAGCTGGGGTTCTGCTTGAGTGAAAAGTAGTAGCTCCAAGGTCTGGGAAGGTTTCAAAGGCTAGGAGAATGATATGCTGATCCCATGCCCTCTATACAGCATCTCAGTGACACCTCTGGTAGGGGATGACTTGGCAATTAGTTGGTACTCAATGACCTGACACAGCCAGTAGATGTAGCTTTAGAATTAGAGAGAGAAATATTTCCAAGGCATATTAAGAACATGTACAAATTATCAGAAATAGCTATTCCTAATCTTTCTCGAGTTTCTCATCATCAAAGTCTCATATGTAGGTTAGCAATAATATGTGCAGAGAAAGTGTGCATTCCTTATGCTCCAAGCAAGTCTTCACTAAGTTTCAGTTGCGTGACAGGTCATCAAATGGTGTAACTATCACCCAGTAAGATATTGTTGTAGTGACATGGATGCTATTGCTGTATAATGATCCAAACTGCTTTCCAGAATGTGGTAAGTTGAAATTACACTGTGAATAAAATTAATTTTCACCTCTTTTCAGAAAAAAAAAGATTTTTAAGCCTGGATTTGTGCCACTGGGAACTAAATAAGGATAGAAACTTCAAACATGCTTTATTAAAACGAGGAAGTCAGTATAATATATACCGGGACTTGGATTTTGAGATGATTTTAGTGGGCTGACACAGTAGAATGCCTGAGATTGTAGGATTTTACGAGCTCTAGTGAGCTATGTTGGTAGTATGATGTCACACATGTGTCGTATCAGTTGCCAATAGAGTAGAATTGGTGGTCTGTGGGTGATAATGTGTGGCAGTTGGTGCAATGAACAGTTGCATTTGGGTAAATGGTTGACACTCAGTGGACGATTGACAGATGTCAGCCATTGAACATTAGTTTTCTTATGGGTGTATAGCTGTTTATAAATTGGCCTAGGCTACTTAGTCAGGCTTACTGATAATTCAAGTAGGTTATTTTTAAATGTTCTGAACTTCTAAAGAAAGTCAGAGTGTCTTCTCCAAAGGAGAAGTATGACAAGGCAAAAGCAAAAGTAGCATAGGATGCAGTGTACTGCAACTATGCAGGAGCAGAATATATGAAGCTGTCCTAAAGTAACTGGAACAGAGCAGAGTGAAGGCTCATGAGAATTACTAATGGACAGCAAAGACAAAATGTGAATCAGTACTGGAGTCAGACTGAGAAAGCAATAACGGGGTATGAAGATCTATTACAGTTTCATGATAATAACAGTTAAATATCTGATTATTTCCCATGATAAGTTGAATAAAAGTTGAGCTTGTACATAACCTATTTAAAAAAATTTTGGCTAGCACCATGCTATACAAACTTGATATCGCCAGGGCCGCAAACAGCATAAGTCTTTCTCCTTGTGCTCAGACTCTCTTCAAGTACACACTGCCTGATGTCATGTATACAAGCTATAGAAGTTGCATTCACTATATAATAACAGTATAACACACATCTGTGACCACATTTTTAACTACTTAATACATCAAAGTGGAGACTGCGAGTCATGTCATTGCAATAACACCCAAAACTTTGAAACAAATAATATGAACAACAAAATTTTTAAAAAAGCAGCCTCTGTCTAGTGTGCAATTATTGATAAGAACCAAAGTAAAAATTTTAAGAGCTATTCACAGGAAACAAAATGATGTGTACTGTAATAACAATAATAATAATAATAATAATAATAATAATGAAATGGTGAAGGTGCTCAGCTACTAAACTATCATAACAAAAACTTTAGTTAAAAGCTAAAACCCGTTTTAAAATATGTACCCTTTTACTATGAAAGGTGTACATCACGTGGTTAGTATTAACTGCTTATGAGTAGCTTCATTGTGTGGCCTTCCCTGGGTATGAATTCCAACAAACAAACATTTAATGATCATAAGAAATGAAAATGTACCTAAAATCAATTTTAAACAAAAATATAGATCAGTTCTAGAGAATAGTAAAAGTATTTACCCTGCTCCTTTGCATTTGTGTATTTGTAACTGCGAGTATTAACTCATTATGTGCCACTTTTCACCATTCATAATGATTATACAACAGATAGAAATTCCACCTCAAATAAATAAATTTAGCACAAAAAGGTTCACCTTGATAAAGAAAAAGCCTTAAGAAGAGAATGAATTCCAATCATAAAGCACTCATCATGGAAATAACATGTGGAAAAGATAGGCTGATACTGTAAAGATGACACATTGAGATACAGACAGGCACAACAAAAAGACACTTACACATTTGCTTTTGACCAAAGCCTTCATCAGAAAAGGAAAATCACATACACACATACACATTCATGCACACAAGCAAGCAAAATTCATGCACGTATGACCACCATCTAGAGTATATCGGTTTCAGCTGCTGGAGGTGGCTGTCATATGTGAATGAGGTGTACTCACTTGGGTGAATGAATGTGTGTGCATGTTTCATTTCCTGATGAAGGCTTTCACTGAAAGCTAACGTGCCTTTTTGTTGTGCCTGTCTGCAACTCACTGTGTCAATTTTACAGTGAGTAGCAATGTATCTTTTCCTTATATCATTGACATTCCAACCTAAAGTTTCCATTGCTTGATTTTATCACAGAAAAAGATGTTTCTCTCAATAATTTCACTTTCACCACTTTCACTGAACTTGTTCCTCAGTTCCTGAATCTACTTTCTTAATGTCATTGTAGTCTATTTTCTAGCTACGCTGCACCACAACTGAACCTCCTATGAGACATCCAGTGCTCTGGCTCAGGACAACTTCAGTTCATTGGACATACAAATCAGCCCAAATTAGCATCCATCCTAGTATCCGCTCAGAAGCAATACCTGAATGCTCAGATCAGTGCCTTATCTCAGAAGTTGATCTCCAGAATGACACAAGTAGTGGTGTATGTAATTTGTCCTGTTTATATTCCATCCAACATTAAGAAATAATTGTTATTTAAGGAAACACTTGCAAGTAAAAACAATGTATTCATTAATAGAGCTAGAACTATTGGGACGATAAATTGCTATCCCTCACATCAATTTTAACATTACCTATTCTACATAGTAGCAAACAAATTTTACATCTACATAATTAATAAAAATAATACTAACCACATCTACTCACTCATCTCATAGAAAGCTTATATTTTATGCTCACTTACCATTAGTCAACATATATTTTACATGCCCACAGAGCACTCAAATGGTCATAACTGTTTAATCATGAACAACAATTAATGGTACCCCTTATATTTCTGCAGTAAGCATTCTCAACTGCAGCAAAACAGTATCACTTAATAAAAAAATAAGGCATACATTCCACCTGGGAAAAATATATCTTAAAACAAAGATGATGTGACTTACCAAACGAAAGTGCTGGCAGGTCGATAGACACACAAACAAACACAAACATACACACAAAATTCAAGCTTTTGCAACAAATGGTTGCTTCATCAGGAAAGAGGGAAGGAGAGGGAAAGACGAAAGGATGTGGGTTTTAAGGGAGAGGGTAAGGAGTCATTCCAATCCCGGAAGTGGAAAGACTTACCTTAGGGAGAAAAAAGGACAGGTTCAGGGCGAAATTGAAAACCACACAACAGCAACATTATCATGAGAAATAACTCTCACTTTTAAAATCGTATTACTTTGATGTACATCAACATACACATTTGTCACTGTTACATTCATTATATCACACTCATTCATATTATCTGGCTGCTGAAAACATTCACATACTTTACTTTCTTCCAATGGAGAACATACAGTTTTTGTTTCTTTGTGTGTACACTCGCACACACACACATATCCATCCATACATACACAGACAAATGTCTGCTTGTGTCTGTGTATGTACGGACGGATATGTGTGTGTGTGTGTGTGTGTGTGTGTGAGTGCGAGTGTATACCTGTCTTTTTTCCCCCTAAGGTAAGTCTTTCCACTCTCGGGATTGGAATGACTCCTTACCCTCTCCCTTAAAACCCACATCCTTTCGTCTTTCTCTCTCCTCCCCTCTTTCCTGATGAAGCAACCGTTTGTTGCAAAAGCATGAATTTTGTGTGTATGTTTGTGTGTCTATCGACCTGCCAGCACTTTCGTTTGGTAAGTCACATCATATATATATATATATATATATATATATATATATATATATATATATATATATATATATGAAAGAAAGTTAAAAGTCACATATACCTTCAGGTTTATTAAAGTCATGTAATTAATTTAGTGTGTGAAAGTGACGAAGGGTAGATAGAGTATGAATGAATGGTGTGTGTGTTTATATATATATGACTTTATTTCATTCTACATAAAATTGGTCTCAGTGTCAGACTATCTTTGTTTAACTTTTTATTGTGTTATTTTTTCTTCTTACAGTTCTTACATTTACATGAACAAATAATACGCAATTTATTAAAAATCACATTTATAAGCAACTGGAAGTATTATGATTATATTAGATTCCTTTTTCAGTGGCTGTGTTTTCAACTCATCATCATTTCTACGGTTAAAAAATCAGTGGAATCTCTCTATAGTATCATGAACTTCCTGTCCTGCAATTTCTTGATCATCACATCTTAGTGTTCCATACCTTTTATTTTTCCAGCACCACGAGTGCTACATGCTATAAATTATCTAGTATTTTCTATTAATGCACTCACATTTGACCTTAATCCCCTTGTTTCGCAGTATTGTACTTTTTCCCCAGCTGTTGCATCTGACTTCACTAACACAAGGACATCAGCCCCATTAACATTTTCTACATTATTAAAGAAAATCAGTTATACCATTGTCCAAATCACTACCAACTCCATTATCAACAGCTTCTTTGCCATTCACTTCACCATTAACATAAGTAAAAACATTAAAAACAGCAATGACAAAATACTTCATTATTGAACGGCTAGAGGTCAGTGGCTAATTGGTACAGTGTATTGGCAAAATGCCATATTCACGTCACCAGGTGATGAAGGCAATGCTGAAATAGTGTGCCTATTGGACAGTGACAGCTTCTCATTCACCCATGAGCTATTCAATCATGTCTTGTACAGGGCGAAATTGAAAACCACACAACAGCAACGTTATCATAAGATATAACTCTCACTTCTAAAATCATATTACTTTGATGTACATCAACATACACATTTGTCACTGTTACATTCATTATATCACACTCATTTATATTATCTGGCTGCTGAAAACATTCACATACTTTACTTTCTTCCAATGGAGAACATACAGTTTCTTAGTTGCAATCTATTCTGTAATGTACATTCTTTACTTTGCCATTGAACCTTATGTATTCACTTGAGTTACATTCTGTCCCCAACTTTGTTTTTAGCATCAATGTCTCCCTTCGTTAATATACTTTTCATTGACTTGGTACTACTAATATTTATTTAAATGTTAGATTTATTATTGAATTGAAATCTCGGTTAATGAATACTAAATCATAATTGTTTTCTTACAATAACTTTTTTCTGATTTTAATAACTAATAACCTGAAACTACAAGGTGTACAACTTTGCTACTGCTGTTTGCTGATAGGTGGCGACAACAGTAAGGCTGTGTTCTACGTGAGTGACAGAAGTGAGTGACAGCTTCAGGTGACAAAACACAACCGCATGTGTAGTTACAGAACTGTCCTACGTGAGTGACATCTGTGTTGCTGTCTGTCTTTCGCTGAAACTGGCGATGTTTCAATTCAAACATGTTTGAATCTTGTTGTTGCAGCACGCGTGATAGTGAGGAACAGCCACGTGTCTTCTCGGCAAAGCAGTGGAGTGGACGCGATGGCAGCTATGAACCACTTAACATGCGATTTTAAGAAAACTATTCAGTTAAAAAATTTGATTCTTCCGCAACCTACAGCTTGATTTCTTCAAACGATAAATGTCAATGTATTTTCGTTATTAGTCATAGTTACTGTGCTGCACGAAACTGCGTAGGGGAAGGTGCGGAATTACACACATGTGGGTAATCCCATGCAGGGTGATTTACGCAGTTTGAATGGCACAAACTGTTCCCAGTTAGTGCTACACCCTGTCAGCAGGAGTAACAACTACTATGCGGCTTACGCCAGCCATTTTCCAGTGGCATTGTTAGAGCAGTGAAGTATTGTTTATTTTTGGTGTGTCTCATGTATTTTTGGTCAACTGTATTTTGCAAGGTAAGTGCTACTATATGTTGCTTTAATGTAATTCTTGCATATCAACTACTAACCCTAGATGAAACCTTCAATTTAATTGTATATTTGTCCCGCTATTCGAATTAGGTGCCGAGTTATGTTTAGGTTAGTCATCGAACCTACAGTGGGGTAATGCCATGCAGCTATTGAAGTGCATGGTATTCCCCCTTGCGGGTTATATTTTCAAAACTAATGAGGTTTTTTTTTTTAATTTCATATGGGTAGATATAAAAGAAAAACCCAGAAAGCAAAATGGACGCAAGATAAACTTTGTAACGCTCTTGATACCATCAAATCTGTAAGAAAAATAAGAGAAGTATCAAGAGCTTTTGGCATTCATGAAGCTACTCTGTGAACGAGAATGAACGTTAAAAAAACCGAGGCTCCAAAACTTGGGAGAAACCCAACATTTTCGACAGAACAGGAAAATGAGATTAGGGATCATGTTATGACAATGGCCAAGCTGTTCTATGACATTACATGCATCCAGCTGCGAAAGATTGCATTTGAGTATGCAGAGGCTAACAACATTGCAAACAATTTTGATAAGTCATCTAAGTTAGCTGGAAAGGATTGACTAGCTCTATTTTTAAAAAGAAATCCAAGTATTAGCATGAGAAAACCTGAAGCAACTAGCATTAACAGAATACAGGCATTTAATGAAGAGGAGGTTAACGCATATTTTAAAAACTTAGAACATGTCTTTGAAAAATATAAATTTAATGAGGGGTCAGTGTTCAACGCCGATGAAATGGTCATAAATGCTGTACAAAAGCTCGAGAGAATTTTGGCTCTTAAAAGTGTTAAACAAATAGATGGAGCCACGTCTTAGGAAAGGGGGAAAAACGTGACTGTGATACATTGTTTCAGTGCTCTTGGTACCTACATACCCCCTATGTTTATCTTCCCCAGGAAGAGGATGACAAATTTTTTAAGTAAAGGTGGACCAGTTGGAGCATTATCTGGTTGTTTCGTCAATGGCTGGTCCATTAAGTCATTATTTTTCGAATGGATCCAACATTTTCAGAACAATGTAAAATCAACTATTGATGACCCTGTGCTGCTGATTTTAGATAATCACAGCAGCCACACTTCACTTAATATTTTTTTAATTTTGTAAAAAACATTCTATTGTCATGGTAACAATACCTCCACACACTTCTCACAAGCTTCAACCACTAGATCTTACATTCTTTTCTTCTTTGAAATCAGCCTTCAATCGTGAATGTCACATGTATATGAAGTCACATGTGTACCAAAAAATTACGCCATATGAGTTAGCAGAACTTTTTAATACGGCATATATTAAGGTCGCTACTATGGACAAGGGGCAGTCACGGTTTAAGGTAAGTGGGATTTGCCCTATCAATCCAACCAAATTTCAGCATGACGATTTATAACAATGTGAGATCTTCAGAGATGTTGTCCTTAAAGATGAAGAGGTTCCGAATGCAACAAATGGAAATGAAGTGGTTGCATCTACAAACGAGCCACATATCCCCAAAAGGAGCCAAGAAGAGATTCCTGGATTTTCAGCAGAAGATGTTCCACTTCCAGTAGGCCTAGAAGAGGACACAACAACATCAACTAAAAGTGCATGTGTCAAGCACGTTAGTGTATTTGAAATATCTCCTGTTCCAAAATAAAAACAAGTTCTTCCTAAGATGAAACAAGTCATGGGAAAGTCTAAGGGAAAGTCAGTGATCCTTACAGCAGCTCCAGAGAAGTATAAACTGCTAACAGAGCTATCAATAAAGAAACAAAAAGAAGCCATGAAAAAGAAAGCAGAAGGAAACAAGAAAAGAAATCTTAAGGGTAAAGCAGATAAGTGCAGAAATCTGCAACTTAAAAAGTCTCGAAGAAGAAACAGACATTATATAAGAAGAAACACCACCTAGAAAGTGAAAGTAGCAGCGAGGATGACCTAAATCTAGACTTGCAGAACATTTGTGATGACGATGAAATGAATGATATTGATCCATTGGCGATTTCAGATGTCTGTTTAGTTTTAGAGAGTTTGGGAAAGATGGAGAACTATCGTACCGAAGTATTTGCTGTAGCAGATGGAGTCATGAAGAATATAGTGGCTGGAACACTCCAAAAGGTTACGTGTACGATCTTTGATGTATGAGAAAATGAACTCTTTTCATATTAATAAAACGTAAAAAACGCAAATTATAAGAGATGTTTGTAGAATTACATTCTTTCGTTCTTAAATATACTGTTTACTATTTGTAGTAACTAATAAGCAAATAAAAATATCAAGTATTGTACATTTTTATGGTTTGTTTGTTTTACGTGTTATTACCCAGTACTTTGCGTGTCATTACCCTAAGGGGTGGGGAATATCACGCACTTGCACTTTTTTATTTTAATGTCCAAAATTAAGGTACTGTTTATATCTATTTACAAACGATTGGAATATGTGGTGAAATGTCGATTGTATGGTATGTACTTATTTTCGTACGTTTTAATGACGTAACGAATGGTTCACATCGGTTTTTCCTTAGGTGCATGTAATTCCCCTACTCTCCCCTACATGGCTGCACGAAATTTTTAAGAATTTGCTGAGGTAAAATCACATTGTGTAGACTATCCATATAGTTAATTTAAGGCCATACATTATCGCGTATGAAATGTAACCAATATATCGCAATTGTATTTAAAGTTGAGACCGGAATAATATCTCATTTCATTCTTGAGATATTGGTTGTTATGTCCGCAGACGGGTCGCTCGCGCCGCGTCCGAACCTTTCCTGCACTTCAGGTCGTAAAAATTTTCATATCTCATAAAAGATTCAAGATATCGAAACGACGAATTTTGGAAATGACAGCAATCAGAATGGATTATTTTCTCATATGATTAACACTATAGACGTTTTTGTAAACGCGTGATCAGAACGAAAACAAGACTCCCTATAACTTATACATGAGGTTTTGTCCACATTTTCATAGCCAAACAAAGGAAGAGGAACAGGTAAACAGGACATCAAAGTGACCAGCATGAGGTCTAGTTTGGCATGAAAATATTTAACTGCTTGAAAGTAATAAGGGTAATAAACGAAAATATAATTAATAAGCTGAGGAAAACTTGAAATATTTCATGAAAAGCTGCTTCCAAGGAATGTAAATGGAGTGTCAAAAATTTCATCTGTTCAAGACCTAGCTATTTTGCACCTAAAAAGATATATTGGTTCAGTATTTAAATGTCAAAAAAGCTTCCTTCGAATCAAGTACTTTAGGAAGGCAAGCGATGGGTCATTAAGATCATGCTTTCGGAATAAAACTTGGAACTGAAAAATGAAAGAAATCAGTCAAATAATTTATGAAATGATTTGTGTAAAAGAAATAAGTAAATCAGAGAAACATTCTACGTACCTTTGACTGATGCTCGAAACCATGAACAGAAAATGAGGTGCACTAAACATTTCCCTAATGTTTTATTTCACACTTTTAGACAAATCATTACACAAAATTGTAAGGTTTACTTTTACAGACTAATTAGAATAATTTAAAGGCTTGGCCTTAACATTGACTGCTGATGAATTACCTTCGAAACATCAAATATCTGTAAAATTTCATGGTTCATTGTAATTTATTAGGAATTAAATGTGTGTGATATACTGGGATAGGTGTGAAGATAAAGCTCTTTGGCAAGACCTTAAAAATATATTTAGCGATGCAGGGTAAGCAGTATACATAAAACTTAGTGTAGAGAATTGTAACTGAGTCAGTAAAAATATAAGAATGGAGGGGA
Organism: Schistocerca piceifrons; assembly: GCF_021461385.2. Lineage (NCBI taxonomy): Eukaryota > Metazoa > Arthropoda > Insecta > Orthoptera > Acrididae > Schistocerca > Schistocerca piceifrons. The sequence continues at coordinate 682,104,261 of NC_060149.1, read as the reverse complement.
GGGGGGGGGGGAATCGAACAGAGGACCGTTCCCTAACACGTTATCAACAACTTATGCACTAACCCTTCACCATAGCTAGCTATTGGTCAGTGTTATCAATCTGTATACTTATACTTGTATTTAGCGTAGTTACTCATATAGTAGTCATTCCTGTGCATTTATTGGCTAGTAAAAGTTCTTGATCATGTAAAAAACATTCGTATTCAACTTATTGATGAGATAGTCGAATGCTCCTCTGCTCATTCACTTGTAATCGAAGAATTTGTCTGGTGGTCTTTGCAGTTGATGATATTTATGAAATTCTCCATGGAAATTGCTCCCTTTGTAAATTTCATGCACGGCATTCCTTTTCACTTTATTTTCTTAAGTAAACGTAATTCTGTAGCCTTACTCTCTCGCTACAGTATTCTACAGGTTAGGGACACCATTTTATAGAAACAGCTGATTGGCTCTAAGCAGCCATCTTGTATCGCGACATGGTCGCTCGCACGCAGGACACCCAAGCTTTTCACCCGATGCTGCTGCTTTTCATTGGAGTGACGCATATCCAGAAGTCGCTCGCTTCTGTCGCTCACGTAGAACACGACCTAAGAAGTGGTCAAAAGAAACAGATTGCAGACATCATGCAGTTAGCTTGGACCTCGGTCAACATAACCTCATTCAAACATCAGTCGATTTGTGTCTGCATCATAAAGTTATTCTTGATTGAAAATGTCAATTTATGAGCCTAATTCTCTCTTTTGCGGGAGGTGTTACTGTTTTGTAGCAATATGAAGAAAACAGCAAATGGGCCTCGATGAATTGTCTCAAGTACATATGGTAAGGACACTGTTGGTGAAAGAACGTGTCGTGATAGGTTTCAACGCTTAAAGAACGGTGATTTTAACGTCATAGGCTAGCATATTGGTGGAAGAGATAATATTTTAAAGATGCAGAATTAGAGACATTACTGACTGAAGACTCGTGTCAGACTCAAGAAGAATTGGCATGATTAGTGGTACTGACACAGCAAGCCAACTCAAACCGTCTCAAGGCTATGAACATGATTCAGAAAGAAGGAACTTGGGTCCCATGTGAGCTGAAACCAAGAGACGTTGAATGGCATTTGTGTTTGTGAACCGTTGCTTCAGAGGCCAAAACGGAAGAGATTTCTCCATCGTATTGTGTCTGGGGACGAAAAATGGGTTCATTATTACAACCCTAAACGCAAAATATCATGGGGATATCTCGGCCATGGTTCCACGTCAACAGCCAAACCGAATATTCGAGGCTCCAAGATCATGCTCTGCATTTGGTGGGGCCTGCTCTGCATTGTGTACTATGCGTTTGAGTAGAGCATTAAAAGACAAATGGTCGCAATACAACGAGAGGCACGATAAAGTGATTTTGCAGTATGACAATACTCGACCCCACGTTGAAAAAGAGGTCGAAACGTACTTGGAAACGTTAAAATGGGAAGTCCTACCCCACCCATATTCTCCAGACACTGCTCACTCTGACTATCACCTGTTTGGATCAATGGCGCAAGGCCTGGCTGACCAACACTTCCGATCTCATGAAGAAGTCACAAATTGGATCGATTCGTGGATCGCTTCAAAAGATGAACAATTTTTTCGACATTGGATTCGTACAATGCCTGAAAGATAGGAGAAATTAGTGGCCAACAATGGAAAGCACTTTGAATGATACATGTGTAACCAATTCGTTTCACTAAAGACTCAAATGTTGGGAAAAAACGGCAGAAGCAAAGTTCTACACCAAGTAATTTAAAAAAAAAATTGATACACATAAGCAAAATGCTGTGTGTTTGTGTGTGTGTGCGTGTGCGTGTGTGTGCGTGTGTGTGTGTGTGTGTGTGTGTGTACACAAATCAGTAATACTGTAATAAAAAAAGTGTGACATTTTCTTTTCAGTTTTTGTATCAAATTTTATTTTTTTTGTGAATATTGGAGTTTACATTCAATTATTACTTAGAGTAAAAGATGTCTTTTTATTAACAAAATATGGAGTAATGTTGGTTAATAAATATTTTGACTGGATAATAAATAAATAAATTAAATGAAAGAAAAACATACTGCCTGTGAGTATAAAACTAGTAACACTGGAGTTATGAGACTTACATGCTAAGCACTCAGTTACAGCTGATGGATTTAATACAGTTCAATTTTTTACCAATTCTTGGAAATTTTCTTCTATTCAAAAACGATTTTCTTAAGTTTTTGAGAATTTCTTTAGGAAACTGATGACTGGGTACTGATCATCAAATCCTAAAAGTTAGAAGCAAATTGAAGAGAACCATTCCATAAAGTCACTTCATAATTCTTATACAGAGAACTTGTGTACAGAGTGTAGTGTCTCTCTGTATGGCACACTTGCCATTACAGCAACTTCTTGTAAGTAAGTGTTAAGGAGGAGAAGCAAGTAATGGATTACCTCGATGTTAAATATGCACACCCAACTGTAGTCTTGTTGACAGTGAAGTTTTGCTTTTGATGGAGGCTTTATCTTCCTAACATAGTGGCAGCATTCATTTTAAATTGCATCTCTTGTAGGCATAAGCACAAATGCCATCCCTATGCTAATAATTTCAGCTCATCCACTTGTGTCCTGATCCCGTTCATGTTACATTGGAGTATGGGCACTAGTTGGTTATTAATTTGTGTATGTTCCCATCTTATCTTGCTACTGGTATTTAAGACACGTGGCAGTTAATGTTCCCAAGCAGAGATCAGTTGTTTCTCTCCAACAGGCTACACATTCCCTTGTTTCTCTTCGTGGGTCAAATTTAGACTCATTACAAAAAACAAGTATGGAAACCACTGATGATTTCTTGATTTTCTCTTCCATGTTTCTATTTATGAATATAGCATTTATCTTTTAGTGATCACAATAGTGGTGATTAGCAATTTGACATTCTGCTGTAATTTGTGCCATTTTTTGTTGTGGTGTAGCCTGCTTTTTTTGTACCATCAGTACTCTATGTGACTGACCTGATTGTTACTAGAGTGGAAGTTATGATTGATCTGGAGCTATACTTGAAGGTTTTAAGCTTCTGAATTGCCTATGATCACATAGTTGTGGCAATGAGTGTTCTGGAGCTTGTACACTGGAAGAGTTGATGCAGTTGTTTTGATTTAGCACTGAGTCTCACAACATGTCAAATCCTTCTTCTTTCCTTTTAAATTTCTATTGCCTCTGTCTCTACATCACAGCATAGCTATGATTGCACCTTGATAAACCTATTGTACTAGAGAAAGCCGTTTAGCTGTTACCTGTCTCCAGTGACAAGTTCACGTGGAACTTACTGCTAAATAAAGGAAACATAGCTGACTTTTTGGGAGTACAAGTCCGAGAACACCAACTGGCTGAGTCCATGGTCTCAAGCAGCAGTCGGATGACATCACAAACCAACTGTTGTGCTGTTATGTATAAACAGTTTGGCTTTCTGAGCTTGTTGGAGTTTGAAACTACTGACTGTATCTTTATAGTTTCTGATGATGTCTCCAATATTGAGAGGCAAAATATTAGGTGCAGGAACACACCTTAGAATATGGCCTAATGCCCATATGCCTGCAGTATATAAGAATTTCTACATCTACATCTACACCTACCTACATATTCCACAAGCCACAGTATGGTGGAGGATACCATGTACCACTACTAGTCGTTTCCTTTCCTGTTCCACTTGGAAGTAGAGTCAGGGAAAAACAGCTGTCCATGTTCTTCCCTATGAGCTCTAATCTCTCTACTTTCATCTTCATTGACCTGGTTCAATACGTATGTTAGTAGCTGCAGAATCATTCCAGTAAACATCAAATGTTGGTTCTTTAAATTTTCTCAATAGCGTTAAAGAATGTGACATTTTAGTCAGTGATTCTATTTTAAGTTCCCAAAGCATCTCATTAATATTTGTGTGTTGTTCAAACCTAATGGTAAGGAACCCAGCAGCTTACCTTTGAAATGCTTCAACATCTTCCTTTAATACGACCTGGTGTAGATCCCAAACACTCGAGAAGTACCCACCAATTGGTTGCACTACTGTCCTGCATGCAGTCTCCTTTACAGAAGAACCATACTTTTCTAAAATTCTCCCAATAAACTGAAGTCAACCATCATTTGCCTTTCCTACTATAGCCCTTACATGCTAACTCCCTTTCATACTGCTTTGCAGCGTTATTACTAGAGATTTAATTAATGTGACAGTGTCAAGAAGCACACTACTAATACTGTACTATAACATTATGGATTTTTGCAGATTTCTGCTTGCCTTGTCCAACAAATCACTTATTTGTATATAAAATAACAGCAGTCCTATCACACTTCCCTGGTGCCACACCTGACGATATCCATGTCTTGAACACATGCTGTTGAGGATAACATACTGGATCCTGCTACTTAAGAAGTTTCCAAGGCACTCACATACCTGGGAATCTATTTCATATGCTCGTACCTTCACCAACAGTCAGCGGAGTGGCATCACGTCAGATGCTTTACAGAAATCTAGGAATATGGAATTCACCTGTTGCCCTTCACCTATGGGTCACAGGATTCGATGTGAGAAAAGAGAAAGCTGTGTTCCACATGAGTGATACTTTCTAAAACCATGTTGATTTGTGGACAGAAGCTTTCCCCTCCCAAGGAAATTCATTACGTTCAAACTGAGAATATGTTTAAGGATTCAGCAGCAGATGAATGTTAATGATATTGGTATCTAATTTTGTGAGTCTGTTCTGTTCACCTTCTTATATACTTTTTTCCAGTCACTTGGGACTTTGTGCTGGGTAAGAGGTTAACAATAAATGCAAGCTAACTAAGGAGTCAATGCTGTAGAGTACTCTTTATTGAACCAGTACTCTTTGTTGAACCAAACTGGGATTCCATCAATACCTGCAACATATTTGCTTTCAACTCTTTCAGTTATTTATGTACACCATGGTTGCTCATTACTATATCCTCTGTATCTCATGGGTCGGACGACCTCACTATTTGGTCCCCTTCCCCACATTAGCCCCCACCACCAATGTCATGGGGTGATCAAATGACAGTGTGTTTCTGTGATTCTCCTGTGTGAATGATTTTTTAAATGTGCAATTTAAATCTTCAGCTTTAATCCCGCTGTCTTCTGCAGGCACACCATTCTGGTCAATGACTGACTGGATTGAAGGCTTAGGTCCCATTAATGATATTATGTAGGACCAGAATTTTCTTCGGCTGCTCGGTAAGCTCTATTGGTAATGTATGATGGTCTTAGTTGTTGTAAGCTTTGCATATCAGTCTTTTTACAGACGATCAAATTTGTATTAACATCTACCTGTCATCATTTGCTTTCCCAGCAATTTCCCAATTTCATTGTTAAACCATGGTGGATCTTTTCCATCTTTACTCCACTTACATGGGACAGATTCCTCCAGAGTATGATATACAATCCATTAAAACTTTGCTCATAATTCCTCTTCATCCATTGTACTGGAACTAAATTATGCCAATTCATTGTCTAAGTGGGATGTTATGAATTTGCTATTTCTAGCATAAATACTCTTATAGCCTTCTTGTTTGATTTATCAACTTCAGAGACCAAAATCATTATGATGACACCATGATTACTAATCCCCATCTCTATCTGCCTCATCATTATTCTTAAGCTCGTCACAAGGGACCACACCTTTACTCGAGTTAAGGAAATTGTGACTTTTCACTACAACTTGACTTCCTTTAACTTTGTTGCATTCAGTGATCTGTGTAGCTATCGCTATTTCAGTAGGTAGTGGCCTCAGAACCAGTTTAAGGCCCAAGCAACACAAAAAGGTTCAAAATGGCTCTAAACCCTATGTGACTTAACATCTGAGGTCATAAGTCCCATAGACTTAGAACTACTTAAACCTAACTAACCTAAGGACACCACACACAACCATGCCCGAGGCAGGATTCGAACCTGCAACCGTAGCAGGTGTGCAGTTCTGGACTGAAGCGTCTAGAAGCACTTGGCCACATCAGCAGGCTAAGCAACACAAACTGCTGCTTTGGTGACAAGCTGAGAGGGACAATAGAGGCACTACAGCTGTAAGATTTATACACAGGACATATGACAATTAGTAGCACCAGGATCACGCAAGTGGAAGATTTTATACAGTGCATATCACAATTACTAATGAAACCTGTCACAGGTGAAAGTGTGTAAGAAATGGATATTCCATTCTCGGCACTGCGCTGGTTATGCAGGGGCAGTTGAATTTAGCATAACTAAACTGCTATTGTTGTTGTTTATAGGTCCCCTAACTCTGACTTTAGAGCATTTCTACTTAAGCCCCAGACGGTTCTTGGTTCACTTTATAGGAAGTATCAAAAAGTGGCTTTATGTGGTGAGTTCAGTACTAATTTTGTGTGTGACTGTGCAAGAAAAAGGATGTTGGAAGATCTCCTAAATTCATATGATCTGATGCAGAGTGTGTTTTTTCAAAACAGGGTGCAAAGGAACAGTAGCACAGCCATAGAGAAAACTTTTAAAAACTTAGTTTCTGCAGGGAATCATATAACTCTCTCGGAAAACGCCTTTCTGTGCCTGACGGTTGAAATACTTCTCTGTGAATCTGACAAGCAGGAGACTGAGTCAATAATTAAATCGCTGAAGACTATGGACTCTCAATGATATGATGGAGTACCTAGCAGAATATTTAAGTACTGTACTGCATGTGTTAGCCTTGTTCTTAGCTATATTTGTAATATTTTCTCTTGGATGGTCTGTTTTGTGAACGATTAAAGTACTCAGTAGTAAAGCCCCTTCGTAGAAATGGAGAAAACGATAATATGGACAATTTTAGACGTATTTCTATGCCATCAGTGTTTGCTAAACCTATGGAAAAAGCTGTATATGTAACGATAATTGATCATTTTATTTCATATAATTTGCTATCAAATGTACAGTTCACTTTTAGAAATGGTTTAACAACTGAAAATGCCATTTTCTCTTTTCTCTGTGAGGTACTAGATGGGTTAAACAGAAGGTTTTGAACGCTAGGCATCTTTTTTTGATATAACTAAGGCGTTTCATTGTGTTGATCCCAAAATATTTCCCCAGAAGTTGGACCATTATGGTATTCGGGGAGTAGCTCGAAATTGGTTCACCTCATATGTTAACAACAGACAGCAAAAAATCATTATCCACAGTGATGAGAATGGCTGTGATATGGGGTCTGAGTGGGGTGCAGTCAAATAGGGGTTGCCCCAGGGATCAGTGCTGGGGCCTCTCCTGTTCCTTATGTATATAAATGATATGCCCTCTAGTATTACAGGTGATCCTAAAATATGTCTGTTTGCTGATGACACTAGCTCAGCAGTAAGGAAGGCATGTTGTGTGCAACACTGGCACTGTTTCGAATAGTGCAGTTCATGGTACAAGTCCATGGCTTCTAGAAAATAAATTAATGCTAATTCACAGTAAGCCACATTTGTTACGTTTTTTAACACACAATTCAACAAAACCAGACTTTTTAATTTCACAGAATGGGCACATGATTAGTGAATCTGAACAGTTCAAATTTCTTGGTGTTCAGATAGATAGTAAACTGTCATGGAAAACTCTCATTCAGAATCTTGTTCAAAGCCTTAATGCTGCCATTTTTACTACTCGAACAGTATCTGAAGTAAAGTGATAGTTCGACACAAAGAGTAGTCTATTTTAGTTATTTTCATTCACTTTTGACATATGGTGTTACATTTTGGGGTAACTCTTCACATTCTCAAAGCGTGTTTTTGGCTCAGAAACGAGTGAGTGGTTTGGGCAATAAGTGTTGTAAGTTCATGAACCTCTTGTCATCCCCTGTTCACTAGTCTGGGGATTCTGATATTGGCCTCTCAATATATATATATTGTTTCCCTTTTCTTTCTTGTTAACCATATCAGCTTATGCCCAAGAATTAGCAACTATTACTCAGTTAATACCAGGCAGAAATCAAATCCACATTGGGACCGCAATTCCTTGACTGTTGTGTAGGAAGGTGTACAGTGTACTGTTGCACCCATTTTCAATAAGCTACAACAAGAATTCAAAAATCTTAGGGACAATCCATGTGATTTCAAATCAAAACTGAAGAGGTTCCGAATGTGACACTTCTGATATTCTGATGATTAACTGATTCCTGTGGTATATTGTTGACTACGTTTTCATAAACTTATGGCTTATCGTTTTTTGGGTCCATAAACATTTTATTTTATCTGTTATTACTTTTATGTTGTAAATTCATGTACTGACACGTTCCAAGACCTTGGAGATTTGCTCCTCCATTTGGTCCTACAGAACAATATGTGTAAAAATAAATAAATAAATAAATTGTGAGTGGAGGGCAGTAGGGATGCTAAATGTGTGAAAGTTCTTGAATTCATCCTGTGCACAATTCCCAAGTTGGTTTACTGGTTTCACGGCTGTAGTTATTCATTTTCATGTTGACTATTACTGTGAATCTTTCTTCTGAGGCTGCCTGAATTTTAGCCTCACTGCTGCTACATGTGTTTGTTAATATTTTTTCCATGCTAGTACAGAGCAACAGAAAGAGATTAGTGTATAGTATGCAGCATACAGTCTCACTTATAAATTACTGCTTACTGAATACCCATTTCACATGCCAAGCATGCATTATCGAGTAGCCTAGAAGAATCCAGCTTATTGACAACGTGCAGATCCTACAGTAAGTCTATTTAGATAACTGACTTAGTAAAATAGTTACAAATAACAATTAAGCTACCACATTACCACAGAGATTGTGTAAGAATTTTACAGAGACATTAGAAAGAGCTAGATAGTGTAGACAAAGAATGTACAATTATAGTTGTTATAACATGTATGTTATGATCAAATAGCAACTAAGACAATAGAGTAAATCAGCTAATTAGCAAAAAAGAGATTACTGTCGACTTCTATATTGTTGAAGGGTACTCCTTGTCTTGCACTGATGTAAGGATAGTGACCTCCACTTGCAGGTTACTTCCCGTTCATGCTTATTTGCATACAGCATGTGTAGACACTCAGAGACAGACTGACTGCACACCCCTCACGTTCCACCATTTTGAGCTAATCCTGTCGCATTCTATTTGTGACTCATGTTTGTGCATTGAACCTGAAGGACTACTTATTATATTTCACCACAGTGGGGTCAGAAAGATGGAATAAAAACAATTTATTTTGCAGTCATCCAATTCCTTGAGTAGTGACTCAGGTTCTGTCTTTTTGCAAGCAAAAATTTTCAGCTTCTCAAAAACATCAAGTAATTTATCTTTTCCTACTCTGTGCTGAACTTTCATACTGTGCTGTCTACTCACACTGTCAAGGCTTAGGTTTCAGAGACTGGTACTTTATGATAATTTTGGTAATAGTATACTTCTGGTACTCCTTGTATTACATTTTAAAGTTCCTTCCAGTTTGTCCAATGTATAACATGTATAATGAAATTTTCACTCTGCAACAGAGTGTATGCTGATATGAAACATCATGGCAGATTAAAACTGTGTGCCTGAACAAGACTCGAACTCGGGACCTCTGCCCTTTGTGGGCCAGTGTTCTAATACTTGAGCTATTCAAGCATGACTCATGCACAATCCTCACAGTTTTACTTCTGGCAGTACCTCGTCTCCTACCTTCCGAACTTCACAGAAGCTCTCCTGCAAAATTTGCAGAACTAGCACTCCTGGAAGAAAGGATATAGTGGAGACATGGCTTTGCTACAACTGGGGGGATGTTTCCAGAATGAAATTTTCACTCTTCCGTGGAGTGTGTGCTTATATGATACTTCCTGGCAGATTAAAACTGTGTGCCCGACTGAGACTCGAACTCAGGGCCTTCGCATTCTGTGGGCAAGTGCTGTACCATCTGAGCTTTCCAACCACGACCCATGTCCCATCCTCACAGCTTTACTTCCGCCAGTACCTTGTCTCCTACCTTTTTTACCTTTTTAACCTCCAACATGTTCCCTATTATACACTATACACACCTGTTGGTTGAAATGGGTAATCAATTCTTCATTTCATAACATTCTGTAAGCCAGTGCCTAATATAACTGTTATGAAGAAGAACCTTCGCATTCATGTTCCTAAAGAGTTTTGCTACCTTATTAGGTACTTTACATTTACAGGACAGCTTTAAATATTTGTCCTTTACTCCATTTTCTCTTTGCTTTTAGAGTTGTACTGCTGTCAATCTGACACACAGTTTACATATTTTCTTCTGTTTGCAGTTGTTAGTGACCACCACCTGTTTAAGTATCTGAAATACCTTATGTCATATCAAATCTGAAATTATGTTGACATCTTTCTCATGATGGGTTACCAATTTTCATATCAGTGATGGTTGGACTTCTTGTAATGGTCAAATCTAAAACATTTTTAATATTTTCAGTTTCATATTCTACTTTGAAGCACATTTTTGGAAATAGTCCCAATTTTTGCATCTTTCATAGGGAACTTGGTGATTGGAAAGTGCCTGTAATTCCCATGTTCAGGAAGGATCACCAGACATAATTGTATACTTATATCACTGATATAAGTGTGTTGTAGATTTGTGTTTTATGCTCCATTAAAATCAAAATTAATTCCGCAGGCAGAGATCTGATGAAATTCAGCACACACTGTTCATCCTTGAGATTCAAAATGTCATGGACAAAGGTGCTCAGGTTGTTTCCACATTCTTTGATGCCAGGGAGACATATGATACAGTTCCAATTTGCTACTTACCAGTTAGTGAAAAAATGAGCTTCCTGAGTATCAGACCAAATTTGTGACTGTATTTAAGCCTTCCTTGCTGAAAGTACTCAACTCACCTTTTTAAAGGAATAACATTGACAAATGTAAAGGTAGGTTCAGGAGCACCCCAATAGGGTATGGCAGGGCCAATACTGTTCTGATAAACTGACCATTAATTATCTAGTTGACACTGCTGACAGCTCCATGACATCATTGATGGATGACAGTGTTGCCTGTCAGATGGCTGCAACCCATGATGAATGTAACAAAATGGAGGAAGACCTGCAGCTGGTAGAGGGACTGGTTGCTGAACCCGGAAATAAGTAAGTATAACATATTGCCCATGAATACATGAGGAGATCCACTACCGTTTGATTTTGCGGTTGGTAACAAATCACAGGAAATTGTAACTACCATAAAATACCTAGGCGTAGCCATATAGAGAACCTCAAGTGGAATGACCACATAAAACAAACTGTAGGAAAACAGAGGTCAGGATAAGGTTCATTGGCAGAATCTTAAGGAAATTATCTACGATAATTCATAATTGAGAAAAATTGATTAATGAAGCTCCATCAGGTTCCTGAAACAAATATAAATGACTTATGTGGCCCTTAGTACAAGGACATCAAGACGTTACTGCTAGTATGGTTCAATCATATGCATGCACCAAACATATCTTTAAGTGGCCCTGTGATTCAATCAAAAGAAAATAAGATTGCCAAAAATATATGCATCATACTTCAGTAGTTCTGCTGGTTGGCTGTATTGGTTCGTAAACAGACATTCAGTTTCATCTGTACAAGTTTTTGGTGAAGCAAATAAAGTTGATGAAGAAAGTGAGAACAGCTGATTGCATGAATTTGATTGAGTGAGGAGAAGGTATGCCTCATGTGATATGTTCAATATGGATGAAACTGGACTTTTCTACAAACGTTTTTCAAATCACACACTCGAGATAAAATCTACATCTACATCTACATCCATATCGATACTCCGCAAGCCACCTGACGGTGTGTGACGGAGGTTACTTTGAGTACCTCTATCAGTTCTCCCTTCTATTCCAGTTTTGTATTGTTTGTGGAAAGAAAGATTGTCAGTATGCCTCTGTGTGGGCTCTTATCTCTCTGATTATATCCTCATGGTCTCTTCGTGAGATATACATAGGAGGGAGCAATATACTGCTTGACTCCTCGGTGAAGATATGGTCTCAAAACTTCAACAAAAGCCCGTACCAAGCTACTGAGCGTCTCTCTTGCAGAGTCTTCCACTGGAGTTTATCTATCGTCTCCGTAATGCTTTCATGATTACTAAATGATCCTGTAATGAAGCGCGATCCTGTGCTAAGTGCTAAGTGTCATGGCAGATCACTCAGCAAACAATATTTAACTGTTGTCCTTGGATTTAATGTGGATGACAATGAGAAGTTTTATCCCCGGAATATCAATTATTCTGAGAAACCATATTGTTTCAAAATGTAACTATGGATATTTTACCTTATATCTTTCACCATAAGAAAGCTTGGCTCAACAGCACATCATTTCACAAGTGGCTTCTTCATCTCAACAGTCGAATGGTTTCTGAAAGCAGATATGTTCTTCTTATACTGGACAGATATACTGCCCGTAATGTACAGGATCTGAACCTAACAAACATAAAGGTTCAGTTTTCTCCACCAGATGCAACAAGGCACAAGTCAGCCCATGGACCAAGGGATCATTTCTCTCAGGAAGAGAGGTTATTACAAGAGATTTGTAAGAGGTGCAGTTTGTGCTGTTGAAAACAATACTGCAACCACAATCTGGAATTTGCTTGATGCAGTAACAGCAATCACAGCAACCTGAAACTCTGCTTCACCACATCATATACAGAGCATGGAGACATAGCAAAACTAAAGATATCCTTAAGTTAGATGATGCTATTTCACCTGATGAATGGACAGTTCTGCAAAATGTTGTGAATCCAGGGATTAGTTTTGGGAAATTCGTTAGTGCACACAACATTGTGGCTGTATGCATTTCAGTGGAATCTGATGTGCCAAATGCTGTGACTGAGGTGCAACAAGGATCATCAGATGGAAGTGAGGAAGAGGAGAATACAGATACCATCCCAACCACCCATCAGGAGATGTGTACACTCTTGGACAGTTTGGAATGGTTTGCTTCAACATCTGACATCACTGCTGGGTTTATGGACACTATAGTTACAATTGCTTGTGAAATTACAAGATATTTTTGTTCCTGTTGACATCAGTGAACCATGCTTGAATTTTTTTCAAGAAGATACTGTAATTTTTGGGTAGTTGTACTTTTACAATCACTTAATGGTGTTATATGGCTACAATAATATAATGTGACTGATAATATAGTACATTACACAGTACTGTACTGCAGCATATGCATACATATTAAAAGCTGTGTTTTTCACTTAATACAATTTTTTTAAACAAACCCTTCATTTTTTGATCCCTTGAAATTCATGATAATGAACTTATACTGTACTTCCATGAAAGAAGTGCCTTTCATTTTACTTGTCTGGCAGATTTTTGAGTACTTCTCATCAGTCTAGGATCTTAATAGGTTAGATGGATAGAAGAGAATAGAAGTTCACATGGAGAGTAGTGTGCTCTATCTTAAGTAGTTTTTATCATCTTAGTTTGTTTAATTGGTGCAAGAGCATTACAGAGATGCTCAACAAAGTACAGTGGCAAATGCTACAAGACAGGCATTGTGCATCACAGAGAGGTTTACTGTTGAATTTCTGACAGTGTGCATTACAAGAAAAACAGGAAAACATTTTTTCCTTTGATATTTGTATTGCAGAGTGCTTACACCAAGACAATTATATAACTTACAGTTTGTGTAGAAACATAACTACAAAAATTGTGTAGGAATGAGAGGAAATAGAGAGGTACCAAAAGTACCCACTGCTACACACCATTATGTGGTTTATGAAGTATAGATGTAGATGTAGATAATCTATATTTCTGTATGTGATGAGTTTATGAGTACTAGTCCTAACATTTGTCATGACACTCTCGAAATTGCTAGAATGATGGGGTTTGATGAATTGCTTGCCCTTGCTGCTGCAAGATCTGATTGAACATTTGCTGCTATTGTTGGTTCTTCTGTAGCTGCCACTTCAACAGTTCTTTCTTTTTTTTATTTTTGTCTCGCTTGTGTTTATAGCACCTCTTGTTCTTCCTGCTATTATAGGATCAGTTGAAGTTCTTGCTTTTTGTTGTTTCAGGAGTGTGATTGCAGAATCCATTATGGGCTTTGATTTTGCCAAATGAAAGAGGCACACACTTATTTAACTGTTGTAACGTTTTTGTTTACTATTCACCAGTTTACTGTTGTATAGTAGAGATCCCAGAGTAATGTATACAGATGGAAACAATGACAAGGGTAGAGCAGAACTGCAATCATAGTCTAAACTATGATCTAGTGTAGGAACATTTGAAGCAAAATCACACAATAACACAAGTTGTAAAACCAAACTTACAAGTAAGTAACAGAAGTGAAGTCCAAGAGACAACAAGTCCATAGCAATGATCTGATAGCTGCTGCAGTGACATGGCATACATACATTCTCAGTGAACACCGGTTTTAGACTGTAGAGGTACTTGTTTCATGCACATACCACAACCACGGCTGCTGCTTCCAAGTTGTGATCAGTGTAGCATTTGAGGTGGTGTCTCAAGTCTCACATGTGTACCATCTTTGGGGCATATGAATAGTTATGGGCTTCATATTGCAGTCTGATGGAGATACTAAAGATACAGCAGGCCTTATTTCACAGAAACCTAAGACGGATCATGCCGTGAATTCCCCACACTTTTTGTACCAGGCCTAGTATTTTTTGCCAATTTTGAATATTGTATTAAGTTAAACAAAAAAGCAATATGCGTGGGTAGGTATTTGCAGAAAATTTATCCATAGAAGTAGGGGGACAAGACAAAAATTTTCTTTTTGGTATAAAATTGTTGGCCAGTTTCCAGACATGTTATGCTACAAAAAATAAATTTATAGGTGACACACCCATACCCACAAAAACACACACACATACACACACAAACACACATGCACACACACACACACACACACACACACACACACACACACACACACACACACACACACACACAAAAAAAAAAATTCATTGTATACCAAATAATTTCTTGTCATTCACTCAACATTTATTCCAGGTAGATTACTTTTATACTTAAAAGATATGCATCCTTTCGAACTGTCTTCAAAGTACACCTCTCTGTATTATTATGGACGTGGCACATTTTTAATCTGATGGCCTGAAATTGTGACATAGTGACTTCCAAACAACCATAAGATATACAGCAATTGTTAAAGCTGTAGTGTTATCCAGTATGACCAGCCACATAATGCTACAACTGGTTAAATGAGAGTTTTAGTGAAATCATGGGAATTTCAGAGAATTCAGTAGGGAATTAAAAATCTGTATTCCAGATCTGGGGGTGGTGGTGGTGGGCGGGGGGGGGGGGGGGGGGGGAGGAAGAGCAAGAATTTCGGAGTATTCAGTAGGGAATTAAAAATCTGTATTCCAGATCTGGGGGTGAGGGTGGGGGGGTGGGTGAGGGGGAGAGAGCAAGTGCCCCTCTTTTGTGTCCTCTCCTGCATCTTTGTGGACACATATGACTTTATGGACATTATACAGAGAAGACAGATAGCATATAGCTCATGCTCAAGGACAAAATTAAGCAATAATTAGATACTTGTGTGGGACATGGAACTGACGACAGTTAAGTGATCCAAGGGATCTTAAATGCTTTGTAAAGACTTTAAGGCAACTACAAATTCTTAGTCAGTAATATAAACACACTCAATAACTAGATCAGAAGAGTTTCTGTCAATATGAGCAAGAGAACAATGTTTTTAAAAATTGTATCTCAAAATTAAGTATTTACAGTCACCATTAGATAAGAGACCAACAAATGAATAATAATATTTAACACATCCTTCAGTCATACCATTACAAATACATTAGCAATATTTCAAATAAATGGCAGCATGATCCTGTCCTGCCTCCAGTGTGCATGAATAAAGTGCTGGCCCAACAAAAGCAGCTCCATACTAAAATAAGTCACATATTTAAGGCACGTATGTATTGAAATTAGGATTGCACCATCTAACAACATTTATCAGCAATTGACGCTATTCCTTACTTCACCAATATTACATTATTAGGAAATGCAAACTTTATCTCCAGAGCTGTGAAGAGATTGAGGCCTCTTTATTTATTAATATGTAAACCATACAATTTGGATGGTCTTGTTCAAAGAAGCAAGCGTTCTTAACAGTCATGAGCAAGTTTCACTTAACTCTCCATTTGGCAAACTACATACACTATGTGATCAAAAGTATCCAGACACCTGGCTGAAAATGATTTTCAAGTTCGTGGTGCCCTCTGTCAATAATGCTGGAATTCAATATGGTGTTGGCCGACCCTTAGCCTTGCTGACAGCTTACATTCTTGCAGCCATACATTCAGTCAGGTGCTGAAGGGTTTCTTGTGGAATGGCAGCCCATTCTTCATGGAGTGCTGCACTGAGGAGAGGTATTGATGTCAGTCAGTGAGGCCTTGCACAAAGTCAGCATTCCAAAACATCCCAAAGGCGTTCTAAAGGATTCAGGTCAGGACTCTGTTCAGGACAGTCCATTACAGGGATGTTATTGTCATGTAACCACTCTGGCAAAGGCCATGCATTAAGAAAAGGTGCTCGATCATGTTGAAAGATTCAGTCACCATCCCTGCATTGCTCTTCAACAGTGGGAAGCAAGAAGGTATTTAAAACGTCAATGTAGGTCTGTGCTGTGATAGTGCACTGCAAAACAACAAGGGGTGCAAGCCCCCTCCATCGAAAACATGGCCACACCGTAACACCATCGCCTCTGAATTTTGCTGTTGACACTTCACACACTGGCAGGTGACATTCATCAGGCATTCAGCATACCCACATTCTGCCATCGGATCGCCACACTGAGTACCATGATTTATCAGTCCACACAACGTTTTTCCACTGTTCCATCGTCCAATGTTTACACTCCTTACATCAAGCGAGGTGTCGTTTGGCATTTACCTGTGTGATGTGTGGCTTATGAGCAGCCGCTCGACCATGAAATCCAAATTTTCTCACCACCCTTGTAATTGTCATAGTACTTGCAGTGGATCCTGATGCAGTTTGGAACTCCTGTTTGATGGTCTCGATAGAAGTCTGATTATTACACATTACGGCCCTCTTCAACTGTCAGCGGCCTCTGCCAGTCAACAGACAAGGTAGGCCCGTATGCCTTTGTGCTGTATGTGTCCCTTCACGTTTCCACTACAATATCAGATTGAAGCTTGAGGGTTAACTTTGGGGAGGAGACAAAACTGCAAGGTCATCGGTCTCATCACACTAGGGAAGGATGGGGAAGGAAGTTGACCATGCCCTTTCAAAGGAATCATCCCGTCAGTTGCCTGAAGCAATTTAGGGAAATCATGGAAAACCTAAATCAGAATAGTCAGATGTGTAATTGAACCATCATCCTCTCAAATGTGAGTCCAGTGTGTTAACCACTGTGCCACCTTCCTTGGTATATCACATTGGAAACAGTGGACCTAGGAATGTTAAGGAGTGTGGAAATCTCATGTAGATATGTATGACACAAGTGACACCCAATCACCTAAGCACAAACAAAGTCTGTGAGTTCTGCAGAGCACCCCATTCTGTTCTCTCATGATGTGTAATGACTACTGAGGTTGCTGATATGGAGCACCTGGCAGTAGGTGGCAGCACACCGCACCTATGTAAGTTTTTGGGAGTGTCTGGATACTTTTGATCACACAGTGTGTGTGGAAAGCCCTTGGCAGTATATGGAGGTGCACATCAATATGGAACATGCGCAGTTCTTTCACACCAGTGCACAAAATTCCATACAACAAACTGAGGCACTTAGGGCAAGATAATGGTAAGCCATATTAAGTTAATTTTGCAGGACAGTCATGTTCATAAAGTTCATAAATCAGGTAATGCACATAAAAGGTGTATTTCTTATATTGTAAGATTCTACATATGTTACAGTGTTCTTCTCACATGAAATAAAACATTTTTAACTATTGCACACTATGAAAAACAGTATTAAGTTTAAGGAATAGATACAGTTCTCTGGCTTGTGATAGTGTATCACAAACGATTCAGTGCCAAATTTTGGCTTTACCAATTGGTATTAAGTGTAATATGAAATATGGCCATCAGTTAATGTTGATTGAATAACCTGTTCTGTGGCTTTGTACTGAGTAAGGGATAAATAATATCTGTGATGCACTACAGGTATATAGGAAGGAGGTCCATGATGATAGACAATTTCTCATGCTGCATAAGAATAGGCCTACAATAATCTGGTCATAATCTGTGAAATCTGTATTGGACAGCTATGCTTCTCAACATTAATGTCATGGAAGTCTCTTTGAACAGTGTGTTTCAGGAAAACTGAATCAGGATCTGAGATCAAAAATTTGAATACAGTAACTTCTAATTAGTGACTATAATATACTGTCTATTTTTTGGTGTATTTCTTAATGTTATGTGCTAATGAGGCATTTTGCTTAACTCTAGATAATTATCTTGTGTTATAATTGTCATGGCTAATTTCTTTTCTGCTCTGTTTTCCTTGGCAATATCAAACCACTCAGTGGGTGGGAAAACTCGGCTTGCATGTCTTCTTCAGTATTACTCAATGGTTGCAAAATTTCTATATCACAGGAGTTGTGTGTGACCAGGAATCAAAACCTGTTTCCAGTTTCTTTGAATATGTCTTTACATAGTAGTGATGATGACATGCACATAAGAGTCCAATTCTCCTTTTGTCCAGCACAGTTGCCTGAATAGTATATTATTTTGGAAGCACTGCTGTTTGGGTATAGATATTTAAATATATAGCTCCATATCGTATCACTGCTGGTTCTTGCAACATGCTCAGTCCACATGTACATGAGTCCAGTGCCTGCTTCATAGTCATATTTATACATGTTGTACACCTGTAGTTTTCATTTGTTAAGAGCACTCCTACAAACCAGTTGAGATGATCACAATATTGAATCGGTTTCTACTTAACCTCTCTAATACTGGCAGTTTTTGTCCCTCACAGTAGGGTACATAGTGATTCCAGTATAAAGTACTGATTGTCATTTCCCAATCAAGATAAACCTTTTTGGGATTCTCATAATTGCTTTAGTGACCTTGGTAGGTCAGAATGCTTTGAATGTGCTTGTGAACTCCTTCTGTCACTTCAGGTGGATATTTCTGATGATTTTTATGGTGCCACCTCTGGTCTGTCTTTACATAATGGCATCCATCCATCCTTGAGGGATGATGGTGTAGCATGCTTGATTCAGAGTCTGCAGCATCTGCTGTGGCTAAAATGTCCCACTCGAGAGTGGAAGTCCCTACTGCAGTTTGGACATGTAAAATTTGACGGACTTCGAACAGAAGCCACTCTGTCTCTTCACTTTGTCCTCTTCCTGATTTGTTCCTGTGTGTGTTCGTCCTCTGAGAGCTTGACGCCGTTGCGCACAGTTACTCGCCACTTGACATGATCATCTGTAATGCTTTTCCAGTGACCTGGATTGATTCTGGTCTTGGTCAGGTCTCTCTTGCAGACATCCTTGAAATGAAGATGTGGTCATCCCACTGGCCTCACACCCTCCTGGTGTTCTCCATACAGCAGTTGTTTTGGTATCCGTTCAGGATCCATGCGCCTGTCGTGTCCCAACCATCTTAGATGTCAATGACTCAGGAGTGCAAAGATGCTGGTTGTGCATGCATGATGAAAGACTTCGGTGTTGGGTACTCTATCTCTCCAAGAGATCTGAAGGATCTTCCAGAGACAGCGGAGATAGATGCTGTTGAGTCGAGATTCATGCCCAGAAAGAGTTGTCCATGTCTCACAGCTATAGAGAAGGGTGCTTATAACACAAGTGCTGTAGACTTTTAATTTAGTTTTTGTGGTAAGCAGTCCATTGTTCCATACTCTGTTTTTCAATCTAGCCATGGCAGATGATGCCTTTGTGATTCTGTTAGTAATTTCAGTGTCCATGGACAAGTTGCTACATATTGTGGATCCCAAGTAGGTAAAGTCATCAACTACCTGGAGAGGATTGCCATCAATGCTGATGGATGGAAGGTTGGTAGTCTACATTCTTAGTCTGCTTCAACAGTAAAATAGCAGAAGCATTCCCTGTTAATAGCGGTGTGAAACAGGGGTGTGTGTTAGCTCCTACATTATTTGGGATTTTCTTTTCCCTTCTGCTCAGATTCGCCACACTGAGGTTCTGGGTAGATTCTGGAAGCTAAGATTTGTAATCGCACTAGGATGACTCTTGCATAAGCTTTCCCGGCTACACTTAGTAATGAAATGCCTCGGTAATTGTTACAGTCATTTCTGTTCCCTTTCTGGTTATATAGAGTAACTATCCTCGAATTCCGCATACTCATCGGGACATAACCATCTTCCCAGCTGGTTGTAATAAGTGAATATAAATGTTTGACAAGAACTGACTTGTTATACTTAATAACCTCTGCAGGGACCCCATCTACAACTGGGGCATTTCCGTTAGCAAGACAATCTATTTCTCTACTAAGTTCTTCCATAGTAGGCATTGCATCTAGTTCCTCCATAACTGGCATTTGTTTGATGGCATCACATGCATCCTTGCGAACTTCGTTCTAGGCTGCATACAACTCGAGGTAGTGTTCAACCCAGTGTTCCATTTGTTTGCCTTCATCAGTAATGACTACACCTGTCTTGTATTTCAGAGGAGCTGTTTTTCTGACAGTTGGTCCAATTGCTTTCTTAATACCATCGTACATTGCCTTAGCATCCCTAAAATCGGCCGCTTTCTGTATACCTGTACATAAATTCAGCCATTAGTTACTTGTGCATCTCCTGGATGTTTGCTGTGCCCTGTTCTTTGCTTCTCATAGGTCATCTCGAGTTCTTTCATTTCGGTTTCTTTTGTAAGCAAGCAGGGCTTTCCGTTTAGCCTCAGTGACTGGTTCCATTTCTTCCTAATTTTGCTCGTACCAGTCCTTATTTCCTTTTCCGTTTATTCCATAGGCCAATACTGCTGAGTTGTAGATTGCACACGAGAGTTTTGCCCATTTCTTAATAACATTCCTTTCTGCTTGCACGTTTCCTGGGAAAGCACTTTCAAAATTACTGGCAAAATCCTGCTTTCTTTGTGTGTCATGAACATGATCTGTGTTGATACGGGGATGACCTCTCGGTTTAGCATGGTGACATTTCTTAGGAGTGAGCCTCAATGTGCACACCATCAGGGCGTGGTCAGTGTTGCAATCAGCACTATGATAACTTCATGTCAGTAGCACATTTTTGAGACCAGTACGCCTAGCTATGACTAAGTCAAGCTGATGCTAGTGATGAGAGTGGGGTGTCTCCAAGACACCTTGTGCTGATCCTTAAGCTGGAAATATGTGTTTGTAATACAGAGTTCATAAAAGCAGCAAACTTCAAGCAGTCTCTGGCCATTTTCATTAATTTTTCCCACCCAATAATGTTCCAGGCAATTCAGCCATATGTCAATATCTGATCCAACTCTAGCATTTAAGTCCCCTAGAATATATAGTGTCTCGGTGCTAGGTACCTTGGCTATTTTGTCGCTGAGTAAATCATAAAACAGACCCTTCTCTTCCATGCTGGATGATAAGGTGGAAGTGTACACATTTAGGATGTTGACAGTGCCACTTGAGGAGCATATTTTCAAAGCAATAATTCGCTCTGTTCCACCGGATGGTGGCACAGTACAGTCCAGCAGGGTGTTTTTAACAGCAAATCCTACATCATGAAGTCTTGGCCCGTCTTGAGACTTCCCCTGCCAGAAGAATGTGTAATTATCCTCCCTGATAGAGCCCGCATCCTGGAAGCCACGTCTCCTGCAGTCCTGCAATGTCAGCATTCAAACGATGGAGCTCTCTGTCAATTACGGCAGTCTTACGGATGAAATCAACCTCTTGGGCATCGTCAACGTACCTTGGACACATGGTCCTAACATTCTAGGTGGCAATACGAAATAGTGATTTCTTTATTATTTAATTTTTGTTGTTGGTAGGTAACTATATCAACAGGCTTGTCAAAGATTACTTCTAAGCTCCACACACCCTGTGAAGCAGGCGGATAGTGGCAGGACAGCACCTTATTGGATGGGGGCTGCCCAGCTTGAGGCAGATGGTAGCTGTCCAATGAGATGCAATGATGTCTCCCACCGTCGGAAGTGGCCCCTGGCACTCGAGTCTTACGCCAATCAGACAGAGCTTATAACCGGTAACTGCCTCTTCCCGTGTTGTGCCGAAGTCCTTGGACATTGCTGAAGTGTCCTCTCCAGGATGCCACAAGCCTGAGCAATAAATATGAAGACTCATGAGTTGTCCAATCATCACGGTCTCCCTCTCGACCTAAATGATAATATCCAGAGGAAAGGCAAGCCAATACCTCTGGTATCACTTTGGTTGCAGGAGCTGCCGGAAGGGGACGTAGTGCGCCTTCCAACCGCCTTTGGGGCCCCACTCCAGATTTTCTTTCAGGGTTTTCTCCCTTAGCCTTCATCCCTCCTGAGACCAACCACAAGGCAGTGGTGTGTTAAGGTAATTAGAGAAAGAAAAGGAATGGTAACTGAGGAGAGGGTAGGGAATAGGATATATAGGATATAGGATATTAGACGAGTCGGAACATTGTGAGGCACACTTTGTCTGGCTCCTCTGCTGAGACCTGCCTGGCTAGGTTGGACCTGCCAGTAGCTACGCTACCACCGATATAGCTCTCAGCTTCCTTGGAGCACACAAACTCTCCCGCCCACATGTGCAGTGCTACGATAAGGCAGTACCTCATGGGAGTCTTGTCTTTACAAACTCTTTAATACTACTGACTTTCTTTGCAACATTGTCCACTATTCTTCTCAATTTGTGTAGCCTGTGAATGGAGAGAAAAGCATCTCTCTCCATTCACAGGCTTACAGATTTTGATATCTTCACCTTGCACCTTAACGGTGCAGATAGTTGTGATCTTCCAGGAAGGCTTATCCTTTTTCCATTTTTTCTTGTAGGAGTGTTTAGGAGGTGCCATTTGAAATACACAAAGAGGAGTAGTTGTTCTGTGTATCAACATTCTCTAAGTCTCAGACTCCATGTAATATTGTGAAATCTGCTTCTGCTGTCTTCATCATCCATTTCTGATGGCAGGCACATGGATGTCCCATTTCTTTTGCAGCTAATTTCATTTTTATAGCATCATCATGTAATTCAGACTCTTAAAAAGGAAAATAACATTTGTGTTACAACATTTTTATGAAAAAAATCATGTTGCAAGTAATAACAATACTAATACAGTATTATTCTGTTCTGGCTCTCCTAAATAATAATGTTAATAATTGGTGTTGTTTCAGTAAAATGATATCATTTTTAACACTCTTCAACTGTGGTCAGTAGCCCTTCTCTCAATTCAGGCATTCGCTCCCGCCATCAACACCTTCAATCCTTAACAGGTGAGATGGTCACCTCTCTAACAACAAATGTTGAGTCTCCCTCTTTGTGGAAGGAAAAAAATTAAAAATTATGAAGAGAATCAACCTATGGACCTACAATGAAAAATAGTGCAATTTAACATCTATATTGTGACATTACTACAACAATTTAACACTTTAACAGCTATTTAATGGAAAGCCATAATAACCCCTATAGCAGGCACCTAGAGATGTTCATCACCAGTATAAAACTGTTCATGGTTAATAGGCTCCAAATAGATATCTTGGAAATGTCCCATACATCACAATTCCATTAATTTCTAAGTACTGAGAGCTTTCTCCACTGTCATGGTAACCCACATTGTCACATGACTCAGTATAGCATGCCACATAATTATATTTTGTTGTTGCTTACCTCTAATCACATGGATTTTGTCGATAATCTGCATCAACAACACTCATCACAAGAGGATTCACTGTCAAAATGGTTGGCTTCTGTATCAGTCCTTAGTACATTTTTTCCATGCAAATAAGTCACACTGTTTCCTCTGTGAGCCATCATCTTGGCTGTGGCTTGCCATACTAAAGCAAAAAAATTATGTACTTTGTCTCAGTGCAATACGTAACAACAGAGTGTGTTAGCCTCTTCATATACTACTCTGCCAGTGGCTTTCCACCCTCTAGCAGATATGAAAAACACAGATATCTCAATTTCACTGAGTGTGTGGCTTACCAGCATCTAGCCTTGAGCACTATTGTATTTGAATCTAATTCACTCAATGAATTATAATGTGATTACAGTTAGGCACAGAGACATTGGCAGTAGTATATACAACCCAGAAGTTCCATGTCTATTTCCATGACAACAAGTTTTTCCATCTAATTGACCTTGTCATGGCGCATTAATGACCATATTTGTCCCATGTAATATGGTACCAAAACAGACACCTGGACAATAACAAAGATGGACTATATTTCTAGAAGCATATGAACATAAGATTTTTTTAGAAGCCAGTCATCCACAGTACCACCTCTAATGCTCTATTCAAACTTCCAGTAGACACAAAAGTAGCTCTAGCTACTATCAAGAATCACATTCTAGTGGTAGTGATTCAAAGGGCCCAACAGGTGTGGCTCAAACATTCACCCGAGAGTGCATCACAACTTGTGCATTATCACCAGTTATCATTAGCTAATGGAATGTTGATAGTCTCACTGAATCCAGAAGAATGTTAGATAGTTATTCCAAATCAAATATCTGTGGAAATTTGAACTATGGCCGGTATCTGTCATCCCTGCCACACTCACCTGGACAATTTGGAACTGTTTTTAAAGTATATATGGTTGGTGGTGGCAGGCACAGTGTCTAGTTACCCATACATCACCAACATGCTGTCAGTCACTACAGATCATAAAATCTGAGGCCTAACTAATTTTCTCATATTTGATGATGATGATAATGATGTTTAGTTTGTGGGGCACTCAACTGCATGGTCATCAGCACACATAAAAAGTCCTAATTTTTACACAGTCCAATTTTTACATCATCCAAGCTAACCACTGTTACAAATGATGATGAAATGATGAGGACAACCCAAACACCCAGTCCCCGGGCAGAGAAAATATCCAACCTGGCCAGGAATCACTCATGTTTGACGTAAGCCTACTCCCATACCACACAACACAAATAACCTGAAAATACCAACAGAGATATTTTATGGTGGATACCCATAAATGTTACTACACCTCCTCCACATTCAGCTATCTCCATCCTGCACCCAAAGACCTTGATTCTGGCAGCAGTAGAGAACACCCATGGCCAGATCATGTTCACTGCAGCCACCTGGGATAGTTGTCTGTGGCACCACCAAAACTATCTCTGTCCATGGTGGTCTTGCCAACTAACCACTAACAAATGAAGAACAACAACATCATCAAATAATATCCCATGAAAAATTTCACCAGACATCACAGATGATATGTGATACTGGACCAACAGCTTCACTACAACCAAGGACAGCACTCCCATACAGGTGGCACCTTCAAGTAAAACAGTATTTCTCAGAAAGATTCTTTTAGGGAGATCCAATGGAGGGTTGTCTATTGGCAGGTTCTGCCAATTACTGGTGTAACTACCCTGATGTCTCCATGCCTATAAACACAGACTGTCAAAACAGTGCTCCAACACTGAACATCCACATACTTAGCATATTAATAATATGCCAGAGTCACTATCAGTCAAGTTGATTCTAGGCCTATTTGCTTTCCGTTGGGGTGAGGGTTTTCATGTCAGGTAATGTTAGTGAGAATAATGCTGTATCACAGATGCCACTAGACCTGGAGGTAACTAACAACAAGAGGGCACCTCAGGCCATGAAACCACCATGGCTCGATCAGCCAGCTTCATATTACTGGGACATGCATCCACTGACACCAACATATGACACCCAAATTGAACAGTAGCCATAATCTTGTTGCTATGCTCATGCGAAGTACTCACCAGTCTTCTACTATTAATGTCAACTCATGTTCACTATGGACTTTAAATAAAATATTCTATGGATTGTTGCTGTGATTAGTGGTTTCAAACTTCGGTTTTGTTCATTGATTCTCTTCTGTGCCTATTTAGTTGTCATTGCTAAGTACTCATGCCTTCAATACAGGAACTTGTAAACCTGTTCTTGATATTAACTACATTAATATTAGTGATTTAATACATATTAGCATGTCACTGACAAACCAGACTCCTTTTGCTCACCATAATTAGGAGGTGGCAGCCCATAAGATGAACACTTACTGCTGTTATCTTGGTGTAAACTGCTATTAGTATTGAAAACAATGCACAAACAAATTCATGAGGCACCATTACACATTTTCATTGGACACTGGACTATGATTTGTGTCTTTGTAACTGCTAAAGGCTTATCATTACACTTAATTTATAAATGCCAAAGGACTTTTTTTCTTTTCCTCAAACCACTACCAGTGAGGTTTTCCAGTGGAAATAATGGGAGCACAAACTGAATCTTGTACTGGTGTTGCCCACATTGGTGAAAATACAGCTGCAAGCTCTTCCATATTGTGGTATAATAAAATTTAGGAGGATTATATTTAATTAGATTCAGTTCATACATCTGTGAGCAGTTGTTTTTTTTCCTTTTCAATATTTGTTAAAAAAATTTAATTGTTCCAGATAATTTAGAAGATGCTTTGTGGTCTTTTGTAATCCAAGACACATAGAAGACTTAATTTTTTCCCTAACCATGTCAGATCCTGCATCATGGTACCAAATGGTAAGAAGGCAGTTTTTTCTGTACCTGCATACTGACACTCTTTGTGTATAGATGGGGCTTAGTGTCTAGAGAGATTTTAAGCCAAGTAGTCTCTTGTAGCCATGTATCTCATTTGAACATGAAAATCCTAACCATTTCTCTTCTGTTGGTAATGTATACTGTTTTCTTCCAATATTGTGTTTAGGAATGTAAAGAGACAAACTGCTTCCTATTTGTCAAGTAGGACCTCATCAAATTATGGGCTGTGTCTCGAATGCCATAGTTCCACAATTTTTCCTGCAATATGGTCGTATCAACACAGTCAAATGCTTTTTGTAAGTCTAGAAAGATGCCACATACATGTTCTTTGTTATCTATTGCTTGAGTGACACCTGTGATTAAGTTGGATGCTGCTGTAATGGTGGATGATCCCTTGGCAAACCCATACTGCCCCTTAGAAATCACTTTTTTGCATACCAGGAAGTTCCAGATTCTTATGTATATTACTTTCTCAAAGATTTTGGATATTCATAAATGGGTCAAAAGTTTTCGACTCGATTTCTGTTTCAATTTTTAAAAATAGGCACAACTCGAGCAATTTTCTATTCATCTGGAAATAGACCATCTTCCATATGAGAGTTGATAACTGTGGATAAAGGTGATGCAATTTCATATATACATTTCTTAAGAGTGTCCAGACTAGGACCATCATATCCTGCTGCATGGGAATTCTTTAAGCTGCTCACTATTTTAATTACTTCTTCTTTACTTGTTGGCATCAAAAATATACTTCCTGACACTGGTGTTCCTCTGAATTTGTATTTATGATTTTTAACATGATTGTTTATGCTTGAGCCAAAAGAAGCAAAGTAATTATTAAATAGATCTGCTATCTTATTCTGATCAGTTTCTATTGTGCCATTTATCAGCAAGTGTTTGTATGTTTCCTAGATTACCTATTTCTCTATTTACTAGTGACCATATGTTTTGGAGATATTATTTGAGTTCAGAATGACACTTTCAAAGTATTTCTGTTTTTCCAAAATTAGGAGGTCTACATAGTATTTCTGATACTTTTTGAACTCTTATTTTAATTTTTTATTTTTTTAATCTGGTGCTACAGAAGAATGCTGAAGATTAGATGGGCAGATCACATAACTAACGAGGAGGTATTGAATAGGATTGGGGAGAAGAGAAGTTTGTGGCACAACTTGAATAGAAGAAGGGATTGGTTGGTAGGACATGTTCTGAGGCATCAAGGGATCACCAATTTGGTATTGGAGGGCAGCTTGGAGGGTAGAAATCATAGAGGGAGACCAAGAGATGAATACACTAAACAGATACAGAAGGATGTGTGTTGCAGTAGGTACTGGGAGATGAAGAAGCATGCACAGGATAGAGTAGCATGGAGAGCTGCATCAAACCAGTCTCAGGACTGAAGACCACAACAACAACAACTCATACCATCTTAGTTTTTCTCTAGCTTCAGTGACTGAACTTGATATCCAGTTTTTGGTTACAGCATGTGACTGAATGCTCTTTTTTAAGAATGGTCAGGCTTGGTTGAGAATGTAGAATAGTTCACTTGAGAATTTGCCATAATTATGATGTGTCTTTAGAGTATTGTTCCAATTCACATTCCATAGCATATTATTCAAATGAGTTATATTTTGGTCTGTATTCATCCTAATATATCTATAGTAACTGGGTGTAGGAACCTTTTTTATGTGCACACTTAGCTCTACTACATAGTGGTCTGACAAAGCATGTATAATAGCAGAAGATGTAAAATTGTAAAGATGAATAGCAGTGATTATGTTAGCTATTGCAGACTGGTGTGTTTCAGTCTGCCTGGTTGCAGTGTTTATCAGGTATCTTACATTATATTCAAGCAGAGTATTCTTGAATAGTCTATACAAGTCACAATATATGTTCCACCCTCTCACACGCATATCATGTGGTGATTACAACAGTAAAATCAGTGAAATATGTAGATTCTTTGAAGTATTTTAACAGTCATTCTGCATATTCTGCACCTGAAAATGGAACTGTACAGTGGTAAACCAATACTGAAGTACTATGTAAGACACACTGTGAACTTTGTGACTGCTTAGAAGTGCACAAATGTAGTGGAATATATGAACTAGTATGTAATGGAGAAGGATTTGGACTGAATAGTGAAACAAAATCAAAGCAGATGACGGTGGAGTTGAAATCCACTTCTACATATTAATATAAGGAAGTTGATAGCCATAAGAAGCAAAAGAATATAATAATAGAGCCCAGTTTGTAGAGGCACAAGAGGCACAGCTGTAGACATCAATATCTCATATTAATGTTTCCGTAGTTTGAAAAAGGTTTTCCCAATTATATTACCTTTTTAAAGCAATATGAGTCTTGAGGTACAATATTTTAACTATAAATAACTTTCAAATTTGTTTCACTCACATTGCACAAGTGTACATTGTTTACAAAGTGTATGTGGTTTTTGTTTACACATAAAGCCCATAGGAGATTAGCAAACAGGTCAAACATGTTACACAAAAATTATTCATTGTGTAAGTGATAACAAAAACAGAAGTCTTGCAGTCAACATTTGGTGAAACATACCTGAGTACAGCTGAAACCCAGTGGATGCAGATATTAGATTAGATATACCTTTCATTCCAATGGGTACATAGTAAGGAGATCCTCTGGGCTGTGGAATGTGTCAGAAACCAAAAAAGACCCTTAAGCATATTTACATTTAAAAGGATATCAAACTTGTTTCCTTAGATAATGCTTAGACTATTGTAGCCATGCATCATCAAATAAAAAATATAAAATAAAAAACATTTTACAGCACTTTTTTACAATGATCAGAGTACTGCACAAAATTTGTACAGAAGTCATTCTGTATGCAACATTCATATTATGTGATCAATAACATACACACATCAGTCAGTTCTGCTAAGAAGTTCATGAATGGAGTAGAAGGTTTTGGCCCCAAATAAACACTTTAGACTCTTCTCAAAGCGAAATTCATTATTAGTTTATCTTTTTATGACTGCTGGCATGTTATTGAAAATGTGTGTTGTTGAATGGTGGACACCTTTCTGAACCAAAGTTAGTTACTTTCAATCTTTCTGAAAGTTGCTGTTATTTCTAGTACTGATTCCATAAACTGAGCTTTTGGTTTGAAAAAAATAAATAAATAAATATATATATATATATATATCTATCTATCTAAAAAGAAAGATGATGAAACTTACCAAACAAAAGCGCTGGCAGGTCGATAGACACACAAACAAACACAAACATACACACAAAATTCTAGCTTTCGCAACCAATGGTTGCCTCGTCAGGAAAGAGGGAAGGAGAAGGAAAGACAAAAGGATATGGGTTTTAAGGGAGAGGGTAAGGAGTCATTCCAATCCCGGGAGCGGAAAGACTTACCTTAGGGGGAAAAAAGGACACACACACATATCCATCCACACATCCACACACACATATATATATATATATATATATATATATATATATATATATATATATATATATATATATATATATATATATATATATATATATATCAATATAATGGAAGGAAACATTCCACGTGGGAAAAATTATATATAAAAACAAAGATGAGGTGACTTACCGAACAAAAGCGCTGGCAGGTCGATAGACACACAAACAAACACAAACACACACACAAAATTCAAGCTTTCGCAACAAACTGTTGCCTCATCAGGAAAGAGGTAAGGAGAGGGGAAGACGAAAGGAAGTGGGTTTTAAAGGAGAGGGTAAGGAGTCATTCCAATCCCGGGAGCGGAAAGACTTACCTTAGGGGGAAAAAAGGACAGGTATACACTCGCACACACGCACATATCCATCCACACATACAGACACAAGCAGACATATTTAAAGACAAAGAGTTTGGGCAGAGATGTCAGTCGAGGCAGAAGTGTAGAGGCAAAGAAGTTGTTGAAAGACAGGTGAGGTATGAGTGGCGGCAACTTGAAATTAGCGGAGATTGAGGCCTGGCGGATGACGAGAAGAGAGGATATACTGAAGGGCAAGTTCCCATCTCCGGAGTTCGGATAGGTTGGTGTTGGTGGGAAGTATCCAGATAACCCGGACGGTGTAACACTGTGCCAAGATGTGCTGGCTGTGCACCAAGGCATGTTTAGCCACAGGGTGATCCTCATTACCAACAAACACTGTCTGCCTGTGTCCATTCATGCGAATGGACAGTTTGTTGCTGGTCATTCCCACATAGAATGCATCACAGTGTAGGCAGGTCAGTTGGTAAATCACGTGGGTGCTTTCACACGTGGCTCTGCCTCTGATCGTGTACACCTTCCGGGTTACAGGACTGGAGTAGGTGGTGGTGGGAGGGTGCATGGGACAGGTTTTGCATCGGGGGCGGTTACAAGGATAGGAGCCAGAGGGTAGGGAAGGTGGTTTGGGGATTTCATAGGGATGAACTAACAGGTTACGGAGGTTAGGTGGACGGCGGAAAGACACTCTTGGCGGAGTGGGGAGGATTTCATGAAGGATGGATCTCATTTCAGGGCAGGATTTGAGGAAGTCGTATCCCTGCTGGAGAGCCACATTCAGAGTCTGGTCCAGTCCCGGAAAGTATCCTGTCACAAGTGGGGCACTTTTGTGGTTCTTCTGTGGGGGATTCTGGGTTTGAGGGGACGAGGAAGTGGCTCTGGTTATTTGCTTCTGTACCAGGTCGGGAGGGTAGTTGCGGGATGCGAAAGCTGTTTTCAGGTTGTTGGTGTAATGATTCAGGGATTCCGGACTGGAGCAGATTCGTTTGCCACGAAGACCTAGGCTGTAGGGAAGGGACCGTTTGATGTGGAATGGGTGGCAGCTGTCATAATGGAGGTACTGTTGCTTGTTGGTGGGTTTGATGTGGACGGACGTGTGAAGTTGGCCATTGGACAGGTGGAGGTCAACGTCAAGGAAAGTGGCATGGGATTTGGAGTAGGACCAGGTGAAACTGATGGAACCAAAGGAGTTGAGGTTGGAGAGGAAGTTCTGGAGTTCTTCTTCACTGTGAGTCCAGATCATGAAGATGTCATCAATAAATCTGTACCAAACTTTGGGTTGGCAGACTTGGGTAACCAAGAAGGCTTCCTCTAAGCGACCCATGAATAGGTTGGCGTACGAGGGGGCCATCCTGGTGCCCATGGCTGTTCCCTTTAATTGTTGGTATGTCTGGCCCTCAAAAGTGAAGAAGTTGTGGGTCAGGATGAAGCTGGCTAAGGTGATGAGGAAAGAGGTTTTAGGTAGGGTGGCAGGTGATCGGCGTGAAAGGAAATGCTCCATCGCAGCGAGGCCCTGGACGTGCGGAATATTTGTGTATAAGGAAGTGGCATCAATGGTTACAAGGATGGTTTCTGGGGGTAACAGATTGGGTAAGGATTCCAGGCGTTCAAGGAAGTGGTTGGTGTCCTTGATGAAGGATGGGAGACTGCATGTAATGGGTTGAAGGTGTTGATCTACGTAGGCAGAGATGCGTTCTGTGGGGGCTTGGTAACCAGCTACAATGGGGCGGCCGGGATGATTGGGTTTGTGGATTTTAGGAAGAAGGTAGAAGGTAGGGGTGCGGGGTGTCGGTGGGGTCAGGAGGTTGATGGAGTCAGGTGAAAGGTTTTGCAGGGGGCCTAAGGTTCTGAGGATTCCTTGAAGCTCCGCCTGGACATCGGGAATGGGGTTACCTTGGCAAACTTTGTATGTGGTGTTGTCTGAAAGCTGACGCAGTCCCTCAGCCACATACTCCCGACGATCAAGTACCACGGTCGTGGAACCCTTGTCCGCCGGAAGAATGACGATGGATCGGTCAGCCTTCAGATCACGGATAGCCTGGGCTTCAGCAGTGGTGATGTTGGGTGTAGGATTAAGGTTTTTTAAGAAGGATTGAGATGCAAGGCTGGAAGTCAGAAATTCCTGGAAGGTTTGGAGAGGGTGATTTTGAGGAAGAGGAGGTGGGTCCCGCTGTGACGGAGGACGGAACTGTTCCAGGCAGGGTTCAATTTGGATGGTGTCTTGAGGAGTCGGATCATTAGGAGTAGGATTAGGATCATTTTTCTTCGTGGCAAAGTGATACTTCCAGCAGAGAGTACGGGTGTAGGACAGTAAATCTTTGACGAGGGCTGTTTGGTTGAATCTGGGAGTGGGGCTGAAGGTGAGGCCTTTGGATAGGACAGAGGTTTCGGATTGGGAGAGAGGTTTGGAGGAAAGGTTAACTACTGAATTAGGGTGTTGTGGTTCCAGATTGTGTTGATCGGAATTTTGAGGTTTTGGAGGGAGTGGAGCTGGAAGTGGGAGATTGAGTAGATGGGAGAGACTGGGTTTGTGTGCAATGAGAGGAGGTTGAGGTTTGCTGGAAAGGTTGTGAAGGGTGAGTGAGTTGCCTTTCCGGAGGTGGGAAACCAGGAGATTGGATAGTTTTTTGAGGTGGAGGGTGGCATGCTGTTCTAATTTACGGTTGGCCTGTAGGAGGATGCTCTGAACAGCCGGTGTGGATGTGGGGGAGGAAAGATTAAGGACTTTTATTAAGGATAGGAGTTGACGGGTGTGTTCATTGGCTGAGTTGATGTGTAGGTGAAGGATTAGGTGGGTGAGGGCAATGGATTGTTCAGTTTGGAACTGGTATAGGGACTGATGGAAGGAAGGGTTGCAGCCAGAGATGGGAACTTTGAGTGTGAGGCCTTTGGGGGTAATGCCAAATGTCAGACAAGCCTGAGAAAATAAAATATGCGAGCGTAATCTGGCTAGGGCGAAGGCATGTTTGCGGAGGGAATGTAAATAAAACTTAATGGGGTCATTGTGGGGGTGTTGTGAGGGTGACATGGTGTTAGAAGGTGGAAAGTGTAACCTGAGGTGAAATGAAAATGAAAATAAAAATATATGGGGAGAGATAAAGGTGAACCGGAAAGAAACTGGAGATCTGGAATGAAAAAAGGCGAAAAGGTGTTGGTTACAGCTGGGCTATGTTGGACTTGGGTTGGTAGACAACGATGTGCATAAAGGTTAGGTGGTTGTGTTGCCGCCAAAACACGTTAAAGGACGGAGAAATTCGGGAAAGTTTCGAAAAAACTGCGTGTAGTATATTAAAAGGAGTGGTATTGTGGTGGCAGATTATGAAAATGAGGCTAACAATTGTCTGACGAAGAAATAATGGCGTCAAAACCTGTGGGAAGCGGCTAAAAATGATCGGTGATGTGGGAAAAACGGAAATGGAAATAAAGCGAAAGTTATTAGAACTGGCCGAAATGGTTGTTTAAAAGGTGAAAGGAGCTGTTTGTGAACTAGAAACGGTGGATATTATAGCGGCGGTAGTGCTGAAAGCGGCAAAAAAAATTTTTTGGTTATGGTTTGGAAGTGGGTTACGTATTGTTGAGTAAATATATAGGCGGGATAAAATAGTATAGCAGATTACGGTAAAAAGGAGAAGGTGAATACAAAGTGAAACTACTGGCAAAAACAGAAAGAGGAAAATAAGACGACAGAAAAGATTTCGAAATGGAACAGTGACAATAACAAACGTAATTGTTGGATTCAAATTAATGATATCAATATAATGGAAGGAAACATTCCACGTGGGAAAAATTATATATAAAAACAAAGATGAGGTGACTTACCGAACAAAAGCGCTGGCAGGTCGATAGACACACAAACAAACACAAACACACACACAAAATTCAAGCTTTCGCAACAAACTGTTGCCTCATCAGGAAAGAGGTAAGGAGAGGGGAAGACGAAAGGAAGTGGGTTTTAAAGGAGAGGGTAAGGAGTCATTCCAATCCCGGGAGCGGAAAGACTTACCTTAGGGGGAAAAAAGGACAGGTATACACTCGCACACACGCACATATCCATCCACACATACAGACACAAGCAGACATATTTAAAGACAAAGAGTTTGGGCAGAGATGTCAGTCGAGGCAGAAGTGTAGAGGCAAAGAAGTTGTTGAAAGACAGGTGAGGTATGAGTGGCGGCAACTTGAAATTAGCGGAGATTGAGGCCTGGCGGATGACGAGAAGAGAGGATATACTGAAGGGCAAGTTCCCATCTCCGGAGTTCGGATAGGTTGGTGTTGGTGGGAAGTATCCAGATAACCCGGACGGTGTAACACTGTGCCAAGATGTGCTGGCTGTGCACCAAGGCATGTTTAGCCACAGGGTGATCCTCATTACCAACAAACACTGTCTGCCTGTGTCCATTCATGCGAATGGACAGTTTGTTGCTGGTCATTCCCACATAGAATGCATCACAGTGTAGGCAGGTCAGTTGGTAAATCACGTGGGTGCTTTCACACGTGGCTCTGCCTCTGATCGTGTACACCTTCCGGGTTACAGGACTGGAGTAGGTGGTGGTGGGAGGGTGCATGGGACAGGTTTTGCATCGGGGGCGGTTACAAGGATAGGAGCCAGAGGGTAGGGAAGGTGGTTTGGGGATTTCATAGGGATGAACTAACAGGTTACGGAGGTTAGTTGGACGGCGGAAAGACACTCTTGGCGGAGTGGGGAGGATTTCATGAAGGATGGATCTCATTTCAGGGCAGGATTTGAGGAAGTCGTATCCCTGCTGGAGAGCCACACTCAGAGTCTGGTCCAGTCCCGGAAAGTATCCTGTCACAAGTGGGGCACTTTTGTGGTTCTTCTGTGGGGGATTCTGGGTTTGAGGGGACGAGGAAGTGGCTCTGGTTATTTGCTTCTGTACCAGGTCGGGAGGGTAGTTGCGGGATGCGAAAGCTGTTTTCAGGTTGTTGGTGTAATGATTCAGGGATTCCGGACTGGAGCAGATTCGTTTGCCACGAAGACCTAGGCTGTAGGGAAGGGACCGTTTGATGTGGAATGGGTGGCAGCTGTCATAATGGAGGTACTGTTGCTTGTTGGTGGGTTTGATGTGGACGGACGTGTGAAGTTGGCCATTGGACAGGTGGAGGTCAACGTCAAGGAAAGTGGCATGGGATTTGGAGTAGGACCAGGTGAAACTGATGGAACCAAAGGAGTTGAGGTTGGAGAGGAAGTTCTGGAGTTCTTCTTCACTGTGAGTCCAGATCATGAAGATGTCATCAATAAATCTGTACCAAACTTTGGGTTGGCAGACTTGGGTAACCAAGAAGGCTTCCTCTAAGCGACCCATGAATAGGTTGGCGTACGAGGGGGCCATCCTGGTGCCCATGGCTGTTCCCTTTAATTGTTGGTATGTCTGGCCCTCAAAAGTGAAGAAGTTGTGGGTCAGGATGAAGCTGGCTAAGGTGATGAGGAAAGAGGTTTTAGGTAGGGTGGCAGGTGATCGGCGTGAAAGGAAATGCTCCATCGCAGCGAGGCCCTGGACGTGCGGAATATTTGTGTATAAGGAAGTGGCATCAATGGTTACAAGGATGGTTTCTGGGGGTAACAGATTGGGTAAGGATTCCAGGCGTTCAAGGAAGTGGTTGGTGTCCTTGATGAAGGATGGGAGACTGCATGTAATGGGTTGAAGGTGTTGATCTACGTAGGCAGAGATGCGTTCTGTGGGGGCTTGGTAACCAGCTACAATGGGGCGGCCGGGATGATTGGGTTTGTGGATTTTAGGAAGAAGGTAGAAGGTAGGGGTGCGGGGTGTCGGTGGGGTCAGGAGGTTGATGGAGTCAGGTGAAAGGTTTTGCAGGGGGCCTAAGGTTCTGAGGATTCCTTGAAGCTCCGCCTGGACATCGGGAATGGGGTTACCTTGGCAAACTTTGTATGTGGTGTTGTCTGAAAGCTGACGCAGTCCCTCAGCCACATACTCCCGACGATCAAGTACCACGGTCGTGGAACCCTTGTCCGCCGGAAGAATGACGATGGATCGGTCAGCCTTCAGATCACGGATAGCCTGGGCTTCAGCAGTGGTGATGTTGGGTGTAGGATTAAGGTTTTTTAAGAAGGATTGAGATGCAAGGCTGGAAGTCAGAAATTCCTGGAAGGTTTGGAGAGGGTGATTTTGAGGAAGAGGAGGTGGGTCCCGCTGTGACGGAGGACGGAAGTGTTCCAGGCAGGGTTCAATTTGGATGGTGTCTTGAGGAGTCGGATCATTAGGAGTAGGATTAGGATCATTTTTCTTCGTGGCAAAGTGATACTTCCAGCAGAGAGTACGGGTGTAGGACAGTAATTCTTTGACGAGGGCTGTTTGGTTGAATCTGGGAGTGGGGCTGAAGGTGAGGCCTTTGGATAGGACAGAGGTTTCGGATTGGGAGAGAGGTTTGGAGGAAAGGTTAACTACTGAATTAGGGTGTTGTGGTTCCAGATTGTGTTGATCGGAATTTTGAGGTTTTGGAGGGAGTGGAGCTGGAAGTGGGAGATTGAGTAGATGGGAGAGACTGGGTTTGTGTGCAATGAGAGGAGGTTGAGGTTTGCTGGAAAGGTTGTGAAGGGTGAGTGAGTTGCCTTTCCGGAGGTGGGAAACCAGGAGATTGGATAGTTTTTTGAGGTGGAGGGTGGCATGCTGTTCTAATTTACGGTTGGCCTGTAGGAGGATGCTCTGAACAGCCGGTGTGGATGTGGGGGAGGAAAGATTAAGGACTTTTATTAAGGATAGGAGTTGACGGGTGTGTTCATTGGCTGAGTTGATGTGTAGGTGAAGGATTAGGTGGGTGAGGGCAATGGATTGTTCAGTTGGGAACTGGTATAGGGACTGATGGAAGGAAGGGTTGCAGCCAGAGATGGGAACTTTGAGTGTGAGGCCTTTGGGGGTAATGCCAAATGTCAGACAAGCCTGAGAAAATAAAATATGCGAGCGTAATCTGGCTAGGGCGAAGGCATGTTTGCGGAGGGAATGTAAATAAAACTTAATGGGGTCATTGTGGGGGTGTTGTGAGGGTGACATGGTGTTAGAAGGTGGAAAGTGTAACCTGAGGTGAAATGAAAATGAAAATAAAAATATATGGGGAGAGATAAAGGTGAACCGGAAAGAAACTGGAGATCTGGAATGAAAAAAGGCGAAAAGGTGTTGGTTACAGCTGGGCTATGTTGGACTTGGGTTGGTAGACAACGATGTGCATAAAGTTTAGGTGGTTGTGTTGCCGCCAAAACACGTTAAAGGACGGAGAAATTCGGGAAAGTTTCGAAAAAACTGCGTGTAGTATATTAAAAGGAGTGGTATTGTGGTGGCAGATTATGAAAATGAGGCTAACAATTGTCTGACGAAGAAATAATGGCGTCAAAACCTGTGGGAAGCGGCTAAAAATGATCGGTGATGTGGGAAAAACGGAAATGGAAATAAAGCGAAAGTTATTAGAACTGGCCGAAATGGTTGTTTAAAAGGTGAAAGGAGCTGTTTGTGAACTAGAAACGGTGGATATTATAGCGGCGGTAGTGCTGAAAGCGGCAAAAAAAATTTTTTGGTTATGGTTTGGAAGTGGGTTACGTATTGTTGAGTATATATATAGGCGGGATAAAATAGTATAGCAGATTACGGTAAAAAGGAGAAGGTGAATACAAAGTGAAACTACTGGCAAAAACAGAAAGAGGAAAATAAGACGACAGAAAAGATTTCGAAATGGAACAGTGACAATAACAAACGTAATTGTTGGATTCAAATTAATGATATCAATATAATGGAAGGAAACATTCCACGTGGGAAAAATTATATATAAAAACAAAGATGAGGTGACTTACCGAACAAAAGCGCTGGCAGGTCGATAGACACACAAACAAACACAAACACACACACAAAATTCAAGCTTTCGCAACAAACTGTTGCCTCATCAGGAAAGAGGTAAGGAGAGGGGAAGACGAAAGGAAGTGGGTTTTAAAGGAGAGGGTAAGGAGTCATTCCAATCCCGGGAGCGGAAAGACTTACCTTCGGGGGAAAAAAGGACAGGTATACACTCGCACACACGCACATATCCATCCACACATACAGACACAAGCAGACATATTTAAAGACAAAGAGTTTGGGCAGAGATGTCAGTCGAGGCAGAAGTGTAGAGGCAAAGAAGTTGTTGAAAGACAGGTGAGGTATGAGTGGCGGCAACTTGAAATTAGCGGAGATTGAGGCCTGGCGGATGACGAGAAGAGAGGATATACTGAAGGGCAAGTTCCCATCTCCGGAGTTCGGATAGGTTGGTGTTGGTGGGAAGTATCCAGATAACCCGGACGGTGTAACACTGTGCCAAGATGTGCTGGCTGTGCACCAAGGCATGTTTAGCCACAGGGTGATCCTCATTACCAACAAACACTGTCTGCCTGTGTCCATTCATGCGAATGGACAGTTTGTTGCTGGTCATTCCCACATAGAATGCATCACAGTGTAGGCAGGTCAGTTGGTAAATCACGTGGGTGCTTTCACACGTGGCTCTGCCTCTGATCGTGTACACCTTCCGGGTTACAGGACTGGAGTAGGTGGTGGTGGGAGGGTGCATGGGACAGGTTTTGCATCGGGGGCGGTTACAAGGATAGGAGCCAGAGGGTAGGGAAGGTGGTTTGGGGATTTCATAGGGATGAACTAACAGGTTACGGAGGTTAGTTGGACGGCGGAAAGACACTCTTGGCGGAGTGGGGAGGATTTCATGAAGGATGGATCTCATTTCAGGGCAGGATTTGAGGAAGTCGTATCCCTGCTGGAGAGCCACACTCAGAGTCTGGTCCAGTCCCGGAAAGTATCCTGTCACAAGTGGGGCACTTTTGTGGTTCTTCTGTGGGGGATTCTGGGTTTGAGGGGACGAGGAAGTGGCTCTGGTTATTTGCTTCTGTACCAGGTCGGGAGGGTAGTTGCGGGATGCGAAAGCTGTTTTCAGGTTGTTGGTGTAATGATTCAGGGATTCCGGACTGGAGCAGATTCGTTTGCCACGAAGACCTAGGCTGTAGGGAAGGGACCGTTTGATGTGGAATGGGTGGCAGCTGTCATAATGGAGGTACTGTTGCTTGTTGGTGGGTTTGATGTGGACGGACGTGTGAAGTTGGCCATTGGACAGGTGGAGGTCAACGTCAAGGAAAGTGGCATGGGATTTGGAGTAGGACCAGGTGAAACTGATGGAACCAAAGGAGTTGAGGTTGGAGAGGAAGTTCTGGAGTTCTTCTTCACTGTGAGTCCAGATCATGAAGATGTCATCAATAAATCTGTACCAAACTTTGGGTTGGCAGACTTGGGTAACCAAGAAGGCTTCCTCTAAGCGACCCATGAATAGGTTGGCGTACGAGGGGGCCATCCTGGTGCCCATGGCTGTTCCCTTTAATTGTTGGTATGTCTGGCCCTCAAAAGTGAAGAAGTTGTGGGTCAGGATGAAGCTGGCTAAGGTGATGAGGAAAGAGGTTTTAGGTAGGGTGGCAGGTGATCGGCGTGAAAGGAAATGCTCCATCGCAGCGAGGCCCTGGACGTGCGGAAT
Organism: Schistocerca piceifrons; assembly: GCF_021461385.2. Lineage (NCBI taxonomy): Eukaryota > Metazoa > Arthropoda > Insecta > Orthoptera > Acrididae > Schistocerca > Schistocerca piceifrons. Next base: position 682,064,360 of record NC_060149.1, on the reverse strand, counting down.
ATTTGTGTATAAGGAAGTGGCATCAATGGTTACAAGGATGGTTTCTGGGGGTAACAGATTGGGTAAGGATTCCAGGCGTTCAAGGAAGTGGTTGGTGTCCTTGATGAAGGATGGGAGACTGCATGTAATGGGTTGAAGGTGTTGATCTACGTAGGCAGAGATGCGTTCTGTGGGGGCTTGGTAACCAGCTACAATGGGGCGGCCGGGATGATTGGGTTTGTGGATTTTAGGAAGAAGGTAGAAGGTAGGGGTGCGGGGTGTCGGTGGGGTCAGGAGCTTGATGGAGTCAGGTGAAAGGTTTTGCAGGGGGCCTAAGGTTCTGAGGATTCCTTGAAGCTCCGCCTGGACATCGGGAATGGGGTTACCTTGGCAAACTTTGTATGTGGTGTTGTCTGAAAGCTGACGCAGTCCCTCAGCCACATACTCCCGACGATCAAGTACCACGGTCGTGGAACCCTTGTCCGCCGGAAGAATGACGATGGATCGGTCAGCCTTCAGATCACGGATAGCCTGGGCTTCAGCAGTGGTGATGTTGGGTGTAGGATTAAGGTTTTTTAAGAAGGATTGAGATGCAAGGCTGGAAGTCAGAAATTCCTGGAAGGTTTGGAGAGGGTGATTTTGAGGAAGAGGAGGTGGGTCCCGCTGTGACGGAGGACGGAAGTGTTCCAGGCAGGGTTCAATTTGGATGGTGTCTTGAGGAGTCGGATCATTAGGAGTAGGATTAGGATCATTTTTCTTCGTGGCAAAGTGATACTTCCAGCAGAGAGTACGGGTGTAGGACAGTAATTCTTTGACGAGGGCTGTTTGGTTGAATCTGGGAGTGGGGCTGAAGGTGAGGCCTTTGGATAGGACAGAGGTTTCGGATTGGGAGAGAGGTTTGGAGGAAAGGTTAACTACTGAATTAGGGTGTTGTGGTTCCAGATTGTGTTGATCGGAATTTTGAGGTTTTGGAGGGAGTGGAGCTGGAAGTGGGAGATTGAGTAGATGGGAGAGACTGGGTTTGTGTGCAATGAGAGGAGGTTGAGGTTTGCTGGAAAGGTTGTGAAGGGTGAGTGAGTTGCCTTTCCGGAGGTGGGAAACCAGGAGATTGGATAGTTTTTTGAGGTGGAGGGTGGCATGCTGTTCTAATTTACGGTTGGCCTGTAGGAGGATGCTCTGAACAGCCGGTGTGGATGTGGGGGAGGAAAGATTAAGGACTTTTATTAAGGATAGGAGTTGACGGGTGTGTTCATTGGCTGAGTTGATGTGTAGGTGAAGGATTAGGTGGGTGAGGGCAATGGATTGTTCAGTTGGGAACTGGTATAGGGACTGATGGAAGGAAGGGTTGCAGCCAGAGATGGGAACTTTGAGTGTGAGGCCTTTGGGGGTAATGCCAAATGTCAGACAAGCCTGAGAAAATAAAATATGCGAGCGTAATCTGGCTAGGGCGAAGGCATGTTTGCGGAGGGAATGTAAATAAAACTTAATGGGGTCATTGTGGGGGTGTTGTGAGGGTGACATGGTGTTAGAAGGTGGAAAGTGTAACCTGAGGTGAAATGAAAATGAAAATAAAAATATATGGGGAGAGATAAAGGTGAACCGGAAAGAAACTGGAGATCTGGAATGAAAAAAGGCGAAAAGGTGTTGGTTACAGCTGGGCTATGTTGGACTTGGGTTGGTAGACAACGATGTGCATAAAGTTTAGGTGGTTGTGTTGCCGCCAAAACACGTTAAAGGACGGAGAAATTCGGGAAAGTTTCGAAAAAACTGCGTGTAGTATATTAAAAGGAGTGGTATTGTGGTGGCAGATTATGAAAATGAGGCTAACAATTGTCTGACGAAGAAATAATGGCGTCAAAACCTGTGGGAAGCGGCTAAAAATGATCGGTGATGTGGGAAAAACGGAAATGGAAATAAAGCGAAAGTTATTAGAACTGGCCGAAATGGTTGTTTAAAAGGTGAAAGGAGCTGTTTGTGAACTAGAAACGGTGGATATTATAGCGGCGGTAGTGCTGAAAGCGGCAAAAAAAATTTTTTGGTTATGGTTTGGAAGTGGGTTACGTATTGTTGAGTATATATATAGGCGGGATAAAATAGTATAGCAGATTACGGTAAAAAGGAGAAGGTGAATACAAAGTGAAACTACTGGCAAAAACAGAAAGAGGAAAATAAGACGACAGAAAAGATTTCGAAATGGAACAGTGACAATAACAAACGTAATTGTTGGATTCAAATTAATGATATCAATATAATGGAAGGAAACATTCCACGTGGGAAAAATTATATATAAAAACAAAGATGAGGTGACTTACCGAACAAAAGCGCTGGCAGGTCGATAGACACACAAACAAACACAAACACACACACAAAATTCAAGCTTTCGCAACAAACTGTTGCCTCATCAGGAAAGAGGTAAGGAGAGGGGAAGACGAAAGGAAGTGGGTTTTAAAGGAGAGGGTAAGGAGTCATTCCAATCCCGGGAGCGGAAAGACTTACCTTAGGGGGAAAAAAGGACAGGTATACACTCGCACACACGCACATATCCATCCACACATACAGACACAAGCAGACATATTTAAAGACAAAGAGTTTGGGCAGAGATGTCAGTCGAGGCAGAAGTGTAGAGGCAAAGAAGTTGTTGAAAGACAGGTGAGGTATGAGTGGCGGCAACTTGAAATTAGCGGAGATTGAGGCCTGGCGGATGACGAGAAGAGAGGATATACTGAAGGGCAAGTTCCCATCTCCGGAGTTCGGATAGGTTGGTGTTGGTGGGAAGTATCCAGATAACCCGGACGGTGTAACACTGTGCCAAGATGTGCTGGCTGTGCACCAAGGCATGTTTAGCCACAGGGTGATCCTCATTACCAACAAACACTGTCTGCCTGTGTCCATTCATGCGAATGGACAGTTTGTTGCTGGTCATTCCCACATAGAATGCATCACAGTGTAGGCAGGTCAGTTGGTAAATCACGTGGGTGCTTTCACACGTGGCTCTGCCTCTGATCGTGTACACCTTCCGGGTTACAGGACTGGAGTAGGTGGTGGTGGGAGGGTGCATGGGACAGGTTTTGCATCGGGGGTGGTTACAAGGATAGGAGCCAGAGGGTAGGGAAGGTGGTTTGGGGATTTCATAGGGATGAACTAACAGGTTACGGAGGTTAGGTGGACGGCGGAAAGACACTCTTGGCGGAGTGGGGAGGATTTCATGAAGGATGGATCTCATTTCAGGGCAGGATTTGAGGAAGTCGTATCCCTGCTGGAGAGCCACATTCAGAGTCTGGTCCAGTCCCGGAAAGTATCCTGTCACAAGTGGGGCACTTTTGTGGTTCTTCTGTGGGGGATTCTGGGTTTGAGGGGACGAGGAAGTGGCTCTGGTTATTTGCTTCTGTACCAGGTCGGGAGGGTAGTTGCGGGATGAAGCTGGCTAAGGTGATGAGGCCTCATCACCTTAGCCAGCTTCATCCTGACCCACAACTTCTTCACTTTTGAGGGCCAGACATACCAACAATTAAAGGGAACAGCCATGGGCACCAGGATGGCCCCCTCGTACGCCAACCTATTCATTGGTCGCTTAGAGGAAGCCTTCTTGGTTACCCAAGTCTGCCAACCCAAAGTTTGGTACTGATTTATTGATGACATCTTCATGATCTGGACTCACAGTGAAGAAGAACTCCAGAACTTCCTCTCCAACCTCAACTCCTTTGGTTCCATCAGTTTCACCTGGTCCTACTCCAAATCCCATGCCACTTTCCTTGACGTTGACCTCCACCTGTCCAATGGCCAACTTCACACGTCCGTCCACATCAAACCCACCAACAAGCAACAGTACCTCCATTATGACAGCTGCCACCCATTCCACATCAAATGGTCCCTTCCCTACAGCCTAGGTCTTCGTGGCAAACGAATCTGCTCCAGTCCGGAATCCCTGAATCATTACACCAAGAACCTGAAAACAGCTTTCGTATCCCGCAACTACCCTCCCGACCTGGTACAGAAGCAAATAACCAGAGCCACTTCCTCGTCCCCTCAAACCCAGAATCCCCCACAGAAGAACCACAAAAGTGCCCCACTTGTGACAGGATACTTTCCGGGACTGGACCAGACTCTGAATGTGGCTCTCCAGCAGGGATACGACTTCCTCAAATCCTGCCCTGAAATGAGATCCATCCTTCATGAAATCCTCCCCACTCCGCCAAGAGTGTCTTTCCGCCGTCCACCTAACCTCCATAACCTGTTAGTTCATCCCTATGAAATCCCCAAACCACCTTCCCTACCCTCTGGCTCCTATCCTTGTAACCGCCCCCGATGCAAAACCTGTCCCATGCACCCTCCCACCACCACCTACTCCAGTCCTGTAACCCGGAAGGTGTACACGATCAGAGGCAGAGCCACGTGTGAAAGCACCCACGTGATTTACCAACTGACCTGCCTACACTGTGATGCATTCTATGTGGGAATGACCAGCAACAAACTGTCCATTCGCATGAATGGACACAGGCAGACAGTGTTTGTTGGTAATGAGGATCACCCTGTGGCTAAACATGCCTTGGTGCACAGCCAGCACATCTTGGCACAGTGTTACACCGTCCGGGTTATCTGGATACTTCCCACCAACACCAACCTATCCGAACTCCGGAGATGGGAACTTGCCCTTCAGTATATCCTCTCTTCTCGTCATCCGCCAGGCCTCAATCTCCGCTAATTTCAAGTTGCCGCCACTCATACCTCACCTGTCTTTCAACAACTTCTTTGCCTCTACACTTCTGCCTCGACTGACATCTCTGCCCAAACTCTTTGTCTTTAAATATGTCTGCTTGTGTCTGTATGTGTGGATGGATATGTGCGTGTGTGCGAGTGTATACCTGTCCTTTTTTCCCCCTAAGGTAAGTCTTTCCGCTCCCGGGATTGGAATGACTCCTTACCCTCTCCTTTAAAACCCACTTCCTTTCGTCTTCCCCTCTCCTTACCTCTTTCCTGATGAGGCAACAGTTTGTTGCGAAAGCTTGAATTTTGTGTGTGTGTTTGTGTTTTTTTGTGTGTCTATCGACCTGCCAGCGCTTTTGTTCGGTAAGTCACCTCATCTTTGTTTTTATATATAATTTTTCCCACGTGGAATGTTTCCTTCCATTATATTGATATCATTAATTTGAATCCAACAATTACGTTTGTTATTGTCACTGTTCCATTTCGAAATCTTTTCTGTCGTCTTATTTTCCTCTTTTTGTTTTTGCCAGTAGTTTCACTTTGTATTCACCTTCTCCTTTTTACCGTAATCTGCTATACTATTTTATCCCGCCTATATATATACTCAACAATACGTAACCCACTTCCAAACCATAACCAAAAAATTTTTTTTGCCGCTTTCAGCACTACCGCCGCTATAATATCCACCGTTTCTAGTTCACAAACAGCTCCTTTCACCTTTTAAACAACCATTTCGGCCAGTTCTAATAACTTTCGCTTTATTTCCATTTCCGTTTTTCCCACATCACCGATCATTTTTAGCCGCTTCCCACAGGTTTTGACGCCATTATTTCTTCGTCAGACAATTGTTAGCCTCATTTTCATAATCTGCCACCACAATACCACTCCTTTTAATATACTACACGCAGTTTTTTCGAAACTTTCCCGAATTTCTCCGTCCTTTAACGTGTTTTGGCGGCAACACAACCACCTAACCTTTATGCACATCGTTGTCTACCAACCCAAGTCCAACATAGCCCAGCTGTAACCAACACCTTTTCGCCTTTTTTCATTCCAGATCTCCAGTTTCTTTCCGGTTCACCTTTATCTCTCCCCATATATTTTTATTTTCATTTTCATTTCACCTCAGGTTACACTTTCCACCTTCTAACACCATGTCACCCTCACAACACCCCCACAATGACCCCATTAAGTCTTATTTACATTCCCTCCGCAAACATGCCTTCGCCCTAGCCAGATTACGCTCGCATATTTTATTTTCCTCTTTCTGTTTTTGCCAGTAGTTTCACTTTGTATTCACCTTCTCCTTTTTACCGTAATCTGCTATACTATTTTATCCCGCCTATATATATACTCAACAATACGTAACCCACTTCCAAACCATAACCAAAAAATTGGCAAACGAATCTGCTCCAGTCCGGAATCCCTGAATCATTACACCAAGAACCTGAAAACAGCTTTCGTATCCCGCAACTACCCTCCCGACCTGGTACAGAAGCAAATAACCAGAGCCACTTCCTCGTCCCCTCAAACCCAGAATCCCCCACAGAAGAACCACAAAAGTGCCCCACTTGTGACAGGATACTTTCCGGGACTGGACCAGACTCTGAATGTGGCTCTCCAGCAGGGATACGACTTCCTCAAATCCTGCCCTGAAATGAGATCCATCCTTCATGAAATCCTCCCCACTCCGCCAAGAGTGTCTTTCCGCCGTCCACCTAACCTCCATAACCTGTTAGTTCATCCCTATGAAATCCCCAAACCACCTTCCCTACCCTCTGGCTCCTATCCTTGTAACCGCCCCCGATGCAAAACCTGTCCCATGCACCCTCCCACCACCACCTACTCCAGTCCTGTAACCCGGAAGGTGTACACGATCAGAGGCAGAGCCACGTGTGAAAGCACCCACGTGATTTACCAACTGACCTGCCTACACTGTGATGCATTCTATGTGGGAATGACCAGCAACAAACTGTCCATTCGCATGAATGGACACAGGCAGACAGTGTTTGTTGGTAATGAGGATCACCCTGTGGCTAAACATGCCTTGGTGCACAGCCAGCACATCTTGGCACAGTGTTACACCGTCCGGGTTATCTGGATACTTCCCACCAACACCAACCTATCCGAACTCCGGAGATGGGAACTTGCCCTTCAGTATATCCTCTCTTCTCGTCATCCGCCAGGCCTCAATCTCCGCTAATTTCAAGTTGCCGCCACTCATACCTCACCTGTCTTTCAACAACTTCTTTGCCTCTACACTTCTGCCTCGACTGACATCTCTGCCCAAACTCTTTGTCTTTAAATATGTCTGCTTGTGTCTGTATGTGTGGATGGATATGTGTGTGTGTGCGAGTGTATACCTGTCCTTTTTTCCCCCTAAGGTAAGTCTTTCCGCTCCCGGGATTGGAATGACTCCTTACCCTCTCCTTTAAAACCCACTTCCTTTCGTCTTCCCCTCTCCTTACCTCTTTCCTGATGAGGCAACAGTTTGTTGCGAAAGCTTGAATTTTGTGTGTGTGTTTGTGTTTTTTTGTGTGTCTATCGACCTGCCAGCGCTTTTGTTCGGTAAGTCACCTCATCTTTGTTTTTATATATAATTTTTCCCACGTGGAATGTTTCCTTCCATTATATTGATATCATTAATTTGAATCCAACATTTACGTTTGTTATTGTCACTGTTCCATTTCGAAATCTTTTCTGTCGTCTTATTTTCCTCTTTTTGTTTTTGCCAGTAGTTTCACTTTGTATTCACCTTCTCCTTTTTACCGTAATCTGCTATACTATTTTATCCCGCCTATATATATACTCAACAATACGTAACCCACTTCCAAACCATAACCAAAAAATTTTTTTTGCCGCTTTCAGCACTACCGCCGCTATAATATCCACCGTTTCTAGTTCACAAACAGCTCCTTTCACCTTTTAAACAACCATTTCGGCCAGTTCTAATAACTTTCGCTTTATTTCCATTTCCGTTTTTCCCACATCACCGATCATTTTTAGCCGCTTCCCACAGGTTTTGACGCCATTATTTCTTCGTCAGACAATTGTTAGCCTCATTTTCATAATCTGCCACCACAATACCACTCCTTTTAATATACTACACGCAGTTTTTTCGAAACTTTCCCGAATTTCTCCGTCCTTTAACGTGTTTTGGCGGCAACACAACCACCTAACCTTTATGCACATCGTTGTCTACCAACCCAAGTCCAACATAGCCCAGCTGTAACCAACACCTTTTCGCCTTTTTTCATTCCAGATCTCCAGTTTCTTTCCGGTTCACCTTTATCTCTCCCCATATATTTTCATTTTCATTTTCATTTCACCTCAGGTTACACTTTCCACCTTCTAACACCATGTCACCCTCACAACACCCCCACAATGACCCCACTTCCAAACCATAACCAAAAAATTTTTTTTGCCGCTTTCAGCACTACCGCCGCTATAATATCCACCGTTTCTAGTTCACAAACAGCTCCTTTCACCTTTTAAACAACCATTTCGGCCAGTTCTAATAACTTTCGCTTTATTTCCATTTCCGTTTTTCCCACATCACCGATCATTTTTAGCCGCTTCCCACAGGTTTTAACGCCATTATTTCTTCGTCAGACAATTGTTAGCCTCATTTTCATAATCTGCCACCACAATACCACTCCTTTTAATATACTACACGCAGTTTTTTCGAAATTTTCCCGAATTTCTCCGTCCTTTAACGTGTTTTGGCGGCAACACAACCACCTAACCTTTATGCACATCGTTGTCTACCAACCCAAGTCCAACATAGCCCAGCTGTAACCAACACCTTTTCGCCTTTTTTCATTCCAGATCTCCAGTTTCTTTCCGGTTCACCTTTATCTCTCCCCATATATTTTTATTTTCATTTTCATTTCACCTCAGGTTACACTTTCCACCTTCTAACACCATGTCACCCTCACAACACCCCCACAATGACCCCATTAAGTTTTATTTACATTCCCTCCGCAAACATGCCTTCGCCCTAGCCAGATTACGCTCGCATATTTTATTTTCTCAGGCTTGTCTGACATTTGGCATTACCCCCAAAGGCCTCACACTCAAAGTTCCCATCTCTGGCTGCAACCCTTCCTTCCATCAGTCCCTATACCAGTTCCAAACTGAACAATCCATTGCCCTCACCCACCTAATCCTTCACCTACACATCAACTCAGCCAATGAACACACCCGTCAACTCCTATCCTTAATAAAAGTCCTTAATCTTTCCTCCCCCACATCCACACCGGCTGTTCAGAGCATCCTCCTACAGGCCAACCGTAAATTAGAACAGCATGCCACCCTCCACCTCAAAAAACTATCCAATCTCCTGGTTTCCCACCTCCGGAAAGGCAACTCACTCACCCTTCACAACCTTTCCAGCAAACCTCAACCTCCTCTCATTGCACACAAACCCAGTCTCTCCCATCTACTCAATCTCCCACTTCCAGCTCCACTCCCTCCAAAACCTCAAAATTCCGATCAACACAATCTGGAACCACAACACCCTAATTCAGTAGTTAACCTTTCCTCCAAACCTCTCTCCCAATCCGAAACCTCTGTCCTATCCAAAGGCCTCACCTTCAGCCCCACTCCCAGATTCAACCAAACAGCCCTCGTCAAAGATTTACTGTCCTACACCCGTACTCTCTGCTGGAAGTATCACTTTGCCACGAAGAAAAATGATCCTAATCCTACTCCTAATGATCCGACTCCTCAAGACACCATCCAAATTGAACCCTGCCTGGAACAGTTCCGTCCTCCGTCACAGCGGGACCCACCTCCTCTTCCTCAAAATCACCCTCTCCAAACCTTCCAGGAATTTCTGACTTCCAGCCTTGCATCTCAATCCTTCTTAAAAAACCTTAATCCTACACCCAACATCACCACTGCTGAAGCCCAGGCTATCCGTGATCTGAAGGCTGACCGATCCATCGTCATTCTTCCGGCGGACAAGGGTTCCACGACCGTGGTACTTGATCGTCGGGAGTATGTGGCTGAGGGACTGCGTCAGCTTTCAGACAACACCACATACAAAGTTTGCCAAGGTAACCCCATTCCCGATGTCCAGGCGGAGCTTCAAGGAATCCTCAGAACCTTAGGCCCCCTGCAAAACCTTTCACCTGACTCCATCAACCTCCGTCCGGGTTATCTGGATACTTCCCACCAACACCAACCTATCCGAACTCCGGAGATGGGAACTTGCCCTTCAGTATATCCTCTCTTCTCGTCATCCGCCAGGCCTCAATCTCCGCTAATTTCAAGTTGCCGCCACTCATACCTCACCTGTCTTTCAACAACTTCTTTGCCTCTACACTTCTGCCTCGACTGACATCTCTGCCCAAACTCTTTGTCTTTAAATATGTCTGCTTGTGTCTGTATGTGTGGATGGATATGTGCGTGTGTGCGAGTGTATACCTGTCTTTTTTTCCCCCTGAGGTAAGTCTTTCCGCTCCCGGGATTGGAATGACTCCTTACCCTCTCCTTTAAAACCCACTTCCTTTCGTCTTCCCCTCTCCTTACCTCTTTCCTGATGAGGCAACAGTTTGTTGCGAAAGCTTGAATTTTGTGTGTGTGTTTGTGTTTGTTTGTGTGTCTATCGACCTGCCAGCGCTTTTGTTCGGTAAGTCACCTCATTGTTGTTTTTATATATATATATATATATATATATATATATATATATATATATATATATATAATGACAAATTTCATCAAGGAATAAATATATTTGAGAGCCATAGTTAGTATTCCCACTTCCTTAAACAGCCTAAGGTTCACACCACAAATAATTCATATTGCATGCTTTGGGGGTTGTAAAACCTTATATTGGCTTGATTGGTTACTACTCCAGAAAATAATCCCATCTGTAATTATGGAGTGAAAGTATGCATAGCACACTAGCTTCTTTATTTTTTTATGACCTATGTCTGACAACACTTGCATAGCAAATAGAGATTTGTTTAGACACTTCAGCAGTTCTGTGGTATGCTCCGCATAGTTAAATTTGTTGTCAAGCTGTAATCCAAAGAGTTTAATGCCATCAATGTCTTCTATGTTGTTGTCATCATATTTTAGGCATATAATGGCAGGAAACCTTTTACAAGTTCAGGACTGCATATTGTATGTTTTTCCCAGGTTTAGTGACAGAGAATTGGCTAGGAAACATTTATTAACATCCATGAAAATTTCATATGCAGACTTTTCTAAGGCTGTAATTGATTTACTGCTTATTGCAATGTTTGTATCATCTGCTAACAAAACAAACTTCATATCTGGTATTGTTATTGATGGAAGGCCATTGATATACACAAGGAAAAGTAAGTGCCCCAAGAATATTGTGTGTACTTAGCATTCCAGACTGGAGACAATACAATGCAGCAGAAGCAGTTGTTACAGAAGGCCCACTTGATCTGACTACACTCGACAGAAAAATTACCACAGTAACAGTGTCTGCAATAGATCAACCATAGCAAAGTAATTCCTTTTCATTGTTGTATGTGAATGAGTAAGCTTTCATAACAACCATTCAAATATTCTGAATGTTGATAGAATGTATATGGGTATGTAAATTAACAACCAAAATTTGTACAGAACTGGACCCTCCACTCATTTGTAGTAATTTCAAGAAATTATGGAACATAAGAATCTAATTTTCTTGAACACTATTGCAACCCAAACTTGCTGAATATATCAACACAGTACTATAGCAGCACTTGTGTTACATTACACCTGCAACAAAATTTGTGATCTGGTGCAAGTAATTTTAATATCTTACAACTTCAATAAATGAAACTTCCTGGCAGATTAAAACTGTGTGCCGGACTGAGACACAAACTAGGGACCTTTGCCTTTTGTGGGCAAGTGCTCTACCGACTGAGCTACCCAAGCACGACTCACGCCCCATCCTCACAGCTCTACTTCTGCCAGTAACTCATCTCCTACCTTCCAAACAATTTCATTCTAGAAACTTCAATAAATGGTTATCAATGGAATTACTTGAGATAATCTTTTATCTTAACCTTTAACACATACAAGTGGACACACTAATCACTGTTAACTTCCATAACCAGGTCAGCTTAACATACATTTGTAGCAAAATAGCCTGTATCGTTGAGAAATTGAAACTGAGCAACACATATAAATTATGCACATTACCTGGAAGAAAATCTAAATATAGAGAAAGAATAAAGATATCAGTTAATGCTACTCTCAAAAAGTCAGTACTAGAGAAATTTCATATATCAGGGATAAAAATCTATGCTCACACATCATAATGTAAATTCATATATAAGCACATACTTACGCTAGTGTTAAACTTATGTTGTGGACAGGTTGTGCAATTTAACTGAAGATATTGAAATAACTCAAAAACAACATTTTGGATCCAAAAAAATTTATAAGTAAAATTTGTTTGTCTTTGAGGGCCACATCCATATCAATCTCAACCCTCACACCACACCCAAGTGTGGGGGTGTGAGAGAGAGGGGGGGGGACAACTTTGAAATCTTAATTGAAAACCCCCATATTTTATTGTCAATGTGTATTCTCTGCAAAAAAATGAATAAGTTTTGTCTGAAACATTTTTTTTTTTGTTACACAACAACTGGTGCTGTCATTAGAAAAATCAACATGGATAGAAAATCGTATATTTTAAAATATTATCCAGTGACACTCGTATTAGCCTCTCACCTTCACACTGTGAGGGTAGGATAGGCATTTATGTCATAACTGTTAATGGGACTGCACTGCCTGTTATAATAATTTTTAGTTGACTACATGGCCACAGTGATGCATGGGGCAGTTTCCTTATCACTTTTTTGGAGGAATACAATGTATTATTGTGAAAGTTTTCCCTGTCCTACCCTTGCAGCATGGTGATGGGTGGCTAATTCATGTGTTATTGGATAACATTTTGAAACGTATAATTTTTTACCCATTATGAATTTTCTGATTACAGTGTCATCTGTCATGAAATGAAAAAAATGTTTCAGACAAAACTCATGTATTATTGTCTGTAGAATCCAAAACTGTAGTAACAAAGGGGGGTTCCATGGAGCAGCTTGGATGATTGAGTTGGGTATCATTGGATGATCCCTCTGAGATGAAAAAATTTTAACTGTGAATTGTTTGGATCCCATGTGTAATTTTTGAGATATTTCAATGCTTTCAGTTAAATTGAACACCCTGTATATGCCCTGTTATGTATTCTACAGACTGACATAATTTCATCAGGTTAAGGTATTATGTTTTGTGCTTTAACTATTATTTTTCAGTAGTTTAAAGTATTTCACAAACTGTAGCAGGAGTCTTTTATTTAGATGTGATTCAAAATGTGGAAAAACATATTTCTATTGACCTAACCATCATAGGGAGTGAAAGGCTATTTACAATTTGTACAGAAACCAGATGGCAGTTATAAGAGTCGAGGGACTTGAAAGGGAAGCAGTGGTTGGGAAGGGAGTGAGACAGGGTTGTAGCCTCTCCCTGATGTTATTCAGTCTGTATATTGAGCAAGCAGTGAAGGAAACAAAAGAAAAAATTTGGAGTAGGTATTAAAATCCATGGAGGAGAAATAAAAACTTTGAGGTTCGCTGATGACTTTGTAATTCTGTCAGAGACAGAAAAGGACTTGGAAGAGCAGTTGAACAGAATGGATAGTGTCTTGAAAGCAGGATATAAGATGAACATCAACAAAAGCAAAACGAGGATAATGGAATGTAGTCGAATTAAGTCGGGTGATGCTGAAGGAATTAGATTAGGAAATGAGACACTTACAGTAGTAAAGGAGTTTTACTATTTGAGGAGCAAAATAACTGATGATGGTCAAAGTAGAGAGGATATAAAATTTAGACTGGCAATGGCAAGGAAAGCGTTTCTGAAGAAGAGAAATTTGTTAACATCGAGTATAGATTTAAGTGTCAGGCAGTCGTTTCTCAAAGTATTTCTATGGAGTGTAGCCATGTATGGAAGTGAAACATGGATGATAACTAGTCTGGACAAGAAGAGAATAGAAGCTATCAAAATGTGGTGCTACAGAAGAATGCTGAAGATTAGGTGAGTAGATCATATAACTAATGAGGAAGTATTGAATAGGATTGAAGAGAAGAGAAGTTTGGGGCACAACTTGACTAGAAGAAGGGATCAGTTGGTAGGACATGTTCTGAGGCATCAAATCGTAGAGGGAAACCAAGAGATGAATACACTAAAGAGATACAGAAGGATGTAGGTTGCAGTAGGTACTGGGAGATAAAGAAGCTTGCACAAGATAGAGTAGCATGGAGAGCTGCATCAAACCAGTATCAGGACTGAAGACCACAACAGCAACAGCAAGCACCATCACAGATCCTCCACCATGCTTAAGAAGAAGAAGAACACAATTTATAGTGGGCACACTCACTGGTGTTCTTTGTATGTTATCAGTTCCTAACGTCTCAAGTGTCAGATTCATTGAATAACATTAAATGCTTCCATATGCCACTAGAGGCTTGCACAGGATAGAGGACCTGTGTGCTGGCAGGAACACCATAATAATTTAGCAAATATTTCCCATCATAAATCCATATTGCACAACCTGCTCTGTAGATAAATTTTGACCTCAGTACTCTCTTATATTTTACTTGTTATCTTGTTTTTGATAAGAATCGTAATTTATGGTCTGTTTTTATTATGGTGCTCAGATTTCCCTCCACTATTGTGCTTAGCAGGTAAAGATTTATCATTCATTTGAGATATGTGTTCACACGAGATACAGATAAAATTACATGCCTCTATTAGATTAGAGCTCAAAGTCATAAAAACATCAGCTGAGCAGACATCAACAATTTGTCCTTGACAGAGATCTGTAATGTTCCACATGAAGTAGATACAGGATGCAACTTCAAATTATCTTTCACAATTAATAGTCCATTTACGATTGACCTTTCAAACCTTACTGACAAATTTTGTACATTTTTAAATATATTCTCATGCCTCTTTGCTTTACTGCTTCTAAAAGGCTTCCTTGATAGATTGACTGTGCTCTTTCCAAATGAGACTTGCAGTCAGGATATCACCCATATACACTGCTAGTTTGGACAGTAAATCATCTTTTAGTACCTGACACCATCCACTTATGAAGACACAAATGCTAAAACAAAAACAAAAAGGCCAATCTGCAAACTGGTAAAACACCTCTTGTACATAAAAGCCATGTGCTTATGAGATTTGTGTGTCCACAATGTACATGTCTTTCAATACCGAGAGAAGTCTTTCACTGTGGAGCATATTTTTACTAGTCAACATTAAACCATAGAGCTGCTCTCAGTCTGTGACTTTTTTTTTCTAATGCAAGATCAAAGACTTCCTCCCTTCCCTTACATAATTTCACTGAATCCAGGTATATGGACTATAGCTCTGCAGATGACGGTGGGCCAAATTTCAATGTAACACTTATCCTGGACTAGCATTCAACTATCTTGAAGCCTTTCATTACATTACAGAAATCACCTTGCTAGGCTACCTTCTGCCTACATAATGAGATAAGCCTGTACTAAGAACTATTCATTGATTTCAGTATTAAAATATGCACAAAGTCACAATACTTCCCTTTATTTTTGTGCATATGATATGTGTGGCCCATTTGCTCACATTTACAGGTTTGACAACACAGAGATTCTGGAGTTACTCTGACTCCTTTTTTATTATTGGTTGAAGAGAAATTAGTACAAAGACTGTTCCAAAAAGCTGAGTATTTGCTGTTGGTTTAAATGTAATATGGGCTTTGAAATCATCGGAACATCCAAGGTAGATCTCAAAGTTCTCCACAAAGTTCCTCCAAATTGAGAAATTGAATGTCTTATACCACATTTCACTTTAAAGAACTGGATACTTTTTATCACTTGCTTTTGACTGGCTTTTGCTCTGAGCATAAGCCTGAGTGGTATTCTTTTCTTGTTAGAAGAAGTTGTACAGTTGTCGGCTAGTGACATTGGTGGTAAACCTGTTTTTTAGTACATTATCACGTTAAATAACGTTACTGTTGGTCTTGTGTCTACTTGAAATGATAATAGCTGTTTACTGATGTCATAGAAATATCATATGGTGTACAACAGTGTACTACAAAATTTTATATATTGATGAAAAATTTCAAATTTTGTACTTTGTTTGAGGCATATTAGAAAACATTGCATCTGTGCATAGTAGAAAGCTACTTAACTAAATTTTCTCCATTGTTGCAGTGGTGATTGTTTATGATCTTACTTCACTACTTTGCATTCCACGAAGAAACATAAATGTAGCAGCCTTATTAATGAAATGACATGTGCTACGTGCTGGTTTCATCTTCACTTTACTGCCGAAGCTACTTAATTGATTTTGACAAGCTTTTAATGCAGACTGATTGCAGAGTACACTGAACTGAAGATTCAATAAACACTAACTGAATTGGCAGGCTTTGCAAACTTACCATAAATAAAGTTAATCAATCCTGACCTTTAGCGATATTTAAACATGCTTTATTTTGGTTAGAGACAGCTGCAATGCTGGTAGATTGCATTACAATAAACCAATGTTTTCATTCATGCTAAATAAAGCAGTGCATGCAAAAAGCCAACTGTGGTTCATGAGCAAGAAGGCAACTGCTGTTCAGAGTGGTTTATTAATTGTTTCAAATTCTTGCTGCTCCAATATCAAGTCCACATTCAATTCTTTATTTGGTGTGGTGCATGCCTGGGGCATGCTTGCTGCAGTTGCCAGTCTCAGCTCTTGTCTGATGTGCCAAGTATCTGCAGTACATTTATGTAATCTGCACATTAACACTATTTCTAGTTGTGGTTATTGGTAATACTTGATGTAGTATAGGGGACTGTAATTTTAAGGAATTGTGTCGTATCTCCTCCATTTGTCTCATAATGCATGAGTCTGTTTGAATAAAGGAACCCATATATGTTGTCTGAGATTATTGGCATCTAAAGAAATATTTATGTCCGAATTTCTGTCAATCTGGTGGTAATGATAGAATGCTGCTAGTGACACACACATTTATACAAACGACAATGTTTCTGGGTCAGCCACTGGGGCTAGCATATGTAGTGAATTAAACATCTCTTGTCCAGTCCACAACAAAAAGCAGGCTATTTGACTGACACTGTCTCATACCTGACAAACTGGAAAATTCTGTTGCAGTGGCAGTGCAATGGATAATACCTATGCTAAAGGAGATTTATGCATTTATAAGATGTAGCTCAGGAATATCTACTCTTCTGTCAACTACACCATCCAGTCACATTAATGTGACACCCTGTCAAAAGCCGGAATAACCACCTTTTGAAGTGTGACCATCTGTGAAACATGCTGCAACAGAGTCAATGAGGTTTTGGAGGGTACTGATAAGAATGTGGTGCCATGCAGACTCCAGCACTGTTGCCAACTGTACTAAGATTTTTAGCTGAGGATCCACAGTGAAAACAGCCTGATCAACATGGTCCTACAAATTTTGGATTGTGTTTAAATTTGGTGGCTCTTCATACCAAGCACAAGAATTATGACCATATACTTAATAGCTTGTTTGTCCATATTTGGAATGAAATACATTACTGATTATGTGTAACAGGGATCTAACACTTTGTTGGTAGGTTTGTGATGATATGTGGTATTAGATGTCTCTTCACAGGTCATCTAATTAGCATTAATAATGGGCCGATGATCTGTGTACACGGTGATGCAGCTGATAACATCACAGATGGGTTCCACAGAACTTACATCAGGCAAATTTGGTTGATCAGACATCAACATGAGTTCACTATAACACTCCTAAAACCATGTAGCATTGTTCTGGCTCTGAGAAATGGACATTTATACTGCTGGAAGACGACATTACCATCAGGGAAGAAATCAAGCATGAAGGGATCTAGGTGATTTGCAGCTGTCAGCATGTCTTTGATTCCTACCACAGGTCCCATGCTAGCTCAGGATAATGTCTCCCATAGCATAATACTATTTCCACCAGCTTGCATTCGTGGCTTGCGGCATGTTTAGATCCACCTTTCACTTTGACGATTGTGTTTTTGGAGATGACGAGTAACCTAGTGTAGCAAAAGCGTGATTCACCCAAAGAGCTCACACATTTCCATTGATCAACAGTTCAGTCCCTATGGTCCCATGGCCACTGGTTTCGTAATTGATGATGTCATTGGCTATACAAGTGAATGCATAGAGATGGTCTGCTGTGGAACTCCATATTTAACAATGTATGATGAACAAAGTGCTCCAAAACACTTGTGTGCTCTTTTGGCAGAGGTGCCACAGATCACCGTGTATCCTATTACACAGAGCAGACAAGCCTCCAAACCCAATATTTTGTGGAAGTCATGGACATCCAACCATTTTGTGCCTAGTGGTAGTTTCACTGTACTTCTGCCTCTTTCCATAGATTCTCCCAACATGAGCAGGTGAACATTTTACCAGCTTTGATGTTTTCAAGATACTAGTTCACAAGCTATGCATAATAATAATCTGACATTTTTCAAAGTCGCTTATCTCAGTGGGTTCCCCCATTTGCAGCCCATACCTTCACTAGGGTGATTCCTCATTCATGTCTTCTCCACTTATGTACTTTTGTTTCCGCATCACATGCCTGCAATGCCATCAGATGGCATCAGAAATCATGGTGGGCAGTGGTCATAACGTTTTGGCTGCTCAGTGAACACTGCAAGCTGTGTGACACATTGCATTGTCCTGCTGGTAGATTCCATCATTCTTCGGGAAAAAGAAACTGCATATAGGGATGGACATGGTCCCAAAGGATACATGCATCTAGTGTGCCTTCCATAATGATGAGATCACACAGGGAATCCCACAAAACATTCCCTAGACCATAGCACTCTCTCCTTCAGCTTGGATCCATCCTATGATTGTTGGAGGGTGTCTGCTTTCAGACTTTTAATGCTGTACACATCAATGACCATCTGTCTGATGGAACACAAAACGTAATTCTTCTGAAACGGCCATTCGTCGCCACTTTTTAGACATCCAGCTGTGGTACTGGTGTGTCAATTCTAGCTTCCTTTGCTGATATCCAGCAGTAAGCGTGGGTGCATAAACTGGGAGCCTTTTTGCAGAGGCCCACATCAAAAATATTCAATGAATGGTCTTTGAAGAGACACTGTTGGTAGCTCCTTGGTTCATCTGGGTAGTTTGCTGCTCAGTTGTTGCATATCTGTTTACCCATACATGTCTCTGCAGCCATCATTCACCCCCGTTCACCTATGGCCCATGTTGTGCCACAGATGCATTGGAACCAGTTTTGTATAGCACCATTTTTGCCATGCTGGTGTACTTCAATGTCTGCAGCATGCAAACAGTTTACAAACTTAGCCATTTGGCCATTTGGTATGAAAACCAATTATCTTGACCTTTTGGATGTCAGATAAATTGTTACATTTCCACATTACTACACTGAGTTCACTGTTTTCCACATCCCCCACCATTCTTTATATACCCTCCACTGCTTGTGCTTGCACCTGCCATCTGTGGGTGATTATTGCATATTGATGTCAAATATGGGAGGCAGCCATATTAATGTGAATGGACCATGTATTTGTTCTGTTATTCTTGTTGTTCTTGCTGTGGCTCTTGTAGCTGCTTCAGTTGCTGTTGCTGCAATGCCTACAAGTCCGTAAAATACCAGCATCTGCACTGTTATTGGTCAGTCCACATATAGTGTGTGATGCATTTCATCACCAAGCAGTTATTTACCTTGGCTCATGATTCTCTTTAAACAGATGAAAGCCATTGCAGGCTAGAATATCACAACAAATTCTAATGTGTTCATTCAGTTACCAGGCCAAAGTAAGGGTCTGTAAACCATCGCAGAGCAGGTTGTTAGTAGCATGGTCACACTCACTCCAAATAACATCCACAAATGTAGCCTAGGTAGATCAGTGCCATAATCCATAGAGTAGTCTGGCAGGCAGCTTGAGTAAGCAGTGTGAGTGAGTGCTGAACATCATGTGAAGTGATCACTCTGTAATGGGAAGTTTTAACAGTGTCGTGATGTCACATTGACGCCAGCTATTGCTATGGCTTACACTTCCAGGGTCAGCAAAGATCTGCCTTCTGGTGAGAGAGTGTCTCTAGCTCTGGTGCGACATTGATATCATTATGCAACAGTATTCTTGTACTGATTTTATAATGGAGTCAGAATGGTGAACGAGGATTCTGCTTGTTGGCCAGTGCTGTCCAGGAGTTGGAGGAAGGCAGGCCTTGTCTGGTGTCTGTTGGTCATCCATTTTTGTATTATAGGGGATTCAGAATTATGATTGTGTTATCACAACTGTTGATTATGATGAAAGATGAGCTGACTCTGTCTTCAAACATTTTGGTACCATCAGTAGCCAATGAAAACACCCTGCTTTCATATATGCATGCAGATACGTGAGCTCATGTGGTAAGTAATATTTTTGTGACAGTGGACCACGGGCTTGCTGGGTAGGATATGGCAATTGAAACAAAATAAAAACCTAAGCACATGCAACTGATCTACAGCCTGTCACAATTAATGGAGATGAAATGATATTTTGCAAAGAAGATTGTTAAGCCTTCTTCAGCCACAGAAACACAGTTGATAGTAACATTTTTCTTCTTTGGACAATTTCTTGCATTTTTAATTAGATACTGCATAGAACAGAATGGTAATAAGATGCTGACTATAACTGTGGTTGCATTTAGAGGATCTCGAAAAGTCTGAGGAAGGCAGTTGTGGGAAGTTATCAGAAACCATAATATGGCGTTTTCTCTTCATGGAAAATATATTTCTCACACCAAAGATTGTAATGCTATTAGTGATGGCAGTCATCTGAACCACATACATAAAATATGAGATGGCTTCCATTACTAGTAACCATATAGTTCCCTTGAATGAGTGTGCACGTGCTCCCAAGGGTGGTCACATCCGAGCCAGGGGGAAATATGTGACACAGGGTAGCCAGAGTCTGAGCACATGCATGTAGGCTTGCACCATTTTTTGAGTGTCAGTGTCACTGCCTGTCCATCAAACATGACGTCATGCTCTCATGTGTATAATTCCCCTATGTAACCTTCGCAATAATTGGAGTACGAATGGCTGGGATCTAGGCAGGGCAATAATCCTACATTTGTCATACTCTATAACCAACAACATTATGAAACTATTTGCACTGACCCTATGTTGTAGTGGGAAGTATGTTATAAAAGATGGCAGTAATTGTTTTGGCAGATGATCTGGCAACCCATACTTAACCGATGATGCGACTCTGGAGAGTAGCATGGTTACCCCTGTACATGGGTCTATATTGTTAGTAGTAAAAGGGAATTCCACTATAATAAAATACACATTGTTATTTATTTGTATGTGCATTGCCTTTTGTGGGCAAGTGCTCTACCAGCTAAATATGACTCATTATCTATCATCTCAGCTTTACTTCTACCACTACCTCATCTGTACCTTCCAAACTTCTCAGAAGTTCTCTGGCAAAACTTGCAAGGCAAGCAGGGCTGGAAGAGAAAGGATGTTGTGGACACATGCCTTAGCCAAAGTTTGTGCATGTTTCCAGAAGTTTGGAATGTAGGAGATGAGATCCTGGCAGAAGTAAAAATCTGATTATGGGTCATGAGTCATGCTTGGGTTTCTCAGTCAGTCAAGCACTTGCCTGTGAAATGCAAAGGTCCTGAGTTTAAGGCTCGGTTCAGCTCATAGCCTTAATCTGCCAGGAAGTTTCATATCAGCACACACTCCACTGGACAACGAAAAATCATTCTGGAAACATCCTCCAGGCTGTGGCTAAGCCATGTCTACACAATATCCTTTCTTCCAGCAGTGCCAGTTCTGCAAGTTTCACAGAATTTCTGCGATGCTAGGAAAGTAGGAGGTGAGGAAGCAGCTGAGTTAAAACTGTGATGAATGGTTGTGAGTCATGATTGGGTGGCTCAGTTGGCAGAGCCCCTGCCTGCAAAATGCAAAGGTCTCATGATTGAGTCTTGCTCCACCATATAGTTTTAATCTGTCGGGAAGTTTGATTTTTGAACTTTTTATGCACATTTTGATAACTTATATAAGGCCTAAACGTGCCTTGCGTATATTTGGTTTTGAATTAGCTTTGGAGCTTTTTCTGTGAAGGAATTTCACTTGGTTAGATATAAAATGGTAACTATAGACTTTAAATGACAGAATGATTTGAAAGACTTATTAACTTAGAGGTATGTATGAGACAGACAACAGAGGGCTAAAAGTTTTGAAAGTACATGACTTGAAGAGTGTTTATACAGCTATAAAATATGGTTAATTGTGATGGGAAAATAAAATGGCGTGGGATTTTTGAAGAAAAAATCCGATTTATAGCATAATGTGACTGACATGCCTCTCATGAACACATGCCCAAAACAAATAATAGTTAATATGGTCAGAGAGTGGTAAGATATCAGTTTAGTGGTGCTACATTGAACTGTAAATTATAACTCATTTATTTCAGACAATTGTGATTTCAGCCCAAGCGCAGGTTTAAATGTCTCAGAATGTCTGACCTGCCTAAATGATCAAGCAAGTTACTTACCAGTGTAACAACTGACAGATTAGCAATGAATGCTGTTTTTTATACATACATGTCTATAGAAAAAACGTTTCTGAAGGCTGCTGTAAATTAATTTTAATATTTACTATTTATTCGGAGAATGCCTGATATTTATGTTAACATAGGCATTCTTTTGAGGCATTAACTAGCCAGTAAGTACAGCACCAGAAGATATGGCATGAGGATGAGGTGCCATCTCTAAATGGTGATTAGTTATGATTACATATACTGACTCAGAAAGAATTCCTCTTTGGTGTGATAAATGACAACTTGCTGCAACTGTGTAAAATATAGTTAATACACATTAGTAAGAGAAACAAACCTGCATTGTTCAGATATAGTGTTACTAATGTACTCCATGGCACAGTCACATTGATTGAGTATCAGGGGGTACATTTGCTAAGTGATATGATCTGGCACAACCATATAAGGTCAGTAGTAGGATAGATGAATGGTTGACTCCAGTTTACTGGGAGAAATCTAGGAAAGTGTAGCTCATCTACAAAGGAAACAACATATAGAACACTCATGCAACCCTTTCTTGAGTACTGCTCAAGCATTTGGGATCCCCACTAGGTAAGATTAAAGGATGATATTGAACCATGGACCCTGCCGTTGGTGGGGAGGCTTGCGTGCCTCAGCGATACAGATAGCCATACCGTAGGTGCAACCACAACGGAGGGGTATCTGTTGAGAGGCCAGACAAACGTGTGGTTCCTGAAGAGGGGCAGCAGCCTTTTCAGTAGTTGCAAGGGCAACAGTCTGGATGATTGACTGATCTGGCCTTGTAACAATAACCAAAACGGCCTTGCTGTGCTGGTACTGCGAACGGCTGAAAGCAAGGGGAAACTACAGCCGTAATTTTTCCCGAGGGCATGCAGCTTTACTGTATGATTACATGATGATGGCGTCCTCTTGGGTAAAATATTCCGGAGGTAAAATAGTCCCCCATTCGGATCTCCGGGCGGGGACTACTCAAGAGGATGTCGTTATCAGGAGAAAGAAAACTGGCGTTCTACGGATCGGAGCGTGGAATGTCAGATCCCTTAATCGGGCAGGTAGGTTAGAAAATTTAAAAAGGGAAATGGATAGGTTGAAGTTAGATATAGTGGGAATTAGTGAAGTTCGGTGGCAGGAGGAACAAGACTTCTGGTCAGGTGACTACAGGGTTATAAACACAAAATCAAATAGGGGTAATGCAGGAGTAGGTTTAATAATGAATAGGAAAATAGGAATGCGGGTAAGCTACTACAAACAGCATAGTGAACGCATTATTGTGGCCAAGATAGATACGAAGCCCACACCTACTACAGTAGTACAAGTTTATATGCCAACTAGCTCTGCAGATGACGAAGAAATTGAAGAAATGTATGATGAAATAAAAGAAATTATTCAGATTGTGAAGGGAGACGAAAATTTAATAGCCATGGGTGACTGGAATTCGAGTGTAGGAAAAGGGAGAGAAGGAAACATAGTAGGTGAATATGGATTGGGGGACAGAAATGAAAGAGGCAGCCGCCTGGTAGAATTTTGCACAGAGCACAACATAATCATAACTAACACTTGGTTTAAGAATCATGAAAGAAGGTTGTATACATGGAAGAACCCTGGAGATACTAAAAGGTATCAAACAGATTATATAATGGTAAGACAGAGATTTAGGAACCAGGTTTTAAATTGTAAGACATTTCCAGGGGCAGATGTGGACTCTGACCACAATCTATTGGTTATGACCTGTAGATTAAAACTGAAGAAACTGCAAAATGGTGGGAATTTAAGGAGATGGGACCTGGATAAACTAAAAGAACCAGAGGTTGTACAGAGATTCAGGGAGAGCATAAGGGAGCAATTGACAGGAATGGGGGAAATAAATACAGTAGAAGAAGAATGGGTAGCTTTGAGGGATGAAGTAGTGAAGGCAGCAGAGGATCAGGTAGGTAAAAAGACGAGGGCTAGTAGAAATCCTTGGGTAACAGAAGAAATATTGAATTTAATTGATGAAAGGAGAAAATATAAAAATGCATTAAGTGAAACAGGCAAAAAGGAATACAAACGTCTCAAAAATGAGATCAACAGGAAGTGCAAAATGGCTAAGCAGGGATGGCTAGAGGACAAATGTAAGGATGTAGATGCTTATCTCACTAGGGGTAAGATAGATACCGCCTACAGGAAAATTAAAGAGACCTTTGGAGATAAGAGAACGACTTGTATGAATATCAAGAGCTCAGATGGAAACCCAGTTCTAAGCAAAGGAGGGAAAGCAGAAAGGTGGAAGGAGTATATAGAGGGTCTATACAAGGGCGATGTACTTGAGAACAATATTATGGAAATGGAAGAGGACGTAGATGAAGATGAAATGGGAGATACGATACTGCGTGAAGAGTTTGACAGAACACTGAAAGACCTGAGTCGAAACAAGGCCCCCGGAGTAGACAATATTCCATTGGAACTACTGACGGCCTTGGGAGAGCCAGTCCTGACAAAACTCTACCATCTGGTGAGCAAGATGTATGAGACAGGCGAAATACCCTCCGACTTCAAGAAGAATATAATAATTCCAATCCCACAGAAAGCAGGTGTTGACAGATGTGAAAATTACCGAACTATCAGCTTAATAAGTCACAGCTGCGAAATACTAACACGAATTCTTTACAGACGAATGGAAAAACTAGTAGAAGCCAACCTCGGGGAAGATCAGTTTAGATTCCGTAGAAACACTGGAACACGTGAGGCAATACTGACCTTACGACTTATCTTAGAAGAAAGATTAAGGAAAGGCAAATCTACGTTTCTAGCATTTGTAGACTTAGAGAAAGCTTTTGACAATGTTGACTGGAATACTCTCTTTCAAATTCTAAAGGTGGCAGGGGTAAAATACAGAAAGCGAAAGGCTATTTACAATTAGTACAGAAACCAGATGGCAGTTATAAGAGTCGAGGGACATGAAAGGGAAGCAGTGGTTGGGAAGGGAGTAAGACAGGGTTGTAGCCTCTCCCCGATGTTGTTCAATCTGTATATTGAGCAAGCAGTAAAGGAAACAAAAGAAAAATTCGGAGTAGGTATTAAAATTCATGGAGAAGAAATAAAAACTTTGAGGTTCGCCGATGACATTGTAATTCTGTCAGAGACAGCAAAGGACTTGGAAGAGCAGTTGAATGGAATGGACAGTGTCTTGAAAGCAGGATATAAGATGAACATCAACAAAAGCAAAACAAGGATAATGGAATGTAGTCTAATTAAGTCGGGTGATGCTGAGGGAATTAGATTAGGAAATGAGGCACTTAAAGTAGTAAAGGAGTTTTGCTATTTGGGGAGCAAAATAGCTGATGATGGTCGAAGTAAAGAGGATATAAAATGTAGGCTGGCAATGGCAAGGAAAGCGTTTCTGAAGAAGAGAAATTTGTTAACATCCAGTATTGATTTAAGTGTCAGGAAGTCATTTCTGAAAGTATTCGTATGGAGTGTAGCCATGTATGGAAGTGAAACGTGGACGATAAATAGTTTGGACAAGAAGAGAATAGAAGCTTTCGAAATGTGGTGCTACAGAAGAATGCTGAAGATTAGATGGGTAGATCACATAACTAATGAGGAAGTATTGAATAGGATTGGGGAGAAGAGAAGTTTGTGGCACAACTTGACTAGAAGAAGGGATCGGTTGGTAGGACATGTTTTGAGGCATCAAGGGATCACCAATTTAGAATTGGAGGGCAGCGTGGAGGGTAAAAATCGTAGGGGGAGACCAAGAGATGAATACACTAAGCAGATTCAGAAGGATGTAGGTCGCAGTAGATACTGGGAGATGAAAAAGCTTGCCCAGGATAGAGTAGCATGGAGAGCTGCATCAAACCAGTCTCAGGACTGAAGACCACAACAACAACAATTGAAGCAATTCTGAGAAACACTGGTAGATTTATTACTGGTAGGGTTGATTAACACATGGGCATTACGGAAATTCTCTGTGTACTCGAACAGGAAGCCCTGGAGGGAAAACAATGCTGTTTTCATGAAAAATTATTGAAGAAAGTTTGGAGGAACACCATTTGTGACTGACTGCACATCATGCACAAGGACCAAAAAAAGAGGCTAGGAGAAATTAGGACACATACTGAGGCATATATAAATTCTTTTTGTCTGTTCCATTTGTGAGTATAGCAGGAAAGGAATGACTAGTAGAGATCAGAAACAGAGTGAACATGAATCTAATCTTTGGGTTGTATGTTTCACAGATCAAGACACAGCTGTTACATCAGTGTTAACAGCCTTCGTTTGTTCATCCTATATCCTCCTGTAGTCACTCAGTGACGACTCTTTCCTGTACACTACAACATCAGCTAACAGTCACACATCGCTGCTCACCTTATCTGTCAGATCATACTTCCCTGGGACATTCCAGGTGATGTGCTTCTCTCTGATGAACACTCACTCTCCAAGACCTAGTACCTTGTTCTTTTACTTAAAAAGTCTTCAAGCCACTAACATACCTGAGAACTGATCCCATAAGCTTGGACCTTTGTTAATAATCAGTAGTGGAGCACTGTGTCAAATACTTTCCAGAAACCCAGGAATTTGGAATCTGCTTACTGCCCTTCATCCATGGTTCACAGAATATTGTGTGAGAAAAGGGCAAGCTAAGTTTAGGGAGACAGATGCATTCAAAATCCATGCAGATTTGTGGGTAGAGGGTTTTCTCTCTCAGGAAATTTATTACATTCAGAGTTAGAATAAGCTCCAGAATTCTGCAGCAAACTGATGTTAAGGAAATTGTCTCTAATATAGTTGGTTCATAATTATGTCCTGCTCATGTATGTAATCACCTTTACTTTTTTCCATTGCCTGTGACTTTGTGATAGATAAAATGTTCATGATAAACACAAGCTAAGTAAGGAACCAATGTTGAAGTGTACTCTCTTGTGAAAGCTAATTGAATTTAATATCACCCTATATTACTATGAGAGATGCAGTTCAGCAGCTACAAATAAAATTACGTTCAGGGTATATAGTCACAAGGTTTGTGCAACCAAATGCTAGTCTTAGCCAAGTAACAGAAAATAAATGTGTGCCTTAGGGAGTTTAGCAAGTGAATTCACAAACATGCAGAGTGTATTCTCTGGGGTCATTGGGGTCAGGTGAGACAAATGTACTTCAGTTAAATTAAAAAATCAGACTGCATTCAAGAAAATAAAAATGTGCGCACTTTCACTTAATTACCTAAGAGTAGAGTGAAACAGGAAATTAGTGTGATTCGTGTGAATATTGGGGAGGTAAGAAATAAAGTAAATGAGTTGTTAGTTTGTTTCAAAGATCTCAGCGTTTGGTAAGAAACTGATATCATTTGTCTCTCTGAACACAATGTAACCACTGGGATAGGGATATTTGTAGTAGGTGGCTACATGTTAGCTGCCTATTCATGTCGATTGTCTATGGAGAAGGAAGGAGTTTCGCAAAAATGCTTGTAAATTCAAAAGCACAGAAATAATTGAACTTTCTGTAGACAGTGATACAGCAGCAAGTGGTCGTCAGTTAGTACTGAACAATATAATAACAATATTATTGTTACGGTATACAGGTGACCACAGGGTAATTTGTGCAGTTTCATAAAAAATTTAGATATCATAGGGTGCTGTCTGTCAGACTGAAAGATGGAATTATTGATTTTTTGTGAGTTTAATGCAAATCTCTTAAAGGAATCTTACAGGTTTGATGTTATTAAACTTAGAAATTTTAGTGTCACATCTAAGTTTACCTATTTGCATGGCTCATGATAATAGTACACTGACAGATAATGTATTCAGACAATGAGCTGAAGTTAAAGAAACACAAATCTTCCCTGTGATAGATACATTACATAACTTAGCTACATGTAAAGTCCAGAAAAACTCAATGGAGGCAGTAAAGATGACCAATGACAAACCAATGAAGATTTTAAGGAAAAACATATGAACATATTGACTGGAGTGAAGCTTACAAAGAGCCTAATACCAGCTCCAAATTCAATGTTCATCTTATTAAGTTTTTAACCATTTTTAAAACCATTTTCCTGTAAAAGTAAATAAATCAAAGAAACTTTGGGTCACTAAAACTATTAAACTATCTTCAGAATAAAAAAGAGAAATGTAGAAAATCATAGAAAACAGCCAAACTGGTAAGGATCTGATTCTGATACTTTATTAATCATTTTGTATAAATACATTCAATAAATATATGTAATCTGGAGTACAGAATTTTTATTCTTTACAAAATTCACATTAACTTCTAGAAATGAGTGTATAATCAAAGATTTGACTTTTTCCTTGTGCCTTTGTCCTGCATTTGCACAGTATTGGCATGGTTATTAACAGATTGGGCAGGTTTATTTTAGGGCATTCCTAGATACTCTTTCTGTTGCCATCCACTGAGATGGAATATCTGTATCTTAACTGTCTGTGTCTAGTGCTATTCACATGAAAATGAATGAAAGTTTTCCAAATATTTATGACTCATATAACTGAGGTAGGACTTACCTACTGGGATGTGGAAAATTGCCTAAAAATCACTTCCAGACTGACCAGCACACTGACACTCATTGTTAAACCTCCTGACCAGCCCTATCCAGGACCAGTGCACCACTCATCCTCGAAGCAGTGCTTTAACATGCTCAGATTTCCTGGTAGGTAGCGGATAACCATACCTCTTGGATACAGTAAGTTATTTGTGTCACCTATAAAATTTAATTGTTGTGTCTCTACATGTAATGAAACTAACCAACTCTTTTATATAATAAATGACAACTGGCAATTCTGGTATCTTTTTAGCCATTTTCTAGTTATACCAAATTAGTTAAGCACCTTTACCTCACAGTACATTGCGATTTTGTGTTATTCAGTTGTCCTGTGTTTTGTGTTATTTATTTTAGAAATGCTATCAGCCTATGGTTCAATAAAATATAATTTATGATATTATGCCTTCCTAGAAACAAGTGTTGTACACAAAGACTGAGACAGTCAGTACATGGAAAACAAAATTTAAATAATGTGTAGACACTTGTGTGAGTCAGTCTGTGCAAATGTCAGAATGTACATTTATAAAGTTTGTTTAGCCCACTGATACCAAAACATAGACCCAGTGTTAGTAGTTAGTGCTAAAATCATGTAAATTCATGTATTAGTCTTGAAACTTTGTATGTAGGCTTTCGCAGGACCTTCAAGTACTACCAGATCTGGTAATCCTGCTTGACACTAACCCATGAATCGAACAAACTTTTGACTATTCATGCTGCCTTTCTTTTTGCACGTTTGATATAATGCCTGATGTGGATCCCAGTCACTTGAGTAATATCGTAGGATGGATCATTCAAGTATTCTATAAGCAGTCTCCTTTGTAGATTGAATGCATTTTCCAAGAATACTATGAATACATTTTTGATGGTGTACAGTAACCAGCATTTTAGGGTGGCTACTGTACATCATCAACAATTTGTGTAATATAGGAGCCATGATCTCTAACCCAGTGGTGGATATATATGGGGGCGTGCAGGGCACGTGGCCCCCCCCTCTCCCCCCCCCCCTTGCGGAGGCATCCGCATTTCCACCCATGCCAGTCAGCCCGCATGCTATTCATTCATTTCTTTTGTCAGTCGACTCGACTGAATCGAGTAGTTGTACTTTCCTATGTAGCACGCGCATCCATGTCATCATATTTTATACGTTTCTCTCTGGCACATAGATAGCTAACATACACTGATTTTGTTATGCAAGTGTTGTCTGTTTGTCCTTGATCTGACTATCCAATTTTGTACGTGCTGTACAAAATATTTGCTTGTCTAGCTGCATCTATTGCTACAGTAGAAAGAAGTTTTTCAACAGTGTGGCATACAAAGACATGGCTGAGGTCGACAACGAGGGAGAATCGACTTAATGGCTTAGCTCTGTTGAACACTCAACCTGACATTGATTGTCCTATTGATGATGTAGTTATCCAATTTACGAGGAAGAATAGGAGCATAGAATTCGTCATTTAAGGAAGAGAACCACAATTGTAACTGTTTTATATCATAAGATGCCATTGTCTTGTATATGCGTATAATCAGTTTAAAAAAAAAAGCTTTCTTAAAGTTTGCATATGACTTGATTATTTTTTATTGCAGTAAAAGTAGCCTAAAGGTATCTTTAGCGCCCCCTCCTTGAGGTTTTTCTGCATCTGCCACTGCTCTGACTACCTCCTTATGTGACAAAATTGCATTATCCTATTACTGAACTGAAGTCAGCTTTCAGGTACAACTAAGGCTGAAACTAGCTCCATAGATTGTAACAGTCAGGTACTTGAACGAGTTGACTATTTCCAGTTGTAACTCATTGATATTTTAGTCAACGGATACTACGTTTTCGCATGTTTTGAAGGGCACAGTTTTATATTTACGATCGTTTAAAACTAATTGCCAGACTCTGCACCATTTTGAAATCTTATCAGGAACTGTCTAGACATTTATGCAAGCTGGCCGGTGTGGCCGTGCAGTTCTAGGCCCGTCGGTCTGGAACTGCGTGACCGCTACGGTCGCAGGTTCCAATCCTGCCTCGGGCATGGATGCGTGTGATGTCCTTAGGTTAGTTACGTTTAAGTAGTTGTAAGTTCTAGGGGACTGATGACCACAGATGTTGAGTCCCATAGTGCTCAGAGCGATTTGAGCCATTTATGCAAATTGTTTCGGCTAGGCCTTCATTATATACGACTATATCATCTGTAAACAGTACATTTCGAAAACACTCAGTCGTGCGCTGCCACTGTTATGTTATTACCGACACGCACCACCACTCTCGTCAAATGGCCGATTGCGAGTTAGCTTGTTGCGCCACACAGTACTTCCATTCCACGGCAGAGGACGTCTTTGGAACCCGTTTTCTTTTAGTTTCGTGCACTTTCGTTTGTAATGAGAAACAAAACGCGAAAAACAGGTGCCTTTTATGTGTGTGCAGAATGCCTTGTCAATGTTCTCAATTCGTTGTCTGTAGAAATACTACTGTTTAAGTAATGCATCGAATATGCATCTGTTTCGAAACACAGTAAATATAAACAGATGAATGAAGTTACATGATGGATATATTAAGTAACTAAATTAACAAGCTTAAAAAAACGGCCGTCTTACCTTTTAAAGTTTTATTAACATACTTAAGAAACGCAAGGCATATGATACATTACTGTGCATTTCTTTCTTCCCATGTAACCTTTTAGCAATTTTGTTGCTTTCCAGAATATTGCATGTGTTTCCTTGCACATGTATTGCATGTGTTCTTATTAAGTTTTTGCTCTCCCTAGGCATTCAAACCTGGACTGACGCAACAAGTTTCATTGGTTTGAGCTGAGTACCAAGTGCTGGCTGCATATATAATTATTCCAATCTTGTATTAGTCCATCTCTTACATTCGCCTCTATGTCCATCTCTTCCTTTCCCTCCTCTCTCATCATCCTCTTCATTCCCTCTCTCTATCCAATTCCCCCACCCCCTCCACCCACTCTCAGTGCATCGACTCCTACCATTCTGTAGAATGTGATAAAATTTTCCCTTTCGTCGTTTTGTGGGTGTTGTCAGCGGAAACAGATTCAAAAAGGTTTGAAATTATGTGTAAAGTTTGTCGCAGGTCACAAAGTGGTCTTATTGTCAGATACTGGATCAGTAAAGTATGAGTATTTGTTAGTCATGGACTATACTACACTCCTGGAAATGGAAAAAAGAACACATTGACACAGGTGTGTCAGACCCACCATACTTGCTCCGGACCCTGCGAGAGGGCTGTACAAGCAATGATCACACGCACGGCACAGCGGACACACCAGGAACCGCGGTGTTGGCCGTCGAATGGCGCTAGCTGCACAGCATTTGTGCACCGCCGCCGTCCGTCTCAGCAGGTTTGCCGTGGCAGACGGGGCTCCATCGCAGTCTTTAACACTGGTAGCATGCCGCGACAGCGTGGACGTGAACCATATGTGCAGTTGACGGACTTTGAGCGAGGGCGTATAGTGGGCATGCGGGAGGCCGGGTGGACGTACCGCTGAATTGCTCAACACGTGGGGCGTGAGGTCTCCACAGTACATCGATGTTGTCGCCAGTGGTCGGCGGAAGGTGCACGTGCCCGTCGACCTGGGACCGGACCGCAGCGACGCACGGATGCACGCCAATACCGTAGGATCCTACGCAGTGCCGTAGGGGACCGCACCACCACTTCCCAGCAAATTAGGGACACTGTTGCTCCTGGGGTATCGGCGAGGACCATTCGCAACCGTCTCCATGAAGCTGGGCTACGGTCCCGCACACCGTTAGGCTGTCTTCCGCTCACGCCCCAACATCGTGCAGCCCGCCTCCGGTGGTGTCGCGACAGGCGTGAATGGAGGGACGAATGGAGACGTGTCGTCTTCAGCGATGAGAGTCACTTCTGCCTTGGTGCCAATGATGGTCGTATGCGTGTTTGGCGCCGTGCAGGTGAGCGCCACAATCAGGACTGCACACGACCGAGGCACACAGGGCCAACACCCGGCATCATGGTGTGGGGAGCGATCTCCTACACTGGCCATACACCACTGGTGATCGTCGAGGGGACACTGAATAGTGCACGGTACATCCAAACCGTCATCGAACCCATCGTTCTACCATTCCTAGACCGGCAAGGGAACTTGCTGTTCCAACAGGACAATGCACGTCCGCATGTATCCCGTGCCACCCAACGTGCTCTAGAAGGTGTAAGTCAACTACCCTGGCCAGCAAGATCTCCGGATCTGTCCCCCATTGAGCATGTTTGGGACTGGATGAAGCGTCGTCTCACGCGGTCTGCACGTTCAGCACGAACGCTGGTCCAACTGAGGCGCCAGGTGGAAATGGCATGGCAAGCCGTTCCACAGGACTACATCCAGCATCTCTACGATCGTCTCCATGGGAGAATAGCAGCCTGCATTGCTGCGAAAGGTGGATATACACTGTAGTAGTGCCGACATTGTGCATGCTCTGTTGCCTGTGTCTATGTGCCTGTGGTTCTGTCAGTGTGATCATGTGATGTATCTGACCCCAGGAATGTGTCAATAAAGTTTCCCCTTCCTGGGACAATGAATTCACGGTGTTATTATTTCAATTTCCAGGAGTGTACTTTTCACCCTCATCTCTATCTGTTATATAGGTAGCTGGTTCTTATCCTCACAGTGATTCTTTCCAAATGGTAAGTGATACGTGTACCAAGTTGGGTTGAAATCAGTCCAGTGGTTTAGGAGCAGGTGTAGAACATTAATACATACAACAATTTATACAGAGTGGTCAGTAACACTCTGGAAAGCTTGTCAGGGTGTTGCAGGGTATGCTGTGCTGATAAATAATTACTAAGAAAAAAATTCGATACGTTTCGCCGTTTCCCAGTTAATTAACATTGAAGATAGCCAATCAGTCCGTTGCGTGTGCAAATTACAAACTTGGCTTTGTATTATACGCCCAAACGAAGTTGACACTCGGTGTGGTGGCTGATGGGAGAGACCTTAAAGGTATTTCTCTTTTACAATCACTCCCATCAGCCACCGCGTTGAGTGATAACTTCGTTTGCGCGAATAATATATAGTACGGTACTCTTTTCGCCTCTTTTGAAAAGAATTTTCATACAGAATCTAAGCATCTGTCATGTATGACTTACTCTGCTTCTTAGGTAAGTACATACATCCATTTCTTTTATCACTGCTCCTTCCATTACTCAATGAATAAATACGTTACTTTTAAGTGATTACCTTTACCATTTCGCCCTACTTTGGTTTAGTAGCATCCGCAGTATGCCTGTAATGCGTGATTTGGCTGTTCATGCATTTTCTAGATACATTTCAACTTATGTTGGCTGGTTATAAACAACTGCCATTGCACTTACTTCACGAGTTTTTACGTATTATTGATTGAAAATACAAATTTGCATATATTAGTGGCACTATATAATTCGGCTGTTTGGCAGCATACGGTAGTTCAGTGGGTATTCGAGCACCTACACCGAAATGTGTATATTTTATGCTCTAAGTCACCAGCATCGATACAAATACGTGTTTTCTGCTGATAGTGTCCAAAACTTTTCAATACAAATTTACACAAGTTTATTGCACCATAGAATTTTGCTATTAGGCAGTATAGTTAGGTGCGTATTCGAGCACCTACACCGAAATGTGCTGTACTTTATGCTTCAAATCCTATAGGAATTTGTGTTTTCCACTGTTAGTGTCAAAAAATTCCTATCGTAGTGGGAAAAAATGAAAACGGAAAGACAAGTATCATAGAAAATGAAAATATCGAACCGTAAGGTGAACAATAACTGCAGTTTCACCCCATATCTGAAGTATGGGATCTGTACAGGAAAGGGGTAAATACGCAATTCGAACATAACGCAAGGAAATAAGACTCAAAAATGTATTGGACGTATTACTACCTCAGTTATGAGCAATGTAGCCTCTAGGTGAATTTCGCAAGTAATCCATTACAGTCGCGTCATTTGGACTCTGTTTAGTAGGGGCGATCACTTAGGCGCTTCGACGTAGATCAAAAAATAAATAAAATAAAAATAAAAAAGTGAAACGTCCCCTTTGAACAATTGTACAGGACTGTGCTTAACCTGACACACAATATTTTTAGCGCAATGCAATCTGACTTTCAGAAATCCCTACAAAAGAATGGCCCTGACTAACATTAACCTATGCATTTCACAAATCGCTTACCTCACAAAAATCTTGGTTACTCGAACTACTGCAATACAGCGAGCGCCACTACTGCCAGCTAAATAAAAGATTCAAACTATGGAAGGCACTAACTACTGATAGGGATAGTTAGCAAATGAAAGATATTAATAGAGAACAAACAATCTATTTACCTTAATATCATCAAAAGTCATAATATATATAGCAGTTCATCACAAATTACAAAACTCCGCCATCTCTCTCCCCACATCCATCACTGCTGGCGGCTCACCTCCAACTGCGCAACGCTATGCGCTGTTCACATCCTGCTGCCGCTGCCCAACACTACAATGGCAGACAACAATGCAAACTAGACACAGACTGCACACAGCACAGCCAGTGATTTTGTACAGAGGTGGCGTTACCAATAAAAAAACCTAAACAGCCTACTTACATAGCCCCCATGCTCCCCACAAAAAATTTTACAAATTGTTTTGGGCAGTGGCCAATAATGATTTGATAAAATTTTTCATAATTACAATAACAAAGATATCAAATGCACACACTTTTTGATACAATGTTGGGCAAAAGCTAAAATCTTCTCACAGTCTATAAAGACAGTCCTGATTCATCACAGAAAAATTACAGTGTTTTTCTTTTTTTTTCAATGTCTGAACAGTAAAAGAGAATGCACACTGAAATGTTGATTTCCATGCAGTCTTGAAGAAGTAGTGTTGTCCTTCCAAAGGAAAGACAGTGCTGACTCTTGACATGCAGACAGGTAATGGGCCACAACAGAGCAAACCCACAGCAGAGTCAATCGAAGTTTTGAAGAGTATTGGTAGGTCATCACAGAGCAGACCCACTGTAGTCCTGGTAGGGATTACGGTACTGGTGGGCCACCAGAGGTGGAGACCCACTGCAGTCCTTGTAGAAATAATGGTATTGGTGGGTCATC
Organism: Schistocerca piceifrons; assembly: GCF_021461385.2. Lineage (NCBI taxonomy): Eukaryota > Metazoa > Arthropoda > Insecta > Orthoptera > Acrididae > Schistocerca > Schistocerca piceifrons. The sequence continues at coordinate 682,028,471 of NC_060149.1, read as the reverse complement.
AAAGGTGCAGACCCACTGCAGTCCTTGTAGAAATTGGTGGGCCATTAAAGATGCAGACCCACTGTAGTCCTTGTAGAGACAGCCAGCAGCCATCTGTTGCAAATGTGCAGGTGCACAATCACCATTGAAGAGTCTTGCGGACAATATAGCAAGTCCATAAACCAGCACTTGTGCACTCACAAAGTTTCTGTAATTGTGCTTAGAACCAGCAATGCTGTTATCCAGTCCCTTGCTGAATCATTAACACACGTGCAAACACTATCAGTCCCTACTTCTCACATATTGTCCATATACTATGACCAACAGAAACGTGTGCAGTGAAATGTAAGTTACAAGTTACTTAATTTGATGAACTGGTCTCAATTACAATATTATAACATGAGATTACAATAACAAAGGTACAAAATACATCATTAAAGAACATAACAATACAAATAACATTTGTAAAAAACAGGCTTTACAAAAGAATAGAAATAAACATATACATCAGTGTTACAAAAATAATGACATAAGTACATACATAAAGATCAGAATAACTTTTGAAACACCAACTTCACACATGAGCATGAGAACAAAACAGAATCAATAATGTCTAACATCTTTACAAAGTAAATAAGATATTATTAATGCTAGTTATATTTGCGGATAACAGTATTCCTCATCATAGTGAATGTAACTTAGTATTACAAGTGAAAAAAAATTCTATGAAACAGTACACAGAGACAGGAAGAAAACAAATACACAAGGGTACACAAACACATAGCATAATAATACAAAAGCAAAGGACAAGGTTTGTTTTACTGCAGTATTTTGCAAGCAAAACTTTCTTTACTTCTTGGAGATCTCCCTTCGTTCTTCATTATTTCAAAAAGTGCTATCTATACCTGCTTTCTGTATTCTATTCATATTTCTTTCCAAATAATTATTTCTCAGTGTACAATACTCATTTTGGCCCAAATCTTTTTCATATAACTTCTCAATGCATTTTTTCCTATTGTCCATAGTCAGTTTCTTATGTAGTCTACCCCCACTTAAGCTAACTTACATCTACTGAGCTCAGATGCTAAACTAAGGGACGAGGCAATGCAGCAGCACAAAACAATTAACACAAACATCAATGACAAAAAATTCAAACTGGCAAACCAATTGCAATATTACCACTAATATAAGGCACTGTGCAGCAAACAAGAAAAATAAATGCGTAGTAAACTGGCTTAACAGCGTAATACAAAGTCAAATTCAGTAACATTATGCCTGGCAAACAGCAGCAGCAAATAAAAAAAACATATATCTAAACATGACATAGCTCAAGCAGAAAAAAATAGTACACTAAAAATGGCCATGTCTAATACCTATGTCACATCTTAACACTAGAGTGATGCATCACAATTTATTCTACAAGAGAAATTACCAAGTACTTGAAAAGAAAATTATGAATGCAGTTCCTGCGAAGGTAAATGTCTTTTTGTACTCTTTCATTTTTTTGAAAAAATTATTATTTACTCGATCTGTAGACAGAAAATATTTATATTAGTACATCTATAAAATTTTATTTTAACCAATGCTGCAGTGCCGCTAGAAACTAGATATTAAACAAAATTGGCAAAGCAAGGTGTCAAACGTCATTCACTAGCCATATGGCATTTCATAATGCAGTAAACAATCTTTCAACTAGCAAGACAATAGACATAAAATGTTTCTCATCATTTCAATTCAGTGAATATCATAAATTAAGAACTCCACAGTGTAATCATATGTTTTCAAGTTCGAGCGTGTCGTATTTGCGATGCTTTCTACAAAGGAATGTCAATAGCGAGGCTATGGCCTCCCTTTTTTTTCTTTCTCCACCTAATGGCTTTCTTTTGTCAGGCGACAACCTCTCAGCTGAGCGCCCAAAACGCATTACGTCAAGGTCACTTACCTTTCTTACTGAAATATTTACGACAGCAGTTTCCGCTACAATGACAGTCTCATATAAAAATTTCACAGGTCGTAAATTTGCGTTACAAATGTGTAGAAACAAAATCCTGTAAATATAACAGCGTCCAAAAAATTTTCGCCAGCATTGTGATACATTCACGCATATACACACATTTCATAACTCTTAAAGTACGATTCTTGGTTTCCAACATCCTTTTTCACAAACCAGAGTCCCTAACCACTACTCATTGTTCCTTACCTTATTCGTCGACACTTCTTCAATATTTCATCATAACAGATACGTAACGTAATCAAATAACTCATATACGGTAGCATCATCTTATTGATCATAAACATACCTCAATAGCATAATACACATTGTCGTCATAATAATAACATCATAACACCTCAGTCATATCTTGAAATCGTCGTAGTTTCCTCCAATAATTTCAAAACCTAAAAAAAATCTCTGCCACTTCAATAGAATCATCTACCTCAAACGTACTTTAAAAATCATGAGCCCATACCAAATACATCATTGAAAGCTCTCATAGTATCACAATGGTTCCGAAAAAATATGAACAGTTCACAACGTACAGACAAAATACAATTTCGTAAGTGTGAAGTTATCCAATGGTCTAATTACGTAAACATCTGTCACTGCCGTAGTAAAGAGGTTTGTCTCTCTCAGTTAAATGATCAGATAGGTGTGTAATTATGTGTTAGAGAAATATGATACCAATGTGTAAAGTTGTGTAAGCATATACCATATTAGCTAGGGCTCCTTGTGCTTGCCAAACACATGATACACAAAGTAAGCGTGTACCCCCCTGAGGATTAATGTAATTATACCCTCAGGTGTTACAGATAACAACAATGGAATGAAATGTATTACGGAAAACCTTTGTATCATTGTACTTCAAATATCTTTAAAAATAAATGATTTAAGTACAAAATTAATCACTCAAATACGTGTCCTGTAGCGCTAAATGTGCGTCTTGCTGTAAGATAATCTCTGTGGAAGTGTCGTAGTTATTGTCCTCCGAAAGCTAAGTTCTGCAGAAGCCAATGTACTTACCTCATGATACACCAAATTTCAAGTAAACCAAAATGTTGCATTAAAATCTCATTAGCAGTACTGGTAAATGTTCTAAGTATGTGAGCCTTATAGTCGTTACGTAATCGTGCAACTAACAAGCAAGAAGGTAAAAATAACAACATTGTGTCGTCTGTTCACTATAACAATGCAGTCATAATTTCTGTTTAAAAATGTTCCCTAGGTTCTAGGCTGGATATTTAACTTCAAACATTGTTGCATGTTAACAGTTTCTTAAGTCTGACAAAGCATACTAGAAATGTGAAGTGAAAAGTTTTATACCGAAGACTAAGTTAAAAAGCAGATTATCTCTCAATAAATGGTTTTACATGTGAAATGTGGTGTAAACCTTTACTCATCCTAGTACTCACAGTTTGATTTGAATGCAATTATCATGTTGTATACGTCGGTAAGGAATGCTAAAATTTTTCTCAAGGATAGCGTGTATGCTATTTTTTCCTGAGCCAGCCGGCGCAGGTGGCTGCCTGCGGTGCGAGTCATTGACTGTTTCTTTGTTGGCGCGCGCCGTTATTGGGATTAGGAGACCGAACTTCTACAAATTCACGTTGTCGAAAGGGCCCTGCTCTGTTAGAATCCCGCCAGTTCTGATGCAATTCAGGTCTGTCGTTACGATCATATCGTCTGTCGTCATGTCGGTAGATGCCATAGTTTCTTTCTTGTTGGTCATGTGGTGGAGAATTTCGCCCTGAATCGTAACTGCGCGCTGGACCGTTGCATCTGAAGTTATTCTGTCTCCCTTGATAATAATTATTTTGGTTCCCAAATTGTCTGTTTCTCTGATTGTCTCTGTGATAGTCACTACCGCGGAGAGGTGATCTTTCTCTGTAATTATTACTACTCTGCCAACGGTTGTCATACGGGTGGTGTCTGTTTTGGTCACGATATGTGTTGTGAGAATAGCCTTGTCGTGTCCAGTTATTACTTCTGTCATCGCGGAATTGTGACGGATGTGACCTGTAATTGTTGTGCTCCTGTTTTCGCATTTCGCGAATGTCAGTGTCAATTTCCAGTTCTTGTAAGAGCCCCTGAAAAGCTTCAATGTCGTCTTTGCAACGTCCTGCCAAAATAATATGCCGTAAATGTTCAGGTTATTTGATTAAGCAAATGCGCATGAGATCTGAGGGGCTGTATGGGTTTGAAAGATACTGATTCTTGTGCAACATGTCTTCAAAATATTTCACAAGACTGGAAAATTCAGATTGTTCGAAATGTTTCATCATTATGATGCCATGTTTTAGTCGGTCTTGTGTGACTTGAGAGCAATATGCTGAGAGGAAGGCATAGTAAAATTCTCCTTCACTGTGGCAATCGTGAATGACCGATCGAATTGTTACAGCTGGTTCATTCTCTAAGTAGCCACACATAAATTCTAATCTGTGCTCCAATGACCAGTTGGGAGGAAAACAATGAGAGAATTGATGGAGCCTTGCTCGTGGATGAATGTCGTTGCCAGAATTCTTAAATGTTTTGAATTTACGTGTAGTAATGAACAGCTTATAGTCAAAATCATCGTGTCGGCGAGTCGCATATCGGTCATTGTTACGTCGTGTCGGCGGTTCCATCTCAAAATTCGGTGCACATTGCCAATTTCTTTCATAATTTCCGAAATGCCCTGTGTTATTATTTTGTGGCTTTTCCGTATTTCTAAGTCCCTCTTCCCGTGTTGGAGCGCGAGTGTCCTCTGAAATATGTAATTCTTGTATTACCTGCGTCAACTGATCTTGTACTTCCCGGATTTCTCTTTTGTACTGTGTATTGATTTGATTCTGATTTTGTTTGAATTTTCTAATTTGTTCATACTCTTCTGTGTTGGTGAAGGCTACAGGTCTTGTGTCATTCAGATCATCATCTACCTTTGTAGATAAGTTAGTGAACTGATCCGAAAGTTCAACTACTTTCTCTGATAATGTACTAATTTCCTCCATGTGTCTTTCTACTGTGTCCTTTTAGTTTTCCTGAGTTTTTGCAAGTTGCGTAACCGAATCGGTAGATGCAACTGAGTCAATTTTAGCTTGCAAGGTCTCATGATTTTCATGAACAATAATTTGCAGTTCTTTTATGGCTGCTTCGTGATTCTATAATGCATTTTCATGCCGCGAAAAAATAGGTTGAAAATGCTCACAAATTTGTGTTTTTACGTCGTTACAGACTTTTTGACATTTCGATTCGATTTTATGTAACTCAGTAGTTAAATCTTCACGTGTTTGTTCAAGTGTGGTGTCTAACTTTTGAAGATTTTGTTCCGTTGTGTCTAACTTTTGAAGCTTTTGCTGTGTTTGTCTCTGATTTTGTTCCATTGTGTCTAGCTTTTGAAGATTTTGTTCCATTATGTCTAACTTTTGAAGCTTTTGACCCATTTGTTGCATTAATTGTAATAACAACGCACTGCTGTCTGAAACATGTTCCTCAGTGCTATTCGGCAATGCATTTGAACCGGCAATATTCACATTTTGACAAGCAGAAAATGTGTCTTGACTTATTTGAGAAAACGGTGAGGACGCAAAACCTGAATCTACAGTATTTGCAAGATTGTGTCCTGTCATTTCGGATTTCTGAGGCGAGCTGTTGCCGACCAATCGATCGATAATGCTTCCCTGTTCACTAATTGTTTCACTGCCTACGCCATTGTTTGCCGCCCGCTCCATTTCCTTATGCACAATTACCAAATTACTATGTTGAACATTAGTTAATTCATTACACGGTGGCGCTAACACACTACTTTCGTCTTCACTGTCACTTCTCAGTTTACTTTGCAGCCTAGTATTACGTTTTTCACACGCCATTATTGTCACAATATTTCACACGACGACACAGAAAAACACAATTTGAAGAGGAAAAATAGGGGAACACATTAACATAACACTGAAAATAATATCTAGTTAATTGCAAGCGCAGCTGCGAAATACTTGGTGCAAATCTACATGCATCCCACAACTGTGTACGACAATGAAAAACTACAACTACAAAGGAAATTCTCTCTACATTTACGCGCTAGCAATAAACAAAAGCTACACTAATTACACAAACTACAAGAAAAAATCAGAAGATTCCAGTGAGGTATCCTCGGCTAAGGGTCGACATATGAAATGTTCCCTTTGAACAATTGTACAGGACTGTGCTTAACCTGACACACAATATTTTTAGCGCAACGCAATCTGACTTTCGGAAATCCCTACAAAAGAATGGCCCTGACTAATATTAACCTATGCATTTCACAAATCGCTTACCTCACAAAAATCTTGGTTACTCGAACTACTGCAATACAGCGAGCGCCACTACTGCCAGCTAAATAAAAGATTCAAACTATGGAAGACACTAACTACTGATAGGGATAGTTAGCAAATGAAAGATATTAATAGAGAACAAACAATCTATTTACCTTAATATCAGCAAAAGTCATAATATATATAGCAGTTCATCACAAATTACAAAACTCCGCCATCTCTCTCCCCACATCCACCACTGCTGGCGACTCACCTCCAACTGCGCAACGCTATGCGCTGTTCACATCCTGCTGCCGCTGCCCAACACTACAATGGCAGACAACAATGCAAACTAGACACAGACTGCACACAGCACAGCCAGTGATTTTGTACAGAGGTGGCGTTACCAATAAAAAAACCTAAACAGCCTACTTACAAAAGATTACGGTCTCAGTAATGTTGAATATCCCTCAAAATCCCATTTTAAACCTTGAGTGACATTTTCGACCGACAGGAAGTGTTCCTCATCGGCCATAACAAGGTCGACCAAGAGAAAGAACTCCATGGTACCGGTACTACCTGTAATCACGGCGAAATTAAGAAATGCATTACAAATGTGTGCTTGAGGCTCAGAGTAATTGATATGTACCCGATACACGCAGCAATGTAGGTGTAACATATAGAAAGTACAATGACCGAAGGAAGGAAAGGGCTTTCCAGATCATGTTGTAGAATTCTTCTCTCGTCAGTAGACATCGAGGTAAACAGATATCATTAGATAACTTTACACAGTTAAAAGAGTCACCAGTTGTGACGTTGAATCAACCTTGTAGTGTCTCACAACGAACATTTCCTGTCATTCAGCAAAATAAAATCCGTCTGAAGATTCTACCATGCAAAGAGATGTGCAGATGGTGTCTTTGTAACACTGTCTCCAAAAACTTCATCAAGCAGCAACACTGTGCTTACAAAGAAAGTGAAAATATTGACTGGTTCATTCTGGTGCAGTCCTTTTCGTTTTTTACCTATCTCGATTACCCTTAACACTTATTCACTAGCGTAGCTCAGGTTATTGTGAAAAGGTAAATCAATGTCTTGTATGAATTTAAAACAGTATAACAAGATACGATGCTACATTTCTTATAGAAAAACGTAAGGGGTAGCCATAATACCTGGAAAAGAGAAGACCTTGTCTGACGCCTGATTTTTGGCTGTTCAAGCAACGTTGTACCTCGCAAAGCACCTCCTTGTCATCTTGTCAATCTGGAAGTGCTAGCCCCACAGTAGTTTCTTTATCTGAGGAAAGGGGAAGACGTCAGTGGGTGTCATATCAAGAGGACATTGGAGGTGAGCAAAATTTGATGACACAAAGAAGCTGCATGTGTGACTGTGTCGTGCCTAGAATGAGCTACGACACTCACATGGAACAGATTAACCCCATGGACAGCTTCCCTTGCTTGTGCTAACAGCCTCCAGTAACCTTGTCAAGACATTTTGAAAGTATGCTCCAGTGATGATTGTCCGTTCTGAGTGTAATCAGTTTGCACCACACTATGTAAGCCCCCTCTCGCCCCCCCCCCCCCCAAAAAAAAATTCATAATCATTTTTCTTGATCATTGTTCAGTCTTGACGTTATTTTTGGAATGGCGAACTCACATGTTTCCACTGCTTCCTCTGCTTCTTTGTTTTGGGTCATAGTAATATGCAGAGCATTTGTACATGTGATTATTTAGCTAAGGAAGTCATCTGGACTGTTCTGAGATAGCTGTTGTGGGCCCTATTGTTTTGATGTGGTTTTGCAACTGTCGTAAACAGTCATGGAGGCGAACAGGTGTTGAACTACGTAGTGATCAAAAGGCGTGTGAGTAATTTAAGACTAATCTTTGTCAGATTTTCAACTCTCCCACTATTGCTTTGATTGACACATGCTGGTCTTCGAAGACCAGGGCCTCCACTTTTCTCGTGATTGCTGTTCTTCACAGTGGGATGGTGTGCTACTGAAACTCATTTACACAGGTATCTGCCAAGGGTGGTGAGAGGGGGCACTTACCCAGTTCTAGTATCTGGGGATAAGTTTCTTATTCGTTACAGAATTCTTGCGAATTTATAACAGTATGTGTCTGTGTACCAGGACTGCAGACATGTACATGTAAAAAAACTGTATTTTTTATGTCATAATTAAAACTTTATGTTATACTGGTACCTCCTAGTTACCTCCAAACTGCATTCCACTTCTCTGGAAATGGAGAAGCAAGCAGAGGAGGAAATATGTAAATAACTGCTGGGAGGATAATGGTCCACAGCTAAGGATTAGCCAGGGAACAGAGCTGCGGAGTGGGACAGATGTGTTTTTGTTGTTGCAGGGAGAAGCAAGCAGCACTGTGGCTAGCTGGTGGGCGACAACGTCGAACTGTGCCAGCCAACACGTCCACATTGCTGCCGTGGCCTCTTCCCATTCCATCCAAGGCAGTGCATACCAAGCTGCCCCTGTGCAACAGTGGCAGTATGTCACATGAAGATGACCCAGGAAACGCTCTACAATCTTTAACTACAATGGGGACTACTCACCAGGAAAGCGCATGTGCAAGGTAAGGGACACAACTAAACTGAAACTCCATGTTATTTTGTGTTAAATATGGTACCAAAATAGAGTCTCAAGTTCGTTCCTCTAGGAAGTATACCAAGACCAGTGGATCTGGTTAGAGCAAAAATAAATAAATGAATACATAAATTAAGATTCTGTTACTGAGAACAGACAATAGACATGCAATTTGCCATCCGGTCAGCTGTAGTTTGCCTATGTGCAGCTTCCAGTCAGGTGTAACAGAGCAAGAGCTTCGAAGCATGGACACTTTCCAGCAGTTGTCTTCAACAAAGCTCACACAGTGCTGGGCAGCTACCTCAATGAAATAAGATTGGGGATCCAAAAGAAATTACAATTAGTAAGTTATTATTTTTTGTATTTCACACGCCATTTACAACAATGCATTGTTTAAAATATAGTGTTTATCAGTTATACTGCACTTACCCTATCTCAAAGTTATATACCCATTGATGGAAATCACTTTTTATGTCTTCCTGCTTTATACTTTGTAGAAAGCACTTACATTATGACTGGCACTCCCCTCCCCCATCCCCTTCCCCCTAGATAAAGATCTTTGCAATCCTAATTTGCACCCTGCCCCATTACACAGATATACATATGAATTAAGTGTCAATATCAAGAAATCTAGGGCATCTAATGGATATAGATTAGTATAAGGGTTTGCCTAGGACTGTTTGTCTTGAAATGGCATTCACAGTGAAATTAACATTAGTTGCACCACTCTCGCCTCGTTCTCAGTACATGTTCCAGGTACATTCTGGCTGCATAATGACTCCAACACATTGTGTTTCAACAAATCGGCCCTGAAAACCTTTTAACATTCCAACTAAATTCAGTGATCCAATTTTTATCTACTCCACTTCCTCAAAATTATACACCCTGATTGAAGTGATTCTCAACTGACTGATGTATTTCTTCTGTTAACTGGAATTTAATGTGCTTGCAGTCTGTCCCTGGTTTCTATTGTCAAAATCCCTTCCATAGTTCCTATCTGTACCATTCCCATTATAATCTCTATTAATTCCACCATTATGATATTCATTCCTCAGACTTTCATATTCTCTACTCCCTTGGCTTCCCACCATTAAAGTCTGAATTCCATCCGGCATACTGATGATATCTGTGATTGGTATTTGATCTATTACCCCTCTCCAAAACACTATCGAGCTTGACCACATACTACAAAAATTGTTCCATTGGGTCATAAGGTCCATAAATTAAATCCCATTGTATCGTCTGTGGTATAGTTTCCTTTTGAATCTACCATTGTGTGTCATTTCGTCAAATGGCCTGTCTAAATGTACTAACCTTTTTAACCAGTTTTTGCAAAATTCCTTCATTCTCATTTCTTCCTCTGTAGTTAGGTCCATTTATTAAAAATTTACTCTAGGTTCTGGGTTGTTCAAACTCTGATCAAAATTTTGGTTTGCCAACGTAAATCTTCCACTTCAAAAAACATCTAAACAGATTTAATTTTTGAACTGTCTTTCAGACCAGTCACAAAGTTATTTTTACAATGTTGAAGATAAGACTATAGCGTGTAAGACATTACTATGAAAACTTATCTCTGGAATATTGGCCCATATAACACCAATGTTAGCACACAGATTTTTAGGCAGTGTACCCTCTGGAAATTGTACTAGATGTTTGCTAACATTACGCAACTCATTTCCTGTCACAATCACAACTTTAGTTACATTGTTTTTGACGTCACCTAAATGTGCATCTAATTCACTAAGATTTTTCTCTGTTTCAATAATTAAGCTACTCATTTTGTTTTCTAAGGTACCTTTTACCTTGCACTGTTCTCCTTTTACCTTATCATTCCTGTTTAATAATAGAACTGATTTTATAAAACTTTTATCCCATTTAATACTTTCTTTAACAAACTCAGTTTCTAAAATGATTAATTTATTTTCTGTGGTAGGTACTCTGGAGCTGATCCCCTATAAACTAGTATAAGAAAGATTTTTGTCTTTGGTAGAGTATTGGCAGAATTTTACCTTCAAGTTCATCGAATTTGTCACCTGCTAAGTTCATTTAAAAGCCTAAGAGTGTCCACTGTTGCTTTGTGTTAATCGTGCTTCTAGCTTCTCGCTTTTTTCTTGAAGTTTTGCATCTAAGTGTTCACTTAGCATTGTTCTCTACTTTGAAAGATCAAACCTGTTCGCTGCTTCTGCTTTGAAATTTGTAAAAATCTCAAATTCAACTGGGTGTAGGCTTTGTTATTGCTTGCATCCAACTTACTCTGCCGAACTGCAAATCCACTCAACAATTTTGTTGAATCAGGGGTATTGACTTCTTCTGAATCAGGCTGATCGAATATATTTCCTGGCACCCTACCAAGCAAGGTGGCACAGTTGTTGGTACACTGGACTCACATTTGGATGATAGTTCAAATCCTTGTCCAGTCATCCTGATTCAAGTTTTTCATGATTCCCCTAAATTGCCTGAGGGAATTGCCAGCATGGTTTCTTTGAGAAAGGCACAGCCAATTTCCCTTTCCATCCCTTCATAGCACAAGCTTGTGCTTCATCGCTAATGACCTCGTTGTCAATGGGATGTTAAACCCTGATTTTCTTTTCTTCTTCGTGCACCAAACTATAATTAAATTTCTCTCACGATCCATTTTTGTTACGGTTGTTGATAGTCCAAAATAAAGTGTAAAGAAGTGTAAAAAAGTTAAAAAAAGTGTAAAATCTCTTATCTTTCCTGCTGAAGGACAGTTTACTAACTGTTTTCGACAATGTGAGTCTATTCTAGTTCAGTTTGTCTGAATTTTTCATATTCTATGCACATTATTCTTCTGTAGTCATCTTGTACTGTTTTGTACGCATTTTGGAAATTGTTTTATATTTGCTGCTGACAAACATAATAATAATTAGAATTTAAGTCTATGATTTTCAGACCCTGGCAGCAGCACCAAATTCCAACAGAGCTACCATGTGATTGTTAGACAAGGAAATCAATAAATGAAAGGTATTAAGGTACCATGCAATCATAGTGTAAATCACTAATGTTGCATTTATGTAGACAATTTTCTGAGTAGTTTTCTTATAGGGAGATGGTGAATTACTTACCATTCACTGACAGCAATCATAAAAGGGCTGCAACAATCCATTTGGGATTTCCATTACTGAGGCCTAGATTTTAGCGAATGGTGGAAGTATTCCTTCTGCTGTTAACTTTTCAATCTATTATGATGTTTTCATTCAAAACTATGTTGACATGTCTGTTCTGAATCACACCGAAAGGTTAACAAATATTGCATTCCATTCCAAATTCAGACTCCCAACAAATACAGTGATCAGCATTCAACTAATTGTGTACAACATTCTGCCTAATTTGGTGCAGTGATGTGACCTAGGATATTGACGTATGGTAGATGAATGATGAACATAGAAATATAGACTGTGTTACTCACTGTGTACAATAAAAATAGTACTCATGTATCAATTTGGGGTGCAAAATTATTCCATCTCTTAAAATTTATGAATTTGCTTACTTTCATTTACACTACTTATAAAAGTATCAGAATGGCTAATTTTGTAGAGTTTTCACATTCTCTCACTCGAAACACAGTTGCAAGACATTTTTACTAGCTTCAAAAAGATAAATAAATTGGAACAGCAAAGAAGTATATTAATATACCAAGCTCTCTGTAAAATGTAAGACTTGTGCAAAGTCGACCAAAAGAGGCTTTGGAACATTCATGAGAGAAGGTGGTGGTGATAGAATCAGTTCACACTAAAAAGCTCAAAACTGGCTTCATTACATTGTGAATTATCCTTAATGGACAGTAACATAGCCATCGTGAGGATTCAAAGAGCTTAACCAAAGAGTCACGTAAGCCTATAACATCATACTAATCAGACAAGAAGCTTACTTTTTCTATGCTGTCATAACATGGTAGTAATAGAATAACGACATTCAGGTGCACACAATCTTTGCCAGGTTTGTCAGTCTACTTCATGCTTATAGGTTCCCACAACAAAAAGCAGAAATAATGAAATTGGCCATAGGAGAAGCAGTCTCTCCAGTGGCCGCATCTAGCATCCACCAAACACCATTTGGCAAGCCATCAATTGAATACATCCACAAATAAAAGAAAGGAGAGTGCGTTTCACCAGTGCTATACAAAACTAAATAAACTTATTGAGCAATGTCAATGATTTTTACTGAAGTAGAGAAATATTCAAGCATTATGACTAAGTACTTTTTCAGAATATTAAATACAAAACACTATCTGTGAGTAATCAAGGAATCTATTAACAACTATAAATGTTTGTTATGAAATTAGCAGTGAAGACTGGCAGGTTGTGTGAGTATCATATAACTCGCTAACATAAATGAGCAAGTCTCCTTTGAGAAATGGAATGTGAGCAGCTCGTCCATCTCCTCATAATTAGAAATATTAACCATAAATATGAAAATTTGTAGAAAAAAACTGATAATTTTACCATGAGTACGGACAGGAAAAGTTCATTTGAACGGTAACACGACGAATAACGTGAATTCAGCAGTTTTTAAGGAAGTAATGCGAATTCGGCAGCTTTTAAAGAAGTAACGCGAATTCGGCATTTGTTAAAGAAGTAACGCAAAATCAGCGTTTTCAACAATATTTTTCTGTGTCCTTGTAAGAAGTTTCGCAAATCTAATGATGTCAGAAACATATTTAACGTTGAAATGATCCATGTTCCATCGTCGTACTACTTTTTGCAGTTGTGACGTCACTAGTGGCCTTTCGACTATCGACTTTTGCGAGCGCGTACGAATGACCATTGTGCGAATTTCGATTATCTCTTTTGCAGTGTATTAGCCACAGTATGCCGTTTCAAAGCAATGGCGTAATGAAAATCTATCACAAACACATCACATTGACGAAGCCTACAGTAACCGCTGACAAAAGGATAAGAGAATTTGAAATCGGTGGTTTATATGTTCCTGATAAGCTAACAGTATTTTGTAAATTCTGCAATGTCAGAGTTTCATGAGAGTGTGGCGACCATGGAGGTAAGAATAAGGGAGGATGGCGCTACGTATCCCAGCCGTACTACGTTTTGAAGCCATGGGGCCGTGGCTCGCTGCCATGACACTCTGACCAAAACATTGCAAGTGTGCTATAGCGCTGCGTGTATTAAGGTCGCTAATTGCACCATATACGCATGTAACGTCATCAGATTGGTTGTTTCAAAGTTTTTGTTTAAAATAAAATCTCGTAAAGGCGAAATTCCGCGTTTCTTCTGATTAAAAATAGTTTTTAATGTAATATTACGAATGGCTAGTCTTCAATGTAAACGATACAATTTTGTTAATTCAGTAATCAACGTGTATCACAAACTAGGGTTCTTTCTTTACTTATTCTTACGATCATCAGATTGGATGAAGCTATGCCAGATTTACGAAAAGTGACGTCGTCTTTTCCGATTTTCGTGACATACAAACCAAAACTTTTCAGTTGTTTGAGTTCAGAATGATGTATTGTAGCAGCTATTTACTAATGTGTAACAGACTGATTGCGGTTCTGACCACCACCTATATCTGAAGAGGTAACCAAGTGATCTGTCTTTGTTGTTAATTATGTAAACAATGAAGCAGCAGATAACTAAATCTGATAAAATAACTCAATGTGAGTTAATGTTTAGCCAACAACCTGTCACATTGTGCACAACTTCATTCTGTTGTCAAGTGGAATATAACTGCGGAGAATCCCAAGAAATATAGATTAGGTGTTTGTTATACACAAAACAGGTACTTTCAGTTTGGATAACATTGACCCTGACGAAGAAAACAAAACGCTTTGCCATACAGTTCATACACACTTCAATACATACCACATTTCTTCTCTTAAGGGATATGCAGCAGCTCTAATATGAGACTACGGCACTTTTTTTAGTAACTAACAAATCAACTGCAGCAGCAGCACTTAAATGACATGTCTGTTAGCAAAGGCAGTATAACAGTGTTCCAATTTTCATCTGCTATGGGACTCGTTTTAATATTAGTAAGGAGTTCTACTTATTGCTTACTTACCGTAGGTTCCAATTTCTTATTTTGGTATGGAAGAGATTTCTTAACAGGGCAACAATGTCCCAGTGTTTTTAGGTAGTTTAGGCATAAACCATTCTACATTGAGCTTTGTTTATGCCATTCCCTATTTTATAACTTTCATTCTTTTGAATGCAAGCCTTTCTTGTCAAGCTGACAGATATTTACAGTGGTACAAAATGAAATGATGAAGGGATTGAGACAGATCATGGAGCAAAACTTTACATCATAGTTTGAGAAGTGTGGAATGTCTCAATCAATAAGCAGAAGCTTCATTGCTTGCCAATGACAAAGTTTTACTAACATTGAAACTAGGATTTGCTTTTGAAATCATTGTCCTAAAAAAATATAGGCTATATATTCCTTATTTATTCATAAAAAGTACGGGAACTGGGAATGAAATAAAGCATAAATATTAGGTACTATATTCAGAATTTTATTCCAGCAAAAATGCTTTTCTTGATCTGTTATTATCCACTTTGTTGAACTGCTTGTTACAGGTATACAGAAAAATTATTACAATGTGACTTTTCAGTTAACTGCCTTTTTCACAAGATTGTGGAATTTAAAAATAACACAGTTCTATGTAAAACAAATATTATATGAAATTGTAACAAAGTCCACATCATTGCTTGTTGAGAATGAAACAAATATCTCAGTCTCCTGACCGATACAAATGTAATACTATTTACCATTCCACATACATATGATTTATCACAGTGGTCTTGCATTAACCAGGAAAGTAGTCAAGCAAGCAAACATAAGAAAATATGCTATCATTTATAAAATATGTCTTACTACAGATATAAATGTTGTGGGCTGTAGTTTCTGTACAACACATGGGTTTTCATTTCAATGGATTAGGGGAGAGACTGCTAGAAAATTTAGTGCCCAATGAAGTAGTGAAAAACCAGTAACGCTCACCTGCGAACACTAGTATCTCTCATTTTTTGAGGGTAAACCACTGTTGGACTAGATCACAAAAAATATAATTTGTAATGACACTCAAGCAAAAACCATAACATACCACACAATGATGGGAATGCATTTCAATGTGCCAAGAATGAGGCAATTCTGTTTCTCATTAACATGTTGTCACTCGTGGAAACTTAATTAACAACACTGGCTAGAACATACTACAGCATACTCTGCCAAACAATGGCTAAATATTTCAAAAAGAAATGTATGTCCCATTTGGAAGCACACAGATCACAAGCTATTGCAGAACTAGTACTGTATACTGGAATGGTGGAGTATCAATCTCTTGGAAACACTCTACATATAATGTAGTTCCAAATTTTGGTTTGAGGAAGATATATTTGGAAGGTATTACACACACACATAAAATTATAATTGTCTCACTCTACCACACACCAGGAACAAATTTTCATAGATACCCTGAATATGCTAGTACTAATAGTTTTAAGACAAACACATCACAAAACATTTTGTAGCTGGTTATAAAAACATAGACATAATGGAAAAGGAAGAATGTGCATCATTTATTTATTACAATAAGGTTACATTCCCAGTTTGCCTCAATATAATGAGTGCTTTATACAAGATGCCTCACACACTAGACCTCTGTGTACAAATATCAGTTACTGACCTTTAAAGAGTACCAGTTTTGTATAGGTTGCCCTGATTTTATTTTCATGCAATGCATCACTTATTCTCTTGGCTGCATGTTTTTGCCGCGTCAGGAGGTATCGTGTGGCAATTGCTTTAGTCAGCAGTATCATATGATTGTCCAAGGGATGCTGATTTTTCATGTGGTCTGCTAACTCCTTAAACACTGGCTTGAATATGAATTCACTAAGCACCTCAGACACACATGTGGAAAACTGATTTTTCAAAGGAACTTTAGAATTACCTGTAGTATAGCACCTGAACACTTTTTCTGCACACACACAGATGTCAACAACATCATTCGATGGTAAAACCAACCATCTCCTACTCTTTCAATGAATGAGAGAATAAGCAACATGGCTACCATCCCCTCTCAACACGAATAAACATGGTTCACATTTTTAGGTTTTTTCTAAGTGACGCACCACAGATCCAGCTATATATACTACAATATGGACTGCCACTTCAGAGAGATAAATTCCAGTAGCAAAGTAATCGTGGTCATTGTCAGTTGTCGCTGCACTATTTTCCGTGCTTAGTAACTGCCACCGTTCCGAAGTTTTAGCCATTTTCTTCTTAAGTCGTCGCTTAGACTGCTGAAGAGTTTTAATTTGTTTTTTGTACTGATCAGTTTTTCTTATGAGGTGTTCACTCTTCGTCTTCAGTTCCTCACTTTCAAAGGATGTCTGACTACGTTCTGGTGGTCCTGCAGTGTACTTAGGAACAAGAGCAGGAACTTCTTCATCCTGCACTCTGCTGACAGCAGCCAAAACTGAAGATAGAAAGGAAGAGCTTTCCTTCCGCAATGGTGGCTTTCTCTTCTTGTCTCCCTAAATGAAATAAACGGATGGAAAACATTAAGAACTGTTTTTAACAGATGGTTGAAGGTGTTACAGTCTTTGTCATGAACAGCATGTTATAGCCTACTAATTACTCTTATTCTTAGTCCTTTCCAGAAATATAAATTCTATTTTTCCAGCAGCTATTTATCATGTTCATAAAATACTCATTACTCTAACAAAAACCGTTGTTGTGTTCAGCAGACAACTTGAAATGCCTCCCATGTGCGAAGCTACAAGTAATACACACTTATTGAAAAAATATAAACTTTGAACATGTAAAATATTTCTGCTGGGGTGTCTTGTTTAAGTATCACACTGTATCGCTATGGGTGCTGTCGGTTAACAAGTTCTCAATACAACTGGTCCAACAGTTAATGATATAAAATTGTGTGTTATATCTAATTTTGCATTAGTGGTTGGTGCATATTCAATGTTCCACAGTAGTGGATAAAGTTAACAAGAAGTTACTGCCAAAGCTTTTTAATCAATGGTATCTTTCAATGGAGAATGTCAAGGAATAGTGCATCAAACAAAAGAAATGTTCATTTGCTGTGCTTAACCCAAATACAGAGTGATATTTAACACAGCCCAAGTGTTAATTTCTGTGACTTCACTAAATAATTATACCAGACAAACTTGTTAGCTTCAGTAGTCTCATAATCTAAACAACGAAACTGAATTTTCTTCTCGAACATTCTCTTGTGTGCAGAGGCTGATGCTCATCAAAAAGGAGTTTCATAAATTTGTTTCTACATGACAATGTGGAGAAACAGATTGTCTCTTTATACCTTACTGTGTAGCTGCAGAAACACTTCAGTGTTCCAGCACCTCCCCTCTTAAATTCTATATACAACATGGAATCATTCCTAGGCAAAAGCTATGTGTAAGGACCTAATCAGGTGGAAAGTGAAATTAATGTATTCAAATTACCTAAAGGAATCCTCCCAAAATAAACATATATAAGTAAAACTAGAGCTGTATCAATTACTCCTAAAACATAACTGCCATTAACTAGCAAAGACAGTGCAATAAAAATGTTGTACAACACAGTAGACCAGACAAAGTGAGATGTTCACAAACTACTGCCTTAAATATTCACATAACTGATATAATTTACCTCACACGTGTATTCCATTACTTTCGAAGTTAGAGCTAAATAATAGAAACTGAAAACTAAGTTAGCTATACCCTCCCTCCAAAGCCCCATAAACATCTTGTTTGTAATAAGTTCTGGGACATTTCAGTTACGTTACACTACTGGGAAACACTGTTCATTACCACCAATATTTACTGAAATACGGTACATAGAATGGCAAATCTACACAGTGTCCTGTTTAGGCCTATACTTTACGCCAGTTAATGTAGTGTTAGCATTTAATTTGGTACATGACGAAGACAAAGTGAGTTACTCAACACTTCGATTATCGACGACACGTACATATTATACTGAAACGTGAACTTGAAAACTAAGACTTTAATTCTTTGAATTAACATACCTTTTGCAAATGTTTTGGGTGTGTAGGGAAAACTGATGGTACAGCATTTTCTCGGAGCCTTACTGTTGAAAGGGAAGTTCGGTCTATGTCCTCTTCTCGGAAGAGAACATATAGTGCTCCGTTTAGACGCACGCCAATTCTTCCTCCTCACGGCATTCTCTCACAGAGCTTTCCGACTTTCATTTTTAGGAAATCTAAAATCATACAGGAGAAAAACACACTATAGTACAAGTACCGATGTAGCACACGTTCATTCACAATGAAGTTGTAAAATCACACTTAACGAGACAACTGACACAGGAAATGTTATTCCCTTCGATTTTGCATCACAATCAGAACGATTAGTACACCCGAACACCACACAAGTCACCATAATAGCGCAAAATCCTTCCAAAAGCGAGCGACAAGCCTATGCACACAAGCTTACAGCAGCAATGTTTTGGTCGGACTGAGATGGCTACCCTCGGCTTCACATAGCTTCGCAGCTGTGACGTCACGGCGTCTCCCTCTATTCTTACCTCCATGGTGGCGACAGTCGACCGCCAGTAACTTCACTGGCGAAGCGCAGAGTAAACGGTCTTTGGAGACTCGAGATTCTTTGGCAGTCCCGTCTGCTACTTGACTGAGTGATACACGTGACGTGAAATTCTGCATTGTTTTTCTTGTGTTTCTGTAATTATAGGAACCTTAATAAAAGTGTCTTATCGTAATAAGTTGGAGTTTTCGGTGCGTGGTCCGCCACTATAGCCAAAAACCCCACATTGGTGACCCTGAGTCGCGAAAATACGTTGCTGTCACTCGTTGTGTATCACCGGTTTCGCGCCAATAGACAATGTCGCAGCCTCCAGTTTTTACAGCAGTGCACGATGCCGCGACCGCAGAATGGACATTCGACTGTGAAGCGCAACGCTTTACCCCGTGTGCTACTAATACACCGGGAATGTTCATATCTCCCGTGTTTGCCTCGCCTGACCGGATGACCCTAACCTCTGCCGGTATACCACACCGAACACTGTACACATCATTGCGGACACCTTCTATGGCATTCTGCACTCGACAGAACGCTCCTCCAGCACAGGACTCTGGAAACCCCAAGTTTCTGCAGCACAACATGGATCACGTGGCTGTCCAGTTTCTGGGTCCACACGCACAACCACCGTTTAACGTGTCCCCCTCCGCGCCGGTCGAATGGAGACTCGTGCCAACCGCTTCAAGCCATTTATACGCCTATCCGTCCTGCCACCCCGCGCACACCTCGGGCGACGCACCTGCCAAGGTTCCGCCCTGTCACTCGGCGCTCAATCACGATCTCGCGCCTCTGCTCAAGATTTCGGCTGCATCAGCAGTTTTCACCCTGCACCTGCTGCGCTGCGCTCGGGTGGCCATACAGATTCCGTGCCTACAGGTTGCAGTAGCTACTGGGAGATGAAGAAGCTTGCATGGGATATAGGAGCATGGAGAGCTGCATCAACCCAGTCTCAGGACTGAAGACCACAACAACAACAACAAGGACTGGATACCACATCTCGCCTAAACAGCTAACGGATGTTCAACACAAGACATCGCCCGTCACTAAGGCACAGTTCGCACCAGTGAACACCGTGCAGAATCCCCGTATGTTTTGTGGCTTTCCTACAGCCCCGCAAGCACTGGCTCCGGGCCCTTTCCCGAAGCTGCCGCCATTACAACCAGACAACCCAGTGACGTGGTTTACCTTGGTGGACAACATGTTGGACATACACGGTATTGCGGACGACAGCACTCGTTTTGTGTGTTTAGTGATCCACCTGCATGACCAACCTGATCTCATCAGTGACTTATTTCTGAACCCACCTCAGAGCAACAAATATGCCTTTGCTCGTGCATTACTCATTGAACGCCTCTCTCATCTGCTGGCTGATACAATTCACAACATAATTTACGAGGAGATTTTAGGTGACAGAACACCCTCACAGCTGTGGGGATGCTTGTGTGCACAGGTCAGTATTGAGATCTTCTCCGAAATTAGCGCTCTGGACATCGTGGTTGGTGAAGCTGCCGCAAGAACCACAGTTACATTTGCTTCCACATACCGCAGCGTCACTCGAGGATAAACTACGGCTGGCAGACCAGGCATACACCATTATTCAACACAGTCACCTCCCTCTGTGCAGCACAGTGCCTAGTACCACCGAGGTTGGTAATCCTAGGGTTATAAATTCCACCGTCGGGTGGTAGAGACCAAGCGCGCGCATATAGCGGACAGCACACGGAACAACAGCCATCTAGCCACCAAGACCTGGAACTGCCAGCGGGTCGGCAACCGCCTCTCCCCACCCCAACTGGGCTAGGGCCTGCCCGCCCCACCTTACGCTTCGGCTGGTGGGCCGAGTACAGCTGACTTATGCATATGCTGGTTTCACACCACTTTCAGGGACGCTGCTCGCAACTGCCATGTGCCCTGCTCGTTCACAAACGCCACACGTGGGCCGCAGTAGGCGCCACGGCCCGCGGATACATGCATGGGCACCCACAGACATTGCATTCTATCAGATCCCCCATCTCACGAGGACATCTGTACGTCTTGGATTTAGGTTTGCACCGGTATTTTCTCGTCGACACCGGAGCCGACATTAGTGTCATA
The DNA here is from genome assembly GCF_021461385.2 of Schistocerca piceifrons. Classification (NCBI taxonomy): domain Eukaryota; kingdom Metazoa; phylum Arthropoda; class Insecta; order Orthoptera; family Acrididae; genus Schistocerca; species Schistocerca piceifrons. The sequence continues at coordinate 682,006,988 of NC_060149.1, read as the reverse complement.
CCTCCCACATTTTCTGTAAAGGACACGACACTAACCAAACTGTCCCATCGATCAGCAAATAAGTTGACACTTCATGTCGAGGGTTTGGCCAAGTTACCTATTGAACTGATACCTGACAAACAGTTCACTTGATCCTTCTATGTGGCTGATGTCGAAGATCCAGGATTAGGCATTGACTTCGTTTTCCACTTCGGATTGTCTGCAGATCTTTAGTCAGCTGCATTATAGCGCCATGCCTCGTCCACTCATTTTGCATGTTCAGTCACCTCTTCGGCCCTCCTTCCCCGTCAGCTGCCCGATGACTCCGACACAGCTCCCCTTCATTGGTGGAGAGCCTCACTACTTCCACTGCCCAGCTCCAGCCCTAACACCCTGCAGTCGCCGGTCTCTGTGCTCACAACGCCGAACTGAACTGTGCCATATTGTTGGCTACGCAAGCCCTCACCGAGGCACAATGCCTCGTACAACGCCTGTCAACACTGTCACCATCCAACACCGGAGATGCACTTCGTGGAACTTTGTCGCCACCAACGCAGACAGCTTCCCCAGCACATCAGGTTAGTGACTCTTGTGTGCTACCGATTACCGTTCACGACATACCCGATCGAGTTCACCAGCCGAGCTGTACGCTATCATGAATGGCACAACACACAAAATTGTCACCACAGATAGGCCTTCAGTGCGCCAAAAAACGCGCCGAATGTCATCACATAAACTATGCATTGCTAAAGCCGCAGTGGAGGGACTTCTACGGGCAGGTATTGTTTGCCCATTGGACAGTAACTGGTCCTCGCCCATACACTTAGTCCCCAAAAAGGACATCACTTTGCACCTCTGTGGCAACTGTCGTCACCTCAATGTGCGGACGGTGTTAGACAATTACCCGATACCTCAGATATTATACTTTGCACAAGTACTTAGCGGAGCATGCATCTTGAGTGTCTTGGACTGCCGCAAGGCATTTTTACAGATACCAATGGAACAGAGTGACATACCAAAGACAGCAGTGATCACACTTTTCAGCCTGTACGAATTTTGTTACATGCCTTATGGTCTCAAAAACGCGGCCAAAACTTGGCAGCGTTTTATAGACTCACTTCTTTGTAACTGCACATATTGCTATGCATACCTCGACGACATACTAATTTTCTCCCACTCTGACAGGGAACATGAACTCCACCTGGCCACGATACTGGACTTATTGACACGTAATGGAGTCAAGATCAATAATGACAAGTCACAACTCCGCTGCACTGCTGTCACCTTTCTGGGGTACACCGTCCCCTCGGACGGTATATGCCTCCTGCAGGAGCGGGTTGACTGCATTCACAATCCACCCCTCCCAGTGTCGTTTCACGAATTACACCAGTTTTTAGGAACTGTCAATTTCTACCATCATAACCTGCCAATGACGGCAGCAATTCAAGCCCCTTTGACTGATACATTGGTCGGGAAACAAACCTCGGCAGTCGCCGAGTACTGTGGTCTGACAACATGGTGAGAGCTTTTGAAGACCTTAAATCAGTGTTAGCACATGGTGTCACTCTCACCCACCCTTTGCCAGATGCCTGCATCTCTATTACAGCAGATGCAAGTGATTTCGCAATCGGTGCAGTCCTCCAACAGCATGTCAATGACACGACTCAACCGCACCGGTTTTTTTCTAAAAAAGTATCTACAGCTCAACGTAAATGGTCAGCATTTGACAGAGAATTGCTTGCAGTTTATGAAGCTGTAAAATATTTCTACACATACATCGAAGGAAGGAATATAACAATTTTCACAGACCATTGCCCCCTCACGGAGGCTGTCCGTAACCCCTCTGCTGACCTTTTCCCACGTAGGTTCCGGCAAATGGACTTAGCTTGCCAATACACTACAGAGATCCGTTACATTCGAGGTTCAGAAAATGTGGCGGCTTACTACTTATCACGTATCACTGCATTTTCATCCCCCATTAATTTCGACGAATTGGCCCACTTACAAGACAGTGGAACCGAATTGCACAACCTCCGACAGGACCCAGATACTTACTTTCAGATCGTTGCTTGCAACCTATCGGGCTCCGCCAAGCCACTGTGGTGTGATACATCCATGGGCACTGCTCAGCCTGTTGTTCCCCCTGCGCTGCGTCACCAAGTGTTCACTACTTTACATAAACTGGCACATTCTGGTGCTAAGGCTATTATGCGCCTGGTTACAGAACGCGTTGTGTGGCCAGGTGTGAAAAGGGATTGTCATACTTGGGCTCGTGCTTGTTTACAGTGCCAGTGCAGCAAAGTTGGCAGGCACACACAGCCCAGTCTAGGCAAGTTCGACATCCTGAAAGGCCGCTTCCATCACGTACATGTGGATCTCGTGGGACCATTACCCATGTCTGATGGTTTCAGGTATATCCTGTCTGTTATTGACCGCTTTACATGTTGGGTCGAGGCAATACCCATGCAGGACATCACAGCAGATTCCATAGCATGCGCATTTGTATCCTCCTGGATAGCTTGATTTGGCTGTCCTACATCCATCACCACCGACCAGGGAAGACAGTTTGAATCCCTGCTGTTTAACAAACTCTGCATCCTTTGTGGGGTGGATAGATTCTGCACTACGGCTTACCACCCTCAGAGCAATGGACTGGTTGAGCGGTGGCACAGAACTCTGAAAGTGGCGCTCATGTGCCATGGTGGTGAGTGGTGCAACGCACTTCCCTGGGTTATGCTAGGAATATACATGGCTTACAAGACAGACCTCCAGGGTTCACTTGCAGAGCTCCTGTATGGCGAGACCCTAGTTCTCCCCGCAGAGTTCGTCAACGACGAAGCGATCGCCAACCTATCCAACCTCCCCATGCTAGTTGAGCGTGTCCGGACACACACAGCTGCGATCTGCATGCCTCCTCCATGACCACATACCCATCCTCTGGTGTTCCTGCATTCGGCACTGGACTCTTGCGAGTTCATTATGTTACGGGATGACGCAGTCAAACTGGCATTACAGCCACCTTACTCTGGCCCGCATCGAGTAGTGGCTCGCACGGACAATACTATGGACATTCTCGTCAGTGGTCACTGGCAGACAGTTTCCCTCCAATGCGTGAAACCAGCCTGGACGATCGAGGTATCTGTAATGTGGATACGACTGCCATAGCTGCTACGTTCAGCACCGACGGGATGCTCAAGATTCGCATCCCCCTCCCCACCAGTACTCCAACAATGACATCTCCTGTGCCAGTTCAGTTCACGCGCGCAGGTCGACCAGTCCCCCCCCCCCCTCCCCCAACCTGATGGTGGACTATACGAGCGCTAGTCCTCCCTGCACAGACAGTATGAACTCTTAGCACACGCTGCTATCAACCAGCGAGCATCCCACAACGCCACTACACAGGAAGACACCCACGTCCTTCCCCCAGTGCTCCGCACTCCCGGAGGGGGGGGGGGGGGGGGGGGGGGAGCTCTGTGGCGACAGACGACCGCCAGTAGCTTCATCAGTGAAGCGCAGAGTAAACAGTCTTTGGAGACTCGAGATTCTTTGGCAGTCCCATCTGCGACTTGACTGAGTGACACACATGTCGTGAAATTCTGCATTGTTTTTCTTGTGTTTCTGTAACTATACGAATCTTAATAAAAGTGTCTTATCATAATAATTTGGAGTTTTCGGTGCGTGGTCCATCACTATAGCCAAAAAAACCACAGGAGTGTAGAGATTCAACAGTGAAACATGTGCAGACTGAAAAACGTAAGGGCAGCAAGTTGAAGTAGACCAATTTGCCGATAAAGCGGCAGTCTACGATTAGCAGCAGCTTTGAAGCTGCAAAAAAGAGGATTTTGAATATCTGGCCCAAAGGACCGTGCAAACATTTTTGCAGGCCAACATTACATTCCACAAACTGGATACATCATTGATAAATAATTTTTTCACATTATTTAAAATATGTGCGTCACTCCACACCATGGTTTAGTGATAATGCTTTGATCATAAATAAGGATACAACGGTATTGATGAATTCCAGTAATATTAAAATTAAGGCTAGAAGAAGAGTAAAAGCTGAGTTAGGGAACTATGTTATTGCACAAGCTCCATACACAAAATTCCTCGGTATATGGGTGGATGAGCACTTGAGATGGGAAAAGCATCTAGAAGTTTTGAGTAAAAAATTAAGTAAATGCTGCTATCAGCTAAAAATGCTTTGGGAATGCTGCAACACTGAATCATTGCTGTGTGCTTATTATGCTTACATGAACAGATTGATAAAAAACGGTGTGATCTTCTGGGGAAATACAGGTACGGCAAAACAAGCTTTCAAACTTCAAAATAGGGCTGTTAGAATAATGAAAGGGGTTCATTGAAGAGTGTGATGCAGGGAAATATTTAAAGAATTTAAAATAATGACTCTTCCAAGCTTATACATCTATGAATGTGTATGCTTTCTGAAAACTCACCAGGAGTTTTCAACAATAAATAATCAGATTCATAACCATGAAACAAGGAACAGGGATGATTTTCACAGAGACACGCACAAAGGAGCTCTCCACTAAAAATTGGTAAACTACCAGCCCAAAATACTTTTTAGTACATTGCCTTTTACAATAAAGAAAATTAAAGAATTTCACAAATTCAAGGTAGATCTTAAACAATTTTTACTAACACATAGTTTTTATAGCATTGAAGAATATCTGAATATGGAAAAGTAATATTATTTATGTATACTGATATAAAATATTTGTATTATTCAAGTTTTTGAAACAAATTAAAGATAAGAGACTATACTGTAATTGACTACATCCATACAATGTATATTGCTAATGGTTGAATAAAGAGATTGATTGATTGATTCTGCCAAGCGCAGCAACAGTATACAAATGTTAAAAATTGAAATAATAGTTTCTGTTGCAGATACTTTATTGATGACACATTCCACGCATCTAGCGCATCTTCAGGTCATTCTTGAGCTGTGAAGACTGGCTTCTGTGGTCTCCACAGCTCAAGAACGACATGAAGAAGCGCGAAACACGTCATCAATGAAATATCTGCAACATGCTGTTATTTTCTTTTTTCCTTTGGTATTTGATTTTGAATAATTATTTGCGTCAAAGTTTTTTGTTAAAACAATTTTTTTCTATGCTTGTCTCATGTTTGGCCCATCCTATCCTGGAAATAGTTACATTTTCAACATAGCATTGAAAAATGACGAAATTTGACAAAAATAGATAACTGATAATAGGAAAAGCTTGCCAGAAATAACACCGATAAATAACACAGAAAAGTGCCAAAAATATTACCGATTTTAGCCATAAAATAGCACCGATTTTTTCCTGTCCCTAACCATGAGCAAGTTTGTTTCAGTACAATCCATTACAATGGAGTGATTCAGACTTTACATTCACCAAAGGAAAAGTCCAAGCCATCTTAAGAACACTTAGAGTTTATCAGAAACTGAAGCTTCTGTCAGCATTAGTATCTCATACATAGGGACCTATGTTGGTATCAGTATACACAGAGGAAGTGTGCATCTCCCAAATTCTGACAGATCATCATAATGTTTGAGGTTCCTCACAGATGCTGAAATGGTGCAGCTTCCATTGCAATCCCTCAATAAGATATACAAGCTAAATGCAAACAAACTATTAGTTTCTCTAGTGATATAGGTTAGCCACTTGAATAGAAAGGAATCTTACATTTATACATCCTGTACATAATTAAAAACATATTACAAGTTTGTACACATTAGTAGCGTAGTAGAGTGATACACTGTTTTCCAGGTTGAAAAATAAATATTAAAGTTAAACATTATTTCATGGTAAAAATTATTGACACTAATTAACATTTGCAATGAAAGATTCACTCTGCAGATGAGTGCGTACAGATGTGAAACCCACTGGGAAACTATGCCCCAGACTGAGACTCAAAGTTGGGACCTTGGCCTTTCATGGGCAAATGCTCCACCAAGTGAGCTAATCAAGAATGACTGATGACCACTCATGACTCATCTTCACAGCTTGGTAGAGCACATGTCCATGAAAGACAAATGTCCCAAGTTTGAGTCTCAGTCCGGCACAGAGTTTTAATCTGCCAGGAAGTCTCATTAATTAACATGTTCTGACAGCACAATTCCACTTTAACTGACATTATTGCACTATTAAAATTATGAGGGAGATTTTTTCATATCAGCATGAAGATTTTTTATCATCATGCAGATTCTGACATGATCTGACTTAATGATGTTATGTGAGTGCTTTTTGTTCACAAACTTTTTGATACACAGGTGGTGCACATTCAAAAGTGTATCTAGGACTCGCAAATTAATGACAGGTGTAAGAATATAATGTTTTTTCTGAAACTACAGTAACTTGTAAGTATTAATGTAAAACAGCCAACTGAAATTGAAATTCTGAACTTTCATTGTCAGTTGCCTGAGATTCAGAAGTTAATTAGTTTCACATAAATTAAAGTATGTTTCAAGAGGAGTGAAATATCTATCGCAGTACTTTGTATTCTGTCTCTTCACTCAAAACATTTCCTCATTGCTTACAGTATTCAGCATTTCACTAATAATGGAATGAATTGTGTCTTTGGAATTAGGAAGGTAACTGTAAACAACTGAACCATAAATTTAAATGGAATCTTGCACAAATAACAATTTGGCAAATTCATATACAAAAACATTAGTTATTCATTTGAGTACAAAACATAACAGATGGAGGAGTTTCACCTAGTTTAAGACTAACTCTTAAATTTCCTATACTGTGAGTTCGAGATGATAAATCAAGACATATATCCCATCCTTACATGCATGTCAGGAAAATTATCATTATGGTAAAATTAGAGAAATTTGCATTTTTTCAAGATTTCCTCATAGTTGTTCCTAACAGTCATTATCCACAAATTGGATTAGAATGTAGTAAACTAAAATACTATATTTGTCACACCGTAAACAAATTAGTGGCTCTGAGCTGACAGCTATATTAGAAGATGCAGGGTGAACTGTGTTGAAGGAGTAATGTGAGTGTACAGGAAAGCAAAGGATTTGAAATCTTCCCATTCTATGTATGTATCTAGATTAAATTGTATCCATGAGAAGCAGGCAAACATCATGGAAGGGACCAGTTTGTTTGAGGTATTTTGCTGCAAAACATGGAACAGACAGCTAAACACATTTACTTTTCATTCTAGTTTTTCCACTATTGAAAATATGTGTTACCTTTTTCATTAAACACATAACTTTATTTTGCAGTCCTTTATGGAATATGCTAAAACACAAAATAAGTGCCAAATAGTTCATAAGATTTATTGATCCTGTTAATTTTCCAGAACTGCAAATGAAAACAATTAGCATTTACACAGCTTGTATTACAGTTGTGGAAGACACTGAGAGACAAGGCTAAAGTCATTCACTTGGTTAAAATGGTATAACAACCTGCCAAAGATGAAGTTTATGGCAGTAGGCAGACATCATTAAACGTAAGTCTCCAGCAGGTCAAGTTCAAAGAATAACCACATATAACTAATGTAGTGTGAGATTATTGTCAACACTTCAGTCAGCAATGGAGAGGAATACATGACCTAATGAACAGAAAGGAGACTGTGTCTGTAGCAACTTGGCCGTAAACTGACTGGCTGGCATACCTATACCTACATGATCTACCAGTACTACCAGCTTTGCTGCTAGTTGCTCACAGTAAAGGCACTGGATGTAACAGTAATGTGATGTAATCCAGTGATATATCTTGTGGCATTACAAGAACCCACTTTTGGTGAGTCAGTGCATAGGGGCAAAAATGAGCTGTATGACTTCTATTTGCCATCGACCATACATACGGCAGAATATGCTTCATCTATTATACATAATAACAATTCACTTAATTACATACACACTTCACCATAAATTGTAACACACGTTCACAATCTTTGCGCCAAAACATTTCATTATACATAATGTTTCAAAAAGAATATACATAATTTGACTGCATGTATTTATTAAACAATAGCAAATCAACAATAAAAGTCGAGACATATATTTACAGCTCTCTCAAGTTTAGATTACAGATGTTCAGTATTGCTTCCACTAGCAATATGAACAATGCCACATCAGTACTTGAATTCCTCCCCTACTCAATAGTATGTAATCGTCACTGATATTATGGCAGTTCTGGTCCAGTTCTTCTGCTCTGTAAATGGGTAGAAGTGAAGAAGGTTTGTGGATGTTGGTGCCCCAGGATGAAGTCTAAAGTTATACTGTGGAGATGGAGAAGGAGGCTTGGCCCAATCCAGGGGTTAGGGTGAACTGCAGAGCCAAAGTTGATTTGCATGGTACTGGAAGTTTGCCTCACTGGCCTTTACCTTAGAAAGCAGTAACTTTGCTTGGGATACACCCTAGCATCCAGCTGTACGTGTGGTCTCACAATAGGGAGTCCACAAAGTAGTGCAGGTGAGCTGAATGAGGTGATTGCTGCACTGTGGGACATAAGAGATTTAACAAGATGGAGTATCTTGGTCGGGAACATCCAGTGAATTGGAGTCATTTGATACAAAAAGAGGAATCTCGCCATGGTATTGTCTTTGTTGTTATCTATGCCCATTGCTTTCTTAAGTTATTGTTTGAAGGCATATACAGAACTTTCTGCTTAGCCACTTGAGGCCAGAGGGAATGGAGCTATGAATATGTGATCAGTATCAGTAGACTGGCAAAAACAAAATAATTAAGCAGACACAGACTGTGGGCTAATGCTTGATACATGAGTTGTCAGACACCTTAAAAAATAAGTTTGAGGGCTGGGTTAATATAGTGATTGCAATAGAAGACATCTATGCATACAAGCAGTAGAAGAATACATTTGTGCCACATACTGAAATTTACATCGAGCATGGATGATGATAAGTCACATTTTGCTGTGGATAGCTCCAGTGAATTCCATATTAAAGTGGTCCCATGGAATTTGTGGCATGGGGCAGGTTATGCAGCAGAGCTGTGGAATGGTCTGGTGGTTTGAGCAGGTTGCATATGTGGTGGCCTTACACTCAACAACTCTGTTGATTCAGAGCCAATAGTGATGGTGGCCCATTCCCTTCATGTAAATGGTGCCATACTAGTCACCATGGAGAATCTGCAGGATGAGCAGGCAGAAACATTGAGGCACGATCACCCTGCAGTCTTCATTTTCCAGGAGGTGGAGAGTGACTCTGATGATGACCTGTAATTGATATTAGAGAAACTGATTTATGCAGAGTTCCAATGCTGATGTGGAAGGTAGGTTTGCAGGTCAGCCATTGGTACTAAAGTGCTGTACCTGGAAAAGTATAGGGTTATCACCAGTTCCAAACTCACATGTGTATAATGTGGATTTGGAGTAATAATTTACTTTTCCTAAGAAGTCTTAGTGTTCCTTCTGGTTTGTTGCCAATGGTAAGTAAGTGACAGCTTCAACATGTTTTGAATCAGTCCTGTGCCTCTACTGATAAGGATGTGGCATAGGTATTCCACTCGAGGTTGGAAGAATTCATGTTTATCTAAATTACGTTTTAGACCATTCCGGTGGAGTTTTGTTTAGAACAGGCACAGATTGTGAAGGCATTCAGCTTCTGTATAATGCACGATAATTATAACACTCAAGTAACTGCCATATCTATACATATACTCTGGGAGACCTCTGCAAAGTGCATGGAAGTGGATACAGAGGTTAGTAGGCAACAGGTTAAGGTTTCTTCTGGTTCCAGTTGAGTATCGAGAACGGGAAAATGGTTGCTCATATGCTTTTTTGTGTGCTATAATTAGTGTGATTTTGTTTTTACATCCCCTACATAAGTGATACATAGGGGAAGGTGAATATCTCTAGGTTATCCACTTAATTCATCTTCTTAAAATTTAGCGTGTAAGCTTTTGTCTAATACTTTCAGTATATCTGAATGTGTCGGTCAGTTCAGTTTTTTTTTTTTTTTTTTTTTTTTTTACATTTGTTTCTGCTTTCTCGTGAGTCAAACAAGCCTGTGACCATTCACACTACCTTATTTGCATACACTGAAAATCACCTGTTCGTCCTATTTGGTGTGGGTCCCATATTCTTGAGCAATATTCTAAGATTTGATGCACAGGTGACATATAAGCATTCTCCTTTGTAGATTGACTGCATTTTCCCAGTATTCTGCCACCCGTGTCACCTACAGCTGAGCATATGTAAGCCTTTATTTATTTAGCACTCTTATTATCATGTTCATGATATTGGACATTTCAAAGTACAAAACAGTATAAAATACTATATGTTTTCATCACTTACAAAATCTTATCAACAAATCTTTATAACAGAAACATTATTCTGTTTAATTAGATTATAAAATTATATATGTTCATACTGATAAAAGCTAGTGAAACACCTTGGTTGATTTTACTAAAACTATTAAATACGACTACTTTACTGAAATAGGCAGAGTAACGCATGGCACTAAAGTTTGGTGCATAATCAGATACATACATTGACAAAAGAAGTTTAGTTTTTTTACAAGAATACTCTGATAACTATGAATTTTTGCTTAGATAGATTATGAGCAGACCTACAGATTTGAGCAGAATTACAGGTATTCATTAATGCTGTTGAAGCTATTGTTTATTAGTAGATTTTTATGCATTTTTTAAATATTTTTATATAATTTTTAAATGTATTAATGCTTGGTATTTTTTTGATGTTATCAGGCAATATACTGTAAAGAATGTTCGGTTTGTAAACAACATTGTCCTTATATACTGATTTCTGTGTACATCCCTATGATAATCATCCCTGTCCCTTGTTTGATAATTGTGTGTCTCACTGTACAAAGCTGAAACTTGATGGTTTTTAATGAAGCAGATGAATTCATATATAAATATAGATGGTAAGGTCATAATTTTTAGTTCCTTAAAGATACTTCTACATGATTCTCTGTAAGCAGTATCACTTATTAATCTTACAGTTCTCTTTCAAAGTTTAAAGGGTGCTTTGCGCACTGGGGCTTTTGCCCAGAATACTACATGATACCTCAGTAGACTATGCATGAATGTGTAATAAGCACTTAACACTGTTTCAGTATTGCAGCAATCTTTAAGAACTCTTCAAATATAACATTGCTTGCTTAATTTCTTGTTGAGCGTTTATCATGTTTTCCCATCTCAGATGCTCACCCATCTGTAATACTAAAAATTTTATGTGATTCTTTTGCTGAGTTTGGCTGTTTGATAATTTGAATTTTACATTTGTCCTATTTTTGTTTCTCATATGGTTGAAGATCATCCTTAACAGTTTTCTTGTCACTGATACCTAGATAATTACCTTTAAACCATTTTCAGCCACTTCTGCTGTTTTTTCGATTCCTTGCTGCATTCATAACCATTCTTCCATTTTATAAAGAATCTGGTATCATCAGCAAACAATATAGTGTATCAGCTGTCGAAAATCTTTGTGGTAGGTCATTAATAAGAACCAGGAATAACAATGGTCCTATTATCAAGCTCTGGGACATCCCATAATTAGCTCTTGTTATATTCAGAATGATACACATTACCATCCTGAGAAATTTGCACTCTTTGTTTTCTATCAGTTAAATATGACTTGAACCACTGATAGGAAACACCATGGACACCATAACTATATAGTTGTGACAGTAGTAGTTTGTGATTTATAAGATCAAACGCTTTGGAAACGTCCAAAAACAACCCACAGACCAGTTCCTTGTCCCCTATAGCTTTGTAAATAAGTTTTAGGAAACTGAAGAGAGCCATTTGTGTTGATTTGCCTTTTCTGAAACCATTCTGTTCATTTACAAGAATGGTTTTAGTAAGTCTAGCAATCTCTCATACATTATTCTTTTCATTATTTTTGAAAGTTGGGTTATACTGATAGTGATCTGAGATTTTTTATATCAAACTTGTCACCATTTTTATAATCTGTTATTACTGGTGACTGCTGAAGTTCACTTAGAAACACACCAATTCCAAAGGGGTCATTGATTATGTCCACAAGTTGAGAGAAAATATTATTGGTACTATATTTAATAATTTTGTCAGTGGTTCAAACAAATCGGCAGGTCATTTTACTCTTTACTTAACTGATAGCCCTCTGTATTTCTTCAGGTGTTATGGGATATAGGAGCATTGTCTTTCCATTTATTGGAACTATTACGTTTGTCTTTGGACTATACACACTTGTGGTCAGGTTGTTGGGCTATATTAATGTAATGATCATTAAATATATTAGCTATTAGCAGTGGATCATCAACAATTTAATTTTTGTGTTTTATGGGGAATTTATTACTTGTGTTTTCATGTTTGCTTGTATGATTATTAATAAGTTTCCACACAGATTTCATTTTGTTGTTCCCTATTATGATATATGAATCATTGTACTTCTTTTTGCAGCAACTAAAGCCACTCTGTGATATTTTCTATAACATTTTGCATATGGTTTCAAGATATTATTTTGATTTGCATTCTTATATAGCATTCTATGACTTTCTGATGACTTTTTGATTTCAGTTGTTATCCATGAATTTGATTGTTTATTTTTGTTCTCTTCAGAGGAAATGAATTGTCACAGCACTATTTATAATTTGACAAAAACTTGTTGAATTTTATATCTACAGAACTACTTGTTTCCGTATTCCAGTTTACATTTTTTAACATGAGATTAAAGACCCCAGTGCAGTGATCATTAATTAATCTTCTCTCAGAATATCTCTTGTTGACACTTTTCACATGAGGTATCGAAGTCAATTTAATTGCTTGATGATCACAGAAACCTGTATCCAATACCTCAGTTTTAAAGCTGCATTTTGGTTTACCAGTGAATTTTTGGTCAATAGTAATTTCGCTACTGCTGCCATATCTGGTGATATCTTCTGCACATGTGTCCATATTGTATGATTTTAGTACATTAAGCAGTTTCTGCCTTTTTTCCAGTTGTCCTTGAAATTAACATTGAAATCCATAAGCATAATTATGTATTTTGACCGACTATCTAGACAGTTCAGAAGGTTTTCCAGACTTTCAGAGAACAATTCAAAATTGCCTATTTATAGATGCAATTATAATTTTGCGTTCTGTTAGTTAACATAAACCATATTCAAAATCTTTTTCAATACAGTAGATATTTTTAAACTTAATTTCTTTTGGTTTAATATCCGTTTTTACATATGTACATTTTCCACCCACTCTGTATGTTTCCCTGCAAAGTCTGTAATCCCAGCTGCACATTTTTGTATTTCTTGCAGCCAGTGTTCAGTTACACACAAGACTGAAATCTTCTTTAGTTTATCATTCAAAAGTACCTGTAGCTCATATAAGTTACTGGTTAGGCCCTGTAAATTGTGATATGGGAGAGTTACCAAATCATTCAATTCTATGAGAGGTACATTTCTTGCTTGGTTAATTCTTTGAAGAGTAGACGCTATTCTTCTTTTCATCTCTGTCTTGATTTTCATCTCCTGAGAGTCCTGGAGTTCTTCTTGGTTGTATCCTTCTGCAGTGAATTGGACCATAAAAAATCATTCATGTGTTGTTCGGGTGCTGTCCTGTGCCTGGTGGTTCATTGTGATCAGCTGTTTTTATCTTCTGTCCAACCTGGTATCTCTTCTTCTTCACTTGTATTAGATGGTGATACTGTTTTCTGTGGTGCTTCCTTGTAATTTGCTCATTCCACAGAATTCATATTTACTGTTAACTAATTTCATAACCCTACCATTCTTGTCATTTGTTCGTCCCACAGAAGCCATATTTACTGTTAACTGATTTTGTAACCCTACCAATAGTTACACCTAGGTATTTGCATGAGTCAATTGATATTATGTGCAATTCTCTGATATTGTAACCTCAGAGAATTATGACTTTGTTTCATTTTGTGAAGAGCATGACTTTACATTTCTGTACATTTAAAGCAACATGCTAATCTTTGCACCACCTCAAAAATTTATTGAGGTTTGACTAATGTTCTTGTAGCTTTTTTCAAAGAATACTTCACACAGATAACTGTACCACTCGGGGTAAGTCTGAGGTTCTGTTTTGATATGGTTTGCCATATCACTAACATACAACATGGACAAGTGTTCTAGCATACTTTCATGGGCCCATCTGAAGTACTTGGACCTCTGTTGAAGACCATTCATCCAAGATAACATACTATTTCCTGTCTACCAAGATATCTTCAACTGTGTCAATAATTTTGTTTGATACTCAGTATATTCATAATTAGTCAACCTTGGTGTGGTACTGAGTCTAATGCTTTTCTGAAGTCTGTAAATACTGCATTCATCTGATTTCCTTGATCCATGACTTTTAGGATGTCACATGAAAAATGCTCAAGTGGGTTTTGCATGCACAATGTTGTTGGAATCCATGCTGGTTGAGATGGAGGAGGTCATTTTGTTACAGATAACTTGTAATGATTGAGCTCAGGATATGTTGAAGGATTCCACAATAGATGGCTGTCAGTGAGGCTGAATGGTAGTTTTCTGGATTGCTTCTGTTATCATTCATGTACACAGGTGTGAACTGTGCTCTTTTTTAGTCATAGGCCTAGTTTACTGTTAAGGGATGTATGATATATTATGATGAAAATGAGATCTAATTCAGTTGTAAATTCTGTATGCAATCCGACAGGGATCACTGTGGGTCTTGCATCCTTGTTTAATAGCTCACATCTTTAGAGCGGTGTGGAAGATAAACTGTATCTTCCTTAGTCATTTGAAAATATAGTTCAGTATTTCTGCTATTGCTGTAATACCTTCACTTTCAGTTCTTTGGTTATCCATTAATGTCTGAACACTAACACTGGTGCTGTTGATGGTCTTCATATAACTTGAGTTTCTTTGGGTTTTGGTAGTCATTGACAGCCTCATTCACTGCCATCTCGACAGCCAAATACACTTCATTTTTCATCTCTCTATCTATGGGATATGGGACTGGCTGTGCCTGGAAGATTTTTGATTGTGCATTTGCTTTCAGAGTAATAAGAGCTTCAAAATCATTGGCCTTACTTAAGGAGTCTTGAAAGACATCCTGAAATTCATTGCACAGTTGAGATAAAATGTCATTAGGTACAAATGTGTCGACAGACGAAGCATTTTCCTAAATATGTAAGCCAGACAAGTCAAAAATGTCAATGCCAAAAATATTTCGATGCTGTCTTTTGTGTATAGCAGCACAAATGACATTGTTTTAGTTACTTTCTTAAAAGTGACATGTAAACTAGACATGCCAAGAATCAGAATATCACCTCCATTGTAAATGGACAGTACCATTTGTGACTCTGAAAGTTTTGGCTAATGTAATTGTTCATATGTAAGCCGGTTTAACACAGTGACTGATATTACTGTGTCTAGTTGCAGATGCAAAATTTGCTGAGAAATGTTCAAAGGCATGAATAACTTAGCTTTTCTCTGCATTGAGGACCAATTCTATGACTTTGTGACTGACTTCACTACAGACTTGGAACTGACAGACTTAACAATGTTTGCCTCAGGAACTGGCTTTGACACAATTACATTCACACTCTTATCTTTCTTTTTTAATGAACAAACATTTGACTCGTTCAGAAATTGTTTTGCACACAAAATGATTGAATGTTTCCATGTTTGCCACATTTAAAGCATTGCACCTTTCTACAAGGACAAGCTAGCCATTTATGTACTTTGAGACATTATGGACATGACTTTACTTTGTTTACTGCTTGCTTAGAGTGAGGCAGGTGTTTACTACTTCCACCACGTAGCACGGGCCAGGCTGGTCTTGAACATTCCTCACTAGGCCATGGTGCATAACCTGCATGCATACACTTTTTACTACTGCCACTAGCTTGAACGTCAGCCTATCAAATATGTCTTGGTGATCCAACAAATCAGCAACCTGCTTGAGAGTAGGATCTTTGAATATGATAATTTGAGCTCTAAGAGAATTGTCTGCCACATTTTGGGTAATGGCATCATGCCACATCTCGTCACTATAA
The DNA here is from genome assembly GCF_021461385.2 of Schistocerca piceifrons. Taxonomy (NCBI): domain Eukaryota; kingdom Metazoa; phylum Arthropoda; class Insecta; order Orthoptera; family Acrididae; genus Schistocerca; species Schistocerca piceifrons. Next base: position 681,991,032 of record NC_060149.1, on the reverse strand, counting down.
TAGTAACCACATTCACATTTACATTTGCACAGTTACTAAATTGTCATAAGCAACATTCTCAGTGCAAGCTGCAGGAAACAGTTTACAACACTGCTGGTGAGTGTCAACACCAACTTTTGAAAGAAAATGAGCAAACCACTTTGTACATTGTATGTGATAGACTGAAAAGTGTGCCTGCAGCTGTAAAAAATACCCATCAAGTCTTCCTGCTGTACATAAAATTCTCAGAACTTAGATGCAGTGTGGCCTTAGTAGCAGGACACCATGCTGTTATGTTTGACTGAAACTCCAAAAATCTATTCGTAGTATTCCTAAGTTGCTGGATCTCTAGTGCCCAAAATGGAGTGACATGTTTAAGTGACATTTCTGGAATAGAAATGGCATACACAAATTTAGGTAAAGGTGCAAGCAATGACTAATTCCAAGAACAAGTAAAATCAGAGTACTGAACAACAATAAAATACAGTATATATACTGGAAGCAGTCTTCTGCCAGTATTCTGTAGAAAGAACACGTTAGTACACCTAAATACTGGTGGGCAACAGCTAGATCTCAAACAGACACATATTTTCCAAAATTTAAGCAGCACTTTCTAAACCTTATTTTTCCTTGTCGCCAGATGTTGTAGCTCTTAGTGTCAGCATTGAACAATTTGTTTCTTAGTGGTAGACATGCATACAAAATACAATTCTGTTCAGGAAGGTGCACAGGAACTGAAGCATATCCCAAACATAGAATGAATAACAAACATCATTTAAAGCAGTTATGCCATGTGGAGTGGCCGTGCAGTCAGAGGCGTCATGTCATTGAATGCGCGGCCCCTCCTGCTGGAGGTTCGAGTCCTCTCTCGGCACTGAGTGTGTGTTGTTCATAGCATAAGTTAGTTTAAGTAGTGTGTAAGTCTAGAGCCCAATGACCTAAGCAGTTTGGTCCCTTAGAAATTCACACACATTTGAACATTTGAAAGTAGTTATATTGAGAGTAGTCAGTTTATAAATTGTAGACTGGTGTGGGGTGCAGTCCTTTCCTTACGGATGGTGTTGACATGTACAATTGTAAATCTCTCTACAATAGTTCAGTTGTGCTGACTGAAGTCAGAGTTTCATAAAAATAGCTGCCCCAGCCATGAGTTGACATCTCTGAGATGAAGTAAACACTGAATACCAATGTACATCACTGTGCTGCTAAGTGGCTCCGCAGGGGATATGAGCCGGCTGGTGCTTGGGGCTGGACAGCAATCACTGCAGTGGTGACTGCTGGTGAATGGCAACTGCACTTGGTCTGCCAACTTTGGAGTCCTCAGTAATGATGGACCCCTGCATGGTATTGACTGTACAACAATAACACATCCATGAATTTAATACCAATGGCAATTACAGAATTCTCCATCTCTTCTTGTACTTGAACATGTTGGCAGTTTACATACTGCATAAATCTGTGGCACAGAATCTTGTGAACTGCCTCAAAATTCCACACTCAGATAGGTTAAGCTTTGGAATGTGTCAATCCAAGCACTCTAGCTTTTGTGTATGCCAACAGCCTTATATCAACATCATGCACAGCCGTGGAATTGGCCCTTTCCTCTTGGAAAGTACACTAACTATTCTGTGATGTGAACTACAGTTTTTCACGTCTTTCTCTGTTGTTCCTACTATCTCTGATAATGAGACAGATAGTCCCTGTCCTTGACTTTTCTGAAGTGATGCATAATTGTTTTAAATGACTACCCTTTATTTTTTGCTGCAATCATCACTAAAAGTGTTATAAATTGATTCAACATCAGTAATGGCCTTGGAAGGCATTTGCACCAGTTCTTCATTCTCTGTGATTTCAGTGATAGTGACATTTTCAAGTTTCTTGATCAAACCAAAAATAGTGTTTGCATTGTCTCTTTCCTCTTCAAGTACTTCACATGATAAAGATGGTAATTAAATTGGTATAAAACCTCATAAGATCTTGTTTGCATCAGTCCTCATTGTGAACAATACAAACACAAATACAAAATGTCCACTTACAGTTCACTACATCCCTCACACATGAATACTGTAGAGTCAGAATAATCTCATGTTACGCTGATAAGGCACTATGTGCTGGAAACGTGGATTACTTACAGCTGACATTCTGTTAGTCTGTTAGTTACCAGTTAAATTGGCAGCTAAAATGTGTGTTACTGATATCTATTGTATTGGCTATGCCTGTGTCCAAAACATGGGTTCAATGCTCATGAGAGATTTTTCAAATGTACGTCGTCTGGCAAAAAAAGTAAGAAGCAGCCTAGAACATCACCACATTCTTTCAGTACTGCTACATTCAATAGAAATTGAGAGGATGTGAACATGCTGCCAGTGCTGTGCTGACTTCAGTGTCAAGTAGTAAATACTATTCCTTTGATATCATTTCCCACTTGTTTGATGCCCTAAACGAATTACAGCATGACATAACTAAAAGAAAATCATTAAAAAGAAATAACAATGGTGGCTTCACTTGCAAAGTTGGCTGTCAGTGTTTACCCTTTACAGTTATTTTTATGTGTACAAGTGCTGATAACATGTTACAATTTTAAGCACTGCTGTATTTCAAATGAACTTAGCATTTAAATCATAGAAATAACACATCAAACTATTTCAGTGTATTGGATCTATCACAAGCTACTAACCAAAATGTTAAGATGCAGCAAGATGAGTGATTTGGAGCTTAAATTTTAGTATAGTTGAAGAAACAATATCATAACAGGAGGAAACAGAAACAAATTGTTTCTTTGGATTATTACGCTAAGTATATATCTTCTTAAGGAGGATGTGAAAGCTTACAAAGCTGGTAAAGTTTAATAAAGCTTTTCAAACAATTAGAAAGGGTAAAATGATGTGTCTGGTATATTCAGGTGCTCCTTGTAGGTTTTTGACTGTTTTCAAAGGTGATTTCAACTTATTGAGGGCTATTTAGTCTCCAGTGACTGTACATCAACACAACATCACAAACTACTAGTAACATTTGTGTAAGGTTTTAGGTGACTGTTGATCAACACATCAGCACAAAATACATAGACATATGGTAGCTCTGGATTCTTCCAGAGATTGCTTAATTCAAGGGAAAAATAAGAGAGAAAACATGATCATTGGACCAAGGGATGGAAAAAAACAGAAATGAGGTTTTAATACCAGTATGTTGAAGCTGATATTCATATCACTCATCACAGACATAGGAAGCTCACTACACTATTCCCTTTGTGAGGAGCCAATCCTCAGTACCTAATTTACCAAAGCCAACAAGCCTTATGGATAGCTGATAATAATGCAGTCACCAACACTCAAAGAGATTCAAAGAATAGAACAGTGCTCTAGCTACATCTTATCATGCATATCATGATGTAGATCAGGAATTTCTTCGCATTTTCATGTGCTTTGGTAATTTACAGCACTTGAAAAACTGTACCAATAAGTCACACTATATTTTGTTATTCAAATTCTTACTGACACAGTTGCAGACTTTTGAAAAAACATTGTTTTTATGAAATTCATATGTAAGGAACACAACACAAATCATCTGACTGCCTCACATGTTCTGTGGCATTATCACCTATTGAAGAACAATCAGTAAGACACTGTAGGATAGGAAACCTGTGCCTAATAGTTGAGTTTACGTTTTGGGAACACAGAGGATGTGACAGCAGCATTATCCACTCCAGTGGCCATACCAAGTAACTTGGACAACTCTTCTTACTGGCAAACGCCAATATACAAGCTGAAACATGTAAGATAAAACCTGTTCCTGTGTCACACCAAGGTTTCAAGAGGACTTATAATCTGTGTTGTTTTTCAATCTTTATCCATTACATAGTTTAGTGATGTTTCACCATCATCCACAAATTCCCTCTATCTTACTTAACAGAAAATTTTGTTATCCATGTCCATAGGCATGCACCCTCCAGGAAATAGGTACCAATTTTTTATTCATACTGGATTTCTAGCAGTCATTGTCTGCAACACCCCTAAACTGCAGATTTAACAATGCCAACCACAACAACAGGTACATAATCACTATGTATTTTGGGTTTTCTCATTTGTCACTCTTTTTGCAGATAATCATACCAATTCTTTGAGGTAGCTGCAATTTGCCAGGATAATGTCTTCAGTCTTCTTCTATCATTTCCTCATTCAGCACTCACTGAGTTGCAGAAAGGAGCTAGTCTAACACCATGGTGCATGGATTCTGTCTCCAGTTCTCACCACATAAGCTTGGCAGCAGTATATGTGCCTGTCATCTACTCGCATTTCCTGTAATGACACCCCTCCATCTAGTCATCTGGTGCATGATAGTAGTTTACCATGTATCTATGGGAAAATAAAACCCATGATGGTCTACTGCTTCTCCATTCAGTTTTACAAACAGTGCTATTGTAGTACAGTTACGCTAGCTTGTGTATGTTTAAATTGATACTTCATCCACAAAATTTTAGTTGAGAAAATTGTGAAATTCCAAGGTCATCAAAATATGCTCTCCAGGATTGGAGCCTTCTGTCTGTTGGTGAAATCCAGCCCCATATGCAGCTATGAATTATGTAATCCAGTTGGCATCCTGCATAATAATGTGACAAACAGGAGGGATAAGGATTACCATGGCGCTGTCCTATGTTGCTAAAAGGTGATTCTACCTGCCAATTTGACAATTGTTTTTGGAGGTTTCCCACATTCATCTAGTCATATACTGGCTCCCCCTAGGCTCCAATTTTAATAAAAAAATATAGGTTCTAAACACATTTTCTTCAAATTCAGTTATTCCAGCCAGCACTAAAAAATAGGAATTATGAAAATAATGCAGTAAGTCCATTAATGTGAACAGATGTGAAGTCTTGTAAGTAAACAAAGTCTTACAAGCGATAACAGAGTAGAATAAACTTTTGTAAAAGTTTATTTCCTGTTCCTCCACTTTTATGGATATTAAAGTGACATTTCTGTTGTCATCCAACAGGATTTTCTCTGTCATTCTGACTTTTTTCTTATTTCAGGTTTTTAATTTTCCGAGTCCACTTAACATTATGCAAGTTAAAATAAATCATTTTTGTGAATATTTTCTAGTTTTGGTTCACAATGTGTTGGATGTTCTACATTTAATGATATGAGAATGTAATTTCAGATATAGTAGTTGAATCATAATATCACATATATATTCATCTTTGTAATATAAGTAGATATTTTTGAATATATTTATTGTTTAGGTACAAAAATAATCTGCCTTCAAAATACTAAGGAAATAAATATCCAAATGTCCATCTTTCAAGGTACAGTAAGTTTTGTGTACTTTTTGCCAAATTTAGTTCATGGGGCATAATTTTCACAATCACTTAATCAGTTATGTTAAAACTAGCAAAGTTTTGAATCTTGCACTATCTTGGAAAATTTTTTGCACACTCCCAAGTTCATGTCACTGTCTGTCTTTTGGTCTACAACTGATTGTCTTTTGGTCTACACTTATATTTGGTAATAGTTTTTCATTTTTGTTAAGGATGATACAGGTTTCCACATAGTCGGAACTTGTGGAATCTGCTTGCAGCATGTTCTGTTTCACAGATTAATCTCTCATAAACTATGAAAGACTGCATGTTGCAAATACTGAGGATAATTATTAATCTTGTATTTCATCATTAGACTGTGTGTTTGTTTGCCATAACATGTTAAATGATATGATTCCTCAAGCCATTCCAAAACCTCTGCTAGTTTGGTCTTGATGACGTTCTTCAAAATCAAGCACATTCTGCTGCAGGCAGAACTGTGAAGAGAATCATGTTCAATAGCATACTGTGTTTCCCTGGTAGGTACTGCATGGTTTGTGCTTCTTATCCCACTGAAGACTCTTCCATGCACTCACATTGTATAAGAAATCTCCGACACAAAAGTAATACAATAATCATTTTACTGAGACTGTTGCCCTAGCATAGTTTTCATTGACACTATTTTCTCTGAATGTTTTCTAAGTTCAACAGTTTCTTTCATGATAACTGACTTTTATGAATGGTAGCAATCTTCTTCAATGGATTCCTGCCTCTGTCAGAGAGTTAAGTGTCTCCTTCAGTGTTATGTTTATGAGACAAAGATTTCTGATGACCTCTGTTTGCAATGATGCCGCTAGATACATTACCTCCATGTACACTATGTGATCAGAAGTATCCGGACACCTGACCGAAAATGACTTACATGTTTGTGGCACCCTCCGTTCGTAATGCTGAAATTCAGTACGGTGTTAGCTGACCCCTATCCTTGATGACAGATGCACTCTCACAGACATACGTTCAATCAGGTGCTGGAAGGTTTCTTGGGGAATGCCAGCCAGTTCTTCACAGAGTGTTACACTAAGGAGGGGTATCGATGGTCAGTGAGGCCTGGCACAAAGTCGGCATTCCAAAACATCTCAAAGCTGTTGTATAGAATTCAGGTCAGGACTCTGTGCTGGCCAGCCCATTACAAGGATGTTATTGTCATGTAACCACTCCACAACAGGCCGTGCATTATGAACAGGTGCTCAATTGTGTTGAAAGATGCAGTTACCCTCCCCAAACTGCTCTTCAACAATGGGAAGCTAGAAGGTGCTTAAAACATCAGTGTTGACATGTGCTGTGATAGTACCATGCAAAACAACAAGGGGTGCAAGCCCCCTCCATGAAAAACATGGCCACACCATAACACCACTGCCTCCAAATTTTACTGTTGGCACTACATGCACTGGCAGATGACGTTCACAGGGTGTATGCCATACCCACACCCTGCCATCAGATCACCACATTGTGTACCATGATTCATCACTCCACACAATGTTTTTCCACTGTTCAACCGTCCTTACGCCAAGTGTGGTGTTGTTCGGTATTGTACCGGTGCAAAGTGTGGCTTATGAGCAGCTGCTTGACAATGAAATCCAAGTTTTCTCACTTCGCACCTAACTGTCATAGTACTTGCAGTGAATTGTGATGCAGTTTGGAATTCCTGTGTGATGGTCTGGATAGATAACTGCCTATTACACATTACACCCCTCTTCAACCATCAGCCGTCTCTATCACTAAACAGACAAGGTTGGCCTGTATGCTTTTGTGCTGTACGTGTCCCTTCATGTTTTCACTTCACGATTACATTGGGAACAGTGGAACTAGGGATGTTTAGGAGTGTGGAAATCTCCTGTACAGAGATATGGCAGAAGTGACACCCAAAGACCTGACCACGTTTGAAGTCCATGAGTTCCGCGGAGCACCCTATTCTGCTCTCTCACAATGCCTAATTCTGCTCTCTCACAATGCCTGATATGGAGTACTTGGCAGTAGGTGGCAGCAAAATGCACCTAATATGAATAACGTACCTTTTTGGGAATGCCCAGATAGTTTTGATCATTTATTGTACATCCAGTGCATTTGTGAATTTTGTCACAGATGTATCAACTAAGAGGCACCAGAAACTACAATGAGTGCCAACCAATGGTGGCTCAGGGCACTGCAAGAGATATTGTAATTCAAGTGAGAAAGAGAGACAATATCATTATGTTATACGTAAGCCAGGAAAAATCCTCCACGAAAGAGATGGTTCTATCAGTCTTTCACTACATTTCACCCATCCTTGGACATGTATTCTGTACTCATCACAGTGAACTGTTCCTTGTGTGGTGCCAGCTGACAGTAGCAGATATGAGAAAGGTCATACAATTTATGTTAACCAGCAAAACAAATTATGTTTCTAACTATTACAATGCTGCTGGAGTTCATGATCTGAAATGTGTGACAAGTAAGACTTGAAAGTTACAAAAATCATTATGTAGCCTTAGTTGCTCAATGACATTGTCGTGTGCTAAAGTACAAATTGTGGCAGTTTGTAATTGTTACCAACTGGTCAGAAGCTAATTCTTACTTACTGGTTTTGGGACTAAAAGCTGTGGTAGATGCTCCATTGACATTGGCAGCAGCAGTTGATCCAAGAGACTTTTCCACCTATTTGGACACACCATCACAACCAATGATTGAATATTCCAATAAAGAAGCACGTGAAGGATAAATTCTGTCTGAAACCTCTGTGAAACCTAAAAGAAAGCATGAAATATTTTTGAAGTTTTATATGTTTACTATTAAATTAGGGAACCATAGAACACTGATATTACCTTGGATTTTTCTGTATGATTCCCAAACATGTCAGTAATTTGGATATTTATGGGATTGCATAATTTTTTTTGGTACATCTAAGCTACTTATAAACACAGTAAACATTTATCATTATTTTGAAAAATGATTGTCTCACTCTTGTTTGCACTTTCGTCATAAATAGGACTAAACTTCTTGGTGAAGTTAACATTACGTAGAGCTATGGTCTATCACCACTGATTGACACCGTCACAGGCATAACCAAGCATTCTGCATCAATCATTGAACATAAAGTAAATGATATAGAGAAATTAAGATGTGATGTCATTGTAGATAACTCTAAACTTTCAAATCACTTGCATCAGATCTTAAAATTAAACATAGGTGTAAAAAACAAAACTAAAATACTCACATACATAATGGTTTTCTTTATGCCGAAAAGAGTCAGATCTGTCAGAAAGATGAACACTTAAACTTGGAAACACTTGTACATGGAGATTAGCATGAATGGGGAATTTTCAAAGCTCATTTCAATATTTAAATTCAGTTTTGAAGAGGTACTAAGAGCTATTAAAACACAAAATAAAAATGACTGGGTAACTAATGGGATATTGAAGGCTGTAATCGTCAAGCATCTTAGCAGTATAAAAAACAACAAAAACAATGCTGCATTTTGTAACCAATACCATTCATACAAGAAGAAACTTATTTATTTATTTAACAGCTTATGGTGTAAATTTATGTAGTAAGTCCAAGTACATATTTGATTTGTCAGTTTTCCAATAAAGTACATTACTTTTACTGATTCTAACTACAGTTTTGCTAAGATAAGTAATAAATTTTAGCCACAACATTTCTGGAAATTAAAAACATCACTACAAAATTTTAGATACTATAAACTGAACAGATTTTATGAGACATACATAATCTATGTACCTAAATTACAGAACATTGAATTTCAATAATTTTATGCTATGGTTCCATCATCTTATATATATGGTATAATACAGTCACATAGCACATACATATTCTAGATCCTGTTTTGTTTACATTCATAAAAAAAATTTAACAGCAATAATACTGTAGAAAAACAAAATCTTTGGATAAAACAATGCTGTTAAGAAGTTAATACATTTTACTTTTTATTTTTCTCTGTACCTGTGTACATTTTTCTTTTCGTGTACTACGTCTGTTTGCTTCAGTTATTTTCATTTGAATATAAAGGGGTTTCTAATAGCAGTTGTTTGATTGACTGTTTAAACTTCTCCTTTGATTTGTCATTAGTGATGTGTGGTGATAAAGAGTTGTACAACTTTACTGCCCTGTAACCACTGCTTCTCTCATATTGAGTTGTGTTCTGCTGCGGAATTCTTAATTTCTTGGTGTTTGTGGTGTGGTGGTGGTGTACATCTTCATTTTTGTTGAATTTATCATTATGATCCCAAGCAAGGAGCAGAATTTTATATATATACAAGCTGTAGAATGTTAGAATCTTATATTTTTGGAAAAGAAGCTTGCAACTATCTCTTGATCTTTTGTTTCCCATTATTCTAATTTCTCTCTTTTGTAATTTGAATATTTTAATTGGCTGAGTTGAGTGGCCCCAGATTTATTTACCATAGCTCATTATAGCATTGAAGTATGACAAGTACACCATGCACACATCATCTTCAGTTATTAGTGGCTTAATTTATCTCAGAGCAAAAACAGCACTGCTAATTTTATTGCTTATATTGGAAATATGATCTTTACATCCTAACCAACTGTCCTCAGTGATCCCAAGAAATTTAGCACTTTCAACTACTCTTACATCTAGCTCTTGCAAATTTGTTGGTTAACTTGTTTTTCTTTTGTTGTTCCTAAGTAGGATTGCATTAGTTTTCTCATAAATGAGAATTAACCTTTTCGCTTCAAGCCAGTGGGTGATTACTTCAACTGTTTGATTACTTTTACTTATGGCCTCATGTAAGCTCAGTCTCATAGTTATTCTTGTTGTGTCATATGCAAATAGTATCAATTCAGTGTCTACGTTACAAGGTAAATCATTTAAATATATAAAGAAAAGGAGGGGTCCTAGTATAGTACCTTGTGGCATGGCACCCTATGTTTTATATCTTGTAGTTCTGATAGCTGTTTTCCTTGATTGTGTGACACTTCCACTGCTTGTTTTCTGTTCTGCAAAATGACTTTATGATATCACGAGCACTTCCTCTAATTCCATAGTGGTGTAGCTTCATTATTAATATGTGGTGACTGGCAAGATCAAAAGCTTTAGATAAATAACAAAAAACACCAACTGGGATTTGACCTTGATCTAGGCCTGCAGAGATTATATTAATAAGTTGAAATGCAGCTGACACTGTAGATTTTCCCTTCTGGAACCCAAACTGTCTACCATTTATGATAGAGTTTTTATCAAAAAATGCCATTAACCTAACAAATATTATTCTTTCTATGATCTTCGAAAAAATGGGAAGGAGGCTAACTGGTCTGTAATTATTTGGGCACATGTGATCACATTTTTTGAATAGTGATAGTGCTCTGGCAATCTTCATTCTATCTGGGAAGATTCCTCTTTTGAGACATGAATTTACTGAGTGGCAGAGGGGTTAAGCAATTTCCCTAGTAGTTAGCTTTAATTTTTTTTTGACAGGTCATTTATGTCTGTGGATGCTTTATTTTTTAGTTTCTCTATTATTTTTCGTATCTCTTGTTCAGTTGCCGGGTACAGGTGACATGAGTTACTGGGTGACTTTTGTTTATTCTCAACTAGTTTTTGGGCTTGCAGAGAATCGCTATTGTTACCCTGTGTAAGTTGTTGGCAGATGCTGGTAAAATATTGATTGAAAGTGTTACTAGTGGTTATTGGATCTTCTGTTACAACATTATTGATTTTTGGGCTTAAGCTTTTATTGTTATTTCCTGATGACTTTCCTGTTTCTCAGTTTATTCTCTTCCAAGTGTTTCTGACTTTGTTGGGAACTTGTGTAATAACATTTCTGTTATACAGTTTTTAGCAGCTATTTAAGTTTTATTGTAAACCTTTTTATAGGCTCTACAATATTCAACAAAATGAATAGGCCTATCTGGAGCTTTCAAAATTGCGTGAAGAAGTTTCAACTTTTTACAGAATACTAATAGACCTTTTGTTAGCTATGGCAGATTTCCTCTCTTTTTCTTTATTGGTTTAGTTTTGGTTGGCAAACATTCTTCAATGATTTTTAAATAGATATCTAGGAAACTGTTATATTTATCATTAACACTATTACTTAAGTACATTTCTGGCCACTTCCCATTTTCTAGTTCTATCTTTAGGTCTGTCGCATTAGAACTTCTCATATCTCTGTATGGGATAAAGCTGAGTGTATCTAATTTCCCTACTTCCTTTATTATTACTGTCTGTGAGTGGTGATCTGATAAATTCATATCTTCTATAAAGCAATTATATCTGCCAGACGGAATATTTGTAATTATGTAATCAATGGCAGTTTGAGTGTTCATACCTATTCTGGTATAAGTTTGTATGTGTTATGTAAACCATACATTATAAGTAAGCTCTCTAGTTCCGTTTTATATTTTGATTCAGATAATCAATATTCAAGTCTCCACATAAAATTAACTTGTTCTCCCAAAATTGTGATAGCAGCCTATCACACTGAAATCACCACTGGAAGCTCTGTTTAAAGACATTATTACATGGGTTGCATTTTGCAGTTCAATACTTATACCACTACACTCAAAATGTTTTTCAATTGCATACCTTTCCAATGGAATTGCAGTTACAGGGCAGGAGATGCAATCTCTAACAAATATGCAGCTACCACCATTTTTAAAATTCTCTCTACAAAAGTATGATACTAACTTATAACTGTCTAAGTTTATACAAGTTATGTCATTGTTTTAAAAAACTCAGTTACACAGAGAACAGTAGTTCTTATACCACTGATTTCTATATCTACTTGTGAGTTTAAGAGTTTGTTTTCGATTGATTGAATATTTTGATGTGTAATTATTAAAAGATTATCTCGAAAAATTATCAGAAAACAAAATCAATGCAGTCTGGAAATCATCAAAGAGGAGACAAATAGAAGAAAACACAAGAAATATACCATTGAAGTATCATGGTACCACAATATATGATCCCAGGAATGGAGCACACATTGCAGGTCAATACTTCAGAAAGATAGGTTCCAAGCTACATACAACAGACATTTGACAAAACACAGTCTGAACAAAAACTCACCAAATACAATAATTCTGTGACCCAACACTACAGTACAACTATGCACTTTTAAGCACAGTCTAAAAAAATGAAGCGCCTCTGTGCATACAGAAGAACTGTACAGTCAGTGTGAAAAACTCTTTAGTGCAAATCATAAATGATTCTTTCATGACAGGCTGCTTCCCAGGGACACTAAAGGATGAATATGGAACCAAATCCAGCGACCGCTTATTTCTCAGTAGGAAAAACAAAGCGAAAATACAACATGGTTTCTTACACAGTGGAATTACATATTACAACAAACTTTTACAAGTGATCAGAGACTTAAGAGAAAAACACATTCATTCAGGAATATCCTAAAAACCTACAAGAAAATTGTTTCTACAGGTACCTGCAAAGATTGCCTGAATTGGCACATAGATTATGGTGACAATTATGCTAATTATTAACTGTTACGGTTAAGAGACATTCTACAATTATTGAATATAATATGCTGCACAAATAAAAAGCATCAAATTACATGTGTTTGTCTATACATTTATGTATCTGTATTGCGTACATTTATGTGTTGACAATATGCATACAATTAATATTGTTTATAGAAAAAATCATAATCCTACAAAGCTACCCTTTGGCAAAGTGCAAACTAATCACTGCTTAGTGTGTCACAGAGTGCATCCACAGTTACTGTTAAAACCTTGGGCAACACTTCTGGGAGAGAGGAAGTCTTCCTCACACACCATAACAAGGTCAATAAAGAGTAAGAACTTGCCACAGGCATTGAATTTGCTAATGAACTCCTCCTGAAGGCTCATATTAGTTGACCCATTTACTACACACCCAACAGTGTGTATCCTAGAAACATGGCATCAGCAACACTGAGAAAGTACAATGAATGAATCAATAAATAAATGAGGAAATGAGCAATTCATTTATGAAACCAGCTCCAACATATCGAATTTGTGTCATTTCATTTTTTTCAGCATAGCCCAAGATAACAGAAATCATTGGATTACATGCTACACAAACAACAGACATAAATTATGTTGATGAGCCAACCTTGCACTGTCCCAAAATTAACATTTCCAGTTTTTCAGAAAATTAAATGCAGAAACCTTTGTACAACATTAAATGTTACTAAGACTACAGTGCGTGTCTCACCTACTTCAAGCTTTCCAAAGATTCTACCACATGGAGTGGTGAGCAGATGACGTATGTGTAATGGTATCTTCCAAACTTCATTGGGAGTCAACACAGTGCCTACGAAGAACAAGAAAATAATGGCTAAGCTACTGTAGATCTCATGCAATCATTTGTATCACTGATGAATCACGTACATATAGGAAGTATGATGTACTCCTATCTAAAAGATACAATAATTTTCAGTGACAGTGCACATTTCCATTTTTCTCTCACCCCACTTATGACTGACATTTGGTGACTAGTGTAATGTAAGTGTAAATTAGATTATTTGGAACAAGTCAATGTATGATTTGTAGCAATTTGATTGTGTTTTAAATTCTCTGAATATTCTGTATAAATCTGTGTTTGGCTTTTCAGGAAACATTTCACCTTGAAAATGGGTCTTTCTGGAAATGCTCACAATGATTTCTTCATCCAAAGAAATGGAAAATCTCACAGGCTGATATGTCAAGACAGTACATGACAATGTTTGATAGCCCAAAGAAGCAGTGTGTGTAAAAACACACACTCAGACTGCTTCCCACGATTCTTCATTTGCCAGCCCCCCTACCTCAACAGGAGATTTTGGTAATATGCTCATTTGACAGTTCACCTGTTTGCTGCTTGTACCACACCAAGACACCTTTGTTTCATGGTCACAGTAATATACCATACACTTATCCAGGTGACTGGGTGACTAGAGATGGCAATTGGATGACCATGACAGCTGCAGTATTTCAGCTGTGGTTTCAGTTTGGCATGCTTTTTGTTATGGTGTGAATAGCTGTGGAACCAACAGGTAGCAATATTTTTCATATTCAATATTTCATTGTATAAGATACTAAAAACAGATCATTGACTAATTTCCAATTTATCCACTATTGCCTTGATTGTGTGAACTCTATATAGATTGTCGCCATGTTTCTTCTGTTCAAATGTACAAAAGAAATCAGCAAATCATTGCATGATGCTCCACTTTATTTATGGTCTATACCCTTTTGTTTTCTCTCTTCAAGAAGTGTGCTATGATAGGGATTACTGTAGTGTGTGGTTTTCAGTGTGTACTGAGTCTGTGGACATGCACCTGCAAATAAACAGAAAAATAATTACGAAAACTTATTTTTTGAGGTGATCATAAAAATTTAATAACTGTCCTTCATAGTTGGCATTAAACTGAATTCCATTCTTCTGAAATTATGTAGGAGAAGGAAATTTAGACAGGTAAATAATTTCAGTGAGATTTATTATTCACTCCAAAGGACCAGACCTGCAGAGTAGCATAGATGTATTTGTGCTGTCACAAGGAGAAGGTAGCAGGCCTGTGTCCAGCTGGCGTTAGATCTCCTATGTCCCCTTCCCAGTTGGCCCCCTCACTGCCTCTCCTACTGGGGCCTTTCCCCAGCCCACTAAAAGCCCCATATACTGAGATGTCCCTGTGCAACAGCAGCATTACATCATACGAACATGGCTCAGAAAAGCATGCAGCTACAATTCAATTTACCCACAAGCAAAGCTCCAGTACAAGGTAGGGCACCGCAACTGAACTGAACACCTTGATAATTTTCAGCCTTTACCCAAATCTCAGTCAGCCCCCACAATGTGTTAGCTGACACTGCCTGTCCCCAATGCACCAAAACCCTTGTATACTGCAGTGTCTGTGTGCAACAGCAGCTTTACATTACATGAAGGTGGCTCAGAAAAGCATCCAACTACAATGAGGTCTATCCACCAACAAAGGTCCTGCACAAGGTAAGGCATCACATCCAAACAGAACTCCTTGGTTATTTCATGCAAGATGGAATACACAGACATGTCATAATTATTGGATGTGATACTTTAACTATGGTCTGGAGCTGCCAAATGGCACAGAAGTGTTTGTTCTGTTGCAGGGATGAGGAAACTGGGTTGCGGTGGGCTGGTGTTAGGCAGCCTCCACCTCTAATCCCGTTCGGCCTCTCACTGGGTAAGCGGTTGGGGCGTATCCCCACTGCATCAGAAGTCACATGTACTACAGTTTCCCAACATAACAGTGTTAGTTCATCATATGAAGAAGGGTCAGGAAAGTCTGCAGCTATAATTGGGTCTCCCCACAAGAACAGCTCCTGTACAAGGTAAGGCACCACAACTGAACAGAATTCCTTGATAATTTTATGTGAGATGGAATACCAAAACTCATCAAAATTACTGAATGGGACACTTAAGCTGAGGACTTTTGAGTGCCATAGATGTGATTATGCTGTAGCAGGGAGGTGCAAGCAGAGCTGCGGCATGCTACTGTTAAGCAGCCTCCACCTCTAATGCCATTGGGCCTCTCACTGGGTAGGCGGTTGGGACCTGTCCCCACTGCATCAGAAGACACATCTACTACATTGACCTACATAACACAGTCAGTTCGTCATATGAAGAAGGGTCAGAAAAGTCTGCAGCTATAGTTGGGTCTCCCCACCAGAAAAGCTCCTGTACAGGGTAAGACACTGCAACTAAACAGAATCTCCTAGATAATATTGTGCAAGGTGAAATTCCAAAACACAAAGTGCCAATTTTATTCTTCCATAACTTGCGCCGAGAGTGTATTAAAATTACTGCATGTAAAACTTCAAATAACGAGCACAGCTGTAAAGAGGCATAGACGTGTTGGTAGTATTGAAGGGAGGAGCAAGAGGGGCTGTGGCCAGCTGATGTTAGGCAGCCTCTATCACCATCCAAGTTGACCTCTCACTGCCTCTGCAGGTGGGGCCTCTCACCATCCCACTAAATGCCATGTATAAAGTAGTTTTTCTATGCAACAGTACCAGTACATCACATGTGTATGGCTCAGAGAAGGGTGCACTTACAATTACTTCTAGCCACCTGCAAAAATCCTGTATGGGGTAAGGCATTACAACCAAACAGAAGCTCCTTCCTTTTTTTGTGCAAGATGCAATATCACAACACAAACTCATTTCTGGAAATTGTGCAGAGAGTGTATTAAAATTACTGGATGTGACACTTATTTAAGTGCCAGAGCTGCAGAGCGGCATGGATGTGTTTGTGCTGTTGCAGGGAGGAGCAAGAAGGGCTGTGGCCAGCTGGTGTTAGGCAACCTGTACCCCCATTCCAGTTGGCCCACTCACTGCCTCCACATCTAGGGCGTCTCCCGGTCTCACAGAAAGCCATGTATTCGGTATCATCTGTGTGCAACAGTTCAACAGAGGGTGCAGCTACAATTGGTTTCACCCATGGACATGGATTCAGTACAGGGTAAGGCACCACGACCAAGCAGAAGCGCCTTCCTAATTTTGTGCAAGATGCAATATCACAACAGAAACTCATTTGTGGAAATTGTGCAGAGAGTGTATCAAAAATACTGGATGTGACACTTATTTAAGCAGCAGAGTGGCATGGATGTGTTTGTGCTGTTGCAGGGAGGAGCAAGCAGGGCTGTGGCCAGCTGGTGTTAGGCAACCTGTACTCCCATCCCAGTTGGCCCCCTCACTGCCTCCACAGCTAGGGAGTCGCCCCATCCTGCAGAAAGTCATGTATACGGTATCTTCTGTGTGCAACAGCACAACAGAGAGTGCAGCTACAATTGGTTCTACCCACGAGCATGGATCATGTACAGTGTAAGGCACCACAACCAAACAGAAGCTCCTTCCTAATTTTGTGCAAGATGCAATATCACAACACAAACTCATTTCTGGAAATTGTGCAGAGAGTGTATTAAAATTACCGGATGTGACACTTATTTAAGTGGCAGAGCTGCAGAGTGGCATGGATCTGTTTATGCTGTTGCAGGGAGGAGCAGGAAGGACTGTGGCCAGCTGGTGTTAGGCAACCTGTACCCCCATCCAAGTTGGCCCCCTCACTGCCTCCACAGCTAGGGCGTCTCCCCATCCCACGGAAAGTCATGTATACGGTGTCATCTGTGTACAACAGCTCAACAGAGGATGCAGCTACAATTGGTTCTACCCACGAGCATGGATCCAGTACAGGGTAAGGTACCACAACCAAGCAGAAGCGCCTTCCTGATTTTGTGCAAGATGCAATGTCAAAACAGAAACTCATTTGTGGAAATTGTGTAGAGAGTGTATTAAAATTACTGGATGTGACACTTATTTAAGTGGCAGAGTAGCATGGATGTGTTTGTGCAGTAGGAGGGAGGAGCAAGCAGGGCTGTGGCCAGCTGGTGTTAGGCAACCTGTACCCTCATCCCAGTTGCCCCCCCCTCACTGCCTCCACAGCGAGGGCCTCTTCCCAACCTGCGGAAAGCTATGTATACGGCATTACCTGTGTGCAACACCAGCAGGACGTCACATGATGGTGGCTCAACACAGGGTGCAGCTACAATTGGTTCTACACACGAGCATGGATCCTGTACAGAGTAAGGCACCATAACCAAACAGAAGCTCCTTCCTAATTTTGTGCAAGATGCAATATCACAACAAAAACTCATTTCTGGAAATTGTGCAGAGAGTGTATTAAAATTACTGGATGTGACACTTATTTAAGTGGCAGAGCTGCAGAGCAGCATGGATGTGTTTCTGCTGTTGCAGGGAGGAGCAAGAAGGGCTGTGGCCAGCTGGTGTTAGGCAACCTGTACCCCCATCCAAGTTGGCCTCCTCACTGCCTCCACAGCTAGGGCGGCGCCCCATACCACAGAAAGTCATGTATACAGTATCATCTGTGTAGAACAGCGCAACACAGGGTGCAGCTACAATTGGTTGTACCCACGAGCATGGATCTAGTATAGGGTAAGGATCCACAACCAAGCAGAAGCGCCTTCCTAATTTTGTGCAAGATGAAATATCACAACAGAAACTCATTTGTGGAAATTTTGCAGAGAGTGTATTAAAATTACTGGATGTGACACTTATTTAAGTGGCAGAGTGGCATGGATGTGCTTGTGCAGTTGCAGGGAGGAGCAAGCAGGGCTGTGGCCAGCTGGTGTTAAGCAACCTGTATCCTCATCCCAGTTGGCCCCCTCACTGCCTCCACAGCGAGGGCCTCTCCCCATCCTGCGGAAACCTATGTATATGGTATCACCTGTGTGCAACAGCAGCAGGACATCACATGATGGTGGCTCGACAGAGGGTGCAGCTACAATTGGTTCTACCCACTAGCATGGATCCAGTACAGGGTAAGGCACCACAACCAAACAGAAGCTCCTTCCTAATTTTGTTTAAGATGCAATATCACAACACAAACTCATTTCTTGAAAGTGTGCAAAGAGTGTATTAAAATTACTCGATGTGACACTTATTTATGTGGCAGAGCTGCAGAGTGGCATGGATGTGTTTGTGCTGTTCCAGGGAGGAATAAACAGGGCCTTGTCTAGCTGGTGTTGGGCAACCTATACCCCCATTCCAGTTGGCCCCCTCATTGCCTCTACAGCTGGGGCCTCTCCCCATCCCACAGAAAGCCATGTATACGCTATCATCTGTGTGCAAGAGCAGCAGTACATCACATGATGGTGGCTCAACAGAGGGTGCAGCTACAATTAGTTTACCGACGAGCATGGATCCAGTACAGGCGTAAGGCACCACAACCAAACAGAAGCTCCTTCCTAATTGTGTGCAAGATGCAATACCTCTACATTCTTGCTGAATAGTGTCTCCAATGAGTTGTCAGAGTGTCTTTATGCATCATAGTAGTGTACCCATATGGTAGCTAGTTTTGTGTCTGGTTATCACAAAAATAACTCCCAGTGGTAGTAGTAGCCATCTACATTCTTGCTGAATAGTGTCTCCAATGAGTTGTGCTTCACCTATTTAATATAAAAAATGCTCCTTTGTGGTAGTGTTATATAATTTTGTGCAGCAATGAAAATCAAAAAAGGACCTCTATTCCCTTTTTTGCTAAGTGCTACCTGTCACCACTGTGTAGCCAGGAGCATTGATTTGGTGCAGGATCATAATTTTTATTGTCAAAATTAAGCCTCCACTGTTTAACCATTTGAATGTGTTAATGCTCTTTAATTGTGGTATCTTGGGCAATAAATTGATAGTGAATAAATCCCCTTAACATCAGAAACAAAGGAAACACAACAATATTGCACACATGTAGGTTCTTTCCAGTTTTGCTTACTTACCTTGGGTTGAGGTGCCAGTCTTCCACTCACACACTTGTTCTTCATTTATGTATAAAATAATGACTCAGAGCAGAAAATGGTTTTTGATAGAATTCTGATGCGATTACTGACTCTTCTTCTAAATTGTGGCACATGCTCACACATGGGTGGTTCTCTATTCACATTAAAGCACAAGCAGAAAGTATTTTGCTACCACACCATTCTTCTATGTATCTCCAGTAAATTGTTTTGGGATTAAAAGCAGGATTTTTCAGTCAGTTCATTCAGTTCATCAGTCATGCTGAAATAGTCAGATGAAGTGACGTAACAGATTTTATCTCCCTTCTTGGCTGTTTTATAAGTTGAAGTACAACCCAGCAACATTTCATCTCTAACAGACATCCAGCTACTTGAAGAACCCACAAATCACTAATTACCTGATACATTACATAACATTACAGCACCTGCTCCTGATTTTTATTAGAAGGAAACAGAACTTGATTTTACCATATGGCTCAATTAAAAAGTTGTTAAATACCTGAAACATCATTTACAAAATAAGAAAGGAAAGAAGGTGCACTAGCATTTAATGACGTATTGACAATGAAACAGATTATAAACTCTAGTAGGAAATGGATGGGAAAGGCCATTGGCTAATTTCCTTTGAGAGGAACCATAACAAAATTTCCCTGTAGTAATGTAAGGATAGAATAGATAATCAAAGTACAGTAAAGGCACCCTGAAGGAAAACCTATCTCATCAGTGGACTGCAGGAAACGGGCTCTTGTTACCTGTGGACCTGTCCATATATTGTGCAACTTATGTAACAGGATTATCTCAGCATTCGCTACCTTTGTCCCATAATATGTACACTATTAGAATAATAGGATTCAGCGTCTATCTTGAAACACTGGCTACATTTTAAGACTATCATTTCAAATGTCTTTTGGTATGTGATAGGTAAATTCTCTAGCAATAATAACCACAAAAGGGCTCTCTACATAATATTCAGTGTGTTTCTGTAAGCTTATTAACCTCTGAGACAAAGGTGTCAACTTCATTATTTTGTGTGGAGCTGTGGAGTAAGAATGCTGTCAAACTGAAATATCCTATTTTGCTTGCAGAGTACTGAATGATGCAGCACTTGGAAGTTTATGTTACTTGTAATGGAAAACTGACTTTTGGAGATAGTAGATGATTTGAATAATCATGTATTGTCTTTGAAGAGATTTATTACACTGCAGTGGATTCAGTGTTTGTGTAAAACACCCCAATAACTAGTCATGTTCTATCAATGTCAAAGCTATTGGAGGAGTACAGTTTACATGTACATTCAGTGACACTGTATGTTTTGTCAGTTGTAGTTTGATTGATTACACTGCAGTGGATTCAGTGTTTGTGTAAAACACCCCAAAAACTAGTCATGTTCTATCAATGTCAAAGCTATTGGAGGAGTACAGTTTACATGTACATTCAGTGGCACTGTATGTTTTGTCATTTGTAGTTTGTTCAAACTGAATTATGTAGAAGATGCAGACTATTGAAGGAAAAGTTTTGAAACACTCATAAGCCTGAGTAGTCTGCAAGAGCTCATCACTAACATTATTATTATCCTTCATCAGGGTCTCACAAGTTCTAAAATTCAGAGTTCTGAAATGAACCTAGAAAAGTTTTAAATGTTGTAAAAATACTTAGCATAGTAATCGTTACTGCACAATTAGATAAATTCCTTCCTACTAAATGGCATGTTGAAAGTCATTCTTCCCACACATTAATTGGAAATGGAACAAGAAGGCAGTAAAATGATACTGGTACTGTATCCACTACAAACTGTATGATGATTTGAAGAGTACATAGATAATTTGAGATGTAGAGTTTACTAGGCTAGAGAACAAATCCTGCTGTGAAGACATTCTAGTAATTGCTTGCTGTGATGTAGGGAATCCACAGAATATCAAACTCTAGATGTCAAGACAGGGAACTAAATTTCACCCATTCAACGTACAGATCTACGGAGGTTATTAGCGAGTACAGTGACAGAAAAGTTGAGGGAAGGTACCAGTTTGATTATTGTTTGGTTCAGGTGTGGGGGTGGCATCATAATGAGTGCGCATGTGAAGAATGAGAAAGATATTTTTCCTCTCTGCCTTTAACATCAGTGATACCTCCTCTTCCTTACACAACTGTTTTTACTGTAACACATGTTTCACCAAAAGCTTGATGCCATACAAATGAAATAGGTAGCAAATTTACATAATTGGCTGCTGTTTGTGATGATTTACAAATTATAAGTCAACAAACTAATTTTTATGGTTATTGGTAGAAAAGATTACTCATAATGTACCAAATAATACAAAAAACACAGAAAATTGAAATGTTGTAAAAAATTTCAAGAAATGAGGAACTGGCGCACTCCACACCTGAGAAAGTTATATGCCCAAACACATGAACCTGCATTCTGAGGAAAATAACCTGGTTAACTCTTCACAACGTGATTTCCTTTGAGTGTAATAAAACAACCTGTACAAGTCTTCAGGAGTTGAGGAAAGCTTTTGACACTGTCTCCCACAGTAGATTTATCATAAAGTATTGGTACTGCAGAGCTGGAGTGAATGGTCTTTACCATACTGAGCAATAGAACAGTTAGTAACAATAATCAAAGCTTAGACTGGTTATCTGCTGCCAGAGGCATGCCAAACAACTCAGTACTTGGTCCTTTCCCCTCATTCTTGCCATATGAGTCCTTATTATACAAAGATGTTGCAAATCTAATTACACAGTTTGATTATATAGAGAAGCTGTCACATAACATAAATATAACAATGGACAGACATGCTAGTTGGTTCCAAATTGCCTGTAAATTAATTATAAGAAAACCAAATATACTGTTTTCACTTCTAGCGTCTCCAGCGAAGAGTACAAAATAATCTAATTGTTAGGTCTCTACACTGACCAGAAACTTACCTAGTTGAGTAACACAGAAAAATAGTGCTTCAGACTGTCTTGAGTGATTCCTATGATGTACAAATTCAGAAATAATGTGAGCAAAAATGTTGTATTTTTCCACTCTTGGTTCAAAAATTGTTTTCAGGTGGCAACAAGAAGGCTATCAGATTTATAGTAACAATTTTTAAGAGAAGCATGTGAAAACTCATTTCAAAGCTCCTAGCCTCTACGTGTATAGTTACCTTGTCAGTGTCTGCTCCTGGTAGCTGAGTGGTCAGCACAATGGAATGTTGTACCTAACGGCCCGGGTTCGATTCCCAGCTGGGTCAGAAATTTCTCCTCTTCGGGACTGGGTGTTACGTTGTTCTTATCATTATCATTTCAACCCCATCAACATGCAAGTTGCTGAAGTGGCGTGAGCTCAAAAGACTTGCACCAGGTGAACGGTCTACCCGATGGGAGGCCCTAGCCACATGGCATTTCTATTATTTACCTTCTCGGTATTAAAGAGAATTTAAATAATTTTGACCTGAAGATGTACATACAGAAAGATAAGACAGGGACTGGACAGTCAAATGATTTTCCATACAACAGGCTTGCTAATGTTCATAACAGGCCACAAATATCTTGGCCTCAGATATTTCAACAGAGTCCAAAAAGTAGTCCATTCTTTTGCCTACAGTGCACTTAAATTTATTTTATCAGAAGGGTTTAAGAAAAAGCATACTACTCAAAAAAAGAACAGAAGAAATCAATTTTAAATGCCATTAATCTCTGATAAATTACACCCACATTAAGTTGTAATACTAGAGAATACTAGCAGATTCAAATAATCTACGTCAAATGGTTTGTTAACAGATTCATGATTACATAATTTTGATGTTACATGTAACACTGTATTGTTGAATTAAATATCATGAAATTTTATGTACTCCTTCTCTTAACTTCACACTGAGGTGACCAAAGTCATGTGATACCGCCTAATATTGTTTCAGAACTACTTTTGCCCAGTGTACTGCAGCAACTCAATGTGGTGTGAAGTCAACATATCATAGGAAGTCCCCTGCAGAAATACTGAACCATGTTGCATCTGTAGTCAACCATAAATGTGAAAGTTTCGCCAGTGCAGGGTTTTTGCAGGAACTGAATTCCTGATTACGTCCTGTAAATGTTTTATTGCATTCATCTTGAGCAGTCTGGGTGGCCAAATCATTTGCTCGATTTGTCCACAATGTTTTTCAGCTGAACCGCAAACAATTGTGCTGAACTGCAAACAATTGTGGCCTGGTGACATGGCGTTTTGTCACTCACAAAAATTTCATTGTTGTTTAGGAAGATGTAGTTCATTAAAGGCTGCAAATGGTCTCCAAGTAACTGTAAGTAACAATTTTGTTTCAATGATTCGTTCAGGCCACACTATTATAGAGCAGTGAGTGAAACAGTTTGTGCAATTATTTCTTTTGTAATGTTGCAACATATTTCTGCTGATATTTCAACTATAAATCCTATTTTGTCATGTCATGGAGCGTCTTCCATTGTCTTCTGAGTTCACTGTTGTGTTGTTCCTTAAGGTACCAAAATCATAATGCAAGGAAAACTTAAAAAATGCTGTAATCATAATTAAAAATAAAACTGAAGGTGGGAGATGCAGGTCAATAAATCTTATCCATCAATTCCTGAGTCAATCAAATTATGACAAGTTCTAGATTCACAAGAGAAATTACTATGACAACATATAAGAGATATGAGCAGAATCCAAGTTCTGGTATTATCTAATTTGAAACCCTCATCTTGTTTGCTTATATTTCTTGCTAGTTGTTTTTCACTGCTTCCTTTACCTCACAAGCCCAGAAGGATGTGATGGTGGCCAGTTTTTGAAACTGTTCATAATTAAGAGGGAGAGTAGAGGTGCAATACTTAGCCACTGTAGATTTATTCAGGTGAAGAAGACAGTGTTGCCTATGTTCATTGTATTGTTTCTGTACAGTTGTGTGGTTTGGCCAATATATAATATTTATCACAATGACACAGATCCTTGCTTTTCACTTAAGAGTTGTAGTATCAGACGCCAAATGTGGCATATTGAAACTCGGCGAGAACTTTCCCAATGATTTAGTTGTTCCTACTACAGTGCTCCATTCACCTCGCTCTGTGTCACAGGGCCCCTCAATGCTGAGGAAGCACCCCAGTGGCTTGTGCAACCCAATGCTGTGTCATGCTGACCTTGTATGCCAGCTGCAGAGTTCCGATTATGTCAGGATGGCTGCTCCTGCAGCCGACTCAGCACTGCTTGGTGTGAGCCGCGGGCAGCCAGCTGTGTCCTTATCCTCGCCGGCGTGGCTGAGATCGCAGCAACCAACAAGCGCCTGCTATCCAGCGTCTGTATCTGTGGTCCTCACCTCGGGATGTCTCCGGCATGTGTCAGGAGCCAAGACAATTGCCTGGGGTAGCAGGCAAAGGAGTGGCACGCCCTGGCTGGCTGTGGACACTGCGTTGGTCTCAGAGGGTCGAACCAATGACCTGCCGTGGACTGCAATGCTGGTGCCCCATCTGTTGCTGCATGTAGCCTGGCAATGTGATACACCCCGCCATCAAGCAGAGCTGCCATACTTGAATGAATCCCATTAGAAAACAGCACCTATTTATACTTGGCTGTGTGCCTCTGTTTTGCCAAGTGTACTGCTTTGTGTCACGTATGCATAACAGTTAGGTTGGCCATTGGCCTTCCCCTGCCTGTGACTTGGCAATGTGATACACTCCGCCATCAAGCAGAGCTGCCACACTTGAATGAATCCCATTAGAAAACAGCACCTATTTATACTTGGCTGTGTGCCTCTGTTTTGCCAAGTGTACTGCTTTGTGTCACGTATGCATAACAGTTAGGTTGGCCATTGGCCTTCCTCTGCCTGTGACTTGCGCCATGGAAACCGCTGTGTGTGCTCTCTCCAGCAGTTCTATGCCCCTGTGGCATCTATTTGCTTTCACAAATGCTGGTATGCATAACTTCTGCAATCCGGCCGGCACCTGGCTGTAACTGGTGCTCCGAATATCACACAAAACTAACTTTCCCTGTCCTAAACGGTGGTGCCGCTACAGTAGATTTTCACTAACCTTTCCCAGAGAAGTTTCTGATGTCAGTAAGGTTACCTGTGTCAAATGTAACCCCTTGATCCTTTCTATTTTTAAGAAATGGCTTCTCATACATGGAAAAAAACACTGTAGAACTGACAACACCTCTATATGCTTCTTTTTCCTTGTCTCTTGATTGCTACTGAGGCAGGACTTGCACAACTTTCTTAATGCAATATGGAGAAAATTCATGCTCCTAGAATACAGTTTTTTAGTCTTCTAGCTCATTCCGAGTCTGGCAGTTTCAATTGCAATAAGCAATGTGTGAATTTCAGTTCCAAATGACCAGCACTGTGCGTAAGGGATTGTGCTGGATTCTACAGAGAAACAAAATCTAGGTGAACAGTTGTGGACTGGCACACAAGTCCTCTCAAATGCAAGTCTATGGGAAATGGTAGATAGTGCAGGCAAATAAGCACGGTAAGAGAGACCAGTTTCTTAGTGTCATCAGAATGCAAAACATATGTGGCATTACAAACCCTTGTAAATATGTGACTAAAGACAATGACACACCAGCTGAGCTAACAATGCTAATTTAACCTTGATAAAGATCTGTGAGATACCACAATACCTTAAATAAAATAAAATATCACAATAATCATAGAATTACTAGTGACTCAAAATAATTTCAGAGATGTTGCAATACAAGTGAAAGGTAAGTGTGGAGGGAAACGCTTAAAAGTAAGAATTTTTTGTGGGTTGAAATATTTTACTCACATCTGAATATGATTTTATGGTTAATCACATTGTAAAAAATCATTGATTTCCACTATGTAGCCAGCTGACAAGATTAGATCTGATTAAGGCTTTACAACTTACATTAATTAGGGCTTAACGGTTGGTCATAGACATTAACATCAATGTATGTAACACAACCATCCTGAAGATGCAAGGAGGCCAACCAAAGAATCATGTGAACCCAGATCATCACATTAACCAGGTTCACTTTTTCTACACTGTAGTAATATGTTAGTGACAGAATACCATTATTCAATTGGATACAATCATTGTAAGATTTTTTCTGTCTGCTTCATGCTTCTAGATTTCCACAACACAGAACAATGGGAGGAATTATGTTGACTACCAGAGAAGCACCCTGTCCAATGCCTGCATTCAGAATCCATATGATACCATCGAGTAAACCTTCATTTGAAAACAAGCAAAAACGAAAGAGAGGAGAGTAAGTCTTCACTCAGTTCTGTACAAAACTAATCCCAGTTATGCTTCTTCTATTGAATTAGGGATATATTGGTACATCATGATTGAAGTCTCTTTTATGATCTTAAATCTGAAATTATCTCTGTTAAGTAATATCAGTAGCCTGGAAATCATCTTATGCAAATGTCTGTTGACGCAATGAACAAGGAATATTCAGAATTTTTGTCAGGAACACACAAGAAAGAATTTGTTTTTATAAACATTTTCAATGTACGAGGGCAGTTCAATAAGTAATGCAACACATTTTTTTCTCAGCCAATTTTGGTTGAAAAAACCGGAAATTTCTTGTGGAATATTTTCAAACATTCCCGCTTCATCTCGTATAGTTTCATTGACTTCCGACAGGTGGCAGCGCTGTACGGAGCTGTTAAAATGATGTCTGTAACGGATGTGCGTTGCAAACAACGGGCAGTGATCAAGTTTCTTTTGGCGGAACACCAGGGCATCTCAGATATTCATAGGCGCTTGCAGAATGTCTACGGTGATCTGGCAGTGGACAAAAGCACGGTGAGTCATTGGGCAAAGCGTGTGTCATCATCGCCGCAAGGTCAAGCAAGACTGTCTGATCTCCCGCGTGCGGGCCGGCCGTTCACAGCTGTGACTCCTGCAATGGCGGAGCGTGCGAACACACTCGTTCGAGATGATCGACGGATCACCATCAAACAACTCAGTGCTCAACTTGACATCTCTGTTGGTAGTGCTGTCACAATTGTTCACCAGTTGGGATATTCAAAGGTTTGTTCCCGCTGGGTCCGTCGTTGTCTAACCGAACACCATAAAGAGCAAAGGAGAACCATCTGTGCGGAATTGCTTGCTCGTCATGTGGCTGAGGGTGACAATTTCTTGTCAAAGATTGTTACAGGTGATAAAACATGGGTTTATCACTTCGAACCTGAAACAAAACGGCAATCAATGGAGTGGCGCCACACCCACTCCCCTACCAAGAAAAAGTTTAAAGCCATACCCTCAGCCGGTAAAGTCATGGTTACAGTCTTCTGGGACGCTGAAGGGGTTATTCTGTTCGATGTCCTTCCCCATGGTCAAACGATCAACTTTGAAGTGTATTGTGCTACTCTTCAGAAATTGAAGAAACGACTTCAGCGTGTTCGTAGGCACAAAAATCTGAACGAACTTCTCCTTCTTCATGACAACGCAGGACCTCACACAAGTCTTCGCACCCGAGAGGAGCTCACAAAACTTCAGTGGACTGTTCTTCCTCATGCACCCTACAGCCCCGATCTCGCACCGTCGGATTTCCATATGTTTGGCCCAATGAAGGTCGCAATCTGTGGGAGGCACTACGCGGATGATGAAGAAGTTATTGGCTCTGACATCGACCAGTGGAATGGTACCGTGCAGACTTACAGGCCCTCATTTCAAGGTGGCGTAAGGTCGTAGCATTGAATGGAGATTACGTTGAAAAATAGTGTTGTGTAGCTAAAAGATTGGGGAATAACCTGGTGTATTTCAATGCTGAATAAAACAACCCCTGTTTCAGAAAAAAAATGTGTTGCATTACTTATTGAACTGCCCTCGTAATTCATTGAAAGAAACCACCACTATTTGCCTTTGAAGAAAGAAACATGAGCACCTCATGCATCTCGTCTAATGTTGAAAGAAATATTTGTCTGCCCCCAGAGATAATTTTTCAATATGTCTGATATGTGGAGAACTGGTGTTGGATTCCCGGTACTTACTGGAATTTTTCGTTGGTGGGGGTACTGGAACAGTGTGTGCGCAGATTCATAATATCACTTGGTGATCAATTTGACCAATAAGTAGTACCTCCAAGGTCTGGGAAGATTTAAAAGGCTGGAAGAATAGTATGCTGATCCCATGCCCCTCTGTACTGCATCAGAGTGACACCACTGGTAGGGGCTGACTGCGCAGTCAGGTGGTACTGAATGACCTGACATGGCCAGTAGACTTAGCTTTAGCTTTAGAAAGAAATATTTCCAAGGCATCTTAAGAAAATGTAGAACTTATCAGAGATAAGTGTTCATAACCATTCTGGAGTTTCTCATTATCAAAATCTCATATGTACGTTTGAAACAATGTCCGTAGAAAAAGTGTGTATTCCCTAAGCTCAGTTTCTGATGAAGGCTTTCACTGAAAGCTAATGTATCTCTTAGTTATGTCTGTTTGAAACTCAGTATGTCAGTTTTACAGTCAGTAGCAATGTATATTTTCCGTTTATTATTGACATTGCTAGATTTTATCACAGAAAAACGTATTTCTGTCAAAAATTTCTCTTCACATTTTCGAAAACCAATTTCATGACAATCACTTAACTTGTTCTTTGGTTCTTGAATGTACTATCATAATGCGCTGTAGTCCATTTTCTTGCCACACTGCACCAGAAGTGAACCTCCTGTGAGACCTCCAATGTTTTGGCTCAGGACAGCTTCACTTCATTGGACCTACAAATCAACCAAAATTAGCATCCAGTCTACTATCCAGCATTAAGAAATAATTGTTATTTAAACAAGCACTGTCCACAGCTCGTGGTCGTGCGGTAGCATTCTCACTTCCCGCGCCCGGGTTCCCGGGTTCGATTCCCGGCGGGGTCTGGGATTTTCTCTGCCTCGTGATGACTGGGTGTTGTGTGATCTCCTTAGGTTAGTTAGGTTTAATTAGTTCTAAGTTCTAGGGGACTGATGACCATAGATGTTAAGTCCCATTGTGCTCAGAGCCATTTGAACTATTTTGAAACAAGCACTTGCAAATTAAAACAGTGTATTCATTAATAGAGCTAGAAGTATTTGGGTGATAAATTGCCATTCCCCCATACCACTTTTAACATTACGTATTCAACATGGTAGGAAACAAATTTTACATCTACATGATTCATAAAAATAATACCAACCACATCTCTGCCATCTCATGCAAAGCTTATATTTTATTCTCACTTACCATTCATCAACATATATTTTACATACCCGCAGAAAACACAAAGAGCCATCCCTTTTTACTCATGAAAAACTTGTATTTCTGTAGTACACATTCTTCAATCAAAAAATCGTCTACAACACACACACACACACACACACACACACACACACACACACACACACACACACACACACACCTGTACACAAATTATTCAGATGTGTGTATCATAGTAGAAGTAAAAGTCACACAGTCACAGCTTGGTGGAGATGTTGTAGCTGTATGCACATTCGTGTTTCATATTACAGGTTATCTGAATCAAGTTGTGTGTAAATCAAAGCTTATCATATGACAGCATCCAGCTGAATGAGTCTGTGCGGCTGTTATCCTCATATTTGGCAGGATACAGTATGCTCTGTCCAGCCATCCTGACTTCAGTTAACAGAGGTTTTCCTAAATGTCTTCAGGCAAATACACGGGTGGTTCCTACATTAAGGCCACAGCTGACCATCTTTCCCACCTCCTGTATGTTCGTGTCTTTTGATGAACTGGTTTTCATTGTATAAACATGACAGTTCATATGTCATTGTGAAATAATCCCTGTATAAATAAATAAATATAAATAAATAAATATGAAATAATAAATAAATAAATAAATAAATATGAACAGCTGAGACCCAGTAGATTCAGCCCAGTGGATGTTTCTAGCTTTCTGGACCTTAGACCTAACAATGAAATAAAAGCAGCTGCTATAGAGGATTCACATGCTGTGGGTAGACACATCAGGAAAGGGACCAAAAGGTGGTATCTGCATCATATGAGACACGATCTCCAGCACATTAAGTCATTTATCAGCCTTTAATATTAGTAAGCAAGCCTTTCTATTGGTTGCTAAAATATTCTAGATGTTAGAATAATACCTGAGGAACTCCAACACAGAAAGAAGGGTAGTTACCTCAGTGAAAAGGTAATAAACATTTAAGCCAAGATTGAGATTTTATGTTGATGGGAAGAGAACCAGTCATTTCCATTTGAAAGAACCTATCACTGCAGCAATCATTTAGAGAAACTATGTAACACATTAAACTAGATCTCAGGACACATCACATTAGTGTTGTAATTGTTTTAGTGACCTGTTGAGAGTAATATTAGATTAGATAAATATTTATCAAAAGAACTGCTAGACTTATTATAAACTTTAGCGTATTGTACTAATAAAATGGCACACTAAGTTTCACCAATTTTCATAACAAAATAGTCTTTACCCCTCTATAGTGGAAAATGGTAAGTGTTTAAATCTATGGTAATAGCTAGCATAAAATTAAGAACTGTAGGAAGATATATAAAGACAGGTATTACTGGTACAGAAAAGAGTAAGTCTTCATCAGATCAAAGAAAGGATTGCATGCGCACATTTTCAGATTAAAATGAAATTCAGAGGCTACCCTCATGTTAATCAGATTGTGGGTGCATTTTAGCTATGTCGCATTTGCTAGGTTTCATTACATTTCATTCATATGTGTTTGCTTAATCATTATTTTTTTTATCTTTTAGTTACTTATAGGAGCTGTGGGTGCATTTTAGCTATGTCACATTTGCTAGAATTCATTACATTTCATTCATATGTGTTTGCTTAATCGTTATTTTTTTGATCTTTCAGTTACTTATAGGAGCTAGTGTAAATTCTTTCAGATGCCGTAGCAGATTTATTTTCTTTATTGTCACTTAAGCTGCATGAAAGAAATGTTACCATACTTGTTCAGACTTTTATCTTTGACAATTCCATGGTGAATAAGAATGTCATTCAAGTTAGAGACAGCTACCATCAACACAGTTCTCTTACAGTGACCATGACACCACTGCTGAACCAGCAACCCATTGTGTGTGCTTGGAGCCATGACCGTCATTGACACAAGCATGCGAGGGTTGCACAAAATATTGGCAGTTCGTCTACTGCTTTTGCAGATGCTAAGTACTTTATATACATACACATCTACATCCATACTCTGCATATTCCTCATTGTAGCTAGTATCAGGGATTCTTACTTCACCATTTGGGTGAGCACCAAGGGTAGAACTGCTGCTCAAAGGCCCACCTGCAGGAATTAGTATGAGTTTGTCTTTGTGATCCACATAGGAGCAGTACATACAGGATTATGGTATAGTCCCCTTTATATGCACCTACATACATACTGTCCGAGCCATCACATGGTGCATTGTGGAGAATTGTACCACTGTTAGTAATTTCCCTTCCTGTATCACTCACAAAACAGAGCAAGGAAAAAACCACCATCTCTAAGCCTCTGCACAAACCCAAATTTCTCTTATCTTGTATTTGTGGTGGTTCTGAGAATTGTACAGTGGTGGCTGTAGCATCAATCTACAGTCAGCTGCAAATGTTGGTTCTTTAAACCTCCAAGTAGTGTTTGCTGAAAAGAACAGCATCTTCCCTCCAGGGAATCCCATTTGAGTTCATGAAGCATCTCCCTAATACTTGCATTGTGAGTGAAACTATCAGTAACAAATATAGCAGCCCACCTCTGAATTGCTTCAATGTCTTCTTCTAATCCAGGCTGGAGGGGACTCCAAGCACTTAAACAGTAGTCAAGAAACCACAGTTTCCTATAAAATTCTTCTAGTAAACCAGTGTCTACCAACCACCTTCTTTTCCACTGTCCTTGCATGCTTGTTCCATTTCATATCGTTTTTCAGTGTTTCACCTATATGTTTAATCACTGTGACTGTCTCAAGCAGCATACTACTACTGCTAAATTTGAACAATATGGGACTTTTTTTCACAGCCATCTGCATTAACTTACACTTTCTATATTTAGAGCAAGCTGACATTAATCACACTAACTAGAAAATTTGCGTGAGCCTTCCTGTATCCTCCCACAGTTACTCAATGATGACATTTCCCATTCACCACAGTATGATTAGTGAAGAGCCAGAGACTGCTGCTCACTCAGTTGATCAGATCATTTATGAATGTAGCAACCTGTGGCTGATTGCTGATGATGTGGTAATGTATATCTACATCTACATCTACATGGATGTTCAGCAAATTACATCTAAGTGCCTGGCAGAGGGTTCATTAAACCACCTTCACAATTCTCTATTATTCCAATCTCGTATAGCGCGCAGAAAGAATGAACACCTATATCTTTCCTTACGAGCTCTGATTTCCTTTATTTTATCATGGTGATTGTTCCTCCCTATGTAGGTTGGTGTCAATAAAATATTTTCGCATTCCGAGAAGGAAGTTGGTGACTGGAATTTCGTGAGAAGATTCCATTGCAATGAAAGATGCCTTTCTTTTAATGATGCCCAGCCCAAACCCTGTATCATTTCTGTGACACTCTCTCCCATATTTTGCGATAATACAAATCGTGCTGCCTTTCTTTGAACTTTTTCTCTGTAGGGGAGAGTGGGGCACATTGAACCATAAAAAATATTTCTCTCTGTTACTCATCCAATAATTTTATTACAGAGTTGTGATTTACAGATGTTACAGTTTAATCATTCAAGTATCAAATGGCCTTATATGATTGCATTGTCATTAACTGTTTTTTAGCTGCAGCCCTTTGAAGAAAATTTGGTGAATGGTTCATTGTGCCCCACATGTGGGGTACAATGAACCACTTTAAACAGGTTCATTGAAAGAACCTATTTAGCATACAAAGCAAGTGTAAATATACTTTAAACATGATGCGTACATATATTCCATGTGTCAATCATATAATTAAATCTGTAGGCACACAATCATGTTACTTATTTTGGAATTACCGAACATCAATGGACTCAAAGCTGATTCCAAATTTGAAATATGATTTTTGTCTCTTTGTCACATCATCAGTAGCAGGTCGTGGGAGCACATAAAGTATGTTGCTATCTGGAACAAAAGCTTCATCCTTTACCTAATTCTTTCTCCTGCTCCACAGAAAATACCTTACGATTATCATAGTTTGGTGTCAGTCTTTCTCTGTAACCACATTTAATGTCTTGAACCTATCAATGTACAGTTGGGTAAGGTATTAAATGAGATTTAGCTGCTTGGTGAACTGCCATGCCCTTATTAAGAACATCCTGTACAGCTTCTTGCATAATGAAATGGTCAGTTTTACCTCTGTCCGTCTTGCTGCGGTATGAAAGAAACATCTTCAAACCTGATAATATAAAACAAGACTGCTGAACGTTTGTGATTTAAAAGCGTTAAATTCCTACACATATGTTTTACCCATGCTAAGGAAACAAAGTACAGAGTGCTTGTATTGGACAATTAAAAGATTCCTGGGGCACAATGAACCATGGCTCATTGTGTCCCGGGAGAGCTTGGTTCAGTGTGCCCCTGCAGCACATATTTCAAAGCTCATGTGACATTATGTAGGAACATTGTTAATATTTGAAGATCTATATCATTAAAATACAGTATTGATATTGTTGCAATGACATACTTTCTCTAAAATTTGGTGACAAAGGATTGAAAAAAATTCAAGCTATCTATGTCCCCAAAAATTACCTCACTGTTGCGAAACTAACATATCATCAGTACAACACTAATGGCGGGAACTAGATGCTGCAGAAAACAAGTGGCACTTGGTAGAGCAGTACTGACAACATATACACAGAGGAAAAAATAATTTACCACCTTATACTGAAATTATGCTACCTGATTCATTGTGCCCCATGGTTCAGAGTGCCCCACTCTCCCCTACTCCGTCATTCCTATCTGGTAAGGATCCAACACCTCGCAGCAGTGTTCTAAAAAAGGACAGAGATGCATAGTGTAGGCAGTCTCCTTAATAGGTTTCTAAGTGTCCTGCCAATAAAACACAGTCTTTAGTTAGCCTTTCCCACAACATTTTCTATGTGTTCCTTCATATTTATGTTGTTCGTAATTGTAATACCTAGGTATCTAGTTGAATTTATGACTTTTACATCAGACTGATTTATCATGTGACTGAAGTTTAATGAGTTCCTTTTAGCACTCATGTGGATGACCTCACACTTTTCATTATTTACGGTCAACTGCCACTTTTTGCACCATTCAGATATCTTTTCTAAATCATTTTTCAGTTTGTTTTGATCTTCTGATGACTTTATTAGTTGATAAATGACAGCATCATGTGCAAACAACTGAAAACGGCTGCCCAGATCGTCTCCCAAATCATTTATATATATAAGGAACAGCAAAGGGCCTATAACAATGCCTTCTGGAATGCTAGATATCACTTCTGTTTTACTCAATGATTTTCCATCAATTACTATGAACTGTGACCTCCCTGACAGGAAATCACAAATCCAGTCACATAACTGAGACAATATTCCATGAACATGCAATTTCACTATGAGCTGCTTGTGTGATACCGTGTCAAAAGCCTTCCAGATCCGCTACAGGAAGTGTCACAGAAGGTCCCCATTATATACTTTCAGGGATTTAATTCACCTAGAGTTTCATCTGTTAAGCTGAAAATAGCTCTCTGTGTGGAGACTCCCATATGACAGCCAAACTATACTGATGTCAGTGAGTCATATTGTGTCATAAGTCCTATCATACTGTACTCTTTGAAACACTTTCAAGAACACTGGCAGCAAAGAGATGGGTCGATAATTGGATAGTACATTCCTTGCCCCACTTTTGTGGATGGACATCCGTATTCTATGTTTGAGTCTATCAGGAAATGTCACAGTTTTCATTCACTGGTTGTGTAAATAGCATAGTATGAGACTGAATAAGTCCCCACATGATTTTAAAATCCTGTTTGATATTCCATCATATCCAGAACATACAGAGCTTTTATGATTTTTTTCAGTTCATTTAGGAGTTGTGCTTTTGGAATAAAGAGCTATATTTGGTGTGATTTGCATATGATTTAGTAGCTCTATGG
This sequence comes from Schistocerca piceifrons, assembly GCF_021461385.2. Classification (NCBI taxonomy): domain Eukaryota; kingdom Metazoa; phylum Arthropoda; class Insecta; order Orthoptera; family Acrididae; genus Schistocerca; species Schistocerca piceifrons. The sequence continues at coordinate 681,955,402 of NC_060149.1, read as the reverse complement.
CTCCTTTGGAGACTGTTTATTGTGGCTCCCTGTTATTTCAGCTACTGTGAGAAAAAGCTATAAAAATCTAGGGTTGCGGCTTTTTGATTGTTCCAGTGTGAGCCACTGCCAGAGGACTGTGGAGTCCCCAATAGTTTAGATGTTATGTTCTTATTTGTCTCACTTTTTATGCTGTTCCTTATGGTTTTTACTTTATTGTTAGACTTGCTAATTTTTTCTTCATAATGCATTTGCTTGTCCTTCCCCATTCCACCTGTTAGAATTTTACAGTGTATATATATAGTTCCACTTCTGGTTTCATGCTTGCCCTTTGTTCTATATGCAGGTATATCCTTTTAGCCAGGTGTTAGCAACTCTTTCTTTCAACGACATGATGATATCATTTTAATCTGTGTTTGGATGATGCAGGCTTCCAAATGTTTGAAAATTAAGTCCAAGAATGAATTTAATTTCTCATTTATTGTGTGTATCTCGTACACTATCTCCCATTTTTAAGAGTCGAGACAGCTTCTAAACAAATTTGTAGATTTTCTATTTATTGTTCTTACATGTTCAACAAGGATGTGACCATTTACTGTTTTCCTTCTGGCGAGTTTTAAGACTGTGATTTGACCATCGTGATCTGACATACCATTTATTATAGTTTGGGTTTTCACGTCATTGTTATTTGTGGTGTCCAGAAACAGATTATCAAACAAGGACTTGCTATGCCAGTATACTCTTCTTGAGAATGCAACCATTGGGAGCAAGTGGAAATCTGACAACAATGATTCCATTTGTTTATGACTCTTAGTATCTGAAGGAAAGATAATGACAAAATTGCCACATAGTACAATCAGATTGTTATTCGTCTAAGGTTCTGCAAGATCAAATTCTTGCTGATGAACTCCAAGTAACTGAAAATAACCATTTCCAGTCAGTGATGATTTGGTCAGTCCACACCATTGTGGAGCCACCACCAGCTTTTGCAGTGCCTCATTATCAACGTGACTCCTTGGCTTAATGGGCTCTGGGCCACACTTGAAGCCTACCCTCAGCTCCTACCTACTGAAACTGTGACTCCTCTGACGAAGGCACTGTTTTGCAGTCATCTAGAGTCCAATTGATATGGTCACAAGCATTGCAGATGCACTGTAGCTGATGTCATACTGTTAGCAAAGGCACTCACATGGTTTTTCTGCTGCCATAGACTTTAGTGCCAAATTTCACTTCACTGTCCTAACAGGTACAATTTTCATACATCCGAGATGTATTTTTGTGGTTATTTCAGGCAGTGTTGTTTGTCTATTATCATTGACAACTCTATGCAAACATCACTGCACTTAGTCATGCCGCATGGGGTAGCCATGTGCTCTGAGGTGCCTTGTCACATTTTTACATGGTTCCCCCCATTGGAGATTCAAATCCTCCTTTGGGGATGGTTGTATGTGATGCCCTGAGCGTATGTTAGTTTAAGTTAGGTTAAATGGCAGTGTGTAAGTGTAGCAGTTTGGTCCCATAGGACCTTCCCACAAATTTCCAAAATTTCTTAGTTATAAATTGTAGGCCATTGACCACAGTGTGATCTGAGGTGAGAGGTAATGCCTGAAATATGGAATTCTCAGCACACTCTTTACACTGTGATTTGGAAAATTGAGTGTCCCATGCATCTAACACCAAGTACCATTCAGTGTTCAATGTTTGTTAACTCCTGTCATGTGGCCATATTTTCACATAATCACCTGAACCACAACTCCAGTGATAAGCTTTCAGGGATTGTTCAGGGATACTTTTAAAATATGTTAGTATAATGGCGTCATGGCCTCTGGAGGGTCATTACAGAATAATAATGTAATTGTAATTTATTTGATTTGTTAGTACAGTCACCCTTGTGTCTGTGCAAATGCCTTCAGAGTAGAGAAGAAGTCTGTTATATGCAGTAATCAAAATTTACATCACACAACTCAGACTATGCAACAACCACAAGATGTACCATGTATTTTGTTATCACAGCATCATTGTGTTGCTTTTACATTGCATTCAGTGAATTCATAAACCAAGTGCAGATCGTCCAACTTTTCATTGGTATGCCTAGCCGTAATACTGCTGTGTATTCCCATTAATGCACAACTAAAACTGCTGTAAAACAAAATCCTAGGTAGAATTGTGCAGTACTGAAAGCAAACCTTAGGACAGTGTGGTAAGGAGCAAATTACTGCTGTCAACAGCAGGTACAATAGCCAAACCAAAACAAGACACACAGGCTGTTCATATTTGCACTTTTGTCCATTCTATTCAGTGCAATAAAGATACTAAGCTAATTGCAGCAAAAAACAAAAGAAAATGCAGTAACTCTGTAACAAGCTGCCACTAACCACAGATCCCCCAATACCAAAATATACAGAAGGTATCACTGAAGAGCGTACAGAAGTTTGTCAGTGGAGTTCTAGTTTACCGTAATGGGCCTATGGTTTCAGAACCACTGTTATTATTGAGGTTGGTATCTTCCTCAGACACACTGAACAAGAGTAGAATTATCTTTAAGTATTCCAGAATTTTTTGAATGAATAACTCTATGGAATAGCACCTGAATGAACAGTTACCCCTATATCGATATTAGCATGCAAAAGAAATAATTATGACCATGTCATTTCATGTCAATCTATACTTCTAGTATTTCAGATCGCGGAACAGCGGAGACAGCTGTCTCAGTCAGTAGACACAGTACAAGCACCAATGCACTGTTTGTATTGAACTCGTGGAAATCAGTAGAATGGCTTTTACAATTAGACCTTTTGTAATGTACCAACCTATTTGTCCGGATATTTCAGATATGAATGATACAGCCATTCTTATGCAGTGTCTTCCGTTGTCTTCTGAGTTCACCGTTGTGTTGATCCTTAAGGTGACAATGTCATTAAACAAAGAAGTCATCAATAAAATGCGATAACCATAACTAAAAATAAGCCTGAAGGTGGAAGGTGCAGGTCAATAATGCTAAAGCACCAACTCCTCAGTCAGTAAAATTGTGATCAGATCCAGATTCACGAGAGACATTACTATGGCAGTATATAAGAGATATGAGCAGAATCCATGAGCTAAGGTGCAATACTCAGCCATTGCTGATTCATTCAGGTTAAGAAGGAAATTCACTGCTGATTGTGTTCATTGAATTGTTTTTGTACAGTTTGTGGAGTTTGGCCTATATATAATATTTATCACAATGTTACCAATCCTTGCTTTTCACAGTACATTCTCACAAACTTTTCCCAGAGAAGTTTCTGATGTCAAGAAGGTCACTCATATTGAACTCAACCCCTTCATCCTTCCTTTCTTTGAGAAATGAGTTCTCACACACAGAAAAAAAACACTGTAGAATTAGCTACATCTCTATTTGCTTCTCCTTCATGGGCTCTTGATTGCTGCTCTAGTACGGCTTGCACAGCTTTGTTAATGAGATATGGTGAAAATTCACACTCTTAGAAAACAGTTTTTTAGTCTTTTAACTCATTTGGAGATTGTTAGCTTCAATTACAATATTCAACCTGTGAATCTCAGTTTCAAAAGACCAACATTGTGTCTGAAGGATTGGAATCTATAGGAAACCAAAATCTAACTGAACAGTTGTGGACTGGCACACAACTCCTCTCAAATGCAAGTCTGTGAGAAATGACAGACAGTGCAGGCAAATCAACAGAGTAAAAGAGACCAGTTTCTTAGTGTCATTTCAATGCAAAGCACATCTGCATCTCAATGATGTCCTGTAATTTTTAAGGCTTTTTTATGTTTTATTCCCTTTTAACAAATGTGTCTTAAGGTATCTCATGGCTTTCACATCATTTATATAGTAATTATTATGCATGATTTACTGACTCAGTTTCTGATTTAGTAACATAGTGTGTAGTACTTACAATAGTGGCATCAGTGACCACTATTTCCTTGACAGAATTACCTTAACGTACCTACAAGGAAAACCATTATTTATGTTTATAAAATATCATCTACATGCAGATATAGGATATTATGTAGTTTAAAAATAAAAACTATGCAATATAACAGCAAGAGGTAAGAGGGCCCTTAACAACATTCTTTTGTGCACTGTAGAAACAATTCCAGTTACAAAATGAAAAATGAATATTAAAATCATTTAATACATTCAGAGCATCGTTAGACTTATATTTATGCCATATCACACGTCCTGCACTGTAATTACAATTGGTTCGAGTCAGCACATAAGTATTATTGTTATTTTTTGATTATTGGATTGTGTGTGTTTTCTTAGACCTTTGTATTGCAGAGACTGGGTTTGTGTTATCTCTTTGGTGGGTGGTGGAAACAGGTTGCTAGTTGTCAGGAAGCCCTCCTCCTCTCCACCCATCATACTGTTGCAGTGGTGAGGGGGATAGGTATCACATGGTTGTCCAATACTCAGTCACACAAAAACCAATTTCTTATTTACACTTACTTTGTGGCAAAATACATGTGTTGTGTTACTAAGTTGCAGGCTGGTCACAGTCAGTATAGCACTCTTAGATCAACAGGAGGCCATATGTCATGGCTGGCTTGCAGTGTCATCCCTGGTGTAGTAGGCCACGGGTCATACTACGTTTGTGGCACAAACCCAAGGCAGGATAGTATGTGTGGCTGGAGTAGGCTGTGATATCAAACTGATACTGATATGCAGCTTAGCATGGGAATTCCGAAGCATACAGAGCCAAACTGTGGTTCTGTTCCGGACTGCAAGGGCTTGTAATGAATTTTCAAACACAGGACAATCAATGAGAGAATGTGCCTGCTTGGGGCTTCAAAGAGCAGTAGAGTTTTCCCCACACAGAGAACCAAAGAGCAGAGTTTGCCAGCACAGGGCATGGCAGCTAATTGGTCAAGGCATTGAACAGAAAACCCCAAGGCAGGCAGGCATGTGACAAGAGATAGAAATTAGCCAGCAGGTGGGCCACCAGCTGGAATCTACGAAGTCAGCAGCATTCATACTTTGTGCAGACAGCAAACCCACATCTAGTGGTAATAGTGGCTACCAGTAGCAGCTCAATAACATGTTTCTTAATTATATCTGGCATCGTCATTACCTTGTAGCTGCTTTGTGATGCTCATTGATGGTGGGTAATGTTTAGATGATGTCAGTCTGTCATTCTTTCCTGAATGGCAGCACATTTCTTCCGAAATATTGTAGCAGTTTCACCATTCTGAAGCCCTGAGCAGTAACATCTGCATTGTCAGCATAGACTGAATATATCTTCTTATACAAGACGCCAACTTGCCCCTCTTACTGAATTTTCTTGCATCACCATGGTTGTGACATCTTCTGTTAAGCACATCACGTGTCTTTCTTCTAGACCAGGTGGGGCCATCAAAACAAAAATTGATGCATTTTCCTTCATTGCCAGCATAAGACTCATGAGTATCATAAGTAATTTTTGGCAAAGATTCTGAAACCATCCTCCATGCTTCATATTGGAAGGAGCCACTTTGGAATACATTGTTTTATGGTCATCTCTGTATATGAATATATCCTTAGGTTGGGAAGAGCATAAAAGTATACTAATTGGACAAAAATCCAAGTATTCTTTTGCTGATAATTGAAGTTTTGGGCCCTGTGTATTACTAAAGTCTCATCTCTGCGTACACACAGAATATATGCCATCTGGTATTACTAATTCTTCTTTATTATGAGAGATAATTTTCACTTTCCAGTTTACTCTTTCTGTCCTTGTTGCTTAATCTGTTGATAACTTCATATTTTTAACCTTATCTAGCATTCCATAACTCTCTCTCTCTCTCTCTCTCTCTCTCTCTCTCTCTCTCTCTCTCTCTATGTATCTATCTATGTATCTATCTATCTATCTATCTGTCTCTCTTCCCTGCAATCTTATATTTGATGACCTTTTGTTACAGGAAAATTTTTTCACAAGGTATGTCCCATTGGAGATGTTTTCAAAGAGCATATCAAAGTTTTCCAAGCAGTCTCCTTCTTTCTTTATGGCTGTCGATGATTCACTATGATATATTCTAAACATAGCTCTCTTTCTTAGTCTTCTAGTCTCTAGTTTATTAAAGTTGTTCCTGTCAAGAAATGTTTCATCTTTTGAAAACTGTTTGACCTATAGGTATTTCACTTTCTATTTCCTGTGAACAGTTTTTGTTTTCTATCACCAAATGTCTTAAATAACTAAAACATTTTATTTGTTCAAAGGTGTTCCCTTCCAGTCATGTTTTAACTAGAATTTGTATATGCCAAAGGTCATCTCTATTGTTTTTCCCTCAGTTGTACTTTTTCAATACTCTTTTACAACCCTATTACTCTTAAATTGTAGTTCTTCCCTTGATTTTGTCAAGACTATTTCTTCATATATGTACTTCATTGTATTTATCATTTCTCCTCCTATTATTATGGCTCTCCCTTTTTTAAATGGTTTGTTCAGTAGTTTCTCAGTACAAATATTGAAAAGCCATGTGACAAACAACATTTTTACCTAACAACTTTTTTCTAATACTCACTTGTTTTGTCATTGCTACTTCTTGTCTTGTATATAGATGACTTATAAATATTCTTTTGTTTAAGTCTGCAATAACTACCCATATCTTCAGCAGGATACTGCAGTGAATTCTTGGAAATGCCTAAACCCAATTAAAATACTACATTTTCACTGTACTGTTTCTTTCCCTACATTTTCTTTGGCACTGTATCCTATTGGTAGCAGAATTGTGACTAGTCATAAAAATCCTCTTCACTTCCCTCCAGTTCATACTAAAACACTGAGTTACACTTCTGGTGGTTAGCAGATAAAGAAATTTGTAACTGAAAAATCTCATCACACTAAATGTAAGAGATTTACAAACCATTGTAAATATGTGACTAAAGACAATGACACACTAGCTCAGCCAGGAATGCAGATTTACTGTTGATAAAGATTTTAAGTTCCCACATTACTTTAAATCAAATAATTACCACAATAATCATAGAATTATTAGTGACTCAAAAACAATTTCAGAGATATTGCAATATAAGTGGAAAGAATAATCAGTGTTAATACATACCAGATAAGTGTGGAGAGAAATCATTAAAAGTAAGAACGTTTTGGGATTTGAAATACTTTACTCACATCTGAAAAAGATTTTATGATTAATCACACTGAATGAAAAATATCTGCACTCTTGAATGTAGCCAGTTGACAAGACCAGATCTGAGGAAGGCTTCACAACTTATGGTAATTAGTGGGTAAAGGTTGCCATATATTTTAGCATCAGTGGATGGTAACACAACCATCCTGAGGATGCAAAGAGGCCAATCAAACAATCATGTGAGCAGAGATCTTTACATTAACCATACAACAAGCTTACTTGTTCGACACCAATGTAATATAATGGTTACAGAATACCGCTTTAATTTGCATACATTCATTTGTCAGGTTTCTCTGTCTACTTCATGGTTCTAAGTTTCCACATTGTGAAGCAATGGAAGGAATTATGTTGACTAGCAGAGAAGCAGTCTGTCCCATGACTGCATCCAGTTTCCACTTGAAACCATCTAGCAAGCCTTCAGTTGAATACAATACAAAACTAAAGAGAGCAGAGTAAGTCATTACTCAGTGCTGTACAAAACTAAAGCTAGTTATTGAGCATTATGTGTGTTTTCTACTGAATTAGAGTAATATTGACACATCATGATTAAAGTCTCTTTTATGATATTAAATCTGAAATTATTTCTTTTAAGCAGTATCAGTAGTCTAGTAATCTTCTTTGTCAACCTAATTCATTACCAGAAACCACAAGCACTTTCCTTTGAAAAATGAAATGTGAGCAGCTCATGCATATCTTCTAAAGTAGAAATAAATATTTGTCTGTCTCCAAAGCTAATTTTTCAGTATGTCTGACATGTGGAGAATTTGTGTTACATTCCCTGTACTGCCTGGACTTTTAGCTAGGTCATACTGCTGGAACATAGTATATCCAGTTTTGTAATGCCATTTGGGGATCTATTTGAGTGAGAAGTAGAAGCTCCCAGGTCAGGGAAGGTTTAAAAGTCTGGAAGAATAGTATGCTGATCCCATGCCCCTCTGTAATGCATCTGACTGACTCCATTGGCAGCTGATTACTTGGCAGTCAGTCGTGACACAGCCAGTAGGTGTAACTTTGGCTTTAGAAAGAAATACTTCCAAGACATTTTAAGCTCATGTACAACTTCTTATAAATAAGTGTTCCCAATCATTCTGGAGGTTCTTATCATCATAATCTCATATGTAGGTTTGGAGCAATGTGTATAGATAGAATGTGCATTCCCTAAGCTCCATGCATGCCTTCACTATGTTTCTGTTGAACACAAACTCAAACTGTGTAACTTGCATTGCTGTCACCCAGTAAGATGTTGTTAAAGTGATATGTTTGTTATTGTTTGTATAATGATCCAAACTGCTTACCACAGTGCGGTAAGTTTAAATTAAACTTTGAATAAAATTACTTTTCATCTCTTTGCAGAGAAAAAGATGGTGAGACCTAGAACTATATAAGGATAGCAACTTCGATCATACTTTATTAAAATAGGAAAGTCAATGTAATACATGAAGGTACCTGGATCTTGAGGTGCTTTTAGTATGTTGTCACAGTAAAATGGCTGAGTTATTAGGATTTTATGAGCCCTAGTGTGCTAGGTTGGTGGTCTGATCTCATGCATGTGTTGTATAAGCTGGCAATAGTGTAGAATTGGCAGTCCATGGGTGATAATGTGTGGTAGGGTGGCACAGTGTGCAGTTACATTTGGGTAAATGGTTGACACTCAGTGGATGGTTGACAGCTGTTAGCTGTTCTCCAAAGCGGAAGTATAGGAAAGAAAAATCAAAAGTAGCAAAGGATGCTTTGTACTGTAGCTATGATGGGAGCAGAACAGAAAAAACTGTACTATGGTAACTGGAACACAGCAGAGTGAGAGCTCATGAGAAAAATTCATTGACAGCAAAGTCAAAACTTGAAGGATTCAGACTGAGAAAACAGTAACAGGGTATGAAGATCTATTGCAGTTTTATGATAATAAAAGTTAAATATATAAATATTTGTCATGACAGGTTCAATAAAAGTTCAACCTGTTCACTACCTATTAATTAAAATACATTGAATAGCACCACACTATACAGACTTCATTCCATCAAGCCCACCAGCAGCAAAATGCTTGCTCCTTGCTCCCACACACTCCTCTTGCACACACTGCTTGATGTCATGTACACCAGGTGCATTCTACTAGGTGCATTCACTATGTAATAACAGCATAACACACATCTATGACCATATTTTTTTTTGCTATTTACTCCATCTAAGTGGACACTGTGATTTATTAGATCACAGTGCCCCCCTCCCCCCAAAATCTTGATACAGGAAAGTGACTTCTGTCTAGGATGCAAATAATGTAGGAAGAAAGTCCAAAATAAAAATTTTTAAACCATTCACAGGAAACAAAATGACACAGTAACGACAATGATAGTAATAATAATAATAATAATAATGATTAATAATAATAATAATAATGAAATTGTGAAGATTTTCAGCTGCTAAACCATCATAGCTATAGTATTAGTTAAAAAATAAAATCTCTTTTGAAATATTTACTGTTTATTAATAAAAGTGATATGTCACCTGGTTAGTTTTCACTGGCAACTAGCAGTTTCATTCTGTCACCTTCCCTTGATATGAAATGCATCAGACAAACAGTAAATGAAAATGTACCCAAAATCAATCTTAAACAAAATAATTAGATCAGTTATAGATAATAGTAAAGGATATTTAGCCTGTACCTTTGCATAACTGTGAGTATTGACTCATTATGTGCCAGTCTAAACCATTCACATTAATTATACCATGGATAGGAATTACACCTCAACTAAATAATTTTTTCACCAAAATGTTCACCTTTATAAAATAAAACAGCAAGAAGAGTATTAATTCCAGTCGTAAAGTACTCATTACAGAAATGACATATGGAGAAGATAGATCGCTACTCACTGTAAAGATGACTCATTCAATGCAGACAAGCACAACAAAAAGACCTCTACACATTTACTATTGACCAAAGCCTTCATCAGAAAAGGGGAAACAGACACACACATTCACAAAAGCAAGCATTCACAAAAGCTAGCGCACTTCATGCACATATGACCACCATCTTGAGCATTTCGAAAAAAGCTTCTGGAGGTGTATGTTCCATTTCTTGATGAATGCTTCCACTGAAAGCTAAGGTGTCTTTTTGTTGCGCCTATCTGTAACTCAGTGTGTCAGTTTTACAGTGAGAAGCAATGTATCTTTTCCTTATAAGATCAAAATTATCATGTGGAGTTTCCATTGCTTGATTGCATCACAGAAAAAGAAGTTTCTGTCAATTATTTAAGTGCAAATTTTCAGAGAGAACTTTAGCCACACTCACTTCAATTGTTCTTCAGTTCTTGAATGTACTTTCATAATGGTCTGTTGTCTGTTTTCTTGCTACACTGCACTAGAACTGAACCTCCTGGTAGTACTTCAGTGCTGTGGCTCAGTACAACTTCACTTCATGATGCAAATCATGCCTAAATAACATCCAGTCTATCATCAGGCATTAAGAAATAATTTTTATTTAAACAAGCACTTGCAAATAAAAATAATATATTCATTAATAGAGCTATAGCTATTTCGGTGATGAGTCGCCATTTCCTCATACCTCTTTACGCGTTACCTATTCTGCATGGTAGCAAACAAATTCTACATCTACATAATTCAAAAGATAATGCCAACCACATCTCCTCGGTCATTTCATTGAAAGCTTATATTTTATACTCACTTACCATTCATCAACGTATATTTTACTTACACACAGAACACATAAACAGCCATCACTGAATAGTCACGAAAAACACTTAATGATATCCCTTATATTTCTGGAGTACTCATTATGAATTGCAGCAAAATAATATAAATCAAAAAATCAGGCAGACACACACACACACACACACACACACACACACACACACACACACACACACACACACACTTGCACATGTACACAAATCAATCATATTGGTGTATCATGGTAAAATAAAAGAAGTCATACAGTCACAGCTTAGGGGAGATGTAGTAGCTGTATGCACATTTATGCTTCATATGGTAAGTTATCTGAATCAAGTTGTGTGTAAATCAAAACATATTGTATGATAGCATCCAGCTGAATGAGCTGTGCAGCTGTATCCTCACATTTGGCGGGATGCACTAAGCTCTGTCCAGTCATCCTGATTTCAGTTAACCTAGGTTCTCCTAAATGTCTTCAGGCAAATACAAGGATGGTTCCTTTACTAAGGCCACAGCAGATATTCTTTCCCACCCTCATAAAGCATATGTATATATTCTGTGTGTTTGTGTGTTTTGACGAACTGATTTTCATTATATAAATTTGACAGTTCAGATGTCATGTGAAACGATCCCTGGATGAATAAATATAAATAAATAATTAAATAAATATGGACATTTGAGACCCAGCGGTTTCAGGCCAATGTGTGTTTCTAGCATTCTGGTCCTTCGGCCATACAATGAAAGAAAAGCAGCTGCTGTACAAGATGTATATGCTGTGGAGGGCCAGTACAGAAAAGGGACGACGAAGGAGGTATCTGCATTGTATCAGATACAGTCTCCAGCACAGTAAGTCATTTATCAGCCTTTTTACTGGTTCTTCAAATATTCTACATGTTGGCATAGAACCTGAGGAACATAACCACAGAAAGAAAGGTAGTTTATAGTTATCATTACCTCCGTGAAAAGGCAGTAAAAAAAGAACAGACTTGAATTATATGGAGATGGAGAAGATAATCAGTCATGTCCATTTGAAAGAACTTGCCACTTGAGTAATCATTTAGAGAACTATGTAACACATGAAACTAGATCTCTGTTGGAGGGTTTCCACTTTATGTCAGGACAAATCATATTAGTGCAAAGTTCTATGGTATTAGTGTTGTAATTAATTCAGTGACCTGTTGGGAGTAATATTAAATTAGATAAATATTTATCAAAGATACTGCTGGAATTTTTTTAAGCTCAGCCTGTCATAATAGCAAAATAGCACACTAAGTTTCACCAATTCTTGTACCCAACAGTCTTCACCCCTGTACGTTTGAAAAAGGCGTGTGTTTAAATCCATGGTAATAGCTATCATAAAACTAAGAATTATAGGAAGATGCATGAAGACAGGAGTTACTGGTACAGAAAAGAGTAGGTCTTCACAAATTGAGAGAAGGGATCACATGTTCACACTTTCAGATGAAAATGAAATTCAGACGTTACCCTCATGTCAATTTTAGCTTGTGGGTGCATTTTAGCTATGTCACATTTGGTGGATTTCATTACAATTCCTTCATTTGTGTTTGCTTAATCGTTATTTTTGTGATCTTCCAGTGACTTATATGAGATAGTGTAAATTTTTTCAGAAGCTCTTGCAGATTTCGTTTATTTGTTATTCCTTAAGCTACATGAAAAAAATGTGTTCATAGTTGGTCAGACTTTGATGTTTGACAATTCCATGGTGAATAAGAATGTCATTAATGTTGCAGACATCTACCATCTCAACAGTTCTCTTACAGTGACCGTCACACCACTGCTGATTCCGCAACCCACTGTGTATGCTTTGAGCCATGCCCATCATTGACACAAACAAGTGAGGGTTGCACAAAATATTAGCAGTTTGTCTACTGCTTTTGCAGATGCTAAGTTCTTTATATACATATATATCTGCATCCATACTCGGCATACTCCTCATTGTAGCTAGTATCAGGGACTCTTACTGCACCTTTTGGGTGTGCACCATGGGTAGAATCACTGCTCAAAGACCCACATGCAGGAATTAGTTTGAGTTTGTCTTTTTGATCCATGTAGGAGCAGTACATAAAGGATTATGGTATATTCCTCTTCATGTACATCTACATACATACTGTACAAGCCACCAGATGGTGCATGGTGGAGAATTGGACCAGTGCTAGTGATTTCCCTTCCTGTATCACTCACAAAACAGAGAAGGGAAAAACCACTACCTCTATGCCTCTGCACAAACCCAAATTTCTCTTATCTTGTCTTTGTGATGCTCCTGCGAATTGTACAGTGGTGGCTGTAGAATTACTCTACAGTCAACTTCAAATGCTGGTTGTTTAAATTTCTTAAGTAGTGCTTTGTGAAAAGAACACCATCTTCCCTCCAGGGATTCCCATTTGGAATCATGAAGCATCTCCATAATACTCACATTGTGACTGAAACTGCCAGTGACAAATCTAGCTGCCCACCTCTGAATTGCTTCAATGTTTTCATTTAATCCAAGCTGGCAGGAACTCGTAACATGCAACCAGTACTCAAGAAACCACACTTTCCTAAAATTCTTCTAGTAAACCAGTGTTGACCAACTACTTTCTTTGAAACAGTCCTTGCATGCTTGTTCCATTTCATAGAGCTTTTCAGTGTTACACCCATATGTTTAATCAATATGATTGTCTCAAGCAGCACTCTAGTAATGCTCTATTTGATCATTATAGGACTTTTTTTCCTAGTCATCTGCATAAACTTATGGGTTTTAGTGTTGTAGGATTGCCAAATCCAATGATGCACACTATACCACATGTAATAAGCAATATTTTATTACTCGGAAGCACACATATACAGTTATATAGATTCTTGATTCTCTGTCCACGTGTGTACTCTTTTGCACCACAAAGAGCTTGCCAAAGCAAAGATATTACTAGTGACTTGGTCGATAGTCACCACATTAGCAACCCCCCCCCCCCCCCCAGCCCCCCTTTAGAGTGTGGAGCACCAAACCTTAAATATTTAGGCATACATGGAAAGGAAACACGCAGGGGGGAGGAAGAGGGTTTTTAAACCGAAATCATTCCTTACATTACATTACATTACTGAAGTCTTCGAAAGAGTGAGGGAGGGGATGGTCCTGCCTGACCGGTTGAATCCTTGTACAGCAGCAGAGGGTTCCAGGGAGGGGACAATGGGTTGTGATGAGCCGCGGTAGCAGAGGTGATTGCCTGTTGCCGGTACGTAACACTTTTATCGTTGATTGGGTCAGTACCAACAGGCAAGCGGACAGACCGAAGAAGATGAATGTTGGTTAATTTGTCATTGGGGGAGATGGCTTGTTGGTAGAAGATATACACGTTATCTGGCTGCATAACAAAAAACACTTTATAGCTGCAAATAAAATCTGTATTGACATTCACTACCACTTCCGTTTATGGGTTGACAGAATCTTCACACAAGTCGTTGTTGGTGACCTCACACGTTCCAAGGCTGGCCCCTGATACGTAACTGAATCCTAATTGGAGAGAGGTGGGGGGCTTCCTGTAGGAGGGGGAGTCTTCACACGCATCACTGTGTGTGGGAATGTCACACGCACCTGTAGCAAATGGTTCAAATAGCTCTGAGCACTACGGGACTTAACATCTATGGTCATCAGTCCCCTAGAACTTAGAACTACTTAAACGTAACTAACCTAAGGACATCACACAACACCCAGTCATCATGAGGCAGAGAAAATCCCTGACCCTGCCAGGAATCGAACCCAGGAACCGGGCACGGGAAGCATGAACGCTACCGCACGACCACGAGCTGCGGACGCACCCGTAGCACTGTCACCTGATTGGAAGTGGGTAACATCACAAGTGCAGGAATGGGCGTCACTCATTCGTGGACTGTCGGTAGATGCCTTGTGCAAGGCGGGTGTAGCAGTGGGTCAGTGCTGACTGGGCGGGGTATCGGGCAGTTCTCCCAGAGACCATGCCAGTTTGAGGTGGCAGACAGATACCGTTTGAGATGTGCTGTTAATGAGCTCGTTGAATGTGTTGGTACACTGCAATATGACTCTGCATGTGCCCGAGTATGGAGGTCTGAGTGCCGGTCGGACAGTGTCATCATGCACCTTGACGTGAGTGCACGATTCCAAGTCTTATGCAGAAATACAGGAGGGAGGGAGTGTGGTCGAGGTGGAGGCACGCGAATGTTAGTGATTAGCTCCTTAACATGCCCGATGAATGTCGAGTCGCACATTTGATCTGGAGGAAGTGAAGGCTCAACTAGCTCTGCTGGGAGTGTGAGGGGTTCTCCGTACAGTACTTCTGCCAGGGATGTGCCACGGTCCTCTTCGTATGTGGCCCAAATGCCTAACATTACCCGTGGTAAGGCATCGGCCCACTCACCTCCGTGGCACATCAGGGAAGCTTTAAGAATTCGGTGCCAGCATTTGACAAGCCCATTGCTCTGGGGGTGGTATGCTGTAGTCCTAAATCGTTTCACCCCACATAGTTCACAAAGCTGTTAGAAGAGGGCGGACTTGAACTGGCGGCCCTGGTCAGTGGTGATAGAAACCAGGCAGCCGAAGCGCGAGGTCCACATTAATGAAAGGGCTTGGGCCACTGTGTCGGCTCTGATGTTAGTGAGAGGAATTACCTCTAGCCAGTGGGTAAACCTGTCAATGACGGACAGTATGTAATGGGAGGGGCCCGAGGGGGGTAAGGGCCCAACAATATCGATGCATGTGTGCTGGAATCTTCTTCTTGCCACATCGAACGTACCCATGGGGGGCTGTGCATGATGTCCTACTTTTGCGTGCTGACAAGTCATACAAGCTCGTGCCCAACTGCGACATTGTTTCATCACCTGGGCCAAACGAAACATTCACATACCAGATGTGGGGTGGCACGAATGCCAGGGTGTGCCAAGTCGTCGATACTATTAAAAATGTCCCAGTGGAGAGGTGCAGGAATCACCAGACGTATGCGTCCTGTTGAAATGTCGCACCAGATGGGTGATGAAAACCCAGGAAGTGTCCATAACTCTAGTTAAGTCCGTTTTTAACATTGGAGCACAATGCAGTGAGTTCAGTATCCTCTGTCTGCGATTTAGGGAGTTCACTGACATCCAGTTTGAAGTTAAAACCAACACCCAATATAGAAAATCGGCGGCGAAATTGTCTGCCCCTCTGGCGTAACATGTGTTGTTCATAAACTGACATATGAGGTCCACATGCTGAAACACATGAGTCCTTGCCTGGGTTACAGAAAGCATATACCAATGGCTCGTGGTCAGTAAATACCACGAGATGGCGATTTTTGATATTGTCTTGGAAATATCTCATAGTGGCTTAAATAGCAAACAGTACCAGGTCGGAGGTCGACCATTTACGTTGGGAAGTGGACTATTTGTGGGAGAAAAATCTGAGTGGCTGTACAACAGAACCCATGGATTGCTGAAGTACCACTGCTGTATCACTCGTGTCTGTAGTAAGTGAGATGGAAGCATCAGGAATGGTGTGAATGTGTTACAGCCATCTGTTAGGCTGACTCTAGGTTATCAAATGCCTGACGCATATCTGGAGTCCATGTGACCATCTGAGACCCTGAAGGGTTTTCTCCTGCAAGAGCATCCGTCAGTGAGGCTTGTATTTCAGCGTTGTGGGGGATGTGTTTGTGGTAGTAATTCACTGTTCCAAGGAAGCGGTGGAGGCCCTGAAAATATTTGGGCAAGGGCACCATACTAATAGCCTCGACCCATTGGGGTAGGGCACGGATGCTGTTGGAAGAAACCCCGTGGCCCAGAAAAGTGACACTAGTCAGCAGAGTTGTGACTTAGCATTGTTCACTGCAACACCATTTGCTTTTAATAGTTGGAACACTGTATTTAAATGGAGTTCATGTTCCTCAAGTGAGGAAGAAAAATTAACAAGTCATCCAGGTAGGCATATGCAAAGTCCAGTTTTCCACCCAATGAGTCGATGAACAATTGCCACATCTGTGCAGCATTCTTAATGCTGAACGGTATAAACAAATACTCAAACAACCCAAACAGGGTGAAGATAGCGGTTTTTTCAATGTCCTCCGGTGCCATTGGCAGTTGATGATACGCCTTGTGACAGTCAATTACACTGAAAATTTGTGCTGCATGCAGTTGGGAAGCAAAGTCTTGAATATTTGGGATGGGATAATTATCTAGAATTGTTCTGCTGTTAAGCACCCGATAGTCACAGCAGAAGCGGAATGTGTCACCTTTCTTGGGCACCAAATGAATGTGTGACGACCAACTACAAGAAGAAAGCGAATAGTCTTACTATCTGAAAGTTACGGTGTTTAAGTTTTTTTGGATTTAAACTCCTAGCCTTTGTACATACCAGTGGGTCTTCTGTGGTAGTGAATCCGTGGACAGTACCATTGCTGATCGCGAAAATCGATGGGGTGATGAACCCGCATGCAGTGCACTATGACTAACCTGTAGTGCACACGCTTGTGGGTCCCAGGTCGGCGGGTCAACAGCAGTGGCAGTGATCCACCAGTAGTCCTTGTCGTAAAGTTCGGTGGGGTACTTGGTAGTGTTGCGGGCACAGCTTCTGTCCGGCAATGGAAACGTTATGCAGCGTCGGCGGCAGGTGCGAGAGAGTGGTGAGGGGTTTGGGGGCGTGGCCGTGTGTGACAGCTGGGTGACCTGCTCATGAGGGTCCATGAGCTAGGCTTGCATGGTGGCGATGCGTAAGCGGGGGGCATCATTGCTGTCCTGAAGTTCGTTGTTGTGTGATCTAAGAGGGAGCAGTGCAACAGCGGTTTCATGTAGCTCACACAACAGAGTGGCGCTCTCGGATGAGAGGGAAGAGGGACCTGAACTGGTGGTACAGTCTATCGAATTAAAGGTTAGTATCTTGTTGTAGGTTGGGTGACAGTGCGTGGGCTAAGAGAAAATCTACCATGAGCATGGTTCATCCACCTCCATGATAACAAAAGTCCACTGTAAGGGGGTGTTAATGTCCTGCAGTTTAAGGCTTAAATTAGTTATTCCATGAGATTGGATCAGGGACTTATTTGCAGCTCGAAGCGGAGGGCAAGGCTGATGCTCGAATTTAATACCTGCAGACAAAGGTATCACACTAACCTCGGTCCCTGTGTTGACTAGAAATGAAAGGCAAGACACTGTGTCTTTCACATACAAGCGTCCTGGTGCATGAGGTGAAGTGATAGGCATCTGTGCAGTGCTACGGAGCCCGGAGCGCCTGAATCGGATCACGTTATTAGTTTGGGAACGCTAATGGAGAACAGCATTTCTTAGCCACATCACCATGGTGAGAATGGAAATAACACCAACTAGGACGGCATGTGGCGTCATACATTGTGCTGGCTGAGTTCAAGTGACAGTGGAGAGGGTCTTGTTTGTAGGTTCCGCCGATGGCGGCGTTGCAGTAGTGCTGATAGGAGAGGAAATACGGAGGTGGCTGCCGGGCGGCGTTGGGTCCGAGCACATGCGCCGAGCGAGTCGTGTGCGCTCTGTGCCACACGATGGAAGCTGTCGCACAGGTGTGCCAACCCCTGAGGCCAGAGGGCCGCCTGGGGGCCTTTGCGTGGCGAGGGGGGGGGGGGGGGGGGGCAGAATATTATAAACCTGGTCTGCGATCTTCAGTTTGCCGTCTAGTGGGGATAAAGTAACATGGAGAAGTTGAATTTGAACTTCCACAGGACGTTTGAGTAACCAGATGAACCAAAGTTTAACGTCTGGCATGTAATGTGTGCCTATCATGGGGCGGAGAAAACACCAGAACTGTGACGGGGATCTGGAACCCAGCGACCTGTGACTGATGAGGCGGATAGCTTCCTCTGTTGATGTGGATAGTCGCCCGAGCACGGTGCATTGGGCAAACACATATTTTTCCGTAGCAGGGGCAAAGCCAAAGTATCACAGTTCAGGTCCAGTTCATCATGGAGGTGACATAGTTAGCAAAGGAACTTCGAATTGTCATTGGCGACACTGTGTAGCTGCAGAACTTGGTCAAACAAGGCAAACCATATGTGTGGGTGGTCCTTGCAAAGGGGTGGTAGCTTTGGCCAATGGATGGGGAAGTCTTGACATAACTGTTTATCAGAAACTGTCACTCCCTGTCCACAGTTCTGCAGCGTAAATGGCTCAGGTGCAGTAGCGGTGCACCAGCTTTCGACACTGTCAGTGGCACGCAGCACAGTAGGCGTGGCTGATTTTACCTTGGTCGAGAAATCAACGAATCGTGCATTTGGCGGAGTATTGCCAACAGGCATAGAATGGACCGGCATGTAGAGTCCACCATAGTCGACCGATATGCGGAGAGCGATGGAGTACAACATCTGGGACCCCCCCCCCCCCCAATAGGCACATTTAAATTGTTAAAAATCACCATATACTTGTGGAACACCCGAGGTGGATGTGGCAGGAACGGTGTGTGCCATTGGAAACACTCATATAGCAGACACTGGTAATGGGAGGGGGGGTGGGGAGCTGGTGCAAAATGCAGAGTTCTGGGATAAACATGAAATTTCCCATCTTGAGCATCCGGCTCGATTTGTACCACCACTGATTTGGGTGGAAAGTTCACACTGGCACTTGGGAAACCCATAAACATAATCACTGGGGTTTGAGCACGTTGCGTTCATCATTGTTGATCACTCAGAACACATGGAAAGTTCATATTCGAAGTAAAATGTTCGCATTCGAAGTTTTGTGGGCAAAAAACGTTCGGTTGGTACGGAACACTACCACACAACTGCTGACTCGCCTACGATAATGGAAAGTTATTGTTCATACTTGATGCCAGCACACGCGACTGTGGAAATGCAGAAGCACTGTCCTATTGAGTACTGCTAGTAGGTGTGTTCGGGAACTGCATCAAACTATTGCGAACACAAGGTGGATAGTTGGAAAACCGTGACGAAGCATCCGTTGGGAAATTTAGTTGGCACATGTGCGGAGCACTGGGCGGCAAGCGATCCATTGTGTACTGCTTGACGGTACAAAAGTTCGTTGTAGCACTCGCAAACAAAATTTGGAGACACCAGTATGGGCTTTAGTGTTGCAGGATGCAAAATCCAATGATGCACACTATACCACATATAATAAGCACTATTTTATTACTTGGAAGCACACTTATACAGTTAAATACATTCCTAATTCTCTGTCCACCTGTGTACTCTTTTGCACGCAGGCACAAACTGCCGCAAAGAGCTTGCCAAAGCAAAGATATTACACACGACTTGGCCGATAGTCGCCACAAACTTATATTTTCTATATTTAAAGCAAGCTGCCATGAATCACACCAACTAGTAGGTTTTCCTGAGCCATCCTGTATCCTCTTACAGTCACTAATTGAGAAGAATTTCCATTCCCCACAGCTTCATCAGCAAAGATTCACAGACTGCTGCTCATCATGTCAATCAGATCATAAGTCCTATCATATTCTACTGACTCAAACACTTTTGAGAACACTGGCAGCAAATAGATGAGTCAATAATTGGATAGTGGATTCCATGCCCCATTTAAATGGATGGGCATCCCATTCACTGGTTAAGTAAATAGCATAATATGTGACTGAATAAGTCCCCACATAATTTTAAAATCCTGTTTGATATTGCTTCATATCCAGAACATCCAGATCTTTTATGATTTTTTTTTCAGTTCATTTAGTAGTTGTGCTTTTGAAATAAACTGCTAAATTTGGTGTGATTTGCATATGTTTTAGTAGCTCTGTGGCTTCTTTGGGGTCAGTTTATTGTGGCTCCACATGTTATTTCAGCTACTGTGAGGAAAAATCTATTAAAATCTGGGGCTGCAGCTTTTGGATTGTTGATGTGGGAGCCACTGCCAGAGGACTGTGGAGTCCTCGCGCGTTCAGATGTTATGTTCTTGTCTCACATGTTATGATGTTTCATTAGGTTTTAAAGTTATTGTGAGAATTCCTAAGTTTTTCTGCATGATGGATTTGTTTACACAGGGCTCTCTTTTTAGCACATGATATTTTGATGCCAGCTGTTACCAGCTTTTTTCTTTCAACAGCAGGATGATTTCATTATAACCTGTGGTTGGATGAAACAGGTTTCAAAATGTTTGGCAATTATGTCCAGGAATGAATTGAATTTCTCATTCTTTGTGTCTACTTGGTATATTTCCTCCCAGTGATAAAAGTGTAAACTCCTTCTAAAGAAACTAGTAGATTCCCTATTTATTATTAGAACATGTTTACCAAGGATGTAACCATTTACTGTTTTCCTTCTGGTGAGTTTTAAGATTGTGATTTGATGATCATGATCAAACATATCATTTATTATGGCTTGTGTTTTCACGTCATTTTAATTTGTGGGGTCCAGAAACAGAGTATCAATCAAGGTCTTGCTATTCCACTATAGTCTTCTTGAGAATGCGACCATTGGGAGCAGGTTGAAAGCTGACAACAATGATTCCAGTTGTTTATGACTGTTAGTATCTGTAGTAAAGTTAATGTTAAAATTGCCTCATAGTACAATCTGATCGTTATTCATCTAAGGTTCTGTAAGATCAAATTCTAGCTGTTGCACTACAAGTAGCTGAAAATAACCATTTACAGTCAGTAATGATTTGGTAAGCCCACACCATTGTGGAGCCACCACCAACTTTCACAGTGCCTCATTGTCAACTTGACTCTTGGGTTTAATGTTGTCTGGGCCACACTTGAAACCTGTCATCAGCTCCTATCAACTGAAATTGTGATTCATCCGACCAAGGCACGGTTTTCCAGTCATCTAGGGTCCAATTGATATCATCACAAGCCCAGGAGAGGCACTGTAGCTGATGTCACACTGTTAGCAAAGGCACTCACATGGGTTGTCGGCTACCATAGACCATTAATGCCAAATTTCACTGCGCTGTCCTAATGGGTACAATTGTCATACATCCCAGATCAATATTTGTGGTTATTTCAGCCAGTGTTGCTTGTCTGTTAGCGCTGACATCTCTGTTCAAATATCACCGCTGCATGTGGTAGCCATTCGGTTTGAGGCACTTTGTCACAGTTCGCGCGACGCTCCCCCATCAGAGGTTCAAGTCCTTCGTTGGTCATGGGTGTGTGGGATGCCCTTAGTGTATCTTAATTTAAGGAAATTTAAGTAGTACTGTGTATGCGTAGGGACAGTTGACCTCAACAGTTTGGTCTCATAAGACCTTCCCACAAATATCCAAAATTTCTTAGATATTTAGTGAAGGCACTTGACTGCTGGGTGATTCCAGGCGAGAGATAGTGCCTGAAATGTAGTATTCTTAGCAACTGTTCACACTGTGGATCTTGGAATAATGAATTCCCAAATTCCCCAACTACTATTAAGCATTCAAAGTCTCTTAACTCCTGTCGTGTGGCCATATTCATGTCGGACACCTTTTCACATAGTCACCTGAACCAAATTTGATAAGCTTTCAGAGATTGTTCAGGGTTACTTTTTAAATATGTTATTATAATGGTGTCATAGCATCTGGAGGGTCATTACAAAGTAATAATGTAATTTATTTGATATGTTAGGATCCCCAATACCAAAATATACAGCAGGTATCACTGAAGAGCGTACAAAAGTGTGTCAGTGGAGTTCTGGTACACCCTAATGGGCCTATGGTTTCAGAACCATGGTTATTATTGAGGTTGGTATCTTCCTCAGACACGCTGAACCAGAGTAGAATTATCTTGAAGTATTATAGAATTTTTTGAATGAATAACTCTATGGAATAGCACCTGAATAAACACTTCCCCCTATATCCATACTAGCATGCAACAGAAATAAATGTGACCATTTCATTTCATGTCAATGTATACTTCTAGTATTTCAGATTGCATGGCAGTAGAAACAGCAATCTCAGTGACTGTGCACAATGTCATCAGTAGACACAGTACAAGGACAAATGCACCGCTTGTTTTAGTTATGTGACAGTCAGTAAAACAGTGTTAGCAATTACATCTTTTGTAATGTAGCAACCTATTTCTCCTGAGATTTCAGCTATAATTCATACAATCATTGTCATGAAGATCCTTCCACTGTCTGCTGAGCTCACTGTAGTGTTGTTCCTTAAGATGGAAATATTATTAATCAAGGAAGTCACCAATAAAATGTGATAACCATAATTAAAAATAAAACTGAATATGGAAGGTGCAGATCAATAATGCTTAAGCAGCAACTCTTCAGTCAGTCAGATTATGATGAGATCCAGATTCACAAGAGAAATTACGATGGTGGACGGTTTTTGAAAGTGTTCATAGTTAATAGAGTAGTGAGCAGAGGTGCAATACTCAGCCATTGCCGATTTTTTCAGGTGAAGAAGAAAATATCAGGCGCCTAAGTTCATTGAATTGTTGTTGTATAGTTTGTTAGGTATGGCCTATATGTAATATTTCTCACAATGACACCAATCCTTGCTTTTCTCTGTATATTGTCACTAACCTTTGCCACAGAAGTCTCTGATGTTGGGAAGGTCACTCATATTGAACTTAACCCCTTGATCCTTCCTTTTTCTTTTTTTTTAAGGAATGACTTAACTACTGACAACATATCTATTTGATTCTTCTTCCTGGTCTCTTGATTGCTACTGAGGCATGGCTTGCACTGCTTTCTTAATGAGATATGATAAAAATTTGCACTTCTGGAATAGAGTTTTTTTAGTCTTCTAGCTCGTTTAGAGACTGTCAGCTTCAATTACAATATGAAACCTATGAATTTCAGTTTCAAAAGATGAACAGTGTGTGTAAGGGATGGGGTTGGATTCTACAGGGAACCAAAACCCAACTGAACTGTTGTGGACTGGCACACACGTCCTCTCAAATACAAGTCTGTTAGAAATGATAGACAGTGCAGGCAAATAAACAGTGTAAAAGAGATCAGTTTCTTCATGTCATTTCAATGCAAAGAACATCTGCATCCCAATGATGTCCTGTAATTTTAATTATGGCAGCTATCTGGGCAAGCCATGCAACACGAAACCGCAAAGCAAGCATGTGACAAGAGATAGATATTAGCCAGCAGGAAGGCCACCAGCTGGAATGTACCAAGTCAGAAGCATTCATACTCTTTACTGACAGCAAACCGACATCTAGTAATGATAGTGACTGGCAGTAGCAACTTGATAACTGATTTCTTAATTATATATTTCATCATAATTATCTTGTAGCTGCTTTATGATGCCAATTGATGCTGCCTGTCTCTACTGGGTAATGTTTGTATGAATTCAGACTGTCTGTGTTTCTGAAATGGTAGCTCTGATCTTCCCTAATAGTGTAGCAGTTTCACTGTTCTGAAGCCTTGGGCAGTAACATCTGCAGTGTTAGCATAGTCTGAATACAGCTCCTTATGCAAGACACTTACTTGGCCCTGTTACTGAGTTGCCTTGCATCACCCTGGTTGAGGCATCTTCTGTTAACCCAGTCACAGTGTCTTTCTTCTAGACCAGATGGAGCAATAACACAAAAATTTCCATGTTTCAAATTTGAAGCAGCCAGTTTTGCATACATTGTTTTATGGTCATCTCTGTATATAAATATATAATTAGTTTGGGAAGAGCATAAAAGTACACTAATTGGACATAATTCATGTTTTCTTTTGTTGGTAATTGGAGTGTTGGTCCCTATGTACCACTAAAGTCTCATCTCTGCATACACACAGAATATGTGCCATCTGGTACTACTAATTCTTTTTATCATGAGAGATACTGTGCACTTTCCAGTTTACTCTTCCTGTCCTAGTTGCTGACTCTGTTCATAACATCATATGTTTTTAACCTTATCCATCATTCCACATCTCTGTCTCTCTCTCTCTCTCTCTCTCTCTCTCTCTCTCTCTCTCTATTTCTGTCTCTCTCTCTCTCTCTCTCTCTCACTCTCTCTCTCTCTCTCTCTCTCTCTCTCTCTCTCTCTCTCTCTCTGTCTCTCTGTCTCTCTTTCTCCCTATCTCTCTCTCTTCCTTCAATTTTCATTTGATGACTCTTTGTAACAGGCAAATTTTTTCACTGTGTATGTCCCATTGGTGATGTTTTCCACTAGTTTCTTTTCACCCTGCTGTTCTTATAAGTAATGATTCATGCCTCATTCTGCCAGACCCTTTTACATTAAACAGTTTTCTTACAAAGGGCATATCAAGGTTTTCCAAGTAGTTTACTTCTTACTTTATGGCTGTCAGTGATTCACTATGATATATTCTAAACACAGATCTTGGTGAATCTCTTTCTTAGTCCTTCTAGTATCTACTTTTCTAAATTTGTTCCTGTCAACATACCTTTCCTCTTTGACCTATGAATGTTTTGCCTTTTACTTCCTATGAACAGTTTTTGTTTTCTATCACCAATTGTCCTAAATAACTGAACTATTTTATTTGCTGAAAGGTGTTCCTTTCCAGTCATGTTTGAACTGGAATTCATATATGCCAAAGGTCATCTCTTTTGTTTATCCCTCAGTTATACACATTCAATACTCTTTTCAACCCTGTTCCTCTGAAATTGTAGTTCTTCCCCTGATTTGGTCAAGACTATTTCTTCATATATGTACTTCATTATGGTTATGTTTTCTTCTCCTATTATTTTGCCTCTTGATTTTATAAATGATTTATTCAATAGTTTCTCAGTACAAATATTGAAAAATGTTAGTGACAGAAGACATTTATACCTAACGCCTACTTTCTAATACTCACTTGTTTTGTCATTGGTACTTTTTGTCTTTGGCACAACTGACTTACAAATTTTCTTTCTTTTACGTCTGCACTAACAACCTAGATCCTTAGGAGGATACTCCACTAAATTCGCTGAAATGCCTTTTCCTAGTTAAAATACTGAAGTTTTGTCATACTGTTTCTGTCACTACATTTTCTTTGGCTCTGTGTTTTCTCACAAATCGCTTATTGGTACTAGAATTGTTACAAGAGATAAAAATCCTCTTCACTTCCCTGTAGTTCCTAATAAAACATCGAGTTATACTTCCAGTGGCTAACACATAAAGAAATTTATAACTAAAAAATTTCTTCACAATAATGTAAGAGATATAAAAAAAAACCTGGTAACTGTGTGATAAGACAATGACACACCAGCTGAGCAAGCAATAGAAATTTACACTTGATAAAGATCTTTAAGTTCCCACATTACTTTAAATTAAAGAAAAATACCACATTAATCAGAAAATTGCTAGTGACTCAAAACAGTTTCAGATATATTGCAATACAAGTGGAAAAAATAAATAGTTTTAATACATACTAGGTATGTGTGGAAAGAAATCCATAAAGGTAAGAATGTTTCAGGAGCTGAAATATTTTGCTCACATCTGAACATGATTTTATGATTAATCACATTGAATAAAACATAACTGCAC
Organism: Schistocerca piceifrons; assembly: GCF_021461385.2. Taxonomy (NCBI): domain Eukaryota; kingdom Metazoa; phylum Arthropoda; class Insecta; order Orthoptera; family Acrididae; genus Schistocerca; species Schistocerca piceifrons. Next base: position 681,929,265 of record NC_060149.1, on the reverse strand, counting down.
TCTTTTACGGGGTCAGTTGACAAGACTAGATCAGAGGAAGGCTTCACAACTTGTGGAAATTAGCAGATTAAGTTTGCCATATATTCTAGCATCAGAGGATGGTAACACAACCGTCCTGAGGATGCAAAGAGGTCAACCAAACAATCATGTGAGCAGAGACCATTACATTAACCATGCAACAAACTTACTTGTTCTGCACTGATGTAATATAATAGTGACAGAAAACTGTTATTTAGTTGGATACAGTCATTGTCATATTTCACCGTGTACTTCATGCTTCTAGGTTCCCACAACATGAGGCAGTGAGAGGAATTACGTTGACCAGCAGAGAAGCAGCCTGCCCCATGACTGAATCCAGCATCAACATGAAACCAATTAGCAAGCCTTCAACTGAATACATGACATAACTAAAGAGAGGAGAGTAAGTCATTACTCAGTGCTGTACAAAACTAAAGCTAATTATTGAGCATTATGTGTGTTTTCTACTGAACTGGAGTAATATTGACACATCTTGATTGAAGTCTCTTTAATAATATTAAATTTGAAATTATTTCTGTTAAGCAGTATCAGTAGGCTAGAAATCTTCTTTCACAAATATCTGTTGACAAAACAAAGCTTTAATAGTTAGAAATTTCACCAGAAAGACACAAGAAAGAATTTGTTTTTATAAACATTGTCAACCTAATTCATTATCAGAAATCACCAGCACTTTCCTTTGAAAAATGAGGTGTGTGCAACTCATGCATCTCCTCTAAAGTAGAAATAAATATTTGCCTGCCTCTAAAGTTAATTTTTCAGTATGCCTCATATGTGGAGAACTTGTGTTAGGTTCCCTGTAAAACCTGTACTTTTGGCCAGGTGTGAGTGCTGGAACATAGTGTACCCAGCTTTGTAATGCGATTTGGGTATTTACTTGAGTGAGAAGTAGTAGCTCCAAGGTCTGGGAAGATTTAAAAGGCTGGAAGAATAGTATGCTGATCCAATGCCCGTTTGTACTGCATCTGAGTGACAACACTGGCAGGGGATGATTTTGCAGTCAGTCAGTATTAAACGACCTGACACAGTCAGTAGACATAGCTTTATCTTTAGAAAGAAATACTTCCAAGGCATTTTAAGACTTGTAGAATTTTTCAGGAATAAGTGTACCTAATCTTTCTGGAGGTTCTCGTCATCATAATGTTACGTCCCCACAGAAAATACCCTCTACCACGCACCAATTAATCATTGTCAATCGAACCATCCACATTCATTCACTTTGGAAAAGTATCTGATCTGATTTTCTCGTAACATATGCGGCGACAGCTAGACGACGCCAAAGTATTTTCTAGCGCGTTTATTCTTTGAAATAACAGAGATGCATATATGCATTCTCCATGGTTATTGGAGTGGTAACTAGGACAGCTTCTGGAGTAGGAATTGAGGGATTAACGTATTTCTGAGAGATACATATTCTGATTTTCTTCTCGCTAAATCGAGCGAATTAACTTTTGTGCCACTAGCGGTTTGTTTGAATAGAGAGAGAGTGTAAACGGAAAATAATTAAGACGCGGAATCACCGGAGATCCGGACATGTAATGGAGATGGATTTAATACACAATTTCCTTCATAAATAAGGTTCGTGACTTTTTGTTCCGGAGTGAATGAACGAATGAGTGTTTTTCTGAACCATTTGATGATCACGTTGGCCCTGTAATTAGTGGGGAAGTTTCAGCTGTGTCGAAGAGAGCCTGCAATCACTGAGTCTGTGTTAAATCGTCCAAAAAGGCTTCGTACACATCTGGAATTCGCAATCTTTCGTAAAAGGAACAAATTGTCCACACAATTGATTCTCCCGACTGAATACAGTGTTTAACAGTAATAATAAATGTAAAGCTCTTTTACAGCAAGCCAGCCGCTGATTACCAAGACGAAGGACTCCACCAAAGATCCTATTTGGCTGATTTCACGTAATGAAATATTATAATAAAAACTGTACATAGATAAAGGAGAGAAAGAGAGAGAGCGAATGAAAATAGAGATAATATTAATAATCCTCCATTAGTATAACTTTTTGCCTGTCGTATCACGGATCAGCCAAGACACGGGAGGCCCGTACATTACTGTATAGATTTATGTGTGAAGGTGAAAGGGTCTTAAAGACAACAGACACACGTCTATACAGACAAGACATTACACAAAGTTAGCGGCTAGCTGCATTCATCATCTATTCATAGAGGAAGAGACGACAACTTACTATTATCTTGTTAAAATGGCGACCGTGACAGGACACGGTTTTGGACGATGCTAAAATAATTTTGATCTCTGTTTCATGTCAACTACGACGAGCTAACCTAACTGACGCTTGGAAAAGAGAGGAAAGACTCGCAGGTGATATAATTGGATCTACAAATAAAGCCGAAAGATAGCACGCTAGGCGCAGAGAAAAGGCCAGATCTATATTTTTATTATTATGGCTTGCTAGTATTGAAGTATACGCTTTTTTGTTTAGTGTTATTGGATTTTTGAACATTGATTAACTCTGTTCATGTTAGATGTATTTTCATTGACCTGTCCCAGTTGCATTTATCTGTATATGTACATTAAGAAGGTAGACACACAAGTACTTTTGTGTGAACGGAGTTACATATAGTGACAGTAGAAGGGAGTTATATATAGTGACAGTAGAACATTTATATGGTTTTAACTAGGGTAATTTTTAGGATGAGTCAAGCAGAGCAAAGCAGCACGCAACAGCCTTCAGCTGTTAGCACTGATAATAATGACGTAGTAAGAAGTGTTGTAGGACCAATGGCTACAGATAGCGCAATAGAACGTCCTGTAGACACGACTGGAGGTGTAACAGCAAGTACACAGCAGGGATTAGATCCATTGGTAATTATCATGAGACAGATGCAGATGATGACCGAGAGCATAAATACTTTGAAAACCGATATTAACGCGAAATTAGCCTCAGTTACTGAAGGGCAAAATGATTTGAATACGAAATTAGCCTCAGTTACTGAAGGGCAGGAAAATCTGAAAACCGACATTAACGCGAATTTAGCCTCAGTTACTGAAGGGCTAAATGATTTGAATACGAAATTAGCCTCAGTTACTGAAGGGCAGGAAAATCTGAAAACCGATATTAAAACACAATTAGTGACAGTCACTCAAACTCAAGAAGAAATGAAATTAGTCCAGACTGAGATTAAGCAGCAGTTACAAGACAGTTTTTCCGAATTAGAGCAGCGGATAGAGGCGAAGACCAAGGAACTCAAAGATCAGGCCGAAGAGACGGAACGAAAATTAACTGCACAAATGGAATTGGTGAAAGTACAATGTGAGGAATCTACTCACCGCGTACGTGTCGAAATGAAGGAGTATGTGGCTATCAAGATAGATACTGTACGGGAACAAGTGGAAATGGTTCCGCAATTAATACAAAAGCAAGACGCCATGCCATGTGCAATTGCGCAACTTCCTGAATTGGCACGTACACAGGCTAACCTAAAGGAAAGCGTCGAACATCTGCCAGAGCGTCAAGACGTTATAGACCACCAAATTAACGTATTAACGGGTAAATTATCCGAAATCACGTTAGAAAACAAAAGGCTAATGTGTGAAAACGTTGAGCAAAATGTTAAGGCAGCATTCCAGAGTTTATCTGGCAAACAGGAAGAGAATTTGTTTGCGAAAGGACTTGAGGAGGTGCGACACCAATTAGGTGCTGATTTGGAGCATTGGAAACAAACGATAGAAGAGTCAATGCGTGCTTCACAAGAAAGCTCAGAACAAATGAATACAGGGCAGCAGCAGAAGTAGGCAGCGACTATAGAGCCAGTTACTGCCCATTCGCACACAATACCGACTTGTGTAAGTAATTGAAACATTAAATTGCCACAAGCGGGCTGTTCGCGTGAATTCTTATCTAACGGAGATTACGGAAGCCTTTGCCATGCCGAAGAAAAAATGATAAAGCATCGGCAATTCCAGATTTTTAACCCTGACAAAAGGGGGGTCCATCCAATTGTTTTTATTCGAAGTTTCAGAGGCATGTTACCCAGAAATTGGTCGGAGTGGCAGAAGATCAGTTTTGTTACAGGATATATACAAGGTTCGGGGGCGATCTGGGCCTCGGACATGACTTCTGTTTGCTCGACATATGACGATTTTGAGAAGGCGTTTTTAGCAAAGTTCTGGTCAGAAGGGGTACAGGAACGCCTAAGGCAGGAGGTGCTCTACCCAGAGCCTTTCTCCTTTTCGAAAGGAAGCCTTAGAAAGTATTTCGAAAAATATATAAATAAAACGAGATACTGGGACAGACCTATGCCTTTGCCAGACATAATAAACATACTTAAGGCAAGACTACCAACTAGCATCCGGAATCAATTGATTTATGGCAACGACAAAGACTTGGAGTCGTTCCTCACGACGTTAGACCATATAGATATTATCGAAGAGAACAACCAGAAAGCCCGTAATAACAGATTCCAATATAGGGAGATAGAACCTCCGCCAAATGGTAGGCAAGGTGGAAGTATGTGTTATGCCAATGGCGATCAATCGACACTTAGAAGGAATGAACAGAGATCGTTAAGTAATGGAGAAACCCCTCAAAATCTCAATAGTAATCCTGGCAATGGTCTTGCGAGGGGCTATTCAAGGAACAACAGGAACGGGAAAAGGTACAATCCCGTGTGTGGTAACGAAAGAAATTTCAGACCCCAAGCCTGGAATAATAACGATAATAGGAAGTGGAATCAACCGGGAGGAATGACTTGAAATAGCCAACATCAGTGGGGACGGACATCTACGAATCAACCGGTAATTACCGAAGTGATGGATGATGTCAACCAGCAGACAAATCAAAATCCAACAAACTTGTAAGGACCCACTCGTGCCCCGGAGGAGCGGTCAACAATTGATTGAGGGGCAACAGGATATGTGTACCCATGTTAACGTATAATGATGGACGATTACTGGCAGATAAACTGACCGAGGACTTAGAACCACGAGATGAGGATAAGGAACAGGTGGCAGTAGCCGAAGTGCAAGTCATTATGGAGACCATACCTATAGTGGCGGTTTTAGACACACCTGCAACCACAAATGTTATTTCGGAGGCACTGTTCAACAGGATCAGAAATATAAGACGAGTACCAATTTTTCCAGTTCAAAATTGCAGAATAATAGGCGCCGTTGGGGCTCGATCGGCTAATGTAAAGGTGCAGTCGCTACTTGGTGTGGAAGTCGGAAATGTAGCAATATTAAGCACATTCCTTGTTGTGAAAAAGTTGGTGGTAGATTGCATTATCGGAGTCGACAGCCTACGTCAATACGGATGCAGAATAGATTTTAAAACAGGAAACATTTGGTTTAATGTTAATAAACAAGAAATTGAGTTGGAGTTGTTCAGAAAAAGAAGCCTTACGAGAAAATATAATTGTGGGATCAGTGTGCAAGTAATCAGGACGGCCCAAAATTCGAAAGAGCACGTAATTAATGAGTTCCAAGTCAAAGAAGATTTCGGTCAATTAGTGTTTGAAAAGATAAATGAATCTGACTGCATTATCGAAGATCAGAAGAAGCAGCTCAATGAATTATTACTACTGTATGGAAACGTTTTTGATGAAAGGCCAGGAGTTATTAAGGGATACATATGCCGTCTCTACGATAAGCCGCACGAAACGTATTGTAGAACTTTCTATCCTGTTCCCTGGAGGTTAAAGGCTCAAGTTCAAAAGGAAATAGATCGCATGTTGAAATGGGGTTGGATCGAACCCTCTACAAGCCCATACTGCTCCCCATTGTTAGTCGTGCCAAAAGCAAATGGGACTGTTAGACTGGTACTCGATGCCAGAGAAATAAATAAAATCATAATTCCAGTGAGAACACATCCGGAAAACATAGACGAACTTATACAACGGTTCGAGGATGTTCAATATTTGACGAGCATTGATTTGCGGAGCTCTTATTGGCAAGTCAAGCTGGATGAGTCATCAAGGAAGTATACGGCTTTCATTTATTACGGAAGAAGTTACCAATTTACTGTAGTTCCTTTCGCACTCAACATTAGTGCCGGAATCTTTATAGCAGCTCTAGATTATGCACTAGGCCCAGAACTCAGAAGCAGGATAACAGTGTTTGTTGATGATTTGCTTATTGCATCGAAAACTTGGGAGGAGCGTATTACCTTACTGAACCGAGTGTTGGACGTGTTCAAAACCATGGGAATAACTGCTAACCTACAGAAATCCCATTTTGCAGTAAACAGAATCAAGTTCCTGGGGCATATAATTGACGCAAAGGGAATTTTACCAACCAAGGAGAAGCTAATTGCGATTAGTAAGTTTCCAACACCCAGGAATAGGAGGCAATTAAAAGGGTTTATGGACCTTGCCTCATTTTTTAGAAGATTCGTAACAAATCAGGCGATGAACGCAGCGGCTCTAAATAATCTGTTGAAGAAGGATGTGCCCTGGCTCTGGACATTAGAGTGTCAAGAAGCATTCGAGGAGATAAAGAAGCAATTAGTAAATGCACCGCTTTTGTAGCATCCGGACATGCAAGAAGAATTTTACTTGTCGACAGATTCTTCGAATGTGGGTATTGGAGCGTGCCTTTTCCAAGTACGCAAGATAAATGGAAAACTCACCTTCTGTCCTATTGCGTTTGCTAGTCATGTTTTGTCCAGCTGTGAACGAATTTACACAACGACAGAATTAGAGGCTCTTGCGGTCATCTGGGGATTTAAAAAATTTCATTATTATCTATATGGGTCAAAGACTATCGTACATTGCGATCATCAATCATTAACGTTTTTACAAACGTGTAAACTGTTACACCCCAGACTGGCTAGATGGACTCTCGCTCTGCAACAATACCAATTTAAGATCGTGCATGTCTCAGGACAGCAAAACATTATTGCTGACGCTCTATCACGGTCACCACAGGGTTTGACCAAAGAGATTGAAGTAAATAATAACTCAGAATTCCCTGTATTGCTGCTGCAGGAAAATCCATATAAGATGTACTACGTCAATTTGTGTGCGCATATGGCACAGTTACAGAAAAGAGATGCTCAGTGGGGAAGTGTCATTCAAAGGTTACAACAGCAACCTTCGGATCAGATGGCAAATTATTACATGCTGGTAAATGGCGTATTATTTTTCCGCTGTGGAAGGCCAAACAAAGTCCGATGGTGTGTTTGTATACCTGAGACGCAAATAGAGAAACTCGTATGGTTCACCCATTTAACCTGGGGACATTTCGGTGCGACAAAATGTGCAAACAAGATAAGTGTGTACTGTTATTTTCCCAGCATAAAGCGCAGAGTGCATGAGGTCTTGAAGAAATGCGTAATCTGTCAAAAGCAAAGCCGGATTCAAAAGGGAGTAAGCACCCATTACGCTCTATATTAGCCCGAGAACCAAAAGAATTAATTTCGAGCGATCTGTGTGGACCGTTACCTACTTCAAGAGGAGGTGTTGGATATGTGTTGGCATTTCTCGATGTGTGTACGAAATACGTAAAGCTATACCTGACAAAGTCGGCTACAGCCAAAGTAATTGTATTAAGATTGACAAGGGATTATCTTCCACATGTTGGTATACCTAAGGCGATAATGACAGACAATGCTAAGATATTCACGGGACTCCGATGGAAACAGGCTTTGTCTCAAGTCGGTGTGAAACACATACTAACATCATTTTACCACCCACAAGGCAATTTGGTTGAGAGAATTTTTAGAGAGTTCAATCGATTTATGAGGACCTATTGCCATAATAAGCAGACTGCATGGGCAAATTATGTGGAAGAATTTGAGCAGATATACAACAACATGCCCCACTCCTCCACTGGATATACACCTCATGAATTGATGTTCGAGGCAAAAGAAGAAAACTTCTGGATTGAACATATGCCCAAAACTCAGGAAACTGAGATGCCTTGGGAAGAAAAAATAAGGCAAGCCATCATAAATATGACACAAAAGGCTGATTAGAGAAAACAACAATATGACAAATTAATAAAAAGGGTACAGGCGTACCACGTCGGAGAGAAGGTACTAGTCAAAAGACATACCAAATCATCCTTAATAAAGAAGAGTATAAAGAAATGGGAGTTATTATATACTGGCCCATACATCATTCTACAAATTCCGAACCCTGGGGCTTATCTGTTAGAATACCCGGGATCTAACAAAATGAAAGGGTTATTTTTCCATAACGACTTGAAAAAATTTAATGAAGATTAGAAGATAGGGAGGAATGGTGTTGCGAGTGACAGAGATGAACGCTCGAAAAAACATAAAAATAATTAATCAGTGACACAGATTGTAGAAATAGTGATTGAGTATTACTATCGAGTGCTGCAAGGAAGACAGTGGAGATAGGCTTCACCTGTGTTTGGGTAAATATGGAACTTTAGCATTGCTAATGTCATTAAGATTTATAAGGGATCTGAATGACCTTCAAGAAGAAAGAAATGTTTCCCGAAAATGACGCTGCATAATCAAAAGAGGTTCCCAGTGAATGTTCATATATACTTTCAAGTGTACGCTTAGATGTGTAAACGTGTGAAGTGATGCGTTTAGGCAGTGAATCATGAGTGACGGTTAACGACGCAAGGATAATATCCCGCGCAAAACAATTGACGCCGGCGCGAGAGTTAGAATCGATATAGACGACACAGAAATGTCTTGTAAAGGCCTGTCCACACGCAACGATCTGTCTGCGCAAATGTCTGCGCACATCACATCTGCGCAGACAGATCGTTGCGTGTGGACAGAAGATTTGCACCAACCTGAGGTGTGTGCAAACCTGGAAGTTGGAGTTGGAGGTTTGAGCGAAACCTCTCAAATCTGTGGGTTCAAACCACATCTGCGCAGACAAGTTGAAGCGTGTGGACAGGAGATTGCCGCAAATCTGGCGCGAAACAGCTGTTTGCTCAGTCTAGTGTTTGTATTTGTGGGCACAGGGCATCAAAATGGCTGATACTCGTCAGTGTTCTCGCGAATTTATCAGTGAATTCATTGAATTGTATAGAAACCACACATGTTTGTGGAAGATAAAAAGTAAGGAATATAGTGACAGAGACAAAAAGGCAGCAGCATACAATTCTCTAATTGTAAAATTGCGGGCAGTTGACGCCTCGGCAAACCGAGAAACAGTGATAAAAAAAATAAATTCGTTGCGAACTGTTTACCGGAAAGAGTTGTCGAAGGTGCAGAAATCCCGAAGATCTGGTGTAGGGGTGGATCAGGTGTACCAGCCAACGCTGTGGTATTTTGATCTGCTTGGCTTTCTTAGTGATCAAGAAACGCCAAGACCAAGCAGAAGTACAATTGAAGATGAAATTGGAGTGTTAATGAGCGAGGAAATGGAACACGAGGTAATGTAAAACAATATATTTCACATACATTTATCAAAAGTTTATTCAAAAGAATATATTTGTGTGCAAACATAATAGAAAATTAACTGCTGTTATAAAAAGAAACATGAATATACTTGACTACTTGTCCATGTTTTACAACACAAAGTTTATTACGATACAAATCCATCCTGCCATGGAACAGCTCCAGTAGTACTGAAATAATGTTTATATTTATTTCTAACAGTTTTTGCGCTTTCAAAAATTTGTCCACTTCTTCCACGTTGCAGGGCGTGCATAATTTCTTCGTCACATCTTTCGCCCAGTTCAAGAGAACCTTCGTTGATATTTTCGCGATCCAGTGACTCATATGGTGTGTAAAATTGCGGGTTTCTTCTGCGCAAAAAGTTGTGTAAAACACAGCAAGTTAATACCACAGTGTCAATATTCTCCAGCTTCAAGTTTATGGTTGTATGGAAAATACAGAACCTTGATGCCAATATTCCAAACGTATTTTCAACAACTCTGCATGCCCTAGAGAGGCGGTAATTAAAGAGTCTTTCTTCCTTTGATAATTTTTCTTGACGATATGGCTTCATTAAATCTTTGCGAATTGCGAAGGCATCATCACCAACAAAAACATACTCCATTAGACCTATTTCCTGCGAATTTGCAATTCGTTGAGGTTGAGGAAGTTTTAAACTATTATTAACAAGAAGTTCGTAAAATTTAGTGTTCTGCAGAACCCCTCCATCGGATACCCTCCCATTTGTTCCCAAATCACAGTACACAAATTCATAATTTGCATTAGCTACAGCCATTAAGACAACGCTATTTGTTTTCTTATAATTGAAGAAAAACGACCCACTTTCTTTAGGAGGTACAATTCTGATGTGTTTCCCATCAATAGCTCCTAAACAGTGAGGGAACTGCCATTTGCTTTCAAAATCACTTGCAATTCTCAGCCAGTCTTCTTCACATTTTGGGAACTGCAATGAAAAAAAGAATTAAAATAAATTTGTGTAAAGTTTCTGTGAACAGTAACATTCAGCTAATTGTTAATGTACATGATCACAACAATAACAGAAAAATGAAACTCCATCGAGTTGTTCTTTGTCTGAAAGTGTTTTTGTTCAGTATTCATTCTACACTGTCTAAGAATTTTATGTGGATAAAGAGTTAGTTGCTCAGTGCAGTGTGTGTTTCGTAAGCATTCCTGTTTTCGTTTTAAGATGTGAGATTATGGAACTCTATAAGGCCTTTTATTAACAATTTCTCGGTTTTTGTTAGCTAGACATATTTGTTAAGTTTTTCATTACACTATGTCAAATCATATACCACCACAATACTTACAGCTTGGCTCTTATCACAATGTATCAGTTTTGTACATTCCAATATGCATACTACTTTACAAAAATTATTCATAAGCTCTATAAAGATATAAGAAACAAAATCCAAAGCAAAAATCACAAACATACAGTCTTTCTCATTTTTTCAGTGTGAAGGAGAGAATGACATAGAAAATGTAGCCATTGAAGATACTGACTCGAATCCAGTGACACCAGTAACTGGAGAGTCAACTCCAATGACACCAGTTACTCCGAGATCATCAAACTCTAATAACAGCTTGAGTAACGCTCCTTGTGGGAAGCGGAAACGTTCAATGGAGGATAAAACAGGCGAAATATTGTCACTGGTGGGCAAAAAATTGAACACAATGCAGCCACCAGATCCATTCGACACATTCGGCCAGCATGTGGCGAACAAGCTACGTGCACTCACCCCTCAACAGAATATCATTGCACAAAAATTAATCAATGATGAGCTATTTGAAGGTGACATGGAATCTTTAAACAGAAACTTTAAGGTTATTGAGGTTGAGACACTTTCAAACATGGAAAGCCAAAACCTAACACAGTTTTTTAAAGGTTTTCAATAATGCACAATGTTTCCATATGTTGTTTTTAATGTCACATTATAAGTGCAAGTGATGCATACTGTGAACAGTTGATAGCTAATAAAGTTCTATTTCAAAACATGTTTTGTTGCCTCAAATCTTTTGTGCCTTGCCTGTTATTATTGTACCACATATTTTCTAGAATACCCAGTTAAGGTAGTGTCTTGTGTAAATTGCGGTGTACAGCTGTTGCCTTATATATGAAGTACCTGGGGAGAGACTAATTTCATTTCTTTTATTGTATCATTGAAATCTGACTGTGTCCCTTATAGGGACATCAAGTTTTATTGTTGTTCCTTAGAGTATTTGGGAAATTAATAGAAAGATATGCTATAATGAAGGTCATATAATAATTAGTTATTCAGGAAATGATCTGAAGAAATCCTCGGATCTTTCAAGTTCTGGTAACAAATAATTCATTCATCATAGGCAGTGCATTATCAATAATCAATGTGTTGTCTTATTTGTACCACCACAGAAGTTCCAGGAGTGATTCCACTGAAGATGGATCATAAGAAACAATTTAAGATTTCTCTTGTAGATAACACTATTACTTGACTTTTGCTACTATTCTCTTCTCTACAAGATAGAAAACATACAAGTCTTAACTGGGTGAGTTTGCTGCAGATATTAATCCACAACTGGTACACCTAGGTCCTATTGACCTGAGGGAAACTCCTTTATTAATCTTAATTTTTGTAATGCCACAATCTCCCCCCCCCCCCCCCCTGGAACTTCCCCAGCAGTCAGTTGGCTACCACCTCAACCTTGTTGCAGGTGTGCATTTGCTAGTCTGACTTTTGTTAAGTTGATAGGGTCCCAAGGAGCCAGGTGTCCCTTAAGTGAAAGGTTTTTTTTTCCAGTATCATATTAAATATTTTGAATTAATGCTAACATACTTATGAAAAATGAATGAGGAAGATATTATGGGTACTCTAAACAACCCAATACTGTTATTAATGACATAAGCTTCTACGACAAAGTCAAAGAGGAGAAAAACAAGATGTTGAGCACTGTTGTGTTTGGAATGTTCCATTGTTTTGTGTCCTAAAAGTGTATCTAGCAAGCGTGAATTAAAAGTACTGGAGTGAACTGAATGAGCAAAAACTAAGATTTTACAGCAATTTATACTGCTGTGTACTGTTTTCATAAATGATGTAGTCATTCAGTTGAAATTGTTGCAATAAAATCACCCGATAAGTTATCCCTGCAGAAATTTATACACTGAATTTGCACTCTTCTTTTGGTATACTGCTTTGAAGATTATTCTATTTTGTGTTTAAATGCGTTCAGTTTAGCTTATTATTTGTAGCTGATGAGTTGGATTTTGGAAAAGTAGGCCATATTTTTCACATTATATATTTTTTTTTGTACTTCACTGCCTTTTTTTTAAATAACATCTATAAGATATGACGAGAAATGATTAATGTAGTCTTAAAAGGATAGCAATAATCCTTATTAAATGTTTAATTTTCATTCAATTGTTTTCTTTTTTACCAAGGCATCCCCAAAACAAAGTACGCGCTGAGGATCCAGGTGTACCTTAAGCATCAAAATTGTTAGGTGGGACCACAATTTGGGTAACTTAAACAAAATTGTAAGATTTGCTTGCTTTGTCCTTTGAAATCTTTTTCATTATGTTTACCTGCAACAGGAATTGTTAGCACACTTCCACTCAGTACTGTCCTATGCCGTAATCTTATGTGACATTGTAGCAATATGAAAAAGCATGCCCTATCTGTTCTGAAGAAAGTGCAGTCAGAAGATTGTGTTAAGCTAATATTGGAAGGTCTTGCAACTGTGTGTTCTAGACAGAAGGATTGTTACACTTGTTTTACTACCTAACATGTGGTTCATAACAATAGTAACTTAGAGATTAACTAAAGTATTCACCACCACAGTACTACAAATAAAACTTTTCAGGCAGATAACGAATCTCTGTCTAGAATTCAGAGTGGAGTTTTGTATCCCGGAACGAAAGTTTGTAACAGGTTACTTCTACACTGTAGCGAACTGAAAATGCCTACTCAGAAACAAAGTAAACTGCAGCTCATTGGCCATGTAGGTATATAATCTCTAATAATATAGGCCTACTGTGTTTCCAACACGTCTACAACACGAAAAATATTATCTGTAACTTGACAGACTTAATTTACTTGACTTGCCTTCATGAACTCATCCTTCAGGACAGCGTAAATAGCTTCACATGTGTTGGGTATTATTTCACTCAACGCTTGTTTTGATATTGCAGTTGAAAATTCCAAATCCTTGTAGCTCCTTTCAGTTGCTAGGAATCTTAGTGTTACCGCCAGCTGTTCATGAGGAGAAATTGCCCTTCTCATAAAAGTATTTTTTCTCATAATATGAGGTGTTACAAGCTTTAAAAGATGATTATATGTGTCGACATCCATCCGCAAATAATTTCGCCAGTCGTTAGGTTCGCCCTGCAACTCTCGCAGCAAATTTACATGAGAAAACTGCTTTCGCTTTAGCAGCCACTGTCTACACCACTTTGACCGCTTACTCTGTTTCCTGCGGTTGGTCTGAATGTTTTTTGCAACACAAGTTGCGAACACAGACCATAACAGAACTTCTTCCATATCTATATTTCAAAATAACTGAATTAGTTTTTTGACGTTTACGGGGAGCGTAGTCGCTTGCCACTGATATTTCTTTTCTACACCGACAGATGGCGGGCGAGTAGTAGATGGGGGTTTGTGTCGTGTGAACACACCACATTTGCAGCGATCTTTTGCATGTACAGACATCTGCGCAGATGTTTGCGCAGACAGATCATTGCGTGTGGACCGGGCTTAAGAGACTCGCATCAAATGCGAGGAGAAACTGATTGATATTGAACTTCAAAAAAGTGTCATAATTAGACGTTAAGAGTTCTTGATTTATTGTTGAATGTCAAAAGAAACTAAGATTCATAAAGTTAGTAGTTATTTAATGGGTCTTGTTCACTTTAGAATTTTGTTTGAAAATCCATTTCCATATATGTGCATGTATGAATGCCGGATGAATCAGAGAATAAATGAAAGAAGAGAAACCACATTCCTCACTACTAATAACTTTTACATTACAGCAATCAAGTGGAGAAATATATGTATTTAGGATAAAATTTTTATGAGTATAGATAAATGATATGACTTTTCAAGGAAATGATGGATTATGTCTTTGTATAAAATGAACCGCACTTTCCAATATTCGATGATTTGAATCCAAAATCTACTGCATGAATCCTTTAAATTACGAAGAACAAATCATTGACAGAAAATGTGTCAGAATTTTTGGACTTACAAGCACAAGTGGTGATGCGAAGTCCAAAAGAAAATTCAAACTAGAGTAAATATTATGATGTTTTCGGCAACAGCATTAGTCAATGGATAAATGGAAACTTTAAGTCAATGGCTAAATTCCTTGCAGTACGTCGTAAGAAAAAGGATGCATGAAGCCACATGGATTTTGTTTTCAAAAAGGAGAATCTTGGACGGTGGAACCTAACCAGTTCTTTTACAGGAAGAGTTTCCCTTTCGGTCATTGCTAATTGTTTTGGAATGAATGTTGCATGTGAATCTGGTATCCCAGTCCCTTCTACTCTTCCCATTGTGGGCCGCGTAGAAGACCGACTACAAATGCGGACGTCGGGGACATGCAAGATCAGGGGGAGTTTCAGCATCGCAAGATATTGTCCTGGGAACAAGATTGTAAAAAAAGAAACTCGAGTTATTTCTTGTAAATTTTTTTTTGCTAGAGGCACAAATCATTCTTCTCCAAATTATTATATAAATCGATCCCTATCTTTCCTTTAGAGATCAATTTCAAAATAATTTTTTCTCTTCTGTAGGCTTTCCTATCTTCTATGTACCGTAGGCTGGGGGTCTAGGCTTAAGAGGTTTTCCAAGGTTTCCCTGCTTAAGAAAGTTCCCGAATCGGTAGACCCTGATAACAGTCTCATGAAAGATCATCTTCCTTGGTTGTGCACAGCAAACATAACACCTTGATGCACGGAAAAGCAATACAGCCGCGGTACCTGTCTCTTCATTTCTTCTGTTTCCAATGTTTATTTTCTTCGTCTGTCATAAACATAATTAATCTTTTTCAGTCCGAGGACTGACACTCATCACTTCCGGGTTACCCACACTAATAGATAGCTCGCGAAGTGGGTTCGGTAAATCAAAATTAGGCTCACAAACTTCGCTCGCTGCGAGGGGCATTGTAACGTCCCCACAGAAAATACCCTCTACCACGCACCAATTAATCATTGTCAATCGAACCATCCACATTCATTCACTTTGGAAAAGTATCTGATCTGATTTTCTCGTAACATATGCGGCGACAGCTAGACGACGCCAAAGTATTTTCTAGCGCGTTTATTCTTTGAAATAACAGAGATGCATATATGCATTCTCCATGGTTATTGGAGTGGTAACTAGGACAGCTTCTGGAGTAGGAATTGAGGGATTAACGTATTTCTGAGAGATACATATTCTGATTTCCTTCTCGCTAAATCGAGCGAATTAACTTTTGTGCCACTAGCGGTTTGTTTGAATAGAAAGAGAGTGTAAACGGAAAATAATTAAGACGTGGAATCACCGGAGATCTGGACATGTAATGGAGATGGATTTAATACACAATTTCCTTCATAAATAAGGTTCGTGACTTTTGTTCCGGAGTGAATGAACTAATGAGTGTTTTTCTGAACCATTTGATGATCACGTTGGCCCTATAATTAGTGGGGAAGTTTCAGCTGTGTCGAAGAGAGCCTGCAATCACTGAGTCTGTGTTAAATCGTCCAAAAAGGCTTCGTACACATCTGGAATTCGCAATCTTTCGTAAAAGGAACAAATTGTCCACACAATTGATTCTCCCGACTGAATACAGTGTTTAACAGTAATAATAAATGTAAAGCTCTTTTACAGCAAGCCAGCCGCTGATTACCAAGACGAAGGACTCCACCAAAGATCCTATTTGGCTGATTTCACGTAATGAAATATTATAATAAAAACTGTACATAGATAAAGGAGAGAAAGAGAGAGAGCGAATGAAAATAGAGATAATATTAATAATCCTCCATTAGTATAACTTTTTGCCTGTCGTATCACGGATCAGCCAAGACACGGGAGGCCCGTACATTACTGTATAGATTTATGTGTGAAGGTGAAAGGGTCTTAAAGACAACAGACACACGTCTATACAGACAAGACATTACACAAAGTTAGCGGCTAACTGCATTCATCATCTATTCATAGAGGAAGAGACGACAACTTATTATTATCTTGTTAAAATAATCTCATATGTAGGTTTGGAGCAATGTTTGTAGAGAAAGTGTGCATTCCCTAAGCTCCATGCGTGGCTTCACTATGTTTTTATTGAATGACAACTCCTCAAATGGTGTAACTTTCATTACTAAGATGTTGTTATAGTGACATGGATGTTATTGCTGTATAATGATCCATCCTGTTACCACAATGTGGTAAGTTGAAATTAAACTGTGACTAAAATTAGATTTCAGCTCTTTGCAGAGAAATAGAGTTTGAGAAATACAACTAAATAAGGATGGCAACTTCGAACATACTTTATTAAAATAGAGAAGTCAATGTAATACATAAAGGCTTTTACAATAATTATATCATTGATAGGAATTCCACCTCAATAAAATAAATTTTTCACTGAAATGTTCACCTTTATAAAGAAAAACCATGAGAAGAGTGTGAATTCCAGTCATAAAGTACTCGTCGCAGAAATAACATATGGAGAAAATACAATGCTACTCACTGTGAAGATGACTCATTGCATGCAGACAGGCACAACAAAAAGACACTTACACATTTACTTTTGACCAATGCCTTCATTAGAAAAGAAAAAACACAGACACACTCATGCATTCATTCACAAAACCAAGTACACTTCACGCACATATGACTGCCATCTTGAGCATCACGATAAAAGCTCCTGGAGGTGGTGGTTGTATGTAAACAAGGTTTGCTTACTTCTGTGAATGAGTGTGTGTTTGTTTCGTTTCCTGATGAGTGCTTATACGGTAAGGTGATGTGTCTTTTTGTTATCTGTAACTCAGAGGGTCAGTTTTACAGTGAGTAGCAATGTATATTTTCGTTATATGATCGAAATTCCAACCTGAAGTTTCCATTGCTTGATTTCATCACAGAAAAGTGTTATAACCTTTAATCCAAATAAATTGCGTGGATATACAACGTAGAGCAATAGCGAGTTGCATGCTACCAACTCCAAATCTGTCACTCCACTGCCGTGCCGTGACATGCGGCCAGCGTCGTTCATAGCCAGGTGGCGCTCCCGCTCTCAGCCGAGCTGCGGAGCGCCTCTATCGCCGTGTTCGCGTACTGACATAGCGGCAGTTTTAAATCTCATGGCACTGTCACAACACTTGTCCCCCCTTGAAAAAATAACTCACTTCCTTGGAGACACGGACAGTGCAGAGACATCCATGGCCTCTCGGGAGGCCCCGAGAAGATCCCGTGGAGAAACACGAGAGTATGGTCAAAAATGTCCAGGACGGAAGCCTGCGCGTGGAACGGGCCTCCTGGACGAGATGATGGGTGAAAACTCCGAAGCAGCATCCATAGGTGTCATGGACCTGGGGGTGTGCTCCAGCGAGATGGGTCCCGGAGAAGGTGGCATCGCGACTGGGCCGGTTCCGCCGTACTCGATGGCGGTAGCGATGTCGGCTACAGCAACACGCACAGAAGATCGGCAGCAGGGACAGGACTGGCTTCTCGGGCTAATCACAGAAGGCCTGCGAAGAGAACTGAGGGCCATTGTCCGTGACAATCGTGGATGGAAGACCTTCTAGCGCAAAGATTTTGGACAAAGCCAGCGTCGTCGCCGCAGTGGTGGGCGACAGACATCGAACAACAAACGGAAACTTCGAGAAGGCGTCAATCAACAGTAGCCAATAAGTGCCGAGGAAGGGGCCGGCAAAGTCAGCGTGCACCCGTTCCCACGGCTGCGCCGGGTCAGGCCACGGAGAGGGCATTGTACGGGGTGCAGCCAGTTGTTGAGCACACTGCCCACATGAAGCGACCATGTGGGCGATGTCTGAATCAATACCGGGCCAATAAACGTGCCTGCGGGCCAGGGACTTAGTCCGAGAACTCCCCCAATGGCCTTCATGCAATAGTTTGAGAACATCTTTGCGAAGAGAGGCTGGCACCACGACCTGAGGAGATGCGCCATCCGTGGCCAGAAGAACAACACCCTCACGAACAGATAGACGAAGGCACAAGGCATGGTAGTTGCGAAGGGGATCTGATGCCTGGCCCTTGGTCCTGTCCGGCCAACCCCGTTGAACAAAACCAATCACCTGACGCAGGATCGGGTCCCGCGCAGTAGCCGACACGACCTGCGAACCTGTAAGTGGAAAACCCTCGACCTCACAACGTTCTTCCTCATCAATGTGGAAACAGAGTAGTTCATCTCGATCGAAAACCGGGTCGGGGCCCATCGGCAAACTCGACAACGCGTCAGCTTCGGCGTGCTGGGCCATGGGGCGATAGTGAATCTCATAGTGAAAACGAGACAAGTATAAGGCCCAACGTTGCTGGCGGTGAGCTGCCTTATCCGGAAGCGACGCCGAGGGGCTGAACAGAGAGACCAGCAGCTTGTGGTCGGTGATGAGGTGAAACTTAGAACCATACAAAAAAACACCGAACTTTTTTAGAGCATAAATGATAGCGAGCCCCTCCTTTTCGATTTGAGAGTAATGCCGTTGGGCATCGTTGAGGGCCTTGGAAGCGTAGGCGATGGGTCGTTCTGACCCATCCTCATACCGATGGGCGAGAACAGCCCTTAGGCCATACTGTGATGCGTCAGTCGCCAGAACCAAGTGCTCACCCGGATGGAATGTGGCAAGACAAGGCGCCGACTGCAAATGAGCCTTCAGGCGGACAAAAGCCTGCTCACACTCGTCGGACCAACAGAAAGGAACGTTTTTGCGTAACAGCTGATGCAGAGGATGAGCCACCGCCGCCGCGGATGGAATGAATTTGTGATAATAAGCAATCGTGCCTAGAAATGCCTGAAGTTCTTTGACCGTAGACGGCCGGGGTAGAGCGGTAATAGCCGCAACGTGCTGTCGTAGAGGACGTATACCCTCATGGGACAAGTGGAAACCAAGATACACAATGGAGGGTTGGAAGAACTGTGACTTGTCCAAATTGCACTTCAACCCAGCCGAATGCAGAACCCAAAACAGTGAACGCAAATTGCGAAGGTGCTCCTCAGTGGAGGCCACCGTGACAACGTCATCTAGCTAGTTGATGCAGCCGGGAACGGAAGCCGTGAGCTGTTCCAAAAACCGCTGAAAAATGGACGGCGCGCTAGCGACGCCAAATGGTAACCGCTGGTACTGATACAACCCACAAGGAGTGTTGATGACGAGAAATTCCTTGGAAGACGCATCCAACGGCATCTGATGGTATGCTCCGATAAGTCAAGTTTGGAAAAGAACTGGCCCCCAGCGAGCTTGGTAAATAACTCCTCAGGAAGGGGAAGAGAATAAGTGTCAATGAGGCTCTGAGCGTTGACAGTGGCTTTAAAATCACCACACAATCGCAGACTCCCGTTTGGTTTAGAAACCACCATGATTGGCGATGCCCATTCGCTGGAAGTAACAGGAAGGAGAATCCCTGAAGCTGTTAACCTGTATATCTCAGCCTTGACAGGTGCGCGCAACGCCATCGGAATAGGGCGTGCCCGGAAAAACTTAGGGCGAGCCGTAGGCTTAAGAGTAATGTGGGCTTCAAAATCCTTGGCATGACCCAGACCAGCAGAGAACACGGACGAGAATTCAGAACACAATCCATCCAGCTGTTGATACGGAATATCCTCAGATATGAGGTGCACATCATCATCAATGGAGAACCTGAACAACTGGAAAGCATACCCAAAAAACCGCCAAGTCCACGCCAAACATCTCCTGCTACCCACGTAGCCGCCTCCTGCGTATTGTGGTCATCTGACCTATTCAGCGGAACCCAAAACCCAGCCATCCTTTGGCGCAATTCGAGGAATCTGCAGCCTACACGGTCGCAGAACCGTCTGATCCTCTGATTCAGACCCTCCACTCGGCTATGTACCAGAGATCCGCAATCACTCCTATTGACTAAGCTGCAAATGGTCAGCTCTGCTTTCATGCCGCAAGCAAGACTGGCAGCCTTTAACACTTCTGTTTGACACTCGAAATCAGAAAGAATCTCTTCCAATCCAAAGTTACACACATGATTGGTACCGGCATGAGCCACCATCTGCGGGTGACTGCACTCTGTGCTCTTCATGGCGTCGGGGAGGACCCGTTCCCCATCTGCAATGACTCCACCCGGTATGCTCACGGAGTGCAAATTGGCTTTCTTTCCCTTCTGGGCAGCCATGTCCCTAACGGTCCCCATAACGTGCCTAACAATGGAGCTCCCAACTATCAATAATCCCACCCTCTGTGATTGTCCAGATCTTGCAGGCTGAGAGGTTTCCTCTAAAACACGACAGGCAATGGCAGCTGGCCTAGTGACAGTGTCAACCACAGACAGCACTTGGAACCTGTTTGTCAGACTGACCAGGGAGGCCTTACTTGCGGCCTCCTGGGAAGTCTTTTGCCGCCTGCTACTCCCTGGGGCGACCTCCCATTCGACCACAGGTAAGGGCTCAACGTCGGACGTGCTGGACGTCCATTGGATCCCCGTGGCCGGCCCACAACAGTGGTACCCATCTGTGCAGCCTCAAGCTGTGTAACTGAAGTCATCACAGCCTGGAGCTGATAGTGAAGTGTCACGAACTTGGCTGGCATCAGCACACAACAACAGTTCCTGTCCATACTAAAGTATCGTGGAAAATTAAACTACCCCAATAAACGGACTATCGGCATGTGCTGTGGAACTCTACTGTAGACACTGACGAAAACGCTGTAACTGTGTCTAATAAATTAGATTAAATACGCGGAGATTCAAAAACCTAACTACCACAGCACTCAGGCGAAACTAAATAATTCGCTCCTGATTAGGAACTTGCAATATGTCGCAAAATCGGTTTACTTTCCGACGCAAACGAAGACATGAGAACTGTGGCTATTCGATATTAAATTAACACGCAGAAACTCAAGAAACTAAACTATTAAAGAATGCATATGATATTATAAAATTCGCTCCTATTTAGGAATTCGTAAAAGTCACAAAATCGGTTACTTCCTTGTTGCTGCGTCCGTCTCGGCCGGCTGCTGCTGCCTGACACAAAGAAGTTCGACATACTAAACGTCTTGGGTCACAACTGTTTTACTGAGAAAGATAGTACTGTGGTACATCCTTTAAATTGTCGCACGGACGTCAAAATGATAGATATCGAAATAAGTGACCACGGGAAAAGAACCAACTAGCTAGAGGTCGCTAAGTTGGAGTTATTAATGTTTAGATAAACATGTGAAAGTGAGCCCTGTCTCCGAAATATGTTAATTAATCGCACTCCAAAATAATGAATTGAAAGTCCTACAACTATGAAATGAGAAAAGAATTGCAATTACTTTGATTTATTCTGATAATATTATGCATAAGCAGTTGACAATTAATGTCAATACAAACATTAAACATTTTGACATATTTGACCAATGGGGTTGGTAAGAAAGGCTTAATAATATCGCAGGTAAATTAATTGCAATCTAGAAGTGCCCAGTGATTGTTGTGATGTTAACTGAAAGGAAAATAGTACTACAGACGGAAATGCAGGGTGTCCGGGCTAAACGTATAATAATATAAAACTGAATAAATTGAGGTGTAATTGAGTTATTTATTGGCGGTTTGTTTCTGCAAGTACTATAACTCCAAATTTTTTCTGTGTTTGCTTTGGAGAGTAGTTAACGCGTGTGCATGCAGGTAACCGCTTTGTTAACCTAAACACGAATCAGTAGCCATCTGGACTCCATAGTGGAAGGTGTTCTGTGTGCATTGTATCGCGTCACTGGTACAACATGAGTATGGATAGCCACCAACTGACGAGTTTCCATTTACATGACAACCGGCTCCAAGAAACTGGGAGTTTGCTTTGGATGTCGAGCCATCACGTGACGCACGCAGTTTCGGAGGCTCCTTTTGAATTAATCCGTACGTTCTTCCAGCCAAGCCCTCGTAAGTCAATCCGACAACCAAGTAGGCAGTTACAGTTACCTCGTTCGACACTACACGATGACGTCCATAAAAGGTTGCTATCGCACATGTTACGCCTGCGATACTCCAAACACTTTGAGAGAAGTCATACGTCTGTCGTTCCACTAATGTTGCTCATATCGGGGTTTATTAGGTGTGTAAAAGAACATTTTGAATTACCACACGTGCAGAAACACACCGTCAATAAATATTTCAATTACCTCTCAACTTATTACATTTTATATTACTGTATATGTAACCCAGACACTCTGAATATTTTACCTATGGTCTTAATTGAAAGCGGACTGTTCGTTAAATTAAAAGTGCAAGTCTTCAAAGTGAAGCTTCAACTGGTCGAAATGTTATAAAGTGCCTTTAGCTTCCCTGCACATTGTTTCACAGTGGCGACTCGGTCTCACTATAGAGTTGCAGATGGAGGATGAAGTCCTTGCCAAATTAAGATGCTGGGGCACCAACGACTCTCGCCAACGGCAAAGTGCAAATCAGCCAGAACTTTTTCTATGTTCCTACATCAGCTCTGTCGGCAGCTGACCTGCAGCATCTCTCATCAGATGATGTAGTCACTGGAGAAGACTCCGATGTGGAAGTTGAAGGTGAAGTCTCTGATGAAGTGATTTATGATCGATGTTTTCTACAAGGCAACCTCGCACTGCTGCGTTTTGCGTCTCTTACTGTATTCATATTGTCTGGGCTTTGCATCTTCTCAACACTGGCCGATCAAATTGTTCTTTAGAACATGTTAATCCAATTCCCCGGGCTATCCCCTCTTTGGTTAACCAATAACGTGCGTTCTAACATTTTGCAAAGGAAATGTCGTTTCACTCTCCACTTCACTCTTTGACTAATAAGATGGCCCTCATCAGCACAGCTGAACTTCTCTAACCCCTTTTTATTTTTATTTGAGGCACAATAGTTACTTCTGCTAAAACGTTTCTCCTCCTCCATCTTTCTGGGGTTGTAAACTCTTTTGCAGCAGGGTCTCCTAGGATGCCCCGGTACAGCAAATACAAAGCACTTTCCGCCCCGCGGGCTATTTACCAGCACCTCCCTCGAATGTCCTTTCACAAAATAGCTTGGAGCAACTTTGCCTGCTACTAGTTTCTACCAGTTCGTGTGTTTATGTAACGTCCAGAATGATTTCAACACCATCTCATTTATACAAGGCATGCAAATCAGCATCAGGAGTAACAGAAGAGTAAGGTTACATTAGTCAATTGCTGACAATCACTAGTACTGTATGTTATCATGTTCCTCGACGTTGATGAAATGTTCCAATCAAATGAGCCTGTCATTATGAGTTTATATGCGTTATATGAATGTATCGTAAAAATCGGTCTTATAACAAACTGAAATCGCTCAGCAAACGAAAATCGACTGGATCTGACGAGATACCAGTGCGATTCTACGTGGCGTATGCGAAAGAACTTACTCCCCTTCCAGCAGCAGTGTACCGGAAGTAGCTGGAGGAGCAAAGCATTCCTTATGTTTGGAAGGAAGTGCAAGTCATTTGCAATTTCAAGAAGGATTGTCGAACAGATATACAAAACTATAGGCCTGTGTCTCTGATATCAACCAATGTCAGAATTTTGGAACATGCGATATGCTCTCATATTATAACCCTTCCGAAGACTGAAACTGTCTTGTTTAGGAGACAGTAATGGTTCTAAATCAAAGGTCATGTGAAGTTCAACATGCTCCGCTCGTCCACGAAAACCACAAAGCTGTCAGCTCCTAAGTTGATACTGCGTTCCTTTACTACTGGCAGACCATTGACACTGTTCCATAGTACCGCCTAATGAATGAAGTCTTTTTGTACCGAGTATCAGACCATTTTGAAGAATTTATAGCAAATAAAATTGCTCTGAGCACTAAGGGACTTAACATCTATGGTCATCAGTCCCCTAGAACTACTTAAACCTAACTAACCTAAGGACATCACACAACACCCAGTCATCACGAGGCAGAGAAAATCCCTGACTCCACCGAGAATGGAACCCGGGAACCCGGGCGCGGGAAGCGAGAACGCTACCACACGACCACGAGCTGCGGACAGCAAATAAAAGACAGTACGTTATTCTCAAAGGAGAAGAATGTGGCAAGTAAAAGTAACATCGGGCATACTCCAGGGGAGTCTTATAGGACCATTACTTTTCACAACATACAGAGTGTTACGAGATAGGTTCAGATATTTTTATTGATGTCTGAGGACGGTGTACTGAGCAACATTACAGCAGTATTTACTTCATTTGCAAGCTAATAATTATGGCTATTATGAGTAGCATGTTTTTAGGTTGGTTAGTTCGTCGAAGCCCAAGTAGCAAGAGCAAGCCATTATTGCATATTTTCCCCTGAGCAGCAGGTTAGGTGTGGATGCGCAGACGCAAAGCGATTAGTCTATACTGACCGTATTGCTGGTGCAAATATGACTAAACCATAGGTATTCATTATGTGACGTGTTTGCGGCAAGACTGTTAGACGCAGAGAAAAAACAACTAACACAATGAAGTAGCTACCCATTAAGGTAGCAATGACCACAATATCTGCACTTACACCCCTAACATCCTGTATGTAAGTGACCTAGTGGATAACGTTGGAAGTTCCATCTGTTTTTTCGCGGATAATGTTCCTGCATATGCAGAAGTTGCAACGCTAGAAAATTGTAACGAAATACAGTAAGGCCTGCAGAGGATCGCCCCTTGGTGCAGGTAATATCAGTTGACCTCTAACACAAGCAAATGTAACGTGTTGCGCATAAAAGAGCAGAAAGAACCATTATCGTATGATTACACGATTGCAGAACAATCAGTGGAAGGAGTTGCATCCATAAAATATCAATGAGTACGCGTACAGAGCGACTTAAAGTGGAAAGGCCACATAAAATTTATCCAGGTAGGGCAGATTCATAGGAAGAATCATCCGTAAATGTAGCTAACTCAAAGAAGGTAGCTTATGGAGCCCCCTTTCGTCCAATACTTCAATATTGCTTGTCAGTCTGGGACCCTTATCAGATGGGTTTCTTAGAGGAATCAGAGAAGATCCAAAGAAGAGCACCTCGTTTCATTACAGGCTAATTTACTGAGTGCGAAAGCATCACGGTGATGTACAGCCAATTACAGTGGCAGACACTGCAAGAAAGGCGTTCTGTATCATGATGTGGTTTGCAGTTGTAGTTCTCAAAGCGTATCTTATTAGAGGAATAACCAGACATATTGCTTCCCTTTGTATATCTCGCGAAAAGACCATAAAGGTAAAATGAGGGAGATTCGAGCTCACGCGGAGGCTTACCAGCAATCGTTCTCCCCGCGAGTGGAACAGGAAAAGGGGAATGTGACAGTGGTACACAAAGTAGCGTCCGCCACACACCACAAGATGGCTGATGGTGTATAGACGTAGATGTAGTGATGCTTGTTTATGTTTGTGGCACATGTTATGTTTAGGGATTGTAATGGAAGCTGTCACAAGACAGGAGCTCAGAGATCTGGTATTACTTCCCCCATGTACACTTTTCTGAATCTCCTTGTGGACCACTTAGTCGGGGGTAGCTCACGAACAATGAAAATCTTTTGCTTCTGAGAGAGCCAACATAATCTTGATAATTCTTGAGCTGTTTGTTCTGCAGTTGGCGTTTTACCTTGATATGTATCGCGCTACTGAGTCACTTGATAATGGGTTCAAAATGATATGCGAAGGTCACATCACTTCCATTGCGAAATCACTAGAGACCTATTTAAGGGAACTTTGCAATACCTTTCTTAATAAATTTACTGAAATAAACGAAATTGAGGGGAAAATTAACCCAGTGTACTCAGAAATGTTTCAGTTCTCTCGGTTAGATTTCTTATCTTAATCGGCACACAGAGGGGAAGGACTGATTTAACGTCTTTGCTTTTGGTCTTATTGCACTTTATATCACGACGCATGGTGGAAAGCGAAAATTAATGAAACCGGTAGACGTCCCGTACAGTAGCACCCTCTTAATGCGTTTCTAACTTCTGATTGTCACTGACAACTTAGGGTTTCTCTAATTGACTGACAGGATGCGACAATTTCTTTATCGATGCAATAATTTTTGTAGGATTAATTTATTGCACCCATATGTAGAAGGACGCGGTTCTGCAACATGGTGAAAAGAATAAACTACTTATGATGTCTGATTATGACATGTTACTTTCGTACCTAAGGCCAGGTTTACTGGCGGACTGACTATTAGTCCTCTTTTTGTTTCAAGATATCATTCCTTGGGCTGGGCCATTGTAGATCTCTTCGGTTGTTTCGGCAATATCCCAGAGAAGAGCTTGTCAGTTGGGAAAAATCGACTAGGTATTACTAGTAAAAGCTGAAAGGAAACTTTGCGAAAACTGTGGTCAGCACTCGAGCTTTAGAACGCCATTAATTTGGTGCTGCGATAATAATATTAGAGACAAAATATATAGGCCTAGTATGTGTGAGTGTGTGTGTGTGTGTGTGTGTGTGTGTGTGTGTGTGTGTGTGTGTATGTACGTACAGGAATGCTGGCGACCAAAGGTGTTAGTGACGTGCCGCTGTGTATATCCCAGTTGTACACTAGCTCCCACGCGCTACGTTCTGCATCTCGATGGTTTTTCGACGTTCTCATCAGCCTCTCGCAAGACAGGTATCACGTCGTACGTCATTTCATCACTCTGTTACAGCGTGACATCTGATTTTGCTTGCCTGACTCAGATGAGCAGTGGTTACTTAAATCCAAGTAGACGAACGGGGATTTGAACAACGCTCCTCCCTAAAAAGAAGTGCCTCATCATCGGCGAGAACGTTAAGGATCTCAGGCAAAACCGTCTTCGAGTATTCACTAGATCACGTGTGAAACGCAATATGTTATCGATACAGCTGCCCGGAACCTCTGTTTAGGAACTGATGGGTTTGTTAAGCAGTTTCCGCTGTCTGCGCTGAAATGCGTGAAATGCTGAAATTCTTGGCGGCGACTTTCTTTCGTCAAAAGATAGAAATTCTAAATTTCAGTAAAGCAAAATTTTCTGTGTGTGACAGAGCAAGTTTTATTTTATTACCTTTTATTTCCTTCATTTATTTGTGATTATTCCAAGTTAGGCTAGGATTTACAGTTTTATCAACTATTCCTCCAGTTGCAAACTCTTGACGCCCTTGAAAATTCCTTCTCCTTTCATCCTCGCAGGAACACCTTTCGAACTGTAGTCATTGGAATTTAATATCAAAAGACGGTGACAGGAACGCCGCATTCTGTTTCAAATCGGACACTCTTCGCTGTATAGTCATAAGCATTACACTGCGATTAAGTCGCGAACTTTGTAGGAAAAGAACAGAAGCCTGAATATTCATTGGTAATCCACAAAATACTAGGGCTATTCAGAAAGTAAGTTCCGATTGATCGCGAAATTGAAACCACTTTGAAAATGAGAAATATTTTATCTGCAACAGTTAGCTACAGCTTCCAGCCACTGCTCTACATACTCACTACTCCGACTTAGACATTTGTCGTAGCGTTGTACCAACTTTTCAATACCCTCGTCATTGATGGCAGCCGCCTATGCTTCCCGCCAATTCTCTACGCTCATCTATAGCTCGTTGTCTTTGCGAAAATGTTGTCTTCATAGCCAGTAGTTAATGTGAGCAGAGATGAAACACAGAGGAGCATTTTCATTGCCCCTGCAGATCGCGACCGAGAATTGTCACAAACTAGGAACCATATGACAGTTCTGTAATGTGGGCTGCGTAAAATCTGGCGAAATTTCTCACCAGGACCTCATACTTGGCGGGAGACACTATTTTCTACGCATCTTTATGTGCTCACCATGCACTCAGAACTGAAAACAGCGAAGTTGTCGTCGTTTATAAGCAGTACATCATTTTTTCACTTGTCACTGTCACATGACAGTGGGATCCAATAAACTGCGTGTGTGTGTCTACTAACCGCCCAGAGACCAGCCATATCTGGTACCATCATGTAGGGTAGCTTCCCGATGGAGTACACAAACGATGAATAGATCGATGTGCTTTTAGTGCTGCATGCAGCAAATAACCAAGCTGCTGCTGCTGCTGCCGATGCCTATGTTGCATGGTACCCCCAAAGGCATCATCCCGGTAAGAATGTTTTTCATCGGCTGGAGTAACGCCTTCAGGAAACCGGTAATTATCGTCCACATCTAATAGACACAGGTCATCCAAAGACTAGATACGTGTATGTTCCATACGCACAGGACGCTATTCTTAAAGCTGTTTACCAATCACCTCGGCGAAGCACGCGTGATGCTGTTCAAATGTGTGTGAAAACTTATGGGACTTAACTGCTAAGGTCATCAGTCCCTAAGCTTACACACTACTTAACCTAAATTATCCTAAGGACAAACACACACACCCATGCCCGAGGGAGGACTCGAACCTCCGCCGGGACCAGACGGCACGCGTGATAACGCAAGGCAGTTCCAGACATCTCAAAGACTGGTCGTTGTAGTGTTGCACGATGAAGAATTGCATCCATATAGTTGCACGTCAGCTCAACGCCACCGGCCAGAAGATCGCATTCGACAAGTACTTTTATGAATGATTTTTACACCAAGTAAAAGACATCGAACATTTCATAAATAATGTGATATGGACTGACGAATCTAGCGTCACTCGTGAAGGTATTTTCAACCACCACAACAGCTATTAATGGTCGAAACCCAACCCACATGTCACCGGTGAACTTGGCTTTCGGGAACGCTTTGGCATAAACTTGTGGGCTGCAATCGTGGAGGAGTGCTTTTGGGTTCTTACCTATTGCCAGACAAGTTGAATGGGCCCTGTATTTTACGTTTCTTTGCAATACTTCGCCTGGCGCATTAGAAAACGTTCCACCTGCTGGTGTTCAGTGACAGCTATGGTTTCAGCATGACGGTACACCGTCACACTTTGGAATGAATGTGCGTAACTATTTAAGTGAAGCGTTTCCAGGGAAATGGACTGGTCATGGAGGCCCGATGTTCTAGCTTCCACGTTTCCGCTCCTTAATCCAAAAGATTTCTATTTATGGGGAACTTAAAGGAACAAGTTTATATTACTCCACCCATGGATGTACACGATGTAATAGCTCACGAGCGAGCCGCTTCGGCAATGGTGGATTCAGATGTGTCGCGAAGAGTCCAGCAAAGTATGATCCAGCGAGTTATGAAGTGTCTGCAAATGCAACGTGGTCGCTTTGAACATCTTCTCTAAAGTGGAAGTTGCTCATACTTGTACGTACCGGCTCTGTAAAGATAAGCCTGGACGTCAAACGTACAGAATGGAACTATTGTGCGCAGCAAAATTTGCAAGCTAGTGTAGCCTACCTGTTGTGTTTTTTGTACCTCATTGGACACAACCGAACGAGGTGGCGCAGTGGTTAGCACACTGGACTCGCATTCTGAAGGACGACTGTTCAAACCCGCTGCTGGCCATCCTGATTTAGGCTTTCCGTGATTTTCCTAAATCACTTCAGGAAAATGTTGGGATGGCTCTTTGGAAAGAGCACGGCTGACTTCCTTCCCTAATCCGATGGGACCGATGACCTCGCTGTTTGGTCCCCTCCCCCAAATCAAACAACCAACCATTGGACACACACTATGTTATTGCCCCCAGTATTATTTTCTGCTGGCTTTACTTATGTCATATACGAAACGTAGTGGTCGTTTACGTCTGTAAGGAGTTCATGTCATATCTTAATGTTTAAATAAAGCTAAGAGTAACAGAAAGAAATACACAAGATTATGTATTGTGGAGGTGTAAGCTGGATACAATTCAATGCTTTAACTGAAACAAAAATCTTTGGCGTGAACGCGACTCGAATATCGGCGAGTGTGCATATCCGTTTCCCATGCAACTGAGTTCATGCTATCTGTTCTTGGTAACAGATTGCCAGAGCTTCGTTTTTTAAGTTGCATTTCTATTAAATCTATTGGTGGGATGAGGTTTTGCTACATACGCTTTTGCCTTAAACTGGAGAGAATTAAAAAACTTGCATTTGATGACGAATTCACAACTGCGTGACAAATTACCACATGCACATTAACCCCATCACACTAAGAAATATGCAGTGGAAAACAGCCCTTAAGTCCGAGAAACGACGGACAATAACAAAGAGTATGCAAACGCTTCGGAAGTGGCAGCGATAAAGAAACAAACATTGCAGTAATGCAAAGCACTTCCTCACCTTTTCCTACGTGACTTCACAACCTTTTTCTTTTTTTTTTTTTTTTTTTTTTACCGAAGTAGAATCTCAGCGTGATTTGTAACTAACTGAATTAGCACATTTCTTCCCATCAACGAACTGTTCAACTCTCCCTTCAGAATTCACTAAGACTTTCCTGAATTTTCCAATAAATTCAGTTTCCCTGAGTATTCCCCAGATTCCACGTTTTCCAGACAAGTCGTCACCCTATGTATGCGCCTGGAAGCTGCGCATGCGCCATTATGGGAGCAAACAGCCGCTGTCGCGTGTCCTGCGCCCCCTGCCGGAAACAGCACCAACGATTCTGCATACGAGTATACGTCACCAACGATTATAACGTCCGCAGCTGCGCTCGTGGCTAGAAAAGCAAATTTTTCTGGAGTATGTATGGGTTCTGCAGCTGCACTTAAGATCTTGCTTTATTTGTTATCATGTTGGTGCCACAGTGCACGATCTTCAGGCCACTTCTGCCATACACTTCTTGTTAAAGGGACAAATTTACAGTAAACAAGATTAAAATTATTAAAGTGACAACAATAATCAACTTCAACAATCAGCACATCGCAGGAGGGCCCGAAGATGGTTAACCATTGAGCCGAAGCCGACAGCAAATAAACAAATAAAGGATCGCTTTTAAATGCTGATGGTGTCCCCCGGTCTGTCTAAAGATGGATGTAGGAAGAACCACAAGTGGTTACTTCGTAGATGCTCTGCCATACAGCTTAAGTTATTTCTTTTCCTATCTGTTTGACTGCTACAGGTGCAGCACCGCAGGCCACGCTGAAATTAGAATCACAATCCCTCACATTGGTATCCTCCGTAGTGACAATGGGCTTAGCTCTCACTCTGATATAGTGTCAGGAAGAAAAAATTAAGACTAGGATCCTCGAGTTTTCATTCACTGTTGATCTTCAATTACACTAGCAATGCTCGGCCCTTGCCGACAGGCCGGCCGCTGGTGGCCGAGCGGTTCTGGCGCTACAGTCTGGAACCGCGCGACCGCTACGGTCGCAGGTTCGAATCCTGCCTCGGGCATTCATGTGTGTGTTGTCATTAGGTTAGTGATGTGTGTGTTGTCATTAGGTTAGTTAGGTTTAAGTAGTTCTAAGTTCTAGGGGACTTACGACCTCAGCAGTTGAGTCCCATAGTGCTCAGAGCCATTTGAACCATTTGAACCTTGCCGACGCATTCGGCTGTCCTAGGCGCGTTTTGTGCCTGTATTCGTCGCAACACGCTGACATCTCGAGTGACTGATTGTTAGAAAGTATCAGTCACATAGCATTAAATAAAAGGTGTGTGTGTGTGTTTTGACTGAAAAATTCTCAGAAGCGTTTTGCGGAAAATGATGAGCTGTTAGAAACACAGTTGCTGCTGTCCCAATCTTGAAAAAATTTAAAAACGCTGGATATGGAAGCGAAGTTAGTAAATTCCATTCTGAAACTCACAACACAGAGGTCAAACAGCACTTGTATCGTGTCGATAAATCCCAAATTCTCGATTCTGTTGGAGACGTTTTGAGCGAACAGCGGTCTAAAAAGGATTACGTTGAAGCCCCAGAATTATTTGCGATATCTCTTGTCGAGGCACAATCTCGTGGCGTATCTTTCTGTGCTCCAGGGCGTATCCAAAATGCACGGAGGAAGGTGAAAATTATTCGTTGCTTGAGAACGTTCATGTTCCGCTATGAATCTGAATTATGATCACAATAAAAGAATATAATTTGTGATTTTTATCTCTTCCTTACCACTATATATGTCTAAGTATCATTACACACCCCTTCTGATGCCATAAGAGCGTTTCAGTACTTTATAAATATAAAGTTGTCGATTTTAACATCTCCTGTCTTCTGTAGAGTCAAATCGGCCATCATTGATTCTGACTAGTATTGGGGATCAGATATGATATGTTCAAGGCATTGAATCGTGAAACAGGACAATCAGACAAAAATACTAAAAGTAAATCTACATCTACATCTACATCTATACTCCGCGAGCCACCTTACGGTGTGTGGCGGAGGGTACTTATTGTACCACTATCTGATCCCCCCTTCCCTGTTCCATTCACGAATTGTGCGTGGGAAGAACGACTGCTTGTAAGTCTCCGTATTTGCTCTAATTTCTCGGATCTTTTCGTTGTGATCATTACGCGAGATATATGTGGGCGGTAGTAATATGTTGCCCATCTCTTCCCGGAATGTGCTCTCTCGTAATTTCGATAATAAACCTCTCCGTATTGCGTAACGCCTTTCTTCAAGTGTCCGCCACTGGAGCTTGTTCAGCATCTCCGTAACGCTCTCGCGCTGACTAAATGTCCCCATGACGAATCGCGCTGCTTTTCGCTGGATCATGTCTATCTCTTCTATTAATCCAACCTGGTAAGGGTCCCATACTGATGAGCAATACTCAAGAATCGGACGAACAAGCGTTTTGTAAGCTACTTCTTTCGTCGATGAGTCACATTTTCTTAGAATTCTTCCTATGAATCTCAACCTGGCGCCTGCTTTTCCCACTATTTGTTTTATGTGATCATTCCACTTCAGATCGCTCCGGATAGTAACTCCTAAGTATTTTACGGTCGTTACCGCTTCCAATGATTTACCACCTATGGCATAATCGTACTGGAATGGATTTCTGCCCCTATGTATGCGCATTATATTACATTTATCTACGTTTAGGGAAAGCTGCCAGCTGTCGCACCATGCATTAATCCTCTGCAGGTCCTCCTGGAGTACGTACGAGTCTTCTGATGTTGCTACTTTCTTGTAGACAACCGTGTCATCTGCAAATAGCCTCACGGAGCTACCGATGTTGTCAACTAAGTCATTTATGTATATTGTAAACAATAAAGGTCCTATCACGCTTCCCTGCGGTACTCCCGAAATTACCTCTACATCTGCAGATTTTGAACCGTTAAGAATGACATGTTGTGTTCTTTCTTCTAGGAAATCCTGAATCCAATCACAAACCTGGTCCGATATTCCGTAAGCTCGTATTTTTTTCACTAAACGTAAGTGCGGAATCGTATCAAATGCCTTCCTGAAGTCCAGGAATACGGCATCAATCTGCTCGCCAGTGTCTACGGCACTGTGAATTTCTTGGGCAAATAGGGCGAGCTGAGTTTCACATGATCTCTGTTTGCGGAATCCATGTTGGTTATGATGAAGGAGATTTGTATTATCTAAGAACGTCATAATACGAGAACACAAAACATGTTCCATTATTCTACAACAGATTGACGTAAGCGAAATAGGCCTATAATTATTCGCATCTGATTTATGACCCTTCTTGAAAATGGGAACGACCTGCGCTTTCTTCCAGTCGCTAGGTACTTTACGTTCTTCCAGCGATCTACGATAAATTGCTGATAGAAAGGGGGCAAGTTCTTTAGCATAATCACTGTAGAATCTTAAGGGTATCTCGTCTGGTCCGGATGCTTTTCCGCTACTAAGTGATAGCAGTTGTTTTTCAATTCCGATATCGTTTATTTCAATATTTTCCATTTTGGCGTCCGTGCGACGGCTAAAGTCAGGGACCGTGTTACGATTTTCCGCAGTGAAGCAGTTTCGGGACACTGAATTCAGTATTTCTGCCTTTCTTCGGTCGTCCTCTGTTTCGGTGCCATCGTGGTCAACGAGTGACTGAATAGGGGATTTAGATCCGCTTACCGATTTTACATATGACCAAAACTTTTTAGGGTTCTTGTTTAGATTGTTTGCCAATGTTTTATGTTCGAATTCGTTGAATGCTTCTCTCACTGCTCTCTTTACGCTCTTTTTCGCTTCGTTCAGCTTTTCCTTATCAGCTATGATTCGACTACTCTTAAACCTATGATGAAGCTTTCTTTGTTTCCGTAGTACCTTTCGTACATGATTGTTATACCACGGTGGATCTTTCCCCTCGCTTTGGACCTTAGTCGGTACGAACTTATCTAAGGCGTACTGGACGATGTTTCTGAATTTTTTCCATTTTTGTTCCACATCCTCTTCCTCAGAAATGAACGTTTGATGGTGGTCACTCAGATATTCTGCGATTTGTGCCCTATCACTCTTGTTAAGCAAATATATTTTCCTTCCTTTCTTGGCATTTCTTATTACACTTGTAGTCATTGATGCAACCACTGACTTATAATCACTGATACCCTCTTCTACATTCACGGAGTCGAAAAGGTCCGGTCTATTTGTTGCTATGAGGTCTAAAACGTTAGCTTCACGAGTTGGTTCTCTAACTATCTGCTCGAAGTAATTCTCGGACAAGGCAGTCAGGATAATGTCACAAGAGTCTCTGTCCCTGGCTCCAGTTCTGATTGTGTGACTATCCCATTCTATACCTGGTAGATTGAAGTCTCCCCCTATTACAATAGTATGATCACGAAACTTCTTCACGACGTTCTGCAGGTTCTCTCTGAGGCGCTCAACTACTACGGTTGCTGATGCAGGTGGTCTATAGAAGCATCCGACTATCATATCTGACCCACCTTTGATACTTAACTTAACCCAGATTATTTCACATTCGCATTCGCTAATAACTTCACTGGATATTATTGAATTCTTTACTGCTATAAATACTCCTCCACCATTGGCGTTTATCCTATCCTTGCGGTATATATTCCATTCTGTGTCTAGGATTTCGTTACTGTTCACTTCCGGTTTTAACCAACTTTCCGTTCCTAATACTATATGCGCACTATTTCCTTCAATAAGAGATACTAATTCAGGAACCTTGCCCTGGATACTCCTGCAGTTTACCAATATTACGTTAACTTTTCCTGTTTTTGGTCTCTGAGGACGGACGTTCTTTATCAACGATGATAATGTCCTCTCTGGTAAGCCGTCAGGTATTTTATCGTTTCGCCCAAGGGGGGGTCCCTCTAACCTAAAAAACCCCCGTGTGCACGCCACACGTACTCTGCTACCCTAGCAGCTGCTTCCGGTGTGTAGTGCACGCCTAACCTGTCTAGGGGGGCCCTACAGTTCTCCACCCAATAACGGAGGTCGATGAATTTGCAACCATTATAGTCGCAGAGTCGTCTGAGCCTCTGGTTTAGACCCTCCACACGGCTCCAAACCAGAGGACCGCGGTCGACTCTGGGCACTATGCTGCAGATATTAAGCTCAGCTTGCACTCCGCGTGCGATGCTGGTTGTCTTCACCAAATCAGCCAGCCGCCGGAAGGAACCAAGGATGGCCTCAGAACCCAAGCGGCAGGCGTCATTCGTTCCGACATGTGCTACTATCTGCAGCCGGTCACACCCAGTGCGTTCAATAGCTGCCGGAAGGGCCTCCTCCACATTACGGACGAGACCCCCCGGCAAGCACACCGAGTGCACACTGGCATTCTTCCCCGACCTACCCGCTATTTTCCTGAGGGGCTCCATAACCCGCCTAACGTTGGAGCTCCCTATAACTAATAGGCCCGCCCTCTGTGACTGTCGGGACCTTGCCGGAGAATCGGCCACTGGCCCAACAGGCGAGGCATCCTGTGGTGGCTCGGAAACGATGTTATCACCACTAGGAAGCACCCCGTACCTGTTGGAAAGGGGTAAGGCAGCTGCCACGCGGCCAGATCCCACCTTCGGCTTTCGGCCAGGCACGCGCGAGCCCACCACTGTCCGCCATTCACCCTGGAGTGATGGCTCACCGGTAAGATGCTCACTGCCGGAAGACGCAGCGACATCAGGGGTTCCATGTGATTCCAAGGCCACCGAAGTAGGCATAGGTCTCACCACAGTTGCCCCAACGCCACTACGAGCCGACGCCTGCGCCTCGAGCTCGATGAGCCTAACAGACAAAGCCTCCACCTGCCCCCGAAGAGTGGCCAATTCTCCTTGCGTCCGCTCACAACAACCACAGTCCCTACACATGACTATGTTTACCCTACTCTATACGGTGACAAATTCCCAAGATAATCTTCTGATGAGCTACTCTGATAATCAAGAAACACTCACTGAAATACGAGACGCGAAAACTACGCTAGGTTTTCCCAGAAAAACTATTTAAAAGCTAAGCGCAGCAAATAAGTACAAAAACGCTTTATTAAAACAGTACTCGCTGCTGCTGGTGCTCTCGCTCTGGCTGTCACAAGACAACTGCTGATTCAAGTGACTAGTGGCTAACGGCCGCGAAACAAACAAAAGACGGTTTTAGGGCGCTTTCTGTTCTAAACGATCAAGAAAACACTAAGAAATCTAACACGAAAACTACGTAAAGTTTTATCAAGAACTGTTAGTTACTATGCAGAGCAGATAAACACAAATAGAATCCCTTCCTTAGTGGAAGGTCGTAAACAAAATGCAAAATAAACGCTTTATACAAACAGTACTCGCTGCTGCTGGTGCTCTCGCTCTGGCTGTCACAAGACAACTGCTGATTCAAGTGACTAGTGGCTAACGGCCGCGAAACAAACAAAAGACGGTTTTAGGGCGCTTTCTGTTCTAAACGATCAAGAAAACACTAAGAAATCTAACACGAAAACCACGTAAAGTTTTATCAAGAACTGTTAGTTACTATGCAGAGCAGATAAACACAAATAGAATCCCTTCCTTAGTGGAAGGTCGTAAACAAAATGCAAAATAAACGCTTTATACAAACAGTACTCGCTGCTGCTGGTGCTCTCGCTCTGGCTGTCACAAGACAAAAGTATTCCGTTAGGAATCAGTCAAAAACCTGAAATTATCGGTAACGGGATTGAACAGTTTGTTTCTAATAAAACAAGACCAGGTGTGGTTTGAGTTACATGTTCAAAGTATCCTTCGCAATTATATGGTAACAAAGATTTAGTCAGTGCTCTACACATAGTTACACCAAAATTTGTAAATGTGGGATGTCAGTTTCATGGAAGATTACAATAAACTATATATAAAAAACAAGAAACAGAAGCAGTACGCGCTTCAGGTTGAGGACATGAAACGAGACTTTATGAAATAAAAAGAATATTTAAGGAAATACGTGATTTACACGTCCTACTTGTCTCACAAACGTTGTATATGACAAAGTTATAGGTTCGACTATAAAGTTAATGCACCAATGTTGATAATAAAGTTGAGAGTAATTTAGTTAGTAGTAAATCAGTTTAATATATACAAAAAATTAGATATAAGGAAATAGATAAGTTTTTAATATGATTTTTCGTATTTTTCCTAATGTAGAAGTAGAGGAGCAGCCCAATCACTTTTCTTGAAATGAGGAAATTACACGCTTCGTACAATGAAACCAAGAGTTGGGACAGCAGGCCAGAAAAAATCAAACTTACAAATTAGAGCCACCCTAGCGCAGCAGCCCTTTGTCCATATTCTTTTGTCCCTGGTCGGCCCGAATAATGTGGCGCAGGTGGGACACTAAACGTGTACTAGGAAGGATAGCGGTTCAGATCACGTCTGGCCATCCAAGTTTGGATTTACTGCCATTTCCCTAAGCTCTTAAAGTGAATGCGAAGACAATTCCCTTGAAATTGTCACGTCCGAGTCCCTTCCTCAGTCTGAGCTTGCACCCTGTCTCTAGTTACTTCGTCAGAGGCGGGACGTTACAGCCGCATCTGCCTTCCTATCCGTAAACAGACACTCTTCTTTTTCTGGTGTACTTGTCCTGCATCGGCGCATGGTTGGCATTCTCATTAGCGAATTTGGCATGGTTATCCCCCGCGTCGGAAAGAGTGTACCCCGACTGTGCGTGTGCAGTATTATTAATGTGGATGTAGGTGAAAGTTTATAAATGTTTGTGAATCGTGTAAATGCGGAGGAAGTTCACCTAATGGGATGTGGGAAACCGCCTAAGAACAGCATCGAGGCGGCCGGCACACTTTCTTAATCTGGCTGGCAGTTTCGATTCAACGGCGGTGTAACTTCCCATCTAGAAAGCAGCGCTTTAACACGCATGGCTGTCCGAACGTGTTAGCCATAAGGACACGGCTAGTATTATACAGGGTGTGTCACCTAACGTTACCGCTGGATATATTTCGTAAACCACATCAAATACTGACGAACCGATTCCACAGACCGAACGTGAGGAGAGGGGCTAGTGTAATTGTTTAATACAAACCATACAAAAATGCACGGCCGGCCGCGGTGGTCTAGCGGTTCTGGCGCTGCAGTCCGGAACCGCGGGACTGCTACGGTCGCAGGTTCGAATCCTGCCTCGGGCATGGGTGTGTGTGATGTCCTTAGGTTAGTTAGGTTTAAGTAGTTCTAAGTTCTAGGGTACTTACGACCTAAGATGTTGAGTCCCATAGTGCTCAGAGCCATTTGAACCATTTTTTTTTTTTTTTTGAAAAATGCACGGAAGTATGTTTTTTAACACAAACCTACGTTTTTTTAAATGGAACCACATTAGTTTTGTTAGCACATCTGAACATATAAACAAATACGTAATCAGTGCCGTTTGTTGCATTGTTAAATGTTAATTGCTTCCGGAGATATTGTAACCTAAAGTTGACGCTTGAAACCTCCGACGTTCAGTTGCGTGTTGTAACAAACACGGGCCACGGTCGGCGAGCAGCATCTGCAGGGACATGTTTACGATGACGACCGTGTTTACGAGTGTGGCTGTAGTGCACTGTTGTGGTTTGGTCTAGCTGCCGCAGTGGCTGCATGTAGTGCTTGCTGCTATTGTTATTCTGCATTAGTCTCCGCACGCAGACCAACTGTAGTACACCGTGATACCAGACGTCTGTGACAGTGTAGTGTTGTAGGAACTGTGACCATGGTGTATTCGAACCCTGAAAAGGCGGAGATGATACTCAT
This sequence comes from Schistocerca piceifrons, assembly GCF_021461385.2. NCBI lineage: Eukaryota > Metazoa > Arthropoda > Insecta > Orthoptera > Acrididae > Schistocerca > Schistocerca piceifrons. Next base: position 681,889,838 of record NC_060149.1, on the reverse strand, counting down.
CTATGGCGAGTGTCGACGAAATGCAGCTGAAGCCTGCAGGGTGTATGCAGAACGGTATCCGGACAGAGAGCATCCAACGTGCCGCACATTGCAGAACATCTACCGCCAACTGTATGCAACAGGTATGGTCGTAGCACGCAAACGGGTCCGTAACAGGCCCGTCACAGGAGAAGCGGGTGCAGTTGGTGTGTTAGCTGCTGTTGCCATGAACCCACACATGAGTACACGGGACATTGCGAGAGCCGGTGGACTGAGTCAAAGTAGTGTCATGCGCATACTGCATCGTCACGGCTTTCACCCGTTTCATTGCTACATCAGCAATTACATGGTGATGACTTTAATCATCGAGTGCAATTCTGTCAATGAGCATTAACAGAGAATGCGTTGCAGTTCTACCTGTTTACCGATGAAGCGGGTTTCACAAACCACGGGGCAGTGAATCTACGGAACATGCATTACTGGTCCGTGGACAATCCTCGCTGGCTCAGACAGGTAGAGCGACAGCGACCGTGGACTGTAAATGAATGGTGCGGAATCATTGGCGACCACCTCATTGGTCCTCACTTCATTGCAGGAGCCCAAACAGCTGCAACATACATCGCGTTTCTACAGAATGATCTGCCAACGTTGCTCGAAAATGTCCCACTGGAACCGCGTCGACGTATGTGGTATCAGCATGATGGTGCACCTGCACATTCCGCAATTAACACTAGGCTGACCCTTGACAGGATGTTCGACGGGCGTTTCATAGGACGTGGAGGACGCATAAATTGGCCAGCCCGTTCTCCTGATCCTTACACCTCTGGACTTCTTTCTGTGGGGTACGTTAAAGAAGAATGTGTACCGTGAAGTACCTACAACCCCAGAGGATATGAAACAACGTATTGTGGCAGCCTGCGGCGGCATTACTCCAGTTGTACTGCGGCGTGTACGACATTCATTACGCCAGAGATTGCAATTGTGTGCAGCAAATGATGGCCACCACAATGAACATCTATTGGCCTGACATGTCGGGACACACTCTATTCCACTCCGTAATTGAAAACGGAAACCACGTGTGTACGTGTACCTCACCTCTCATGGTAATGTACATGTGCGTCAGTGAAAAAGACCAATAAAAAGGTGTTAGCATGTGGACGTAATGTGCTGTTCCAGTCTCTTCTGTACCTAAGGTCCATCACCGTTCCCTTTGGATCCCTACGTAATTCGGTGCTCTCCGATACACACCATCGAACAGCGGAGGAGTGGTACTCAAGCGTCAAATTTAGGTTACAATATCTCCAGATGTAATTAACATTTTACAATGCAACAAACGGCACTGATTAAGTATTTGCTTATATGTTCAGATGTGCTAACAAAACTAACGGGGTTTCATTTAAAAAAACGTAGGTTTGCGTTAAAAAACATACTTCCGTGCATTTTTTCTATGGTTTGTATTAACCAATTACATTAGCCCCTCTCCTCACGTTCGGTCTGTGGAATCGATTCGTCAGTATTTGATGTGGTTTACGAAATGTATCCAGCGGTAATGTTAGGTGACTCATCCTGTATAATCCAGAGAATGTGTCGGACAGAACCTGTAGTTCGCCCCTGTACCATGTAGGCGAATAATGTAGTAGTCACAATACACTGCCTCGTAAGTTTCAAACAAAACTTTTCCGTACATTTGTTGATAAACGATTTTCTTCTTACTTTTACACTGTGAATGCCATTGACAAATATTTTCAATGTTGTCATTATTATCTTCAGTCTGAAGACGTTTGATGCACCTCTGCACAATGGTCGATACCGTGTGAACTTCATCTCTGCATGACTATTGCAACCTATATCCATTTAACCCTGCTTATTGTACTCAAGGCTGGGTCTCCCTCTACAGTTTTAATCCCCCATACTTTCCTGCATTACCAAATTAACTATCCCTTGAGTTCTCAGGATGAGTCCTATGAACCGATCTCTTCTTTTAGTCAGGTTTTCCCATAAATTTATTTTCTCCCAAATCCTATTAGGTAACTCACCATTAGTTATCTGATCTATCTATCTAAATTTCAGCATTCTTCAGTAGTAACGTATTTCAATAGCTTCTGTTCTCTTGTAGTGTGAACGGTTTATCGTCCACGTTTCTTTTCCATACAACGCTACACTCCAGACAGACACCTTCCAAATATTTAAATTTATTTTTAAAGGAGTGAATACTCGCCGTTGACTGTAGAAATTAGTTATTTCATAAATAAAATTTCGGCCCTTGGGCCATTTTCAAGCGGTACTGCAAAAGATTTCGCTTCAGCCCATTTCAGACTTTACAGTCCTCCGGCATGTATAAATGTCAATACGCGTCATCGTCAAAAAACAGATAGAAAATGACCCAAAGGCCGAAATTGCAATTTTGAAATAAAGAATTTCTACAGTCAATGGTGAATACGACGTCCTTTAAAAAAATCTGTATGACTGTGACCCTGAGCATGAGAAATTAATCATTTTAATTTATGTTCGATATTAAAAGATTATCTTTTTCAGAAATTCCATTGTCACTATTGCCAGACCGCAGATTATTTCCTCTGTGCCTAAGCCATCTTCATTATTTTACTACGCAAATAACACAGTTAATCTACTACGTTCATTTACCCTAGCATAGCCCGATATAATACGACCACATTCCTTTACCCTTGTTTCATTTTTGTTGATGTTCATCTACACCCTGCATATGAGGTGTGTTACAAAATTAACGATATTGTTTGTTTTTTGGAAATAATTTTACATATTCGCCAGATCAATGTTACAGCCTTCAAAATAAAAAAATGTTCAAATGGCTCTGAGCACTATGGGACTTAACTTCTGAGGTCATCAGTCCCCTAGAACTTAGAACTACTTAAACCTAACTAACCTAAGGACATCACACACACCCATGCCCGGGGCAGGATTCGAACCTGCGACCGTAGCAGTCGCGCTGTTCCAGACTATAGCGCCTAGAACCTCTCGGCCACACCGGCAGGCCCTTCAAAATAGTCCCGTTTCATGTCATACACTTAAGCTTGAGCTCCTTCCAATCCCAGAAACAGTTCTGGAACTCGGCCTTTGCAATAGTTTTTAGCTCTCCAGGGATGCATTTTTAATCTCATCTATGCTATCAAAACAACGAACATTTAAGATTTTCTTTATTTTTAGGAACAGAAAAGTCACATGGCACCATATCTGGCGAATATGGAGGATGGGGCATGATTTTAGTATTGTTTATGGCAAGCAATGAAGAATGAGCAGGTGTATTATCGTAATAGAAGAACTGTGAAGTCTTTCGCCACAGAACTGGGCATTTCTATTTTCTTTCTGATTACTGCATACCAATAGTATTGAACTTGTAGTCCGCAGCTCGTGGTCGTGCGGTAGCGTTCTCGCTTCTCACGCCCGGGTTCGATTCCCGGCGGGGTCAGGGATTTTCTCTGTTTCGTGATGACTGGGTTTTGTGTGCTGTCCTTTGGTTAGTTAGGTTTAAGTAGTTCTAAGTTCTAGGGAACTGATGACCATAGACGTTAAGTCCCATAGTGCTCAGAGCCATTTGAACCATTTTTTTTTTTGAACTTGTAAATAACGTGAGGTATTTTTTTAAGCTCCGATCGATCGCGACATTAAAACCATAGTGAAAATCCGATGAACGCAGAAGTGTCGCACAATATCTCTAGTAAGACCGTCGATCGTGTCACGTCGCACTTTTCAATTGTGAGCGGGCAGTGAGCGCGCTGAGATGGTTGGAATGATAGTCTCCAGCTAATTGTGAAGTGCCTGCTGAGGGGTTCTGCCTGATTTCAAGCAGCGGAAAAAAAAGAACGGAATAACAATACCGTGGGCGGAGCTTGTGTAGTACGCATTTCTGCCTCAGGCATGTACAGCGCAACTCACTGCCAGTTCAGTGCCGCCAGTGTTGGCGACCTGGCTCTTGTCTTGTTCATTTGTAATGATTGTTTTCTCTAGCCCTGTTTTATTCTTCCTTCGTTTTTTTATGATGACAAGTTTAAGTGAACAACGCGCAGTTGTGAAATTTTGTTTTCTAATCGGTAAAAATTTGCTGAAACTGTTTTAATGTTGAAAACAGCTTATCAAGATGAAGCTATAAGAAAAACTCAAGACGTTTGCCCGATTTAAAAATGGCGATATGTCTATTGATGACAAACCTCGTTCTGGAGGCCACCAACTGCCCGAATAGACGAAAATATTGAAAAAATTCGAGAGATTGTGCTCACAGACCGTCGATAGGCAATTGATCAACTGTCAGAGATTAGTGGGTTATCTTGGATATGTGGCAGACAGGAGACTGGTTGTTCTACCACGACAACTCATCTGCACACACAGCCATCTCTGTTAGTTTTTGGCAAAAAATGGCATGGTTCCACTGCCCCAAGCACCTTACTCGCCTGGCCTGACTCCGTGCAACTTTTTCTTATTTCCACGCATCGAAAGGGGCATGAAAGGACACTAATTTGACAACATTGCAGAAGTCAAGGAAAAAAGCGAGGGAGGAGCTGTCAGCTATTTTTAAAGATGACTACAAAAAATGTGTCGAACAGTGGAAGCACCCGTGGGACAAATGTGTTAGTTTTAATGGAAGGTATTTTGAGGGGGATAAGGTTGTTTCGTAAACAATTCGAAAATATACAGCTTTTAACAAATGATTCCGGTTTTTTTAGTAATTCCTCGTAACTGTCATGCGTTTCCTTCTCCATTACAATGCTTGGCCGCACACTGCATGTGCAACAACAGCGCTCCTGCAGCGTTTCCGACGGGGTATTGTTTAATCGCCCACCATACAGTCGAGACTTCGGTCCGTCTGATTTTCACCTCTTTGTCCACATGTACCGCTGGCTATGAGGACAGCATTTTGGTAGAGACAACGAATTGCAGTCCAGTGAAGGGAACTGGTGAAAAATAAAGTCCATTTATGATGAGAGTATTGGCAAGTTGGTTCAAATGGCTCTGAGCACTATGTGACTTAACTTCTGAGGCCATCAGTCCCCTAGAATTTAGAACTACTTAAACCTAACTAACCTAACGACATCACACACATCCATGCTCGAGGCAGCGCCTAGAACCGCTCGGCCACATCGCCCGGCGGCAAGTTGGTACCACGCTACGACATACGTCGAAGTCGGAGGGGCTACTACGTAGAGAAGCATCTGGAAGAGTATCTAATTGTTACAAATAAAACATTTTTAATTTACACAGTGATTTCCATGTTGCGGCCAATCAGCGCTTGAAGAAAACGAGCTCTCGAAGTACTCCTTATTGATCATTCAACTTTGTGGCAAGAACACGTGGTACATCAAGCCGTTAAAATTGAAGAACATAGACTTCAAATTTGACCGTACTTGTTGGCCTTTTTTCGATTTTGCCTACCCACAGTGTTTCCACTGGGATGACTGTTTAGTTGTTTAGTATCCAACAGTGATTCAGGTTCCCCGCCGAACGCGGGCATCAAGTAGGCAAGGTCAGTGGCATAGAAGTGCTTGTAAACACCGCGGCTTCGCACTTGTGCTGCATTTCTTGCTATTCTCTGAAGCCTTTGATAAGCACCCTTGATAGTAGAGTGATTACCTTGCCTGTGTTTACGGATCGCTCTGTGGACTGTTTGGACGCGCTGACGATGACTTTCGCTACACTCTGGCATTTACTTCTAGTTAGCCAATCACTTTGTGAATTCCATCGTCATCAGCGACAGGAACCCTCTATACGTCCCGCCAGTCTCTGTATCATCTGCAATGCGCTTGATCATAAACTGAGTTCTACTTAGGCAGAGCAGGATAGAAAAAATTGAGCCTGAGATTCAACGTTCATATCTCTAAACCCATGTTTCATCACCTGTTATAAGACGTTTCGGTAGTTTTGCATCGTTGTTGAATTCATGTAGCGACCATTGGACAACTTGCATTCGTCGCTGTTCTTACTTGGAATTAAACAATTTTTGAGCAAATTTTCCCTTAACACGTTTCGTGCCCAAAACTCCGAAAATATTCATGGCATGAGCCGGTCAATATGTTAACATAATGAGCGACTTCTCTGACTGTGATCCAGCGATCGTTCATGACCATTTCTTTCACTTTTTCCATGATTTCATCAGCTGATGATGTACTGCGACGTCCAATGCTTTCGTCATCCTCAGCACCTTTATACTACTCGTTTATACTACTCGTAAATCTTTGTTTGACTCAAAGCAGACTTATCGAAAGCAATATTTAACGTTTCTAAAGCTTTACTACACTTTAAGCTGATATTACAGCAGAATGTAATACAAATTCCCTGATTCATCTTTATGCAATTATTTATAATCGCCAATACTACGAAAAACATATAATCTTATTCATGGGTGGCAACAGGCTAACATAATACAGACAGTTTTTAGACATTTTTACCAACATAGCAACGAAGAAATCGCTCGAATTTGATTAATCCATTATGGACAATTACAAAATTACAGTTAAATTTCTAACGCACTTCGCATTCACCACATTTGTCAGGAAAGCAAGAAGCGGTACATAATGTAATTTAGATGGTGTCCCAGAGCTATTTCTGAACGAAATCTCATTATGAAATATTTTTAAAAATGTAGTTTTTTGTTACTCGTGGTGCTTTACCTTTTACTGGTGTCTTCTTGATCCGTGAGTCCCATCATTTCTTTAGCCCATTGAGGGACCGTCGAAATCTCTTCATCTAATGAACTCCCCTCGTCATAGTCCAGCCCTGAAGGAATAGGGCGAGGCCATGTGGATCGTCTAGCTCGAGCGTGCCTGCGACACCACAAACACTTCAATTTATATTCGATGTATAAAAGATTCTCTTTCTGAGACATTCCTTTCTTCTCTGGCTGCTCAATATCTGTGACTCAACAATCTCCTATTATCTATATTTCTTTCTTCGTTCTAGCCAGGTCTAGAGGAACGGAAACCATTGTGAAACTATGCAATCACCGAAAACCGAAGCTAACGCTAGTCTTAATCTGTAGATGATATACTACTTAAAGAAATTCTTTTTCTCTTCCAGATAAACGTACCAGTACGCTAGTATCTAATTGTTAGGTTTCACTGCGCGATCGTAAGTAACGGCAGAAAGACTGGGACAGAATTTCCACTTGGTGTAAAGGATGGTAGCTCTCTTTATACATGGATAACTGATAAACAAAAAAAGAGAAAGGAACTCGATAGTATCCGATTTTATGATTAGTGTCGAACATTTGCAGCATCTCACACAGTTTAAATATTTACTAATCATACTAAGAAGTGATATGATATGGGATGAATTCAAAGTCTGCTTGTGGGAAGAATTATGGAGAAGTATAGTGGACCTATAAAGGAAACCACATGCAAGATGCTAGTACGATCAGTTCTGGAGTAATATTCAACCATTTAGATTCCTTATCAAATAAACATGCCAACAGACATCGACTTAATTCTAAGGCGCGCTGCTAGCAACGTAAAAAGTCACAATGATACTCGGCGAACTTAAATGGGACTCTTTCGAAAAAGGCAACATAGTCCCACATATCCTTTAGTGCCAAATTTAGATTACTTGTATTGGAGTGTCAGGCATTCTTCTCCCACACCGAATAGGTCGCTTAGGCATTACGAGAGAGAGATTAGGGCATATACAGGGGCACATAAGAAGCCCGTTTTACCTCTCCAGGTAGACGAGTGGAATAGGACAAAAATCGCCATTATCTGTACGAAGCGCTCTCCTTACGCTCTGAATATTAGCTTGCAGAATACGTAATATGAGAACGGGAACATTAAAACGGGGTGACGTTGATGCTGTTACCCAAGTCCCTATTCTCTTCTCTCCAGACTTTCAATATGGTGAGTGCTCTCAGATCTGTTATTATACCCTGAAGGTAATGGCAACATTGACGCAATAATACTTGTTCCCCTCCACTATTTTGCCGAAACTGAAGATGGCAGACAAAGTACAAGAGTTCTCACATCGGTAATGGTGCGCGAAAGTTCCCAGATTTTAATCCCAGAGAGTTCATAAAGTTTCGTTATTTTGAAGTAATTATTTTTTACGTGGCCGAGGTGGTGGGTAAAATAGTTGAAATGTCGTCACGACTTCCATTGTGCCCTGATGATTCTGAGTTCGAATATTAGAGAGCGTATATCCTTTGCATTAAACTGAGATTCGTTTTCGGCGAAGATGGTGGGATAGCTCAAGTGTTTTCATATCCAAGTTACCGTCCTGAAGATTCTGAATTGGAGTAACCGAGGGGGTAATTTTTATATTATCTTTGTTTATTAGAAACCTCTTCAACAAGCTATAATATGATGTATGTATATGAGAACTATAGCTCGGTGTTAGGCCATGTACTCAGTTAATAATAATAATAATAATAATAATAATAATAATTGTGGTAGTAGTAATAGTAGTATCAGATCCCTTCACCATATGAGCTATAATTACATCTTTTCTCCAATAAGTGAGTACAGCGAAGGTGATGGATGATAGAGTCTGCATAAGTTTTTTCTTTACTAAATAAGAGCAAGGAAATATGATAACGAGAACTATTGTATTATTTCTAAAAACAAACGCTTCAGATTTCGTATATGAACAGTCCGTGATACTATATATGTATATATATATATATATATATATACATATATATATATATATATATATATATATATATATATATATATACAATAACAAGTTACTTATATTCATAACAATTTTGTTGTTCAGGAAGCACAGTCAGCATTAATATGTATTTTATACAAAAAAGATCCAGAATTTAACACAGCATTTTCTTCTCATTTGGCATTTGAGGAAAGAGTTATATAAGTACATTAAACGAAACAAGCGTCCCTCTCTCCTATGTGTCGATCGAGTAGCAGGAAATTCAAAAACGAAAAGAATTATTCACTAACAAAACTCTCATAAAAAAGTTTCATCCTTCCTTTATTTTCAATACTACCAGAAATTAAACCGATGTGTTATTCTATGACATAATTTTCATATTATCTGTAGCATCCAAACACCAAGTACAAGTTAGAGATAGAACAGGCTCCGCCGTCAAATGTACAGTGATCCTCGTTCCATTTTACGATCAAGAAGACAGCTCCATTCTAACTAGACCAGGTGCTCTCCACAGAGTCGTAAGAAGCATTTTATTTGATACTTTGGCAGATTCTTGCGATATGTAGCTGTAGCCAGCCCAAATTAATACTGCTCATCAAGTATTACGCGAGGCCCAGTGTCGACCAAACACATAGATTTGTTTCCCAGCACAAACAAAAGGATTTTTAAAGCGGAATTTTACATACCCATTCGATAGATTGGTCGGAAATTAGTCTAGTGTTATATTCCTTATCTCAGTCTGTATTAGCAGGGACACAGAAACACGAGGAATAACTAGTAATCCAACAGCGACTGAGCTGTGCTGCTGCATGGCGGTTGCAGCCACCGCGGGCTAGGATGGTGCTGTCGCTGCTGGAGTACTGTTTTTTTTTTAGGATCCCTCCGAATGGGCACGTAAAATGCCGTTTAAAACCATTTTATCATAACAGGAAACAAATCGACGTGTTTCCGTTGACACTGGGCGCCACATGAAAGATATGACGTGCAGTATTTGTTTGGGCTGATTCCAGTGAAGCATCGCAAAAATGAAATTGCAGATATCTGCCGAAACACAAGAGAAAATACGCCTGATGACTCTTAGCAGTGATAATCTGTGCAAAAGAGTTACAGAGTCACTTTTTAGAAACACTGTTATTCCCCCCCCCCCCCAATTACGACACAGAAGCGTGAAATATGCCACAAAGATGCCTACAACCTTCCTCTGTAACGGAGGAGAAGCATGGCGCCCTGCGGAGTTATCCACGGGCACGACGAAACTTCGAACACAAAGGTGACAAGACATGAGGAAAACGGGTAGGCGTCAGATGTTCCCATGAAAAGTAAGGTGCGTTAACGATATTACATTGGCACCAAATTTCACCCTGCGCTGGAGGTCGGAACCATGACATCCAGCGTTCGAGCCATGCAGTTTACTTATTGGTGACTAAGAAAAACGTTTCAGACGCACTACCGTTCAGAAGAGACAAGAAAAGACCTCAGGAGGTGGCATAAAGGGCGCCAATGAAACCAGCCTTTCCCTTGGGGCGTTCATTTACACACATTCCGCTGTGGAAAATGACAGTTGGCAGTGAGATTAGCAACGACGTTCTTGGCAACCTGTGCCACTGGCTACACCTTCCAGACGATTCAACGGTTCTCTAAGGATATTGTGGGGCTGGAACCTCACTGAATGTGGTCCGGACCCGTTGGAGTATAGTGCGACCGCAATTTTAACTGGGTTATACAGAGTGGAACCACTACTACGAAAATTGAAAGGATGTTTACAGTATATCAGTCCTTATGTTTCGCGCCCTCCTGTGGCGTTGATCTCAGGGGGTGCAATATTCACGCAAGTGTGAATAAAACGACCGTGGGTCCGTCTAAGACACTCTTAGTGGCACCCGCTCAGATTTCTGGAGCACTTTAAGAACGTACCTATACACAGACAACCCATGACCAACTCACAGGTGCCTGCAAGGAGGCAGCCCCTTCAAACCTTTATGCTGAATGGCACTACACTGCTGCTCTAGCAACTGCTTACAGGCATCTGAAGGTCGTCAAAGGGCTGTCTTCACACAGGCGCTTAGGAATCGGTCAAGGGTTGTCTCTGTACAGATACAGTTTTGAAGTGGTCGACAAAGGTGTGGAAATGGTACTGAGGATGTTGCTGATCTGAGGGATGTTAGAGGGATCCTTTTACCATTTTATTTATGTATGTATCCAGCCACGTAGCACCCCCCCCCCCAACCACCAATGATCACGCCACAAGTGGGCGTGAAACAGGGGAGCTGGAAAAGTATAAAGCCCCGTTGCTGCTTTTGATATCATTCGTACTTCGTCGAATGGTTTGAGCGGTACCTAGTGTTTCCACCCTGTACTCTAAAGCAAAAATTGCGGTCACACTACAATCCAAAATAGTTAGATCACCAACAATGGGACTGCATCCCAGTGAAGTCGTTTGCAGGGTATCAGCAGTGGCAAAGGTCGTCAAGAACGTCGTTCTGTTACACATCACACTGCAAACTGTCATTTTCGACTGCGAAATGTGTGCGAACGAATCTCCATAGAGAAGGGGTGATTTCATTGACAGCCTTTATGCCACCTTTTGTGAGCTTGTCGTGTCGATCCTGACGAGAAGTGTGTCTGAAATGTTGTCCTCTGCCACCCACAAAAAAATTGCATGATTTTAACGCTCAACCTCGCGGTTTCGACCTCAATTGCGAAAGTGTCAAGACAGTGGGCAAAGTCCATGGTGTCCGCAGCTCGTGGTCGTGCGGTAGCGTTCTCGCTTCCCACGCCCGGGTTCCCGGGTTCGATTCCCGGCGGGGTCAGGGATTTTCTCTACCTCGTGATGACTGGGTGTTGTGTGATGTCCTTAGGTTAGTTAGGTTTAGGTAGTTCTAAGTTCTAGGGGACTGATGACCATAGTGCTCAGAGCCAAAGTCCATGGTGGTGCTGGGCAGAACTGTGGTGGAATTTGGTGCCAACGTGACATCATTATCCCGCCTTACACCTTTCATGGACTTCTGACCCCTAGCGCAATTTTTTTTCCCGCATGTGTCGATACCCTGCTGTTTAAAGAATCACCGAGCCAGAGAGTGACGTTCAAATGGTTCAAATGGCTCTGAGCACTATGGGACTTAACATCTATGGTCATCAAGTCCCCTAGAACTTAGAACTACTTAAACCTAACTAACCTAAGGACATCATACAACACCCAGTCATCACGAGGCAGAGAAAATCCCTGACCCCGCTGGGAATCGAACCCGGGAACCCGGGCGTGGGACGCGAGAACGCTACCGCAGGACCACGAGCTGCGGACAAGAGTGACGTCGTAGGGCGCCAAACTTATGCACCATTACAGTGGAAGGTTGTAGGCACCTGATCAAATTTGAAACTTCTGCATCGCATTGGGGAAATGACGGGGTTTCAAAGAAACGACCCTTTAATTCTTTTGCGCAGTGCATCCTATGGGGCCAAACTGCTGAGGTCATCGGTTCCTAGGCTTACACACTACTTAATCTGACTTAAACTGACTTACGCTAAGAACAACATACACACCCGTGCCCGAGGGAGAAGTCGAACCTCCGACGGGGGGAGCCGTGCGAACAGTGGCAACGCGCCTTAAACCGCGCAGTGTATAATCAATGCCCACATACGCAAAACACACACACACACATTATTTACATAGTAAAAGAGCTGTAGCAAAATAAATATATACACTATATACTACACTACGTGCCATTAAAATTGCTACACCAAGAACAAATGCAGATGATAACCGGGTATTCATTGGCCAAATATATTATACTAGAACTGACATGTGATTACATTTTCACGCAGTTTGGGTGCATAGATCCTGAGAAATCAGTACCCAGAACAACCACCTCTGGCCGTAATAACGGCCTTGATACGCCTGGTCATTGGGTGAAACAGAGCTTGGATGGCGTGTACAGGTACAGCTGCCCATGCAGCTTCAACACGATACCAGAGTTCATCAAGAGTAGTGACTGGCGTATTGTGACGAGCCAGTTGCTCGGTCACCATTGACTAGACGTTTTCAATTGGTGAGAGATCTGGAGAATGTGCTGGCAAGGGCAGCAGTCGAACTTTTTCTGTATCCAGAAAGACCCGTACAGGACCTGAAACATGCGGTCGTGCATTATCCTGCTGAAATGTAGGGTTTCGCAGGGATCGAATGAAGGGTAGAGCCACGGGTCGTAACACATCTGAAATGTAACGTCCACTGTTCAAAGTGACATCAATGCGAACAAGAGGTGACCGAGACGTGTAGCCAATGGCACCCCATACCATCACGCCGGGTGATACGCCAGTATGGCGATGACGAATACACGCGTCCAATATGCGTTGACCGCGATGTCGCCAAACACGGATGCGACCATCATGATGCTGTAAGCAGAACCTGGATTCATCCGAAAAAATGACGTTTTGCCATTCGTGCACCCAGGTTCGTCGATGAGTACACCATCACAGGCGCTCCTGTCTGTGACGCAGCGTCAAGGGTAACCGCAGCCATGGTCTCCGAGCTGGTAGTTCATGCTGCTGCAAACGTCGTCGAACTGTTCGTGCAGATCGGCTACAGCCATGTAGATAAGATACCTGTCATCTCGAGTGCTAGTAATACGAGACCGTTGGGATCTAGCACGGCGTTCCGTATTACCCTCCTGAACCCACCGATTCCATATTCTGCTAACAGTCATTGGATCTCTACCAACACGAGCAGCAATGTCGTGATACGATAAACCGCAATCGCGATAGGCTACAATCCGACCTTTATCAAAGTCGGAAACGTGATGGTACGCATTTATCTACCTTACGCGAGGCACCACAACAACGTTTCACCAGGTAACGCCGGTGAACTGCTGTTTGTGTATGAGAAATCGGTTGAAAACTTTCCTCATGTCAGCACGTTGTAGGTGTCACCACCGGCGTCAACCTTGTGTGAATGCTCTGAAAACCTAATCATTTGCATATCACAGCATCGTCTTACTGTCGGTTAAATGTCGCATCTGTAGCACGTCATCTTCGTGGTGTAGCAATTTTAATGGTCAGTAGTGTATACATACACAACGTTGTCCTATTTATTTAATGTCTTTTTACTAGTCTTTATTTTTTATTGCGAATATGAAATATTATGGGGGTATATGGATGGTATGCTGCACCAAAGAATGGAATTCTGGGTGAACGTAAAATTGTTTAGTGTTTCCCCGGCAAGCACAGAGCCGAGCGAAGACAGCCCTGAATGCATTGTCTCTACTGGAATCTAAACCAGGAAGGAAACCCAATGCTGCAAACAGCGAGGTACACCACTGGGGCATTGCCATACAGCACTCAGCTGGAGAGCACGGAGTATGACTGCAACAGAATTATCTCGTTACAACGTCACTCTGACAGTGCTGCAAGGTGAAGTAAGACAAGGTAACGCAAATACGAGAGCGCCTCCAATGTATCCAGACGTTGCACAAAGTGCCAAGCTGAAGATCCGAAAGCAACATCTCAGGCACGGTGGTGGGATATAGAGCGCTGACAAGCCTAGAAAAAGGGGCCAAATTAGCTCATTGTCACTGCTTGGTATCGTCATAGGCATCAGTTAATCAGTATAAGTACTTGGATTTCAGAAGCACAGGATCAATCGGTATGACAGTCTTGATAAGTTACACTGAATTCCCACCGAGGTTTTCTCTAATTTTCGGATTTCACTTCCTTGAAAAACGTCACGCTAAAATCGATGTTTTGCGGTATACAATTGAACTTGGTGGAATTTTGTTCTGCTGGGACCAACTGCAAGTAAGGCAATGCCACAATGTGCACCGATCATGAAGGTGTTACCAACTGAATTGCGAACACGTTCGCTAAAGATTAGTACGCGTTAAAAGATACCATCAGGTTAGGTTGGGTTACTGTAGGTATCGATTTACCACAAGAAGTATTGCATGTTGTAGAACAACTTGAGGATGCTTAAGAATTGGATAAAATGCGTTGTTTCGTGCGCAGCAGCATACTGCGAGTTAGAAAGATACAGGGTGATTCTTACTAACATTTAACAACCTCCAAAGAGACGTAGATGACGCTGAAATACGTAAGTTAACATACGAGACATGGGGCTGCATATGTCAGGAAATACCCCAAAAGTGGATGAGAAATGCTGAACATGTGACGTCATCAGACGACAATAGGTTTTTGTCGTACTGTACTTTGCAATAAACCATAATGAATCTTACCTCAATGTAAGATATAACTTTCTAATTCACTGATAAAAAAATATTGCCTGCCAGGTAAAACTCGATTCCTGAGCCCCATGTGTTGAAATTGCACACGTAGGTCGGAGCCACACCGACGTGAATAAATGACTGGTGTTGGAATGATCAGGTGTTACGGACCGATAGGCTCAACTGCTGCATGTGCGACGAGGCACGTCATCTGGTGACGTAATGTGTTCATTTCTCATCCACTTTTCGGGTATTTCGCGACGCTACGGCTCCATGCGTCTTACATTAAATTATTTGTCACAGTGACATCTACGTTGCCTCAGATGTTTTTAAACGTTAATAAGTTTCAGCCTGTGTACGGTGAGGAGTTTGTGGTTCCTGTTAGCCTGGATAATTTTGGCATGGACGAGGTTAGTCTGCCAAATGGTTTAATGATTGCCACTTAAGATGTTTTGGATGAGGAAGATAATGATAGGTGATGTGATGATCAGTGCCCCAAACAAACGTTTCGTAATCTTTCCTTCGTGGAGGACCACAGTCATGTAGAATTTTTTGAAACAAAGAATCCACCATTTGACAAATGACTGTTCATTTATTTTACACAATCATGATTCGAGCTTTATAGACATTCTCAAGTTCATGTTGAAAGTTTAAAATATGTCTGACATGTCGATGACCTGTCATCATTGATGAAACACATTTCTGGTCTTATTGACCACTTGTCGTCGAAGAATATATGGCTGACATCGTGCACAGTGAAAAACCATATTTAACAGCCAGTATATTCCTGTGATTTACATTTGTCATTTCTGTTTATCAACCGACATTAACGCATCTTAACATATGCTATGTCTGCAACAATTAGTGGAGGAATTAACTGATCAGTAGCTAGCTGAGGGAATAACAGAACATAGTGATAGTCCATGGGGTGCAGCGGTGTCATCATCCTCATAAATCACCAAATGATATTAAAAAATATACATTCTGTTGCAACTACCAAACTGTCACTGATGCACATCCTACCCCGAATATTACTGAGACGTTGGGAACATAGGCCAATGCAAGTACTTTTCAACGATGGACCTGAGGAGTGGATTTCACCAGCTACAAGTAGTTCCAGAAGACTGATCAAAATCTACGTCCACAACACCATGGGGTCATTATCAGTACTGCGGAATGCCACTTGGACTCAAAAATGGATTTGCTATGTTTCAGAGAATTTAACTAACAATGGGAACTTAGTCGTAAGAAATATAATCTTGGGCCAGACAAGAATTGGAACCCAAGTCGCCCACATATTGCAAGCTGTCACTTCCGCTATTCAGGCCATCTATGCACGCTATCAATTCTCCCATGGAAGTTTTGGGAATAACACCACTGCAGGAAGAGTACTGATACAGGATCATGGTTCACCCCACCACAGGGATATATGTAACTAGGATGGAACACAGTGAAATGAATGGAAGCGTTCGGGATGAATTCAATGGGTAGCAATGATATGAAGCCATGTAAGAAACTTTGTATGCAGTGAAATGGCGCGAAAAATGAAAATTTCTGTTATATATTAATCGTTCTCATTGGGATCTCCTACGAGACACAAGAAGTCGCCTTAAACGTTTAAGATATCCGAACAAATCCCCCAAACTTTACATGTCATTGAAGTTTCTTCCTACGACTTCTGGATGTCGGTTCGAATCCCTGTCCGGCCATCCATATTTGGATTTTACCTGATTTCCCTAACTCTCTTAATGCAAATGCCAGGGTAGATTCTGTGAAAAACGTCTTTCCTCATCATTCACTAATCCGTGCACTTGTGCTGTGTCTCTAATGACCTCGTTGTCGATGGGACGTCAGACGCTATTCTTACTTCCCTTTATAACTTCCGGTCACTGCATCCTAAGATTCGCTTGTGAACAGAATGGTCCCTTCGCGAAATCCTTATCCCGCGGGAAGACCTTTGCTTAAGTGCTGGGAAATAATAAAAACCAGACAAAAGTCAGTGACGAAGAAAATTCGAAGCTGTCGCGTAGGCATGCTCGAATGACCCAAGTGGTTAAAGTGACTGCTCGTGATAATCAAAGGATCTGTTTTCGAATCCTGGACAGTTTACAGTTTTCATTTCTCACGACAATCTTATTAAATTGTAGATCCATCAGCATTTATAAATGAACTTCTCTTCTATCATTTCAGAACATTGTATTTCATTGATATCATACTCAGTGATTCCAGTCATGTCCTTTCAGTACCTTTCATTCGGCTGATATGAATTAGATTCATACCACTTTGGAAACCAGTGATCCTTAGTCGCCTGTTTGGTAAACATAACAGAAGGAATCAAAAAATATTATAAGTTCATTCTGTGAATACTAAAAATTCCGAAATTTGTTTATGTAAGTATTTTCAGCACTGAAACACCCAAGGCGAACAGAATCGAAGAGTGTCTATGCTCGTGTAACTTATTGAAATACTCTTAATAAACACAAAAAACTAACAAAAACGCATCTTTTCTTGTGCAGACTGAGAAATAACTTACCCTTTTTCCGTTTGTTTCACGTCGTATTCATCCGACTGTCCTTCAGAAGTGTCGCGCAAGCTCGACGTGGCTGTTGAAGCGGTTGCTTTTGATGATATCGATGTTCCTTCCGCTGTACCTCTTCCTTCGGCAATCCTAGAAGCATGAACTAGACTGAGACGACCTAGCCGTGAGAGTGCGATACAGATAGTCCCTATTTGTATTTAAATAGATGACTATGTTGCAGAGCAATGAACTGTGTAATGTTCTAGACTTTCTTAAACCTAGTAGCAGTTTAAATGAAATGTGTTGGCAGTTGCGAATATGGACAACCATCAGGTGTATAATGGAATGACGAAAATGACAAATTGACAGGACTGGCACTCAAACCGGATTTCCCGTTTATCGCGAGCGGTTACCTTACCATTTGGCTATCCGCGCACGACTGAAGGCCAAACCCAAACTTCCATATGTCGTCAACCATGTATGTACAACCTGTGTTCGTGCATCTGTTATGAATTTTCTCTTACAGGGGAGACATTTTACTTTAAAGTCGCTTGCCCGGTGTCGGCGGATAAATACGATATTACAGTGCCTGTGTCATTCCAAATTACGGTACAATGAAGGAACATTGCATCGTAATTCGGAATGACACAGGCACTGCAATATCGTATTTATGCGTCGACACCGGCCGAGCGACTTTCAAGTAAAATATCTCCCCTGTAAGGGAAAATTCATAATAGATGTACGACCACAGGTTGTACACACATGGTTGACGACAAATGAAAGTTAGGATCTGGCTTTGAGTCGTGCGCGGATAGCCAAATGGTAAGGTGACCGCTCGCGGTAAGCGATAAATCCGGGTTCCAATCCCGGTTCGGCACAAATTGTCATTGGCCGTCATGGTTGGCAGAGCGGTTCTAGGCGCTACAGTCTGGAACCGCGCGACCGCTACGGCCGCAGGTTCATATCCTGCCATGGGCATGGATGTGTGTGATGTCCTTAGGTTACTTAGGTTTAAGTAGTTCTGAGTTCTAGGGGACTGATGACCTTAGAAGTTAAGTCCCATAGTGCTCAGAGCCAATTGAACCATTTGAACAAATTGTCATTGTCGTCATTCCATTATGCGGCTGATGGTTGTCCATATTTGCAACTGTGAATAAATTTCTTGTATTTGGTTTAAAAGGTCTCCGCTATATGGGAATATACAAAAAGGATGTACGAGTACAGGTTGTGGACACATGGTTGACAACATATGGAAGTTTGCCATAAGTCGTGCTCAGATAGCCAAATGGTAAGGCGACCGCTCTCGATAAGCTCGAAATCCGAGTTCGCGTCCCGGTCCGACATAAATTTTCCCATTACACTGCTTTTTGTTGTCCATATTTGAAACTGCGAATACATTTAATGTATTTCATAACGGTTGTATGCACCGCAGTGCCTATTCCTTTGTACGTGCACCCATGTCCGAAAGATAATTGCGTAGTCATTCGGAGTAACACAGACACTGCAGTATTGGAGTTACAGTTTGGTTAATCTTTTTGTTTGTTTGTTTTTTAGTGTTAGTGTCAACACCGAGTAGGGTGATGCCCATGTTCCAACTTTCTAAAGGTTTAGTTCCTATCCCGCTATCATCTCCAACCAACAGCAATAACAAAAAAATTTAAAATTATACCTCAATACAGGTACAGCAGCCGCGCGGTTTAAGGCGTCATGTCACTGACTTCGAAGCCCCTTCCGCCGGAGGTTCGAGTCCTCCCTCGGGCATCGGCGTGTGTGTTGTTATTAGCATAAGTTAGTTTAAGTAGTGTGTAAGTTTAGGGACCGATGACCTAGGCAGTTTAGTCCCTTCGCAGTTCACACACACTTGAACATAGGTACAGGAAGACGGCTTCTAACGACCATGGAGATAAGATATTTTGACCCATAAGGTCATTTGTACAGGCAAATTTTCTTAGAGTTATTTCTTTTCCAACAATTTGCAGACATCAGTAACGGAAATGAATGCGAGTTTTCACTAATCAAATTTGTATTGATCTTTATTGCCGGTAGTCTGTAACTACCTGTTGCTAAGTTAATACGAAAACTTGTAGAATGTTTTCCATATGAATTCAGTTATAGACTTTTTCATTAATATTAGCGGATAAATCTAACTTCAACGTTATTACTAATATTACTTAAAAAATTTATTTTATTTTTTCTGCATTTTTACAATGTAATGTGCTTTGTTCTGCAAATACGACGATATTTTACTTGGATGCCATTGTAATAAATTTTACAGAACAATTTGAATTGGTTATTTGGAGGGACTTAAGTAACGTATTCTTCCTAAACTTGTAAAATAGTAGTAGCTTCTGCCGGTAGAATCACATTTTAAGTCAAATCATCGGAAAAAAGTCACCCTCGAACCTCCACGTTTCAAAAGGTATTCTTCTGCAATCTAAGAGTCGTGACTCTTACAAAAAGGTAATTCCCAACATTTCTGAGTCAAGAAAATTCCGTTTTGCGACAGAAACCCGAATTCCTACAGGAATGTCCATAAATTATTCAAGTTCTGTGATGATCAGGAAGATTTGACTAGGAGTGAATATAAGGAAAAATTTAAAGAAAAGGTCTTTTTGTAGTAATAATGGACGGTCTCTTTGACAGATGTCATCCAGATTCTTCGATAGGTGGAAAATTAAGAGGATACGAACATTCTAATGCAACAACGCCAAAAAGGACGACTGGGCTCCATGATCGGCGTAATCAAAAACCATAACACAAAGATGAAAGAGTTGTTAATCGCACAGCAATGGAAAATGCTAGGAGAAAATGAATTTATGAAGAAATGGAACAATGTTTGGTCACACACCAAAATGAACGACTTTGGTGACGACCGCGAAAAGTATGTATCATCAAAGATCAGCAACAGCATTAACCGAACCAGCAGCTGCAGCAGCAACAGTTCCAGCAACTGCAGGTACTCTTTTTGTCTCCGTATGTCTGGAGTTTTTGTTAGGCGCTGCATCAGTGATAAAGGAGATGTATACATAACAATGATTGCCGAAATAGCTTGAGGACGTGATACTGCAAACCTGTTGATAAACCGATTTTCTTTTCAACGCCTCGGAAAACGAGTTATGGAAGGTCACGCTGCAATAAGACACAAATTTAGCGTTATGAACTGCAACGAAGTTGAGGGTCATTGGGATGGAAAGATGCTTTCAGCTCTCATAGGTGCTGAAAATGTTCATAAAATGTCATCTATAGCAAGTTCAAGACAAGGAGTAATTACTGCGGGTCTCTAAAATCCGAACGGTTTCACAAGAAGGTTATCAAGCAGTGAAGAAGTGATTTATAAACGACAAAATTCAGACAGATTGTTGTGATACGACAGGAAGCAATTACATTGACTATATGGTGCCTATAGAGCAGACCTATTGTAACTTCTTTACCATCACCACATTTTTGAGGAGTTGTTCGATTTATTAATGGGTGCAACTTCCAGTTCAGACAAAAAGCTTTTCAAATGATATAAAGAAAACTGTACGAAACTCAATAAGAAGGTTATATAATCGGTAGCATATTATCGAGATTTCCTATTCATGCGTCAACTTGTAAATTTCCAATCATCTCTGTTTCCTAGTTCCTGGAACTGTGGGTCTAGCTTTACATGATGAAAGGAACTTTGTAATGCGGGCAGCAACAGCCGTTAAACTTCATAATGGAGGGAACTAAAATGAGCCGCAAGACAGCTGCAATTGATGATTTCTTTATTGTCATAACCGGTTTCGCTGCAATAAAACTGCATCCGCAGGTGAACTACGTAAGAAGGAAAGAATCCCATGTAATACATACGATAAAAATACTATAAGAATCTTTTAAAAAGTTTCTTAATGAGATTTAAATTGTTTGATAATTTTATTTATTTCTACGCGTATTACTTTTTTCGTCAGTATAGTTACCTTTCCTTGAATGAGCAATTGTTATCTTTAACTATTTTTTATCATTCTATTTTTGGATACATTATTTCACTGTTGGACGCTACCCAACATTCCGTATTCAAAAATCCTCCCAAGTTCACCTTATGTCGCTCACTAGCGCCTCCGAGCGTGTGTCAGCTTTCCGTGTTAGTACACATCTGACCACCTTCAGTGCTGTAGCCTTGCAACCACCATAGTGTATATATAGATTCTCGTTTTATGTTACTTAAAGCTATTTTAGTACTTTGCTATCTTAGTGTCTTCAGTTTCTGTCGTTGCGTAATTTGTGTCCTTTCTCTTGATATGGTGTGCCTTACAAAAAGTTTTTATGTGTCAGTAACTATGACAGTATGTTACGGTTTTAATTTACTGTCTTCCATTTCGTGGATTAAACATGGATACGCTTATCGGCTTGTTGCTCAGGCAGCCTTACGGTCTTGATATTTGTTCATTATTGTGGGTCTGAGTGAAAGGGGGAGAATGTGAGAAAGCTTGGGGGAGGGGGCTGGGGGGTTGGTTATTGATCATTCCTTATTTATGTCTTCCGTTTTCACTCAGTGCGCCTTTCCCCCCTGAGGTCCTGTTTCATTTATCGTGACGACTTCCCCTCCTCAGGGGTTTGATGATGTTTGGTTTTTGGAGCGCTCAACTAAGCGGTCATCAGCGCCCGAACAGAGTCCCAATTTTTTCGCAGTCCAATTTTTTTTACACAGTCCGATCTAGCCACTGTCACGAATGATGATGATGGTGATGGTGATGAAATGATTAGGACAACACAAGCACCCAGTCCCTGGGAAGAGAAAAATCCCCAACCCGGGTGGGAATCGAACCCGGCACCCCGTGATCCAGAAGCAGAAACGCAAGCCACTAGACCACGAGCTGCGGGCAGGTTTGTTTTTTTGACTACGAACGTTCGAAGCGCCTTGGTGCGCTAATGTGACATTGTTGCACGTTTTAATTTTGATTTTTTTTCTGCCTGATTAAATATTTTAAAAGATTCTTGTAGAATTTTCATCTTATGTATTACAGAGGATCCTTTCCTTCTTATGTAGTTCACCCGAGGGTACTGTTTTAGTGCAGTGAAACGGGTTTTGACAGTAAATAAATCACTAATTACAGCTGTCTTGCTGTTCATTTTACATCCATTCATTACACTAAGATCATATGCCAACAGCAATTAAGGCAAAAATGGCGCAAGTTATTGTGTAAGGTAGACAAATTTGAAGAAGAGGAGGAAGAGAAAATTAACCATAAAGATATGTTGTGCGTCATTGTTTCACCTTTACAAATTTCGAGAATCGTCTTTCGTAACTCCTGAGACAAAAACATACGTCATAATATTTGCTAAAAATGTCATCCCCTACAAAGTCGCTTCAGCGTGGAAGAATGATATAAAAGACAGTTATTGTGAACGATGTTTACAAAAAAGGTATTAAAATCATTTCTCGATTATAGCAACACTATCATTAAAAGATGAAACTGGAAACAATTTACACTACTGGCCATTAAAATTGCTACACCAATAAGAAATGTAGATGATAAACGGGTATTCATTGGACAAATATATTATACTAGAAGTGACATGTGATTACATTTTCACGAAATTTGAATGCATATATTTTGAGAACAACCACCACTGGCCGTAATAACGGCCTTGATACGCCTAGGCATTGAGTCAAACAGAGATTGGATGGCGTGCACAGGCACAGCTGCCCATGCAGCATCAACACGATACCACAATTCATCAAGAGTAGTGACTGTCGTATTGCGACGAGCCAGTTGCTCGGCCACCATTGACCAAACGTTTTCAATTGATGAGAGATGTGGAGAATGTGCTGGCCAGGGCAGAAGTCGAACATTTTCTGTATCCAGAAAGGCACGTACAGGACCAGCAACATGCGGCCGTGCAATATCCTGCTGAAATGTAGGGTTTCACAGGGATCGAATGAAGGGTAGTGGCGATGACGAATACACGCTTCCAATGTGCGTTCGTCGCTATGTCGCCAAACACGGATGCGACCATCGTGATGCTGTAAACAGAACCTGGATTCATCCGAAAAAATGACGTTTTGCCATTCGTGCACCCAGTTTCGTCGTTGAGTACACCATCGCAGGCGCTCCTGTCTGTGATGCGGCGTCAAGGATAACCGCATCCATGGTCTCCGAGCTGATAGTCCATGCTGCTGCAAACGTCGTCGAGCTGTTCGTGCAGATGGTTGTTGTCTGCAAACGTCCCCATCTGTTGACTCAGGGATCGGAGACGTGGCTGCACGATCCGTTACAGCCATGCGGATAAGATGCCCGTCATCTCGACCGCTAGTGGTACGAGGCCGTTGGGATCCAGCACAGCATTCCTATTACTCTCCTGAACCAACCGACTCCATATTCTGCTAACAGTCATTGGATCTCGACCAATGCGAACAACAATGTCGCGATACGATAAATCGCAATCGCGATAGGCTACAATCCGACCTTTACCAAAGTCGGAAACGTGATGGTACGCATTTCTCCTCCTTACACGAGGCATCACAACAACGTTTCACCAGGCAACGCCGGTCAACTGCTGTTTGTGTATGAGAAATCGGTTGGAAACTTTCCTCATGTCAGCACGTTGTAGGTGTCGCCACCGGCGCCAACTTTGTGTGAATGATCTGAAAAGCTAATCATTTGCGTATCACAGCATCTTCTTCCTGTAGCTTAAATTTCGCGTCTGTAGCACGTCATCTTCGTGGCGTAGCAATTTTAATGGCCAGTAGTGTATATTAGAAGACGCTGCTGGAGAGCGAAATAATACGGAAATAATACGGAATAAATTCTTTGGAAAATACTGTGTTCATCGTCTGTGGCACTCATTAGGTTTCGATTCTACAGAAGGAGTAGGGGAGAGAAAAGGAATTTTGACGGGATTAATCGGCTCGTATTTTGCAATCATTTTTCAAAGCAACTGGGAGTCGCATAGAATTATCAGGCTGAGTGTAAGGTTTCTATACCTTGTTTTCTGCTGACAGGAGCAAAATTCGACAGAATGAGCTAAAAATTTGTACCTCTTGGTAAGTTACCTATAGCTACAGTAATTGCCTGTAATACATACTGGCTTTCTTTCAGTACCTCACTAAGCTACGTCGTTTGGCCTCTCACAGATCAAGACCTTTAACCTGGCGCGATATATGCAAGCAAAGTGATGTAGCGGGTTCGAACTAACTGTTCCCACAATATGAGCGCATTTAACTCATGTAGAGGTGTAGTCAAAATAATATGCGGGAACCCGTATGACCATCTCACTTACAGAGCTTACTTCCAGACTTCTTGTTGTGGTCTTCAGGCCAGAGACAGGTTTTGATGCAGCTCTCCATGCTACTCTATTCTGTGCAAGCTTCTTCATCTCCGAGTAACTACTTCAGCCTACATCCTTCTGAATCCGCTTAGTGTATTCATGCCTTGGTCTCCCTCTACGATTTTTACCCTCCGCGCTTCCGTCCAACATTGAAATGATGATCCCTTGATGCCCCAGAACGTGTCCTACCAACCGATCCGTTCTTCTAGCCAAGTCGTGCCATAAATTCCTCAGCTCTCCAATGCTTTTCGGTACCTCCTCATTAGATGCTTGATCTACCCATCTAATCTTCAGTATTCTTCTGTAGCACGACGTTTCAAAAGTTTCTATTCTCTTCTTGCCTAAACTGTTTATAGTCCATGTTTTACTACCATACGTTTCATACAAATACTTTCAGAAAGGACTTCCTGACTCTTAAATCTATACTCGATGTTAACAAATTTCTCTTCTTGAGGAACACTTTCCTTGCCTTTGCCAGTCTACATTTTACATCCTCTCTACTTCGACCATCATCATTTATTTTGCTGCCCAAATAGCAAAACGCATCTACTACATTAAGTGTCTCATTTCCTGATCTAATGCCCCCAGCATCACCTGAGTTAATTCGACTACATTCCATTATTCTCGTTTTGCTTTTGTTGATGTACATCTTATATCCTCCTTTCAGGACACTATCCGTTCCGTTGAGCCGCTCTTCCAAGTCCTTTGCAGTCTATGACAGAATTACAATGTATCGGCGAACCTCAACATTTTTGTTTCTTCTCCATGGACTTTAATACCTACTCCGAATTTTTCTTTTGTTTCCTTTACTGCTTGCTCAATATACAGATTGAATAACATCGGGGAGAGGCTACAACCCTGTCTCTCTCCCTTCTCAACCACTGCTTCCCTTTTGTGCCACTCGACTCTTACAATTGCCATTTGGTTCCTGTACAAGTTGTAAATAGCTTTTCAGGCTTTTCGCTCCCTGAATTTGATCCCTGCCACCTTCAGAATTTGGGAGACAGTATTCCAGTAACATTGTCGAAAGTTTTCTCTATGTCTACAAGTGCTAGAAATGTAGGTTTGCCTTTCCTTAATCTATCTTCCAAGGTAAGTCTTAGAGGTCAGCTTCTACCAGTTTTTCCATTCGTCTGTAAAAAATTCGTGTTAGTATTTTGCAGCCATGACTTATTAAACTGTTCAGCAATTTTCAAACCTGTCACCACACTCTTTCTTTGGGATTGGAATTACAATATTCTTCTCGAAGTCTCACTCACCAGATGGTAGAGTTTTGTCATGGCTGGCTCTCCTACGGCTATCAGTAGTTTTAATTGAGTGTTGTGTACTCCCAGGGCCTTGTTTCTAGTTAGATCTTTCTGTGCTCTGTCAAATTCTACACGTAATATCATGTCTACCATTTAATTTTCATCTACGTCCTCTTCCATTTCAGTAATATTGCCCTCAAGTACATGGCCCTATTATAGACTCTCTATATACTCCTTCAACCTTTCTGCTTTCCCTTCTTTGCTTAGAACTGGTTTACAATCTGAGCTCTTGATATTCATACAGGTCGTTGCCTTTTCTCCAACGGTCTCTCTAATTTTCCTGTAGGCAGTATCTATCTTACCCCTAGTGGTATATGTCTCTACAACCTTACATATGTTCTCTAGCCATCCCCGCTTAGCCATTTTGCACTTCCTGTCGATCTCATTTTTGAGACGTTTGAATTTCTTTTCACCTGCTTGGTTTACTGCATTTTTATATTTTCTCCTTCCAGACTTACGTGCAATATAATGATATATTCCCTGTTCTCCACGTAGCATAAAATCTGTCGTCATGTTCTGGGTCACCACTGCCTCTGCATTTTTTTTCCTTTTTGTGAAGCTCTACCTTCATTATAGACATGAAGCTCGATCGAGGCCAGATTTTCTGTGCACATTACGTTGATGAACCGGTCTGCAGGGATATCTTGAACCCTACATCAAGACGGTAACATATTGGGGAATTCGTAAGAACACCCAAAAAAATTGCGATGTCGCAAATATCGTCCCATTTCCGTCACAGAGTGCCAAAGAGTGCTCACATGTCCGCAGCTCGTGGTCGTGCAGTAGCGTTCTCGCTTCTCACGCCCGGGTTCCCGGGTTCGATTCCCGGCGGGGTCAGGGATTTTCTCTGCCTCGTGATGACTGGATGTTGTGTGATGTCCTTAGGTTAATTAGGTTTAAGTGGTTCTAAGTTCTAGGGGACTGATGACCATAGATATTAAGTCCCATAGTGCTCAGAGCCACTTGAACCATTTTTGAGTGCTCACATGCCACGAGTGTTAGAGAAGTAAGAAGGCCTCTCAATTCAGTTCGCAAGTAGCAGGGTTCAGAACTAGTAAGGCATGTCACTTACTAAAGGTTAAATCTGCAATGATAAGAAAGTATGAAATGCAGTGAAACACAACGATCTTAGACACACACACACACAAACACACACACACAGAGGGAGAGAGAGAGGGGGGGGGGGGCGAGGGAGGGGGACAACTGTACAGAGTGAAAGAGGAATTCTCACCGTTATGATAACAACTTTTAGGATTGGAGGAGAATCATAGAGATCTGAGTCCATGGAAATCAGTATTTAAGACGCAGAGGACACAACTAAGTTTGCGAAGTTCGGAAATGCGATTTATCTTCTCAGCGTGGACAAGAGGCATAGACACAGGCAGCAACAGTAGCCGAAGGACACCGTCGGCGCCAGTATGATTGTGACTTGAGCTCCAGTGTTGCGCTGATCACTGAAGGTTGTCTGGCTGAGCTGAAACGCTCGCTAGGACTTAAAACCTGTTTTGGGTTCGAATACGCATGGTCGATTGCTATTTCCATAAGGATTAAATTAGTGTTTCTTACTGATCTACACTAAACACTAAGATCCTGATTTATGTATAAATCTCTTCATGAGCTATCTAGCAATCCAATACATAACAATTTCATCAAAGACAGCAGAACATTCTCGAGCTTTAATTTACCGAAGCATTTTCCCTCCAATTTTCAGATTTTACTAACAACTAGAATTCAAATGAAAGCCTGATGATGCTGTCATCTACCGACAGTAGTCGGATGGCAGCGAGCATACGAGCTAGCTCAGAAAATCCAAGGTCATAACTTTCAGGTGTCAGCATTCCAGGAACTGCACTTCTGCTATCAGATTACAGCTCAAGCAGTTGTTCCTATTATATTCAAGGTGTCTGACCTCCTCTAACCTCCCCCTCCCCTCTCCCTCCCCCTCACTTTCCCTCTCCTCCCCCTTCTTCACCTTCTTCTGCCCTTCTCACTCCCACGTCACTCGAGCCCAAATGTGAAAATCATCGTATAGGTAAGAAACAATGAGTACTATACTTTCAAGGTCACTCTTCCCATTCTCTCCACGTCTCCCTATCCAAAATACACACATGTAGATCATCATAACTAGGAAACTTTTTAGGATTTTTTGGAATTTAGAGAATAAGAAACCAAATAATTTTGAACAAAGACGTTTATCAATCTTTGCATATACACTTTAACAGTTAGTTCTGACCTTTTATGCAATTATTCTAGGCAAGATCATTTTTCTCTTATCTCCAGCATAACACTCCACATCTTCCTGGGTGTACGTTGGCAAGTATTCTGCTCCATATTCTTGGAAAATTTCCATAGAGAACTTTAACTTTACGATTTTTGCAAACGAATGAGTGTTAAGTGTTGTTTCTGTTGGTTTTAAACTCTGCAAACGATTGTTCTGTTGCTAGGTGGACAACATCCAATGCAGCACATTTAGATACAATGTAGCCACACTTTTTAAGCCGTTCAGACAAGTATGGAGGTTGCAAAACAGAATTTTCGTGCTTCCTTTAATGTAGCAAACGTTCTCGATTCCGACATTTATGGCCCTTACTCCAGTGTATAGCCACTTACCATTGCTATTTACAGTAAATGCCGATATCCTATATTCACCAGAGGAATATATTATGTTTAAGGTAATATGTGAACTTTGCCTGTTCATCTCCAATGGCCTTTTGTTTTCGCAGTAGCAGTTTATATACCTTTTTGTCGTAGTTGTTCTCGCCATATATTCCAGTTTTCGCTTTTTGCTTCAATCTCTTCGATTTCCAGTCTTCCTTTTGTATACATAACACATTAACTGCATATAAAGAGTATTTTCTTAATAGGGGATGGTTTAACACTCTTCGATGCACTGGTTATTTTTCGTAATACCTGTGGAATAACATTATTCATGGGAACCATTTCCCATACAGAAATGTCTGTATCTGATAGTATTGCGGTGAACGACGTCCTGGATTGAGAAAAATATGTTTCTCCCGCGTTAATATAGCACTTATTTATAGCTTATATCTTATTTGTTGGAGTCAGTGTTACGAGTCTTCCTGTAGTTTACAGAGAAGAAGTTAAAACTATAGTAACAAAGCATAGTTTATAATCTTATATTGGTCTTGATTATCAGTAATCTTGACCTACATACCAGTCAGTTATCAGGTATTCTTATTAACCCTAGTTTAAAAAAGCTGTAGCACACAGTAAACACCACACAATAACTGTTCTGTAAGTTATTCATTAGTGGACACCGCGTGGAAATGATTGGGACAGAGTAAAGTTGGACACATTGTAAATACTGACTGTTTTGAAAACACTTATACAGTCTTGCACGGGGTCAACACACCCAACCATTCAGTATTGCAGCCACCAGTCTAGTAATACCATGTTCTTTAGCCAAGGATGATGTAAGAGTTTCTCACAGACACATATCTGCAAACTATATAAAATCGATAAGGTGGTTACCGATGTCTTTGTTCATTCGTGCGCTTGTGATTTGAATTTTTTTTTGTGTATCTTTACAACTGGAGATCATCCAAGTTAAACAATCTGTTCTAGCTGTCTTATCGTTACTTACATTCACTTTGTTGCTTCTCTGGTGGTCTTCTTGCATACAGAAGTCGTGGTTTGATATCGGGTAGTCACACATCTTCATCTTATTATAAATCCCAGCATAATCTTCAGTTATATCCAGATTCGTAAGGTAATAATCATCTACACGAAGCTGCTACGGTATCCTAGACAGCTCTTCCAATAGAACATCTATTTTAACGTCAGCCAGTTCCAATTTATATTGTATAGTCACTGAACTTTTATATTTCCTCGAAATGGTTTGCAGTGCTTCTTTGCCAATATTTTTCTAATATTCCTTTTGCTGACACATCGCCA
Organism: Schistocerca piceifrons; assembly: GCF_021461385.2. NCBI lineage: Eukaryota > Metazoa > Arthropoda > Insecta > Orthoptera > Acrididae > Schistocerca > Schistocerca piceifrons. The sequence continues at coordinate 681,859,992 of NC_060149.1, read as the reverse complement.
GGCAAGTAGAAAGGGTAGCTTTGCCTTGACACCATGTCTCCCAGAGCAGTTACTGTAAACAGGAATGGTAAGTGCTCGAATGTTGGAGTACTGGCCGAAAATGTCGGAATCGAGAACGTTTAGTACATTACAGAACACACAAAATATCTTTTTACAATCTTCTTTCCCACATGGATCTGCTTGAAAAGGCTGGTTACGTCGTATCTAAGTGTGCTGTATTAGGCATTGTGGACCTAGCAACAGAACAATTATTTGCATGGCTTAAAACCAAAGGACTAACTACACTTAACATTGAGTCATACCCAAAAATTGTAAACTTAAGGTTCTATATGGAAATTCAGGAAGGATAAGGAGCAGAAGAGGTGCCAAAATACATCCAGCAAGATGTGGAGTGTTTGAACAGTAGTGTTATACTAGAGATAACAGGCAAAATTAAAATCCCCAAATGCTCTTGCCAGGAATAATTTCAGGAAGGAGGAGTGCTAACTGTTAAAGCCATAAAAGAGATATTTTACAATTAAAATTATATTTATTTATTAGAATTTGACAAAATACCTCCTTGCTACTTGTCATATCACAGGTTGGGGGAGGAAATAGATGATTCAGATGTAGATTTAAACTATAAGGTAAAAATCAGACTGTATCTTATTAAAACTACACCACACGAAAATTAAGAAACCGTTGTTTTGTGTGTATAAGTGTATATGCAAAAATTAATAAGCGTTTTTGTACAACATTATTTGGTTTCTTATTCTTTATCCTCCCAAAAATTCTAAGAGGTTTCCAATTTATTATGATCTACATGTGTATCTTTTGGACAGGGAGAGGTGGAGAAGGGTAACCTTGAAAAGTAGTTGAAACTAGGTACCTGATAGCATATTACCGCTCATTTCTTACATAACTGAGTACCTCAAAGTTAATTTCAATTAATAACACACACCAACAATGAAAAAACTTTTTTCCTGAAATACCTTATTCTTATGTTTTTTAGGGTGGGAAATCCAAATATGATAATTAAAAAACTGTATCACCCACTATTTGTTCACATTTTACAGTTAAATTTATCAAATTAAGCCATTTTTAAAGAATGTAACAGCTTTTTTTTATATACTTAACATAATTTAAAAAGGAGATGTAATGAATATAGATGACGTTGGTAGCACTGCTGAAAAACATTTGCTGGCAAAAAAAGGTCGATTCTGTTTTTGTTTTAACAGATGGTGTTTTGTTTACTGTCAATCTAGTCTCACTTTCCCGTTTCCTGTACATGTGTTCAGTACAATGTCTAATTGTGGTTGCAAAAACTCTGCTGACAGTCTTTGTTATATTTCTGGTAAATGTGCGATTTAAAAACACCAAAGAAACGTTACAGATTGTGAAAAAGATTTACCTATCATGCTTTGGATCTAAACTTCGTGATCAAGATAAATCTTGGGCGCTGCATAAGGTATGATATGTGTGTGTTGAAGATCTGAGAAAATGGTCCAAAAAAGGAGGAAAAAACCTTTAGATTTGCTGTTGCTATGAAATGGAGGGAGCCTATAAATCATTCCGATGATTGCTACTTTTGCAGTGTTGATATTACTGGTCATAATTCGAAAAACAAGAAAGGTAATAAGCCACTCTAACCTTGCGTCCGCCATCCGACCAGTAGGGCATGGTGTAGATTTGCTGGTTCCTGAACCACCAGATGATTTAAATTCTATTCCAAAAGAAGTATTTTCTGATGTACAGTCTGATTTAAGTGAACCAGATGATAAATTCCATTGTAATACAGAAAGTCTAGAGCCCAAATTGTTTACTAAGACCGAGCTTAACGAAATGGTTAGGGAGGTGGGCTTAACGAAAGAAAAACCTGAATTGCTGATTACAAGAAAAGAACTTATTGGCAGTTGGAACTAGCATATACATGTATAGAAAGAGAGAGCAGTAATTTTCGAAGTTTCTTCAACAAGAAGGTGATTTAGTGTACTGCAACAGACATTCCAGTAGTGATGAATGAGTTTGATATTGAATACAAAAAGGAAGACTGGAAGCTGTTTATTGATTCATCCAAAACTACTTTAAAGGCTGTTTTATGGTAACATGTATGCATCTATACCTGTTGGACGGCCTGGACATACGAAAGAAAGCCATGAAACATAGAAATAGTGCTAAATAAAATAGGATATTCTACTCATGGTTGGATATGTGGTGATCTAAAAGTAACATGCATACTCCTTGGTCAGCACGGTGGCTTTACCAAATATTCATGTTTCTTGTGTGGATAGGACTGTAGGGCTAGGGATCAATACTGGTGTAGAAAGAACTGGCCTGTGAGGGAGTCCTTAAAACCTGATGAGAAGAACATTCTACGCATAAACCTTGTAGAGCCAACAAACGTACTCCTACCACCTCTACATATAAAGTTAGGCCTAATGAAACAGTCTGTAAGAACTTAGCCTAAAGATGGACCATGTTTTAAGTACCTCTGCCAAAAGTTTCCACACCTTTCAGAAGCTAAACTAAAAGAAGGCACCTTTGTCGGACCTGACACTAGAAAATTAATGTTTGATGTTAACTTTGAATCCACAATGACCTCAAATGAGAAAGAAGCATGGGTATCGTTCAAGCAAGTCGTTACAAATTTCTTAAGACATGAAAAAGACCCGGAATATGTTTCTATTATAGGTACAATGTTACAGAGGTTTAAAACTGTAGGATGTTTAATGAGCCTGAAATTTCACTTTCTGAACAGTCACCTTGATTACTTCCAGGACAGTATGGGAGATGTTAGTGAGGAGCAAGGAGAGCGTTTTCACCAGGACATTAAAGTGATGGAAAAACGCTACTAAGGCCGCTGGAACACCAACATGATAGGGGACTACTGTTGGTCACTTCACCGAGAAGTTCAGCAAGCGACTCATCATAGAAAAAGCTACACAAGAAGCTTCAATTAAAAAGGAGAAAGAAAATACAAACCAATTCTAGCTGAGAAGTGAAACCTCTATTAACACATATCATTGTTTCACGTAGCTTACTGTAAGTACAAACAATGATTATGTTGTAACAAAGCTTTTCATTAATTTCTCCATTTACCGTATAGCATAGTACTCGAAAATTATGGGTGATAAAAAACTAAGGCTAGATTTGGATTCAGCTCATAAAAATCTATAGAGAACAGCTATCAAAGCAAAAAAAGTTTTTCAAAAAAAAATTTCGTTGGCCTGTGTAATTAACACAAAGGTGTAATACTGATCAACACCACATATAGGATTCACGAAAGTACACTATAAACCTACATTAACGAAATTGAAGACGTGTTGAGAAGTTCTCTATCAAGCAAATGGATTGAAAATTATCTTACAAGTAACTACGTGCTTGAAAGGAGTTTCACCACGAAACTCAAACAATGTGTCTCTTCTGTTTATGCTCTAATCTAGCGGGTTCTATGTCGATGATAATCTGTATCTGCTCCACTATTTAAAATCTAAACTCCCTTCCACATCGACAACATCAACAGCTTTCTGTTGTGAACAAGCAAGTTTTGTTAATTGAAATTAGTACAGACACAAACTTTTTAAAAATCTGGTGGTGCAGTAGGCACTCGTCGATATTAATTATCTACGTAAGCTAAAAAACATATTACATAGAGTTAGTAATTAGTAAGAACTGGGGGTTGCTATTGATTCAAATACCTACATTGAACTATTTTTTAAGATCGCCCAACTACCCACTTCCCTTATCGAATAGTTCCTTATCTACTGTGATCTACATGTGTGCATCATCTGGATGAAGGGAGAGGGTTATTGTGTGACCTCGATAAGTAGTTGGATCTAGGTAGTTGAAAGTATCTCGATCACATTTCTTACTTAAATTATTATTACATGAGGAGCAGTGGGAACTAGATAGTCTAAAGTATAGCGATCATATTTCATCATACAGGTAATAAGTAGGGGTCACTATACTTTTAATTACCTAGTTTCAACTACTTTGCAATGTCACACAACGACCCATCCTCCTCAACCAAATCATCGTAAATAACATACTTTTGGATGAGGCAAGTGGGTAGCTGGATGACCTAGAAAAGAAGATGAAATATCTACATCTATATCTTACGGTGTGCGGCGGAGGCTACTTTGTGTACAACTGTCACTTCCCCTTTTCCCTTTCCACTTCCGTATGGTTGTCAGGAAGAACGATCGTTAGTAAGCCTTCACGGGGGCCTGAATCTCTCTGATTTTATCTTAATGGTCTTTTCACGAGATATACGCAAGGAGAAGCAATATAGTGGTTGACTCTTCAAGGAACGTATGCTCTTAGAACTTTAACAGTAGACCATATCGTGATGCAAAACGCATCTCTTGTAGCGTCTGCCACTAGATTTGGCTGGGGATCTCCGTGTGCTTTCGCGCTTAGTAAATTAACGTGCTGCTCTTCTTTGGATCTTTTCTGTTTCCTCTATCAGTCGTATGTGGTACGAGTCCCATACTGACGAGCAATATTCACGTATTTGTCAAATGAGTGTTCTGTAAGCTATTTGCTTTGTTGATGGACTACATTTCCTGAGGATTCTTCCAGTGAATCTCAGTTCCGCATCGACCTCACTCGTAATTGATTTTGATGGTTCATTCACTTCAAACCGATTCGAACACATTCTCCAAGACTTTTATGGAAGTATGCGCTTCCAGTGATTGCTCATAAAGTTTCTAATCATTAAATAATGGGCTTTTTGTCTTTGTGTTCACAGTACGTTAAATCTGTTTGAGTTGGAGGTCAATTTCCACTCCCTGCACCAAACGTCGATACTCTGCTGGTCTTCCTGCACTTCGTTACGATTTTCAGGCGTTGCGACTTCTCTGTATACAGCAGCGTCATCCCCGAAAAGCCTCATGAAATTTAGGACGTTTTCTACTAGGTCATTTACTTATATGTATTGTGAAACATAATGGTCCTGTAACACTCCCTTGGTGCTCGCCTCCAAAGTTGTTTTTCCGTCTGAAGACTTCTCTCCATTCAGAACGATATGCTGTTCCAGGGGTTGCTCCTGTATAGGTTTGCATATTTTCAATACCTCAGGGATAATTTTCTTATGCTGAGTTTGCTTTTTGAGATTTATATAGAATTGAAGAAGTACAGGGCGATGTTGTTATTGTTGTGGTATTAGGTCCAAAGACTCGTTTGATGCAGCTCTCCATGCTACTCTATCCTGTGCAAGCCTCTTCATCTCCGAGTAACTAATGCAACCTACATCCTTCTGAATCTGTTTACGGCAGTGTATTCATCTCTTGGTCTCCCTCTACGATTTTTACCCTCCACGCTTCCCTCCAATACTAAAATGGTGATCCTTTGATGCCTCAGAACATGTCCTACCAACCAATCCCTTCTTCTAGTCCAGTTATACTACAAATTCCTCATCTCCCCAATTCTCTTCAGTACCTCCACATTAGTTACGTGATCTACCCATCTAACCCTCAGCATTCTTCTGTAGCACAACATTTCAAAAGTTTCTATTCTCTTCTTGCCTAAACTGTTTATCGCCCATGTTTCACTTCCATATGTGCCCATACTCCATACAAAAACTTTCACAAAGGACTTGCTGACACTTAAATCTATACTCAATATTTACAAATTTCTCTTCTTCATAAACTCTTCCCTTTCCATCGCCAGTCTGCATTTTATATCCTCTCTACTTCTACCATCATCATTTATTTTGCTGCCCAAATAGCAGCACTCGTCTACTACGCTAAGTGTCTCATTTCCTAATCTAATTCCCTCAGCATCTCCTTTTGTTTATGTTCATCTTATATCCTCCTTTCAAGACACTGTGCATTCCATTCAACTCATCTACCAAGTCCTTTGCTGTCTCTGACAGAATTACAGTGTCATCGGCAAACCTCAAAGTTTTTATTTCTTCTGCCTGATCTTTAATTCCGACTCCTAATTTTTCTTTTGTTTGCTTTACTGCTTGCTCAATATACATATAGAATAACGTCACGGATAGGCTACAGCCCTGCCCCACTCCCTTCTCAACCACTGCTTCTCTACAAATTCTCTACAAATTGTAAACTACAAAATTCTCTACAAACTGTTAATAGCCTTTCGCTTCCTGTATTTTACCCCTACCACCTTCAAAATTTGAAAGAGAATATTCCAGTCAACATTGTCAAAAGCTTTCTCTAAGTCTACAAATGCTAAAAACGTAGATTTTCCTTTCCTTAACCTATCTTCTAAGATAAGTCATTGGGTCAGTATTGCCTTGCATGTTTCTAAATCTCTACAGAATCCAAATTGATCTTTCCCGAGGTCAGTTTCTACGAGTTATTTCATTCGTCTGTAAAGAATTCGCGTTAGTATTTTCAGCCATGACTTATGAAATTGATAGTTCGGTAATTTTTACAACTGTCAACACCTGCTTTCTTTGGAATTGGAATTATTATATTCTACTTGAAGTCTGAGGGTATTTCACCTGTCTCGTGCATCTTGCTCACGAGATGGAAGAGTTTAGTCATGGCTGGGTCACCGAAGGCTATCAGTAGTTCTAATGGAATGTTGTCCAGTGCCAGTGCCTTATTTTTACTTAGGTCTTTCAGTGCTCTGTCGAATTCATCATGCAGTATCATGTCTCCAACTCATCTTCATCTACGTCCTCTCCCATTTCTATAATATTGCCCTCAAGCCCATCGCCCTTGAAATGAAATGGCTCTGAGCACTATGGGACTTAACATCTGAGGTCATCATTCCCCTAGAACTTAGAATTACTTAAACCTAACTAACCTAAGGACATAACACACGTCCATGCCCGAGGCAGGATTCGAACCTGCGACCGTAGGGGTCGCGCGGTTCCAGACTAAAGCGCCTAGAGCCGCTCGGCCATACCGGCCGGCCCATCGTCCTTGAACTCCTTCCACCTTTCTGCTTTCCCTTCTTTGTGCGCCATGTATCTCTTTTGAAATTTCTGGGCTATGAGCGCTGAACACAGTCGAGTGGGACGAAAACGTGCCGACGGCGACCTGGGTTGCACGGCGCTTGCAGACGCGGACCTTGTTCTCGTATACGGTCCTTCAGTGTCAGGCCCGGATGGGGGAGGGGGGGGGGGGAAGGAGGGGGAGGGGGGGCAACTGGGATATCTGAGGGTAGAAATTTCTGGGGGCATACATGGTGTACGTGATGTCTCTGCCAGTGGAATCCCCGTCGCATCTACAAATAAAAATCTTTCCCGCAGACAAAAGTGGATGGGGCTATATGAGCTGAGCCGAATACACCCGAACGGGTGAATGCTGTTTGTATATATGGTTGACTGGGTGTGCGAATGATCAGCGTTGTTATAATTATTAGAGGAATCCACAGATTCTGAATACCAGAGTGAAAATAAACGACTAACAGCAATAATAAGTAAGAAATATTACATATTATCTTCTGGTTCTATCCAAGAAAATGAAATTTTGTCAGAAAATTTTTACCAGATCGCTACACTATTAAGGGCCTGTTGCACACTTCCCAGTTAGCAGCCATTGAAGTTCTGTTCTCGGAATAGCACAGAAAACTTGTACGAAAACCAGAGAAATGGTTCAAATGGCTCTGAGCACGATGGGACTTAACTCCTGAGGTCATCAGTCCCCTAGAACTTAGGACTACTTAAACCTAACTAACCTAAGGACATCACACACATCCATGCCCGAGGCAGGATTCGAACGTGCTACCGTAGCGGTCGCGCGGTTCCAGACTGTAGCGTCTAGAACCGCTCGGCCACCTAGGCCGGCAAAACCAGAGAATAAACGCGGGATAACTAAACTGGTGATTCTAGCAAGGTTAGCGAAGTTTACGGCAGAATAAGTTTTGACAATGGTACGAATAGTTACAGAATTAGTAATGACAAGATTGTTTGTTAGACTGAGGAAGGAGAAGAAATTGGGACATCACGCAAATTATATGGAAGAATATGACGATGGCAACTTTATACAAAGATTTCATACTACTGCTTTTCGATCTCATGCTTGAGAAGCTGGAGCATATGAATGAAATGTGAAACTATTTCCTAACATAAAACTTTTTGCTTGCAGTAGGCGTAATAGGCATTTGATATTGATACTTCGTGAACCATATTCTGTCGCGTTATTTATGTAAATGATGTAGATAAAAATGACCATTTGTACCAAAACAGTGTCGCTTACTTGGCGTGTGTTACAACAGCTGAAATATTAGAAAAGCGTACTTCGTTTTATCTAGCGACTAAACGAGTAGTTCGCGCCTGCAGTCTGCGACTCTATGGCGACTGCGCTTTGCAGTCAGGTAGCATCCAAAGGTGGCAACACTAGCAGCTCTGATGAGGTTTTTGGCGGTTTCCATTGATAGTAAGGCGCTCTTTCCGAAGATATCCGGAACTATCAGATCTCCGAATTAAGCGGGATTTTCGCGTCTCCTGGCCATTTCCCGTGTAGCTGTGAGCATCTGTTTCCTTTGCTTTCTGCCCGTTACTTTACCATGTGCTACAGACAATTTTGAGGCAATAAGGGAACACGTGAAATAATGAATCAGGTAATGTCCTTGCTATATGAACCCATCAACATAATGCAAGTTTGAAGAACAACTATAAATCGGAAGGCTACGTACGCCGACTCCTGTTTTAACAATTCTGCAGACATTTGTAAAGAAAAGTTGTCAGTTCAATAGAAAATTTAACTCCATACTGTACAGCAAACATGTGCGGCTGTGTGGTTGTGATTTGGAAAACGTCATATTTTGTTCTCCTTGTTTATTGCTTGGAAGACGGCTTTCGTGAACTAAACAAGGAGTCTGTGACATTCCACACCTCCATGACAAAATTAGGAAACACAAACTTTCTAGGTCCATGTGAATAATGCTTTGACTCTGGCAAGTCTAGGCGATGTAAATGACCCCACTGGACTGTGTGTAGAGAGGACCTGTGTCATTACACAACCAAATCGTTACCGATAATATGTACATACTAAATCTAATATTATTAACTGTCTTCGATTATGTGGTGCTTTGGAATTTGCCATCAGATGAAATATGAAACAGAATAATTTTACAATCCTGGCATTTTTCGTGCCTTTATAAATTTTGACGCAAAATTACATTTAGTATCGGTATTTAAATTGCATTTAGTAAAAGGCTCCTCTAAAACTATCCATAGTGAAGACTTCCAATGCGTGCTTCAATGCTGCCAAGAGGAAATCAGAAAAGAAATTAAGAGTGCGGAGTTTTTGTCTTTAATAGCTGACGAAAACAATGATGTAGCCTTCGTTTTGCAGATGGCTGTAGTATATACGTACATCATTAATGGTAAATCAGTTGAAAGACTTTAGGACATCATAGCTCAAGAAATGCATGATGCCCAGACTTTGGCATCGTACTCGTATAACGGATAAATCACCACGTGGAAAATTCACCACACAAATAAACAACAGAAACGTGTTATGCTGCCGCAGTCATGAGTGATTAGTCACACGGGATGCAGGCTCTTGTCAAAGAAAAGTTTTGCAGTCCACCATACATTCATTGTTATGCCCATCAGGTGAATCTGATAACACCCGGAGTGATTGATAAAAATGTGCGAATATTTTTCACCAAAGTTCAGGAACTATCTTGCTCCTTTTCAGCAACTCCACCAAGAGCAATAGTTTTCGAAGAAATAGTATGAAAACACGATCGTTGTTTTCGGATCTTATGTTGGTTTCTACAGAGGAGATTTTCGGTCACCAGAAATGTCATAATACTTGAGTATAAAACACGTTCCCAAATTGTACAACAGACCGTCGACAAAGATACAGGCCTATTGTTTTGTGCGTCTTCTTGAGAATGCTAATGCTCTGATATTTTTTTCCGCTCATTAGGAACTCTACGCTCCTCTAGGGACCTACGGTAGATGAAAGTGTAGCGAGCCCCATTTCTCAACTGTATGAAGACTTTATTTCTTCTCGTTCATGATGGTGGGATAACAATTTCTTCAAACCCAATGAACTTTTATGCTATGCGTGCTTGTTTGAATAGCTTCGTCAGTTTGGAGCTCTGATCTTGCACAGTCTATGACTGCCTGTGATGCTTCAAGTCACATTCGAGAATAACATAATGGTGACATTCTGTTAAAACGATGAATTCGAAGGTCTGTGTTCTGTCATTGATAGTTATTCTTGGAATACGTGTCCCTGTTGGACGTATTTCCCATCTGTGACTTTTCATACAGTTGCTTTCGCATTACAGAAAATAGTCTTCTTCTTCAGCTGACGATGATAAGCATATAACATTACGGAAAAGAAAGCCCAACAGTCGATTAGCGACTGGACTGATTGGCCATCGATGATATCAATAAGATGTGCTGGCATCTTTGTGACCGTTGTCAATGAGTTATTGTATCTATAGCGGCCTCATCTCCACAGATGGTCGTCTCACTTAGTTTTCTGAAGACGGTGGTTAGGAGAACGTCTGATACCTCTGCACGGGGACTCGGATGGCTTCGGCGTGTTGGGGAGCGCCCTCGTCCGGGGTATGGTGAATGGCTTCGTCCATCAGGTCGACCGTCATTGTCTACAGTTGACTGGTGTGAATAGAACTACTGTGATGGTTAACGTTTGGCGACATAGCAGCAATCGAAACTCATCTTTTCGGCACAGTAGTGTACAACTTGTCCATGGCATCCACAGCAGAAACACACTGGCCTATTGCCCTCTGTCCTCAAAATGTCTATTCACCCACAGGGCGTTAAATTTGGAGTAGGCCTTGGTTGTGCCATTTTCAGTCGAGAGCTGGGTTGTCGTTTTTATGGCTGTAGCATTAGCTGGAGTCCATTATTTCTGTAGCGAACGGCTGTTGGCAGAAATTTGTGTTGGGGGTCGATGCGCCTCTTTTTAAGGTTTCTCTATTACCTCTTGATATAATGGATTTATATGCATGACTGCTATATCTTGCTTACTCGTTTTGATATTTCTAGTTGCCGCAAAGTGCTCTTTTCTCTCTCTACATGTCGTATGAGAGAGGCGAGGTCATTGTATGTGCGACAACTTTTATACTCACAGGGACCACATTTGAGAGTCAATCATACTTCTTTGGTCCGATTTATTTTGATACATTTCCTTGTTGTGCTGGCACAAGGAGAAGATAATAGTTTTGCCTTGATAACATCTCTCTCTAGAATGTATTACAAGTATATGTAGTGTCATCCATCCCCTATATCTATCTAGAGGTCACATTAAAAGCCTCAGAGTTCGGTTATTCCCTCTGCATAAGTATAGAATATTCTGTACTCCCATTTCGTATTCACATTATTCCACATTTTTAGCATTTTCCCATCTTTTCCATATTTTACTCATATTTTCCATATTTTTCTATATTATTACTATATTTCCCATATTTTCCATGTTTTCATGCATGTTCTATGTGGAAATGTACAAGAATATATTATTCTCTTATTGAGTACATTACCAATTTCCTTTAGCATCCAACACACAATGTTAACTACCAAAGCCATCCATTATATGTAAGCTAAAACAAAACTCACACACACACACACACACACACACACACACACACACACACACAGAGAGAGAGAGAGAGAGAGAGAGAGAGAGAGAGAGAGAGAGAGACAAATGGACTGCTGACTGATAGTTTCATATCCACTGATACTTACAAATCTATCACTCCATAACCACCTAACAAAGACAACATCCCTTTGTACTTTCTCATATATCAACAACGTAGAGTATTGTCCAATTAGGGCTGGCAAAGTTTTGCATGTATACTCTAAATCCACACGATTTATGAAATGAATGGAAATAATAATGTTCGAAAAATTTACTTTATCCTATTGTAAACAATCATAGCTTAATTATTCTATTTTGTGTGTTGATTGCTCAAGGAGGCCCCACATTTCAGGGTACGTTCAGGATAGGGCTAAGGTTCAGGAGTGGATCCACCGCCATTAAGCCCAGGTTGGGGACTGAAGATGAATTCACCCATTTAAAACGTTGTGGTACAATTTGAAGGTAGCTCTACTTGTAAGTAAGAGAAAGAAGAGAGGGAACCCCCCAACACAAAAAATAATGTAATTCACTTATGTTTCTTTACCATAACATAAAATCTGTTGAATGTCGATATTTCCACCTGTTATCATAAATCATGTAGATTTAATAATATATATATTCCACCATAATTGTCGTAAAGTAGTGTGACTATAATATAAGTTAAATGTTTATTTGGCACTACAACAGTGAAGTCATAGTCACAGTAAATAAAATTTTTCTTTAAAAAGAGGGTTACACTACCGGTTTCAACGAACTGCGTCATCATATTCAAATGTAAAACATCAGTCAGACCGTAAAAATGGCAAATTAGTAGGGAGAATATATAATGGGAATTGTGACCATACATGTGACAACAGTTACGAAAAATAATGAAACCAGGCAACCGAGACAGGCGTGGAACAATCAAGTCACTACAAGTTATGTCCATGCTTGCCCAACCGTTCATTCCATGTCCTAATGGAGAACAGATTAAAACTACACCAGGGTAAAAAAAAATGCCAAGCATTCTTGCAATGTGTCCTGCTGAGACACAACGATCGTATGGCTGATAGAAATTAGCAAGTCCTAAGTGTATCAAGCACAGCAAGCTCCCATATGGAATACAGCACATAAATTTACTGTATTCTGTGTACATAACACACAAGAAAGCAGAAATGGGGGATGTCGTCGTTGTTAGATGGTCGTAGAGTGATATTTTTGTAAGAATCATTAGGCATAAAGCTGTATTTAAAATATCTAAAATCGGCAATCTATGTGTGCGTTTTAGCTTAGGTTGGCATTGATACCTACTAATTTGCCATTTTTACGGTCTGTCCCACCAATTAGCCAATGTTATGTCCTATCATATGAGTTTGGCAATTTTACAGCTACTTGGCAATTTCCAGATTCGGGATCATACTACACTCTTCAAAAAAGTTTTGCATCACCCCAGTTCCCAGAACTCCTGAAGACAGACGTTGACTGTGGGTATTGTATCGCAGACACAGTCCCTTTGACTTCAGAGATGTCACTAAACCCGCCCAAAGATGTAATCAACCATGCATGAGCAGTGCCTATTAGATGGAGGGGTCCGACAGCAGATCAGTTCCAGTCATTCCACAAGGAAGGAGGGACACGGCTCGTGTTGTCTGTAGTTCAACCATGCCTAGACGGTCAATACCGCGATTCGATCGCGTCCGCATTGTTACTTAGTGCCAGGAAGGGCTCTCAACAAGGCAAGTGTCTGGACGACTCTGAGTGAACCAAAGCGATGTTGCTAGGACATGGAGGAGAGACAGAGAGACAGGAACTGTCGATGACATGCTTCGCTCAGGCTGCCCAAGGGTTACTGCTGCAGTGGATGACCGCTACCTACGGATTATGGCTAGGAGGAACCCTGACAGCAACGCCACCATGTTGAATAATGCAGCCACAGGACGTCGTATTACGACTCATACTGTGTACAATTGGCTGCATGATGAGCAACTTCACTTCCGACGTCCATGACGAGGTCCATCTTTGCAACCACGACACCATGCAGCGCGGTACAGATGCGCCCAACAACATGCCGAATGGACTGCTCAGGATTGGCAGCACGTTCTTTTCAACGATGAGTGTCGCATATGCCTTTAACCAGACAATCTTCGGAGACATGTTTGGGGGCAACCCTGTCAGGAAGAAAGCCTTAGACACACTGTCCAGCGAGTGTAGCAAGTGAAGGTTCCCTACTGTTTTGGGGTGGCATTATGTGGGGCCGACGTACGTTGCTGGTGGTCACAGAAAGCGCCGTAACGGCTGTACGATACGTGAACGCCATCCTGCGACTGATAGTGCAACCATATCGGCAGCATTTGGCGAGCCATTCGTCTTCATGGACAAGAATTCGCGCCCCCATCGTGCACATCTTGTGAATGACTTCCTTCCGGATAACGACATCGCTCGACTAGAGTGGCCAGCATGTTCTCCAGACATGAACCCTGTCAAACATGCCTGGGATAGATCGAAAAGGGCTGTTTATGGACGACTTGATCCACCAACCACTCTGAGGGATCTACGCAGAATCGCCGTTGAGGAGTGGGACAATCTGCACCAACAATGCATTGATTAACTTGTGGATAGTATGCCACGACGAATAGGAGGAGCAATGCAAGAGGACGTGCTACTGGGTAATAGAGGTACCAGTGTGTACAGCAATCTGGATCACCACCGCTAAAGATCTCGCTGCATGGTGGTGCCGACCGAGGTGGTCTAGCGGTTCTAGGCGCTACAGTCGAATCCTACGGTTCGAATCCTGCCTCGGGCATGGATGTGTGTGATGTCCTTAGGTTAGTCCCATAGTGTTCAGAGCCATTTGAACCTTGTCCGGTTCTCAGCTACGCTACAGATCAGTTTATTTGTGAAAATACAAAGTACAGTCACCAACAAATTTTACATATTCACATACACCTTTTCCTTTAATCCAAATAAATACAGACTCATTTACAGATATTTTCCTTCTGTTACGGGTATACAATGTTAGTGCAGACGTTGACATATATGCTGATTTTCCAAAGTCTTTATTAGGCAATTCAGCCATATGATAGGTACGGTAGGCAATAATGTCTCTGTCTACAAAACTTTCAAGTCCAGGTACATTAGGAACTCCAGTACCACCTCGTACAATAGCTACAGTAAGCCAGCCATTACCATGGCTGAATGTACCATTAAGGTTTTTTTTTTGCATGGTGGTACAATATGCAATGCGTGGCTTTCATGAGCAATAAAAAGGGCAGAAATGATGCTTATGTTGATCTCTATTCCAATTTTCTGTACAGGTTCCGGAACTCTCGAAACCGAGGTGGGGCAAAACATTTTTGCTGTGTGTAGTTTGCAAATATGTTTGGTTTATCATACTAAATTGCCAATTTTTATGGGCTAGAATTTGAAAAACAATCAAATATTTGGTAACTAACAATAAGCAAATTATAAGCAGTGTTATTCTTTGTAATGAATATGTTGGCGTCTACCATTTTAGTGGATAGATTTCTCAAAATTTCCGCCGTTTTTCAGAATGTGCCATGACTTCATTAATTTATACACACTGTAATGTCAAAGTATCTTACATTGATATTTACCACTAATTTGCCGTTTTTACTGTTAATTTATACACTCTATAATATCCACCCAGGTGGGATTCACACAGGATGTAACCGTATGAAACTACGGCCGGCCGGTGTGGCCGAGCGGTTCTAGGCGCTACAGTCGAATCCTGCCTCGGGCATGGATGTGTGTGATGTCCTTAGGTTAGTTATGTTTAAGTAGTTGTAAGTTCTAGGGGACTGATGACCTCAGATGATATGTCCCATAGTGCTTAGAGCCATTTGAACCATTTTTTAATCTTCGATGCATGTGTTGCCAAACAGAGTTGCATATATTATTCATATGTGCTTGCAGATGCTTTGTTTGGTGTTGGTACTGTGATACGTTTTTGAAGTCTGCTGGGAAATCCCCAGTTTCGGATATGACTTGTATAAGATGGGACAGTTCTCCTGTAGCTGTCCTCCAGCAGCCTTGATGACTTCTGATGGCATATCATCAACACCAGTGGCTTTACCAGGTTTTATCTGCCTGACTGCAAGGTGGATCTATCGTGGATGATAAAGTCTCTCTGTTCTTCTGGATCGACTTCCTTACCGTTCTGCAGTTCCTGATCTTCGTTATTTCCTGCATAGCGTTTTTAAAGAGATTGTGTTCACCCTTCTACTATGTATTCCTGCTCATATAATCCTGTTCTTTCATCATTTTGGACTCCAATGCATTTTATTTATCTGTTTCCAAGGACCTGTTTAATTGATTTATAAGCACATTCTAGGTTTCCTACACTGATCATTTCATTTGCCACTTTGCTTTACTCCTCCAGGAATAGCTGTTCAGCCTTTTTTGATCCTCGGTTGATTTCATTCCTCAGTGCTCTATATTGCCCTTGTCCTTCCTCAGTGTTGCCTTGTTTCAGCTTACGTCTTAAATTTATTTTTGTTGTGCTTTCTGATCTATGTTTGTTATTTCCCTGCAAGTCGACATAGCAACATCCTCAGTTATTCTATTCAAATGTCTCGTATTTATGTATGCGTTTTGGAACTGTGACGTCATCATGAAATTATAATACTTCTGCCGATAAAACAAGTCTACATTGCCCATATTATTTTTGTCAAAATTCCCGTCCCAGTTCTATTTAAAACGAAATTAATGTCATCTACACCTGTGATACCCATGATAGGGTAACTTCCAACGTAGGTGTTTTTACTTCTGCTGTTCTACACTGTTTCCGGGTAGCGATATACTGTTCACTTCGGAATGATATCTCGTCTCATTTGTAGCTCTAGTAAGGGCATATGAGCAAAATTTTCTGTGAAATCCTGAATTAATAGCAATAAAAACTGCCTCATTGGGCGAGATAGAGTCATTGTGCCAAAGTGAAGAATTAAAAAAATCAAACATATGTAGTACTCGTATTATCCACTAAGAACATCTGTCGAGTGAGCTTAGTGTCTGCAGTTGCCGACAACATTGAAATAATACCATCAATTAAGTTTTCTGTAACACTGTTTGTTGTGTGAAAAGCTGAAGTCTAAAACTACATCAGTAACAGAAATGATGAAAATCGGAAGACGTCGAAGCTGCTCTCCATTCATAATTAACACTAAGATCTAATTATTGAATAACATCACACGTAGGATTTACATACTTCGTCACCTCTTGAAGCCACACTATAAACTGCATGAACGGATTTTAAGACGTGTTGAGAAACTCTTTAGGAAGCAAACAGATTCAGATATATCTTGTTAATGACTACCTACTTGGAATAAGTTTCATCCCAATACTCTTACACTGTGTTCAATAGTTAGTATGTTCCATTTACACTCTAATCAAGCACATTCTATATCGACAATAATTTGTATCTCTGCTCCGCCGTTTAAAATCTAAACTCGGTTGTACATTAACGGCATCGACAGTTTCCCGTCGACAATAAGCAGTTTTTATTAACTGAAATTAGTACAGATGTAAATATTTTAAAAATCATTTTAAACGCTAATATTTATCTACATTCGTAACAAATACACTGAAGCCTCAAAGAAACTGGTGTAGGCATGCATATTCAAATACAGAGAAATGTAAACAGGCAGAATACGGCGTTGTGGTCGGCAACGCCAATATAAGACAACAAGTGTCTGGCGCTGTTGTTAGATCGGTTACTGCTGCTACAATGGCAGGTTATCAAGATTTAAGTGAGTTTGAATGTGGTGTTATAATCCGCGCACGAGCGATGGGATACAGCATCTCAAAGGTAGCGATGAAGTGGGGATTTTCCCATGAGAGCATTACACGAGCGTATCAAAAAAAATCAGGAATCCGGTAAACCATCAAATCTCCGACATCGCTGCGGCCGGAAAAAGACCCTGCAAGAATGGGACCAACAACGACTGAAGAGAATCGTTCAACGTGACAGAAGTGCAACACTTCCGCAAATTGCTGCAGATTTCAATGCTAGGCCATCAACAAGTGCCAGCGTGTGAACTATTCAACGAAAATTCATCGATATGGGCTTTCGGAGCCGAAGGCCCACTCGCGTACCCTTGATAACTGCACGACACAAAGCTTTACGCCTCAGCTGGGTCCGTCAGCACCGACATTGGGCTGTTCATGACTGGAAACATATTGCCTAATCGGACGAGTCTCGTTTCAAATTGTATCGAGCGGATGGACATTTACGGGTATGGAGACACCCTCATGAATCCATGGGCCTTGCATGTCAGCAGGGGACTGTTCAAGCTGGTGGAGGCTGTGTAATGATGTGGGGCGTGTGTAGTTGGAGTGATATGGGACGCCTGATACGTCTAGATACGATTCTGACAGGTGACACGTACGTAAACATCCTGTCTGATCACCTGCATCCATTCCTGTCCGTTGTGCATTCCGACGGACTTGGGCAATTCCAGCAGGACAATGCGACACCCCACACGTCCAGAATTGCTACAGAGTGGCTCCAAGAACACCCTTCTGAGTTTAAACTCTTCCGGTGGACACCAAACTCCCCAGACATGAACATTATTGGGAGTTCTTGCAAAGTGCTGTTCAGACGTTTTCCGTACTCTTACGGGTCTATGGACAGCTTTGCAGGATTCATCGTGTCAATTCCCTCCAGCACTACTGCAGACATTAGTCGAGTCCTTTCCACGTCGTGTTGTGGCACTTCAGTGTGCTCGCGGGGGGCCTGCACGATATTAGGCAGGTGTACCAGTTTCTTTGGCTTTTCAGTGTAATATCGAGTACAGGCAGTAACTCCTCACTTCAAAATTATCAGCTCAACAAGGCAGTGCCAAGGATTCTCTCTCGTCTCCACAAAGTCTAATCTGCTTATTCGTTCAAAACTTCTATGCCATATGTCTTTGGTATTCAGACGATTGCTCATTTGATCGAAAATATTCTGAACTGCATCGCAGGACAGATACAGTACGAGACGCGTTTGACTGGGCTTTACTACTGCTAGTGCAGAGTGTGCATGTGATCACATTGCAAGTTACTTGAGGTATCTGCTAACAGCTGTCTTTTAAAAGCCTAAAGCCAGCACATTGCGTATGTTGAGGCGTGACAGCTTAGAAACACAGCTGTCTGGAGACTGCGCTTCGTGGAAATCATGCAAACTCATTCTACCTACATCCATAAAATGACCACCTATTTGCGCTCATGGTTAACTGACAAGGTGCTACAAAGACCATTCATCTTTCTAAATATCATCGCTGAAATTGAATTCATAACGTCCACCTTCTATTAAGCCCTTTCCAATTTCGCTACTACAAAATCTATTGACATGGATACCTGAAAACACAATAAAGTCTATTATAACACTGGAAAACTCGCTTTTCTTCTCCGGTAAGATAAAACTGTATAAATATCCTTACGTTCAGTACAGTTCGCGCATCATTACACCTCTTTTCATAGCTCTCATTACTTCGTATGAATGAGAATTCAGAAGAACGACATTTTCTGAATCCGTTCTGACTACGTGTCGTTTTCTTCGAGGTATTTCGTGGTGCTAGAACACAGTATATGTTCCGAAATTTTAGTTTAAATCGCTGTCAGTGATACAGGTACTAGTGTATGGGTGTGACCCAGACGATTCTCTCGCTTTTAGGTACATATTTTATGTTTAGTGAACGGCTGTACATGATTATTAAATATGAACGCACTTCATTACTATACGACGTAAACAAGTACTTCATTCACCATGCTGGTGTCAGCATGTGGAAAAATTATAATAATTACTTAAGTATTTCTTCTTAGATTTCGTTAATAAAAACGTACATAGCCCTCTATACATGTTTACTGCATTCAAGCCTCGGTCCCATTCAATTACCATCTGTGCTTTCTAGAGTGTATTTTACACAGTCCAGTCAAACATCTGAATAACCATATTTTGTAGCGTGAGCCGCTGCGAGACTTGCAGGAAGAGATTCAGTGAGGTTCTGAAAGGTACCGACAGGAGTGTGGAGCCATGACGACTACATTTCCATGGACATGTGCGCTATGTTTCTCCATTGAGGATCCATGACGCGAACACCCCGATCGAGGTGGTCCCACAGGTTTTAGATTGGGATTAAATCTGGGCAATTGGGTGCCCAGGAAGTATGGTAAACTCATCCTGGTGCTCTTCAAGCCACGCACGTACACATCAAGCTGTGTGACACGTTGCATTTTTATGCTGGTAGATGTCATGGTGCCAAGATAAAACAAACTGCATGTAGGTGTGGACATCGTCCCCAAGTAGAGATGCATACTTGAGTTTATCCGTTATACCTTCCAAAATGACGAGATCACCGAGGGAATACCTCTAAAACATCCCATGGACCACAACGTTCCCTCTTGGTTACAGGATGTTTGCTTTCAGATGTTTCACGTCTTGAACGTCAACTGCTATCTGGCCAATGGGCATAAAACGCGATTCATCTGAAAAAACAACCTATCGCCATTTAGTGGAAGTCCAGCTGCAGAACTGGCATGCAAATTCCAGCCCTTGTCGCTTATGAGCAGCAGCCAGCATGGGTGTATGAAAAAGGCTCCTATACGCAACAACGTCCGCTGAACGTTCGTTTGGGAGACACACTACTGGTAGCCCCTTGGCTCATCTGGGCGGTCAGTTGCCTCACAGTTGCTGATATATCCGCCCGTACACATCTCCACAGTTGTCTTTCACCACTATCATCTAAGGCTTGCAGTGCACCACTGTCATCTCGGCACACAGTATACTTTAACCTCGGTAACACATAAACTTGTTACAAACGTAGGCATTCTGGAAATGCTTCCAGCCTTGTTTTGAAAGCCATTTATCTAGCCCTTTTGGACGTCAGATAAATCGCTACGTTTACGTGTTATGACAATTACTGCACTGTTTTCTGCATCCTACTGACCCACTTTATATACACTGTTTTGCAAAATTAAAGGAACAAACAGAAATTTTGCAAGATTGTTTTTATTTTGCCTCAAAACATTATAAACAGATGATAGTAAAGTAGAAAAACGCAAAAAATTCAGAACTTAAACAACTACACCATGCATAACGGTAGATAAAACTGTTCTTTGTTGTTTCTAACTGAACAGATTTGCACACGAATTTCGAAAAAATGGTTCAAATGGCTCTGAGCACTATGGGACTTAACTTCTGAGGTCATCAGTCCCCTAGAACTTAGAACTACTTAAACCTAACTAACTTAAGGACATCACACACATCCATGCCCGAGGCAGAATTCGAACCTGCGACCGTAGCGGTCGCTCGGCTCCAGACTGTAGCGCCTAGAACCGTACGGCCACTCCAGCCGGCGCCAGCATATGGCATTAAGATAAAAATTATAAGGAATCTCCATGTTGCGTTCGCCGGAAAGCAGGTGGCTCCGTATCATGGAGCTATTTCTCTAATGATAATATGACGATATTTCCTTACAGTTTTTATCTTAATGCCATATACTGGCGTTAAAGGATGTTCGCGCACCACATGGGGCATGCTGTGAATGATGTCATCAGTCTTATGTTGAGGCAATAATGCCCATTCTTCCTCCAGAGCTGCTCTCAATCTTTCATAGTGGTTGGTGGGTGCTGACGTGGTGCAAACCATCTCCCTAGTGCATCTCAGTCACGCTTTATGAGATTAAAATCGGGAGAGTGAGCAGGCCACGACTAGGGGTGCAATAAGTTCCGTTTCCAAGAAAATATTTATATGGTCACGTATTATCGTCAATCTTTACGAAGTCAGGACTCACATCTCCTTTCAGCAACCACACATGACGTCCCAAGATCATGTCACGATACCTGACAGGAGTTAAACTTTGCCGATTCACCAGTTCAATTTAATGAATAGGGGTTCGAGTGGTAAACATAATCTCTGCTCACACCATTCGGGATCCTCCTAGATATCGATCTCTTTCCGCAATGTTTGGGTCCCAAAATCGTGTTCCAAGTTCCCTCCAGATGCAAATCCATCGAGACTCACTCTCCAGACTAAATCAGGACTCATCTGCCCAGGTGACATGTGATGACTCCACTCTAGACGTTCCCTTCTGAGAAGGTGTGTCAGACGTAGACATACAGTAGGTCTCCAACAATAAAGGCCACTCTGCCGAAGCCTTCTGCGCGCTGTTTGCCTCGATACTATACGTCCAGTGGACGTTGCGAGCTCACACGCCAGTTACCACGCAGTACTAAGGTGGTACTGTCGTGCCCTTACAGCCAAATGACGGTCTTCTCTTCTGAAGTCACACGTGGTCGGCCCTGCCCTGCTCTTCAGGATACAGTTTTCGACTCTATAAATAGTCACCACATCCGAGAAACAGTAGAACGATTCACAGTAAGCCATGGAGCCACCATGTTTGCGACTGTCCTGCTTCCTTTTTTTCTATGGCCCTCCACCGCAGAGAGCCTGGTAGGCATCTTCTCTGTGCCATACTGCACCGTCTGTGATTGTGTACACAGCGACTGTGGATGTGGGACTACCCAGCAAACACTACCTCGTTTCATTTGTGTCCTGGCGTCACCGTTTGCACGGTTGTCCGTTGACGGGAATGCCTTCTTCCATGCCGAACAAGATCGTTGACAGTTTGTATGATTATATCGTGAATTAGACACAAGACAGGGAAATAACGGTCTGCTGCTTTAATTTTGGGCACCAGTGTACCTTCTGCTGCCAGTGCTGCCACTTGCCTTCTGTGAGTGCTTATTGAACGTTGACGTCGAAAACAGGCGGTGGTCACATCTATGTAACTAGATTGCGTAGTTGCAAAATTGTGGAGGAAAATATCACAGACTGCATTTTTCATGAATGATATCCCACAAATATGTAGATTCAGTCTTCCTAGATTTCTGAGTGTTTACACAGAGGAATTTCATATTTCACCGTCTCGGTAAGTCCTGATAAGTTGGAGCTTGCAAAAGTACTTAGTCAGCAAGTACATACTTTTGCGATCGCCCATACATCACCGACTCAGCAGAAATATGTGTATGCTTTTCTCAGGTCAGGCTGAGGTTTGCAAAAATGTTTAGTTCAGGCTTGCTGCTAATGAACAAGTGTGTTACATTAGGCCAAACGAACACTCTACAGAGTCATAGTATGAACCTTTAACATACGGACAAAAGCGAATGACTCTGTCTGTCGTGGTCGTTAACACATTGTATAGATCATGAATATTCACTGTAACCAAGTGTTTAATGTAAATGAGCACAGAAGGATGAATGGAGGAAGTGCAGGAACTCAGGGGACATGTTTCCTCGTAGCAATGGTTTATTTGTTGCACACTCTTGTACTAAGAGCATGTATTTGTGCAAGACAACAACTGCAGTTGTAGCAAGTCACAGAGAATGCCCAATACTTTGCTACTAAAAGGCAGCCATTAATTGCATTTACATTAACTAGCATTTTTAGACGGGATAGCAACCTGTCACTCACACACTGCTCACCTACAGGAGTGGATGGACCAACATTTTTTCCATCCTTTTTAAGAATTTACCATGACATCATTAAATTGTACACGCACTGTAATATCAAAGTTTCTTACAATAATATTTATCATTAATACTTATCCACATTTTGCAGAACATGCTGCAATGAAATTAATTAATGCTGTCAAAGCGCCTTACCTCATCAATTATGGTAATACTTTATATAGGATAACCCTGCTTCTGACGGTCTTCGCACTACGGCGTGCAGATTTCGAATAAAATTACGCCTGATCGTTTCACTACAGGACACAGACCTTGAATGGAGAGCAAATTTCCTGAGAGCAGAGGGGTCTGCAGTCATTGGCTGAGAGCAACAGTCCTTTATGACATCGACATAATGCAGTTGGCCTAGAGCAAAACACAGATGTAAAGCAGGAGGGGGATGGGTAGTCATTGACCTTGAGTTCAAGTAGAACAACAGTATTCAGATACCAGAAGTGCAATTCCTGACATCAGAAAGTGATGATGTTGCATTTTTTGAGCTCATATGCTCACCACCATCTTACTGATGATGAATAGACATTTATCTTTTCTAAAGCTACTGTAAAATGCGTAGCAGTCTTAAACTTACGTATCATCATATGAAAATAAGCCGACAAAAGTAGATATTCTAGGACAGTTCTGACTGAAAGTGTGTCACCACTGACATCTCCACTTACATCCTAATTTAAACAGACACCAGTGAGGGAAAGGGAAGAGTCTCGTCCCCAACACAAACCTCACACCGCCCCCATGCTACCTGAACCACTGCTGCCTCTGGCAGCACTTCATCTGCAGTGCTCCAACACCCCAACCGTCCGCAAGTAACCGCACCGCTCCACATCACACTTGGCCCGCTTCCCCAAATACATCTGTGCTATGCTTCAACAGCCTCCACTCCTTTTTCTGGCACCATATTTTAAACAATTCATCCCTCCATATCTTCTACTATAAGTTCAAAATGTTGAAAAATTCCACTTCCCCGAAGTTTAAAACGACAGGAAGTCTACTGACTGTCACAACTGTAGAGAACTAGACCTATCTTTAAAACTAATTAACCAAGTGATGAGTCCAGTGTAGTTACCACTGTCGTATTAGAAGGAGAAATAATGACTTGCACCTTTTTTCAAACAAACACCACACTGTGGATAGTCTCTTCCACTAAGCTCACCACTTGTAAACAGTGCGCTACTATCCGAAAACATGCATGGGGACTGCAACACCCACGTGCTGCACTGAGAGCAGGTCATGTGAGGTACACTGCTACACCTGCTGCTGTTACCATCAGGTTCCTCACCACATTATGTGACATTACACAGCTATTGCGAAACTGTTGACAACCTATCGCACCACAATGCTGCAAAGCGCACAATGCAGGGCTGTGGTGTGAGCTGCTTTCACCTACAAGAATGGAGAACCAGGTGCCGCATCATAAAGTGATGAATGCAATAGAGAAACTCTCGCCTTTCGTCCAATACAAAGTGGGTGCCCCGTCACAGTTGGCGCAACAGGTGGACATAGTTTTCAGATGTTCTCCTAAAACTACACGATTTTACACTTAAACATATCCTATTTTAGAACACTGTGTTAGAGGAAGGTGATGTAATGGTTCTGACGTTATGAAGCAGGCATAGCCTACATGACCTTGCAGTCTGCTCACTCAGAGCCCACTGCATTCCGCATGATGTCACATGGTTCCACATAAGTAACAAACCACGTTGCTGCGACCATTTCTGACCATGAGTGTCCGCTTTGTCCTGCACAATGAGGATCCGAACTGCCCAGCTCTATGACATACAGCCGTGTACCCCACCATCTTCAGTGCACTGTATAGAAGGAGGATATCCATTTCCAGCACCAGACGTACATTCACCTAGCACGTTTCTTTCTTACAGAGCTCGGAAACACAATGATCGCAGACTGTAAGAGAATGAAGCTAATACTTTGTACACAGAATACAACATCGATTCAGTCTGGCACGAACCATATACAGGTTTCTGGAGGTGTATAAGATTAACTGTTTACGAAATTCACATCCGATTACGGTCGGGAAATTACGTTATGTTCACACCCTTCCTATACCAGGTGAAAATACTTTCTTGTAAACGAAATACAACATTGTTTCTGATTGACCAAACCATTCATAGGTTTCTCAAGGAGTATAGCAGTAACAGCTTGCGAAATTCACGTCTGATTACGGTTCTGACATTATGGTATATTCGCAACGTCCCCTATAAAATAGTCAGCGTAAACGTAAGTAATGAAACAGCGATGTCTTACAAGGGTAATAGTCTGTCCCCTTCTTATCCATGACATTTCAACACGAAAAACGGGTACCAGTGTCAGATATCATACCACAGCACACCATTTATTTGACATTTACCATACGCAGCGGAATAGCAAAAGAGTTCGGCAAGCAGCGATATAATATGCACTGCCAATCAAAAATATACTGGAGCAAGGCAGCATCAAGTATTTATCACCACACACAACATACACAAAAAACAACAGTAG
Organism: Schistocerca piceifrons; assembly: GCF_021461385.2. Classification (NCBI taxonomy): domain Eukaryota; kingdom Metazoa; phylum Arthropoda; class Insecta; order Orthoptera; family Acrididae; genus Schistocerca; species Schistocerca piceifrons. The sequence continues at coordinate 681,834,478 of NC_060149.1, read as the reverse complement.
CTTTGTGTTCCAACACACAATTGACAACATAATCGACGAGCAGTTTAAGATACGTCCACCATAGATTGGGTCTCTCCATAGCGATCCATATTGAAGAGTACAAGTCACACAGGTTCACCACACTCAAACGCTTAAAGTTATTTGTCAGAGACATATCAGACACAGTCTCCCACTGGTCCATGTGCAGGTGGAATAGCAAAAGAGATCGACTAGTAGTGATATACGATATTTTCCACAACGTGTGTAGGGTCTCTCCATAGTGGTCCACATCACAGCGTACGAGTCGTGCAAGTTCACACTTACAGTTCCCCCATTGTTCCATATTCAGGTGGAATAGCAAAAGGGGCCTATCAACAGTGATATAAGATTTATAGGGAGGATGGTTAGGTTTTAACGTTTTCTCTACCTTAGTATCAGTTTTCCACCACATCAAAGCATGTCTACAGCGAAACTCGGTGTTAAATAAGAAGTTACAGTGCCACCCAGCATAAGCGACTGGTGGACACTGTGGTAGGCTGAGAATCCTACAGCTGGTTGGAAAACTACAGGAATCTGAATTCCCTCTGGAACCCACTCTTTGAATTTATTGAATAACAGGCTACAGCAGGAATGCCGACAAGCTCGTACACTAGCGAAAAAAAAAAAAAAAAAAACGCGAGCACTAACCTACACTGTGAATCTGATACATGACCTATCGGGCACTAACTGATGATGAACCAAACTGTTACAAGTATGCTGATGCTGACCGAGAAGCCAACATCGGTACCCATTTGCAGCCGCCGAGTAACAATGCTCCACAGTGTCAAAGGTATCCGCCTGCGCTATAACCAATACTAACAAAACCTACCGTTGCATGGCCTATTGCAGGCAGGAAAAAAACCGCTACTGTTCTTACAGCCCGACCCAACTATCGCAGAGCCTTTTTTCTCTTGGCGACCCACGCATCTGTATGAACTGTCATAGCACATTCTCCTCTCCAGACATACTTACATTTCAATACAAATGAGACGTGTGTTGTGTGTCGTGTTAATGATTTTGATGCTGCTTCAGCTAAGCCTCTAACCATTGAAAGGCGACTATGTCTACCTGTCTTCTGGAAGCCTGCATACAACACAATGTGCAGAATATCTTATATCACTGGTAGTACTCCCCTTTGCTATTCCACCTGCATATATAGCAATGGGAGAAGGAATATGTATCACTGACAAATAACGTCAAGTGCTTGAATGTGGTGAACCTGTGCAACTTGTACTCTGCAATGTGGATCGCTCTGGAGAGACTAAATCTGTGTTAGACATTTCTTAAAATACTCTTCGATTACGTTGTCAAAAATGTGTTGGAATATACAGGAGGTGTTTCTGAATTGTGGTCGATGTTATACACACGGTGTGCTTTGGTCTGGTATCTGACACTGATGACTGTTTCTCCAGTTGAAATGTCACGAATAAGAAGAGAACAAATTATTATCACCACAAGAAGTCGCGGTTTCGTCACATAGTTTGCCACCGCTGACGATCATTTTATAGGAGGTGATGAGAACGTACCATAATTTATGAACCGTTATTGTACTTGAGTTTTGTAATCAGTTGCTGTTATACACCTCTGGAAAAGTACAAATGGTTTGTGACAGATCGAATCGATGTTGTATTTGAACTACAATGTAGTAGCTTCATTCTTTTACAGTTTGCGACCATTGTGTTTGGAGCTCTGTAAGAAAGAAACTTGCTAGATGAATGTACGTCAGGTGCTGGAAATGGATTTCCTCCTCCTACTGAGCACGGCTGTTGTGGTGGGCCACACGTCCTGTATATCATAGCCCCTGGCAGTTCAGACCTGCATCATTCAGGATAAAGTGGACGGTTATGGCTGGAGATGATAGCAGCTACATGGTTTGTTGCCGATGTGGAATCGTGTGATTTCATACGGAGTGCGTTGAGCTCCATGCAAGCAGTCTGCTGGAGCATGTAGGTTATGCCTGCTATGTAATATCAGAAGCGTTACATCAACTTCCCACAACACAGTCTTCTAAAATTAGGTTATGTATGTATATAGGCTGCATCAGTGACCAATCAGCTTTAAGGATAGGTTGAGTGCTCTATGGTTTTGTCAGCAAGAAGAGCCCTATCATTTTAGACTTGGCATCAGTGGATTTTCTCAACATTTTGGGGTTATGATGGTTGGTATGGATGGGTGGTTTGTTTAAAATGTAATGTCAGAGGGGTTGTGGAGGTTGCTCAAGCATAGCACAAGCAGACTTGGGGGAAAATGGGTCCAGCTTGTTGTGGAACAGCACAGACACTGGCAGATGCTGTGGGTGGTAGGGCAACATGGTTGGTGAGTGCGGCGTGTGAGCAGTGGCTGTGCTGGTGGTGTTGGTGCACGCAGTTTGTGGTTACCGCATGGGCAGAGCACGGGTGGAGAGCTCTTCCACTTCCCTCACCAGTGTTTGTTTCAATAAAGACAGAATTGAAGAGTTCCATAGCTAGAGCATGCAGTGACTATGCACCTGTGAGTGAATGGTAGCTTGAAGGAAAAAACCTGTCAAGCAGGCCAGCAGACAGGCCTGTACCTGCTCAAACATCCTTTGTTTCAGGTGTCATAGCGCCAGTGTTGCAGAACTATGATTCTGATGTCATAGGGCCCGTCCCAGTATATCAACCCTGGACCACTATGTCAGAATTCCACAGTGCCATAAATAGCCCAACAGCTCTGAGCTGCATTGTGATGTCAGAGCAAGGGCCAGTATTCCAGCTCTGGGGCAATATACAAGAAGTTCACACTGTTATAAACAGCGTAACAGGTCTTGCCTGGATTGCGATACCGTAGAGCCACGTCAAGTACTCCGGGCTAGCGAGTATGACAATGTGCCATCTTGGATTTCTGGCCAGCTCATATTTAGGACAACAACGCTACTTCCACAGCAGTGTGTGAAAACACACTAGCACAAACGGGTTATTTGCTTTAATTTCCTACCAAAATTTGAATTTCTCTCCAAAATTTGTATTATCTGCCATTTTATACGTATTGGCCTTCGCTAGATGGGAGAAGGGTGGTGGTGGGAAAATCCCATGACTCATTGATGACATCAATGAAGCCATCGGTGACACCATTGGTGACATACTTTGGGCCAGAACTGTCCTAGAATATTTACTGACAAAGAATGGAAGCAGTTTCCCACTCTCCTCTTTGCTTGTCTTAAGAAGCAACGCAAAGTCCAAAAGTTATGGAATTGTTATATCACTATGTATATGGAACACTGGAACTGTGGTGAATAAGGGTTTTCAGAAATGACTGTAGCCAGTCGCCTTTCGTAATGGCAGACATTTTATTTTCCCATTATAAGTTTCATATCCAGTAAAGCACTTGGTTGTTGTTAACTATGGCAATGTGTATATAGTGTTGTGTTGATAAGATAACTGGACATCCTAAACAATGTTTCCCAAAGTGGTGTGTGCCCCTATGAACAATCCTAAGTACTGAAACAACTCTGCCTAGCTACCCTCACAGTGTTCTGAACTATCACTAAGGGCTGTACCATCTGATGACGAGTAGCTAGGCGACTTGAAACCAGTAATAATAAACTAAGAGTTCCATTAGCACCATGAACGACTGGGTGTACCCATTACTGAAAACCTGTTCAGGAATTATGTTTCTGCAGTTAGTAAAATGAATACAAATTCTTATTGGCAAATCGTAAATTTTCTTAAAACTACTGTTACACTGAACACTGACGAAAGTAAAATACTACCCCAACTATTGACATCAGTCAGCGGAAACAGTTTCGGTACTAATACCATAAAAGTGATTGCAGTCGTATTATGTCTGCGTTTCTCTGATTACATGAAAGCAGTCAGGGAAATTGAACTACAATTACAGCTGCTCTCTCTGGTTTTCTACAATGTCGTTAAAGGGCTTACCGTGCTGCAGCCTCCTCCAGCAATAATACAGTCTTGCCCACTGTACTACTTCTGAAGATGGCATCATAATAGGATTCATCATTTTGACCAGCTGATTCTGTCGTATCCCTTGAGTCTCCGCCTGGAACACTAAAAGTGTAAAGTCGCATGAGGCGATCTGGTCATAATTTTGCAACAGCGTACAGATATGAATATTGTGTGTTTCGTCTTTTGCTATTTGTGTATGTTCTGAATCTACAGAAGTGTCCTGCACGTGTAATTTAAAATTTTGTGTAACTGAAGACATACAAATCTTAAATAGAGTAAAAAAAGCTCGGAAAATCTCTACTGCAACAACAAAGCACTTAGTGTGTTCTATAGATACCCCTAACTGAAGCAGCCGGCCGGTGTGGCCGTGCGGTTCTAGGCGCTTCAGTCTGGAACCACGTGACCGCTACGGTCGCAGGTTCGAATCCTGCCTCGGGCATGGATGTGTGTGATGTCCTTAGGTTAGTTAGGTTTAAGTAGTTCTAAGTTCTAGGGGACTGATGACGACAGATGTTAAGTTCCATAGTGCTCAGAGCCATTTGAAACTTTTTTTTTTTTTTTTTTTGACCTAACTGAAGCACAAATTTGGCGGCGACTTTGGATGTTCTCTCTGGGCTGAAGCTAGAGATTTATGGATAAAGAAACATATTTACTATGAAGACCTGTGCCGAAGTTAGAAAAGACATTCATGGTGGCCAACAGGTTTCTCGCTATGCGATTACATCAGTCTCCCTAGAAGTGAACTAAATCATTCATATCCGGAAATGCGACTTGTAAGTCCAGGTCGCGATTATCATTTACTGAGAAAAACTATAATACCAGAGAACCTCGTAGTGAACTGATATCATAAAATGAACAGTATGTTTTTTTAATATAAAATTACTGTGTGCATAAATTAGAACTTTTCCAAAATTATTTCATTTTCAATTAAGACAAAAGTCTGATATTATTTTGTAAGTAATATATGGATGAATAAACAACTAACTAATTAAAGAGAATCTGCTATAATTTATTTGTGAAGAGCACATTCTGAAAATCATTAGCCTAATGGTTCAACCTTGACGATGTGGGTTCCGCAGTAAACTGATCTCTCTCTACTCTGCCACAACCAAAACACACACTAGAGAAGGTCTAGAATTCATATAAATTACTGGTATCCTTCGATACACAAGTAAATTCCTGAAGCAGCTGTTTTTTCTGCATGCAATTTTCTTGGTGACGCATCTGGAATTCGTCATGGTGGTAAGGCCAGATATCGGTGATGTTAAAGGCTGTTTACTCGTGGCCAACCTTGTTTGGGAGTCAGATGTGTTATACATGTCACTAGGAACTGCCACCAAAGCCGTAAATGGATCTACATGGAACACTGATACTCGCACAGAGATGAAATGTGCTGACATTTCTGCGGAGTACAAGACACTTTTGGTAGTATTTTCTTTCCCCATTAGCTGACTGCGCTAACTCAAAACAAAACTGTCACACTATACCATAATCTAGACCCATCTGGTAAAGGCAAAATTAATTATCATAGACTTACTTTACTTTGTCGTGTCCGGAAACTACAATTTGTTCGCCCAATATTGGACAATGTCCAATGCTTCTTCTTTAGCCAGCCATAGATCGTCGAGGGTTCATCTGTGCGGGCAGGCAGGGCGTTGTAGGAGATGTTCCATCTCCTGTCGAGTGCCGCAGTCGCATTTGTCGTCATTTTCGTCCAACAAACCCCATTTGATCAGATTAGATTTCACAGGAGCCACCCCAGTTCTGATGCGGTTAAGCATTCTCCAGGTTTTCCAATCACCAGAAACGCCGCTTTGTGGGTCCTCTCTTAGTGGATAGTAGATGGGGGGCTCATCTAAGGCGCAACTTAGGAAACGGCGTCTGGATTTGAGTCTGCTGGGGCCACACTCTAGGCCAAATATTGAGTGACGAGCATCAAAGTTTTGTTTTAGCTTCTCGGTATGTTCGTGGGCTTTCCTACGTGAGTCAGGGTTTGTGAAACCTACGGCCCTGTAAAGGTTTTCTATGGGGGTAGGTTTCATGCAGCCTGTCACTATCCTGCATGTTTCATTCAAGCTAATATCAACCTTTTCTGCGTGGGCGGATCTGCACCATACCGGGCAGGCATATTCGGCAGTTGAGAAGCACAAAGCTTGGGCTGAAGTTCTGACGACGGTAGGTTTGGCACCCCATTTGCTGTTGGACAGCTTTCTTATTAGGGAATTTCGTACTTCTGCTTTTTTGCGTGTTTTTTCGCAATGATGCTTGTATGTCAATGTTCTGTCCAGCACGACGCCAATCCCGTCTCCGGCCCCCCTGATTTAGGTTTTCCGTGATTTCCCTAAATCGCTTCAGGCAAATGCCGGGATGGTTCCTTTGAAAGGGCACGGCCGATTTCCTTCCCCATCCTTCCCTCACCCGAGCTTGCGCTCCGTCTCTAATGACCTCGTTGTCGACGGGACGTTAAGCACTAATCTCCTCCTCCCTCCTCCACGACGCCAAGGTAGGTGGGAGCATCTGTGTGTTCTAGTAATGTCCCATCCCAGGTAACACTGAGCCTGTACTTTGCCTGCCTCGAGTTCAGATGGAATGCACTCACTTGAGTTTTGGAGGGATTGGGTTTTAGAGAATTCTTTTTGTAGTAGGTTGACATTATAGAAAGGGCGGTTTCTAGTTTCTCCTCGATGGCTTCAAACCTGTTGCCTTGAACTGTTATTGCCAGGTCGTCTGCATATACAAAAGTATTGGTTTTGTCTGGAGTTGGTTGGTCATTTGTATATATGTTGAATAGGATTGGCGCCAACACGCTCCCTTGGGCGAGCCCATTTTTCTGATTCCGCCATCGACTCTTTTTCCCCTCAAGCATTACGAAGAACTGTCTATTTTGGAGCATGGATTCGATTATCTTGACTAGGTGGTAGTCTTTCAGGGTCTCGTAGATTTTATGCAGTAGTGTCCGGTGATCTACTGTATCATAGGCGGAACTTAGACGACTAGTGCCAGCCCGGTGATTAGTTTATTCTCAAACCCATCCTCGATATTTTCCGTCAATGCTAGAATTTGACTGGTTCAGGACTTTCCAGGTCTAAAACCTGCTTGGTGTGGAATTAGCTTCGAGTCAACGATCTTCTCTATTCTGTTGAGGATCAATCTTTCATAGAGCTTAAACAGGTGGCAGAGAAGGGTTATGGGTCGATAGCTCTCGGAGATTCTGGGTCCTTCCCGGGTTTAAGGAAAGCCACCACTTTTGACTTCCTCCACAGTTTCGGGATTTGAAAGGTTTCACGGCACATGTTAAAAAGTCCAAGTATCCAGTCCCTGGCGCCAAGGCCGAAGTTTTTAATCTGTTCCACGCAAATGTCATCAAACCCAGCGGCTTTCCCATTCTTCATGGTATTTATGCCATTGTTCAACTCTCTCATGCTAAATGGCTTCTGGAAGTTGGTGTTTCCCGTTGGCAGTAGGCGTGTGATTTTAGTTTTCTGACGTTTGGAATTGAACTTGCCGTTTAGAAGGAGTTGGTTGGCCACCTGGTTTGGAGTTACGTTGGCCGGGGCCTTGCTTAGCCTTGGGTCACCATCCAGTTTCTTAATCAGGTTACAGGCTATTTTGCTACTGTGGGACATATCCATTCTTTCTAGGGTTGCTATCCACTTCTTCTCGCGTGCCTCGCTGAGGGCTGACATTAAAGCTGTGCCACAGGTGATGGTTTCGTCGCTGAACGGGTCTTCCGCGAACAATACTTGATACTTCTCCAGGATATCTTTTGAGGCATTTGAGAGCCCTGGGATATAGTGTTGTCTGCAGCCCCTAGGAATATAGCGTCTAGATACCTTTCGCAAAGTCTCAACAAAGATAAGATAATTATTTGGTGTTGGGGTCAGACTGGCTAATTCCTCATCCAGCGCTTGGGAATATTCTGACCACCTAGCCTTTTTAAATTTGAATCTCCTACGGAAAGGTATTTTGGTTGTTTTGATTGTTGAGTAGACTTGGATTCCAATAGGTCGATGTTGTGTCTTCGGGATTGCATCATATACTCTTTTGCAGCAGGTGTCGTAGATGTTCCGGCTGACGAAGCAAATATCGGGATTGTTCTAGCAGCTGACCATTGGCGTCTATCTCGTCGTAGCCGCAGGTGGTGCTGTGGCTGTTAAAGTCGCCCACAACGAAGTGTGTCCTTTGGTTGTTGAAGCTTTCTGGCGTTGAAGTGTGTAAGTTCTGGCCGGGGGGTTTATATACGGAGCATATCGTAAATGATCCACTCTCTATCGCTAACACTTCAATGTTGGTGGTTGTCTTACTCGTGGAAGAGAGCAGCATCTCGGGTCTGGTAAATATTGCGCTCCCATACCTTCTGTGAGGTGCTTCTACTGCCAAGCGCGTTCCTTTGATATTGGGTCTGTTTGCTGTTTCATCTCTATGCGTTTCCTGCAGGCACAGTACGTCCCACTTTTCTGATTGGCATAGTATTATCATAGAAAAATGACTGATCGCAGTTTCTCAACCTTTCAATATATATTAAAACTGAATGCAAAAGCTACATTTTTAAGAGACAGGTACCATAAATGATTTTTCAGTTTATGTAAAGCGAACATGAGAGATATCACAGTCTGCAACGGGATATCTCTAGAGGTTAGAACAGAGTTCTTCACTCCGTCTATGGCACTTTGGCTCTGTAAGGGATAGAGAACCAAGCTTCGACATGCACGTTGAGAAGGAAAATACTAATGTCACAAACTGTAATCTCTTCTAGTGATTATGATTCAGATTCATCATGGAACATAAACATTTTCAAGCGATAAATGGATTTCACCATTCCCCTTTCATGTTTCGATAGCCCCAGGAGAACAGAAACATAGAAGGAAGGTAGTAAACACAAAAATTTTCCTCTCATTTTCTCTAGGTTTTTATTCTGTTAAAGTATATCCAAAATACAAAATTCGAGACAGATTGACTTCATCCAGCTGTTCGCTGACTGTTACATCCCGAATTCCCATTTTTTAAAATTTTTATGATCCGATCTATGCTTCTAAATCCCATCTTTTCCTCAAAGCCAATTCATATATGTGATGCCTGAAAGGTATTTTATAAAATATTTTAAATCAAAACATGCGCAACTCTAAAAATATTTATGTTGTTATTGTTTCAAAGACTAATGCTTTAACATAGGAACTCTTTTACCCTCCGCAGATCGAAATGCTGGCACTCGAAGAAATTGCTCAGTGCCACAATTTCAAAGATTCACAGAGTGTCTTTTATCGTATAGTTACGTATTAATGCCGATGCGTAGGCACTTCAGAAGGTAAGTTACACATTATGTGCCACACTAAGACCATTGCGCAACAAGATTGGCACATAGTGAGAAGTAAGTACATGTTCATGGTTTCTTGCAGACACATTTCAGACACATTGCTGTTGCTGTGTGTACGACAAGAGCATTGAGGTGTGCAGTGAAGCGCCGCCGCAAATGGAAACGTACTTCAACTGGAAACGTAAATAGGCAGGACAGAACGATTCTTGTGACCAAAAGTCTAAATTGTACGGACATTTACCATCAAATTTTGGCAGTATATGGAGCAAATGCAATTTAGCGTTCAGCCGTAATGAAATGGTGCTTACAATTTGACCACAGCCGCACAGACTTGCGTAATGCTGATTGGGAAGTCCAGAGCTTGCACCATGAGATTTTCATCTTGTTGGCAAGCTGAAAGAAAATCCGTGGGAAAAGAGATTTACCAACAATGAAAAAGTCCGCCCAGTAGTTGTAGAATGGCTCCATGACCGAGGGATCAATTTCCATTGTCTAGGAATTGAACGACTGGTAGAAGGTTCGGACAGTTTTTTTTTTTTTTTACAAAGACTTGGTGACAGTGTCGAAAAACAGTGTATGTATCTGTGTTATTTTGAAATGTAGTGCAACATTCAATAAAAATTAATTGGCAGCCACAACAATATGCAACTTACTTTTTGAAGTCCCCTGGCAGTAAATTACCATCCGAGTGGACCGTAGCAGCCTGTGATGGCTCATCCTTAAATTGTTGAATTTCAGCAGTTTTACTCGTGAAGTTTCTCTCGGAACCTGTGGATAGACTCCTGTTGTCCCCAAAATCGTCGGTATTTTGACCTAGTTTTTCGAATAGTGCTACCCACCGAGCGAAACAGAGCAATGCGTAGAACATTGGACTTGCCTTCAGGTGGACGATGGTGCAAGTCCGCGTTCAACAAACCTAATTTAGGTTTTCAGTGATTTCCCTAAATCACTCCAGGGAGATACCGGGATGGTTCCTTTGACAAGTCACGGCCGATATCCTTCCCCACCCTTGAAACACTCCGAGCTTTTCCTCAGTCTCTAATAACCTCGTTGCTGACGGGACGTTAAATCATAATGTTCCTTCCTCTTTTCTATTGTAGCGAACTGGAAGTGGGTGACTGAACGAAGGAAGAGGAAACTGCCGGGTGGAGGTTGTGGTGACAGTGGGTTACCGGAGACTGAGGCCAGAATGATTACCAGAGCGAAGTATATGTTGCACGGATCTACATCTACGGCTACACACTGCAAACCACCATGAGATGCATGGCAGAGATTACGTTCCATTGTACCAGTTATTAGGGTTTCTTCCTGTTCTATTCACGTATGGAGCGCGGGAAGAACGATTGTTTGACTGCCTCTGAGCATGCAGTAATTATTCTAATCTTATCCTCATGATCCCTATGTGAGCGATACGTAGGGAGTATCATAGAGTCATCATTTAAAGCCTGTTCTTGAAACTTTGTTAGTAGACTTTCTCAGCATAGTTTACATCTATCTTCAAGAATCTTCCATTTCAGTTTCTTCAGTATCTATATGACACTTTCCCACAGATCAAACAAACCTGTGACAATTCGTGCTGCCTTTTTCTGCATATGTTCAATATCCCCTGTTGGTCCTTTTTGGTATGGGTGCCTCACACGTGAGCAATATTCTCGAACTGGCCGCATAAGTGATTTGTAAGCAATTCCTTTGTAGACTAACTGCACTTTCCCAGTACTCTACCAAAAAACCGAAGTCTGCCACTTGCTTTACACGCGAACGAGCCCATGTGATAATCCAATCTCATTTCCCTATTGAGCGTTACACCCAGGTATTTGCATGAGTTGTCCAATTCCATCAGTGACTCACTGATGTTTTAGTCATAGGATACTACATTTTTTCGTTTTGTGAAGTGCAAAATTTTACGTTTCTGCACATTTAAAGCAAGTTGTCAATTTTTGCGCCAATTTGAAATCTTATTAAGATCTGATCGAAAATTTATGCAACTTCTTTCAGATAGTATTTCATTATCAATAACTGAATCATCTGCAAACAGTCTGAGGTTGCTATTAATGTTGTCTGCAAGGTCATTAATATGCAAGATGAACAGTAAGGGTCCCATCTGCTGATGCCTCTCCATCCAAGATAACATCCTGCATCCAACCTAGTAAAAATTACTCAGTCCAGTCACAGGGGTCATATCCCTACGGAAAACCAAGGTACAAGACCTGCCCAATCCATCATTCAGGCACCTCCTACTCCACTGCTGTCACAGACTTATCCTACCTCATCAGAGGCCAGGCCACCTGTTAATGCAGCCACGTAATACATCAACTCTTCTACAAGCACTGCACAACTTTTTATATCAGCATTACCGCCAACCAGTTGTGCATCATGATGAATGGCCACCCCAAAACTGCTGCCAAGAACAAAGTTGACCACCCAGTGGCACAACATTCAGCTGAGCATAACTCAATTATAGGTGGCTGCTCCACAACCTGGATCATATGAGTCCTCTCGTCCACTACCAGTTTCTCTGAACTTTGTAGGAGGGAAGAGAAGGATAGTAGTGTTTAACGTCCCATCGACAATACAGTCATTAGAGACACAGCACAAGCCAGATTAGGGGATGATGAAGAAGCAAATTGAATGCGCCCTGTCAAAGGAACCATCTCTGCGTTTGCCTTAGGTGATTTCGAGAAATCACAGGAAACCTACATCTGGATGGCCAGACACAGGTCTGAACAGTCGTCCTCCTGAATGTGAGTCCAGTATGCTAACCACCGTGGTACCTCCCTCAGTCTGAACTTTGCAGATGGGAGTTATCCTTGCAACACATCCTTCACTGCCATAATCGTGCTGGCCACAATTTCCGTTAATCAACTGTTCCCACACCCTCCACCCAACAGTTTGCACTTCTTCCATCCTGTCATCTCTTCCCAATTTGCTTCCCCATATCAGCTTGTGCCGATCCCCACCGACTCCCACGACTGTACATTACATACCCAGCCAGTGCATCTGCCACAGTTCCTTCCCACATTCCTCACTGACAAAATGGCTGCCGCCCTTTGAGCCATTAGACACCACCCCAGCTCCTCCCCCTGCCTCCCACCACTCTCTTCCTCTACTCGCCCCACACCTTCCTAGTTCATCTACCGAAATGCAGCTCTGGTATTGCTCACCCATCCAGTTTCATATATTTTTATGAGTGCATATATATATGATCAAAAATATCTGGACACTTGGCTGAAAAGGACTTACAAGTTCGTGGCGCCCTCCATCGGTAACGCTGGAATTCAATATGGTGTTGGCCCACCCTTAGCCTTGATGACGGCTTGCACTCTCGCAAGCATACGTTCAATTCAAGTGCTGGAAGGTTTCTTGGGGAATGGCAGCCCATTGTTCACGGAGTGCTGCACTGAGGCGAGATATTGATATCGGCTTCCACTCTCGCAAGCATACGCTCAATTCAAGTGCTGGAAGGTTTCTTGGGGAATGGCAGCCCATTGTTCACGGAGTGCTGCACTGAGGCGAGATATTGATATCGGTCGGTGAGGCCGGGCACGAAGTCGGCGTTCCAAAACATCCTAAAGATCTTCTATAGCATTCAGGTCAAGACTTTGTGCAGGCCAGACTATTACAGGAATGTTACTGTCGTGTAACCACTCCGTCACAGGCCGAGTATTATGAACAGGTGCGTGATCATGATGAAAGATGCTATCACCACCTCCGAATTGCTCTTTAATAGTGGAAAGCAAGAAGGTGTTTAAAACATCAATGTAGACCTGTGCTGTGATAGTGCCACGCAAAACAACAAGGGGCGCAAGCCGCCTCCATCAAAAACATGATCACACCATAACACCACCGCCCCCGAATTTTACTGTTGGCACTACATACGCTGGAAGATGACGTTCACCAGGCATTCGCCATGCCCACACCCTCCCATCGGATCGCCACATTGTGTACCGTGATTCGTCATTCCACACAACGTTTTTCCACTTTACGCTCCTTACACAAAGCGAGGCGTTGCTCGACATTTATCTGTGTGATGTGTTGCTTATGAATGAATATGGCACTTAGGCCTGAGCTAGCGAGGCGAGCGCATCGCTGCCGTTGCGCGCTACGCTTACTCGGCCGTTGAGAGCTTGTGAAGAGGTTTCTGTGCTGTGGGCGCCGCGGGAAGCAAATTTTCGTCTGTTGTTTTCACAACGCCTGCAGATTGTCGTGTTCTGCGCCCCGCAACATCGGAAAGAAGTATGCGCAGAGGAAACCTGCCGCTACGAAGGGAGCCGGCCGCCGTGGTCGAGCGGTTCTAGGCGCTTCAGTCCGGAACCGCGCGACTGCTACGGTCGCAGGTCCGAATCCTGCCTCGGGCATGGATGTGTGTGATGTCTTTAGGTTAGTTAGGTTTAGGTAGTTCTAAGTTCTACGGGACTGATGACCTCAGATGTTAAGTCCCGTAGTGCTCAGAGCCAACCAGCTAGGAAGGGTCCTTCGGTTGTGCAACTCACTCAGTCTGCAGACTCACTGATCTGCGTTCGAGCTGCAAACGTGGCCGATCACAGGCCGATCAAAGTCGCAGTGGCCGACCACATTGTCGAAGCGCCGCCGGCGCGTGAGAAAGCGCCTTCCGTAGGAAGGAAGAAGACGACCGAGGCACTCCTCAGGGGGTTACCTTGGTGCTGTGACGAGGCAGCGGTCCGGGAAGGTCTGCTGCGAGCCGGGCTTGGTAATGCAACCGCAAGGTTGCACAACCGGACAAACAAGAAGAGGGCACCGCTCTATGCCGTGACCGTGCAAATGGCCGACGGCGGGAGCGACATCTTCGACTTGTGGAAGTTGCTGGGCTTCCCGGTTACGACGGAAGCTCTCCCGACCGCCATGGACCCCTAGCCCTAGTGCTTCAGGTGCCAGGTCGAGGGCCATGTCGCGAAGTGTTGCCGCAACACGGCGCGGTGCGTCAAGAGCTCAGGCGAGCACGACAGGCGCGCCTGCGACCGCGGCAGTAACGTTCTGCCGACTTGCGTCCGGTGTGGCGGCCCGCACGTCGCCAGCTGGCGCGGTTGCCCGGCTTTCTCAAGCCGCAACCGTGCCGAAGGCAGCGAGGCGACCGCGGCCGCACCGACGCAGCGGAAGAAGAGAAGACGACGTCGGCAACGACGTAGGGCGCAGACAAGCCCGGCGCAGCTGAAGGACAGCGCAGAAGCAGCTCCACCTGCCAGGAGAGGGGATGACCGCCCGGAGGCGGGCAGTCGGGAATACAGCTCGCGCCCCCGAGAAGAACTGTGGCCTCGAACTCGGCACCGCCGTGAAGGAGGCCACTGCAGCCCTCAAAGCCGTCAGGGCGGCAGAGAGGGCTGCCTTCGCAGCCGCCGTGGCTGCAGAGAAGGAAGAGGCCTTGAGGAACTGCGTGCAGTCTTCGCCCGAGGCCTCCGTGCAGCAGTCAGTACCTGTGAACACTCCTGCGACCTCGCAGAAGGACGTTCGCGTGCCTGTCCCAGCGGCTGCCCCAGCAGCACCGCAGGTGAAAAGTGCAAAGAAGACAACCCCTGTCCCAGTGGTGAGAAGGGGCCGAGAAGTCAAAGAGGCAGCGTTCATCACGCAAGCGCGAGCGAACGGCGTGCATTTCACCGAAGCAGAAGCGGCGCAGCTCACCGAACAAGCGGAGCAGCTCGAGGCTATAATACAGCAGAGCTGCGCCGTGCAGTAGAGGAGGATGCCGTTCTGCACCAGCCTGATGAAGCTGTGCCAAGTCACTGACGACACGGCGCAGCAGAGGGCGTAATGGCACTGAATTCTTCTGTTACAGGGACGAAGCCACCGCAGCAGGCCAAGGAGACACCACACGAGCCCAGCACACACATACTACAGCACACCGAGCTGCAGCACCGTCTAGGACTGATCTCTTATGACGAAACTTGGCATGACACGCTATCCGATCGCACGGTACACGCTTCTAACATAACCTACCCTTGCATGACCTATCGCAGTCAGCAAGACATCCGCTACTGCTCTTACTACCCTACCTAACTATCGCAGAGGTTTATTTCCCTTGGCGCTTGCCTTGGCACTTTTTTCCCTCTGCCCTTAAAACCGCTACCCTTCGTTCGACTTTCGACCTAATCTATCTCCAGATGAGCGCGTATTAATGGCTAAACTTAGCCAGACGTACGCAAACATCGCAGTACACACATCCTGCGACATCTCACTTTTAGTGAACACTAACCCTTATGCAGAGATGGCAGTAGACCTTTTGTGTTGGCCATCATGCCGGTGTGGGCGTGGAGGGGCTCTGCCTCTTTAAAAAAATTTGCTTATGAGTAGCCGCTAGACCATGAAATTAAAGTTTTCTCACCTCCCGCCTAACTGTCATGGTACTTGCAGTGGATGCTGATGCAGTTTGGAATTCCTGTGTGATTGTCTGGATAGATGTCTGCATATTACACATCATGACCCTCTTCAACTGTCAGTAGTCTCATCCAGTCAATAGACGGGGTCGACCTGTACGCTTTTATGCTGTACGTGTCCCTTCACGTGTCCACTTCACTATCCCATCGGAAACAGTGGACCAAGGGATGTTTAGGAATGTGGAAATCTCGCGTACAGACGTATGACACAAGTGACACTCAATCACCTGATCACATTCGAAGCCCGTGAGTCCCGAGGAGCGCCCCATTCTGCTCTCTCGCGATGTCTAATGACTACTGAGGTCGCTGATATGGGGTGCCTGGCAGTATGTGGCAGCACAATGCACCTAATATGAACAACGTATGTTTTTGGGGGTGTCCGGATACTTTTGATCACATATAGTACGTGTGTGTGTGTGTGCGTGTGTGTGTGTGTGTGTGTGTGTGTGTGTGTGTTTGCACTCTAGCTTGGAAAAGGATAACTCCTAAAATTAGCAAGTTTCCTTTCTTTTTTTGTGTGTGCCTCTCGACTACTCAACGCTTCTGCTTCTCAGTGAGTGGTCTTCTATACTCCTAAATTACACCACAAGGAAAAAATTTAGCACACCTGGAAAGGCAACATAGATTTTGATCCGATGACGGCATATTTCCACCTGGGGTATAGTAGGTGTACTGATAGCGATTTCAACGTCGTCTGCCAACAGATAGCGTAATCACATAGCTACCAGAGCGCCATTGTGTTTATCCTTTAGTAGGGAATGCTCACAGCCAGAACTCTCAGTGTGGTGCAAACTCGTGAAGCAAGCAGGCAACCATGCCAAAGAGACACACCCATTCTTTCTACAACCAACTGAGGGGGTCTCAAAGAGGTCAAACTGTGGCCTTCCGAGTGGCAGGATGGTCCTTTATGAGAATTTCCACACAAGTTGGACGTGCTGTGTTAGTTGTGCAACGATGTTGGTATCAGTCGTCACTTGAACATTTTCAAACCTGTAGACGAGATTCTGGACGTCCACGCAGCACAGATGCCCGCCAGGTTAGTCGTACTGTCAGGTCAGGAGAGGCGGAGGCATAGGCAGAGGCAGAGATAAGAGGGCTTGTGACCCCAGGCGTGTCAACATGAACTGTTTCCAACCAGTTATTAGCAGTCGAACCACTGGTACACACATCTCTAGGCTGTTATCTAGTCACGCCACACCACCACTCACTCCACAGTACTCATGTGCACAGCTCGGCTGGTGGCGTCAGAGGATCACTTGGAATGGCGCGCCGTGGGCTTCAGCAATTAAAGCAGATTTGGCCTGCACGCAAGTGATGGTCATTTGCTTGTGTAATGTACACCGGGTGATCACTGTTTGGTAGAGTGCATTCGTCCAACTCATACTGGCCCCATCCAAGACCTTATGGTCTGGCGTGTGATAAGCTACAACTCTCGTTCACCTTTGGTGCTTCTCAAGGGTATGCTAACCAGAGCTCGGTATGTGCAGAATGTTGTTATACCCATTCCCTTGCTGTTCTTGCAACATTAAGGTGATGTGTTTCTGAAATAGAATAATTCTTCCCCGTACACTGACCATGTAACTCAACGTGCTCTGCAAGACACGCAGCAACAAGCCTAGCCAGAACGATCTCCAGCGTTGTCCCCAGTCGAGCACTTGAGGGATATGAAAGGATGAGAAATGACTGGTGCTACTCGACAACCAACTCTTACACAACTGCATGAACAGGTCGAGCAGGCGTGGCTTAATGTATCCCAGAACGGTATTCGTCACCTGTACGATCGACTGGAAGCCAGAGTCAGCACCTCCATTGCAGCTGTGGAGGCTACACTGTGTACTAATATGGGTGATTCAGTATGGATCGATACCTAGGACCTCAGGAGCACTTGTGCTATTGATCTGTAAATGTAATCATTTCATGTCTCCATATGCACTGTTGTAACAATAAATCCTGAGTGAAATAGAAACCTCTAAAAGAGTGTACTAATTTTTTCTGGCAGTTTGTTTAAATAGCAATTTCTTCAATTTAAGGTCCACAGCCACAGTAAATTCTGTAAAATATAAAGCAATTTTTCCCTTGTGCGATTATTTTGCGATATAATTATATTTTAAGTCACATTTTATCTCACAATAATAGCCACTTGAAAACTTCAGCTGTTTTCTACTCCTACGTGTGTACAGGCAAATGTGCATCAATACATGTTAAACGAGTTTGAAAATAAAGGTGATCTAAAAATGTACTGTTATGGCAGTAACATAGGTAAATAAATAAAAGTTGACAGTAATAAATAAAATGTAATTACAGACAATTAATAATGTGACTAATTCGAAAATAAATAGCTCAGGGGGTAAACAGTTTCATCTCCTGCTGCATTCTCAGATAGTTAGAATAGTCCTATGTTCTTGAATTTCACAACACTGAACCTTAACATCTCTACTATTTCCTTCTGTGCTTTTATTCCATCTTTGGGCATTTTTAATATTTCCCTCTACACAAATGTAATATGAAATACGACACTGAAGCATCATAAACGAATTCCTATCTAAAAATTATACAAGTAGGCAGTTGCTTTCGTTGATTTAATAGGATTCTTAATTATTGTTACTTGGTATTTGGTGTGCATTTCACTACTTTCCTTCATAACTTAATATATTTTATTTTATTCAATAAAAAGATCAGCGAGATTCTAAAGATTTAACGTGATATCTGATCTATCAAAAACAGCGCTGTAGGTGTTATTCTGGTATGAAGAACGATATTTATACTAACTAATTCATTGTGCAGTTAGTTATTGCAGTTGTATTTGTTATTTTGTATTGTATATATAAAATAATCTGGGAGTACATGGACTGTGCATGATATATATTATGATAAACGTAATCTGATGCCAGACCAGAAGTCGACCCTACATCTCTTTCTAACCGTGAGCCATCACTTAAACTAGTTTGGCCATTCTAGCAGACTTTCCTTACAGACTCACACTTCCAATGTTACTGATGTTTCCACCTATAACTTATGAATAATGCAACTGTTATTCCAAAGCGCTAACGGGTCTTCAGCAAATCTTTACCCTACTACAGCCAGTTCCACATACCTGCGGGGAATGGGAGGGGGGGGGGGATAGGGGACCTCTAGTTGTAGTAACAACATGGAACCACCACTGACAATGAAAGTCGAATCGGTCGTTAATGCGTTCCAGCATGATAAAATTGATTAAAATGATTGCTCGTGATATACACGGGAACTACGTTCAATTTCGGTCTGGGCCAATGTTTCATTTATCACGACAAGTTTACTGCGTGACGTTCTGACTTCACTTGTAGCATTTTATTTATTTCACCGATCTCTTACTCAGTGATCCTATTCGTTTCGTTTTAGTCAGTTTAGTTAAAGTGGAATGAGTTCGTTTGATACTGTTCTAGAAAATTAGTGATCCTTTGTCGCCTCTTTCGCTAACATTATCGACAATGTCAGTAAATACCACTGGCTTTGTCTGTCTTTACAAGGACGTCACAAGATATCTCACTTTCCTACATTAATTTATTAAAATAGTTTCAGATTTAATAACACGAGACCTAAAGTATGAGCTGCCAGAAAGAACTTACGAAACACAAAACTTGATTAAAAGTATGACACATATTCTGTAGAGGTTTGAATAAAACTTAGCGTTTTTCTTTGTCATTCTCAGCATATTCATGCGACAGCCCTTCAAAGAATGTGTCAAAGAAACTCGGCGTTACCACTGGACTGTCTTCTTCTCCTATTTCTCTGGCTTCTTCAATCCCGAAAGTATGAACCATGCTGAGACGAAATGGCCCTATGTGCCCACTACAGACTTCACTATTTCTGCTTGATGATATGACGACGTTGAGGAGCTTGTGAGGATATTCTATTATTTTTATAGTTTTTTTGATCTCATGCATTGTTAGACGGAATTCAGTTATCTTTTTTGTTTGTTCTGAATAACAGTGTCGCCATATATAAATTAATTCTTCCTTTTATTCAACCATTAAGGTATGACTTCCGGCATCCTATGGACGAAGGTATGCAAACTAACACCACAAATGAAACGATACTGGTGTAGCAGCTGTAGCTAACAGTTCAAAGAATATATCTACGTTTAATGCAATACCATCCTAGGAGTGGACGAAATAATATGAGCATCATACCACAACTATCTCATCTCCAGAGGTTATTTTAGACAGTCTTTATATTTTCCCGAGTGCTAAACACTTGTCGATGTGCTCTGAGCCACTCGCACTTCCGCTTTCTTTGCAATGTAATGTGCTGCATCATCTTAATCGATCTGTAGAAAACGCTAATAAGGGCAACTTTTCGGTGTACGCTCTGTCGGTGAACCAGCCTGCAAAGTTAATATGGATTGTAGACCTGTATATTGAGACGGTAACAGCGTGATCACGTTACCTAGAGTATTGTGACCATTCACACATATCATCCCGAAGAAAATTTATAGCGCTCAAAATGTATTAAGGTAGATGTCATTGAAGACTGTAGCGTATGTGGAGGGAGGAAGCTGAAATGTAATTTGCAGAAAGAATACAAGCTGGGCAACCGGTATAATGGTCAGACGAAGCAGGAAGGCATTGCAGATACACCGCGCAAATATCAAGTATCAAGGCGTTCAACAAAGAAACATGTCGCTTGGTGAAAGCCGAATGTGCAACGACGTAGGTGAATGGAATCAAATGAAATGTCAGAATGTTTGACATTATGTAGGAACTCACCCAGGATACACTGCGCAAAGAATTGAAAGGTCACTTCCTTGAAACCCAGTCATTTCCCCCACTGCGACATAGAAGAGTGAAATTTTTCCCAAAAGCCCAAAGCGAACCTTTCTCTATAATAATACAAAATCGTGGTGTCCGGCCAAGTCTCTCACAGGCTTGGAGACGCTTCAAACAGTAAGGTGTCCGTCCATACATGCGAAGGAAAGTACAGGATTCAGAAGTTCATATGAATTGTGAAGTGGGTTAATAAAGTAAAGTTGGCACTAAATATTACCACAATTCTGTCACACGCCACTGTGGACGCGTCGCTCGATGGGAAGCCTCCCCCCCCCCCCCCCCCCTCTTACCCACATCTCACGCATTGACTTCATGTCTCTGCGATGGTCAGATCCACGATGCCCAACGTTTCAATCAAGCCGTTTTCTTATGGGTCGCAGAGGAAAACATTTCAGACACACCACTGCTCAGAATCGACACGGAAAGACCTCAGGAAATGGCATAGAGGGCATCAATGAAACCACTCCTTCCCTTGTGGCGTTCGTTTACACACATTTCGCCGTAGAAAACGATAGTTTACAGTGATTTCTGCTTTGAACGATTTTCTTGATAGCTTTTTCCATTGCTGGCACCTTACAGACGATTCAGCCCTTCTCTAGAGGACACTGTGGGACTATGTCCTACAGAAAGTCATCTGATCCCTGAGGGCGGGCGAGCGAATTTCAGTCAGGTGCGAGAAATCGTCCCTAAAAGTAAATGAACCAGCGCATCTTGGTCAGCGGCACAGAATGGAGAAGGTAACGGGAAATCACCGAATTAAAGATCTTAAGGATATCCCAAGTAGGCTGCAACCATAGAAGCTAACGAGAAATTAACGACTGATCATGTATCTTGGAATGTGGCAGGAGAGATAAGATGGCTTGTCAAGTCATAAACAAGGAAATCCCACTTAAACTACGGTAGATATGAGGACATAGAATTAAGAACGTTACTGAAAGCGGGAAAACTGGATGAAGTGAGACCAGATAAGGAAGAATGAGGTAGTTGTATTAGATCCTTGTGAGGCAAGTGACGTGAATGGACATTTCTACAGCGATGAGTATAGAGTAGTGTATGGTACTGGTGAGAAAAGAGGAGAGCAAGGATTGACAGCTGTAATAAGAGAAAACTGGTAAAATAAAGTTTACAATAGTTACCACGCCAGCAACCGGTCAATGACGATAAAAATAAATAGTACAAATGTGGAATTGCTAATAATTCAAGCATACTTCCCAACATCGGCTCATGACATGGAAGACGTGGAGAATAGGGATGCAGGTATCAAAGAACTATTAAAATGGATTGAAAAAATGTATTGTTGCAATAATGGGTGACTTTAGTGCCGTAGTAGGATCCCATATAGGCTTGCTAAACGGATAGGAGAGGAGAAAATTTGATAGTTACCTGCAATCAAATTGTTATGGTTATCACAAACACCTTATTTGAAGTTCCTCTCAGAAGTAGGTACACATCGGAGGCACCAGCCAAAAGAAAATTTTAGTCAGATTATGTACTAATGAAGTAAAGGTAAAGGAATCAGTTAAAACCATGCCTCACCTGTCCCGGTCCAGGCATATACAGTGATTATCTTGTGTTATCCAAGTGCAACATTGGATTTAAAAGAACTAAGAAATCGATCAAAAAGAAATGGAGAGTAGAAAGCTCGAAAGAAGAAGCAATAAAGATGGATTTTGAGAAAAGACTACTAAAATGCTAATGGAAGTGATGAAAAATGCAGTAGCATAATATTAACATGGCTATGAGCAAAGTAACAAATGAAGTTTTAGGAAAAAGGAAACTGGAACTCAGAGAACCTTGGATGACAGAAGAAATACTAAACGTAATTCAGGCAAGGAACAAGCTCAAGAAAGGAAAAAATGCAGATGACTACAAAAGAATTAAAAATAACATCACAATCAGATGCAGAGAAGAGAAAGAGAAATTGGTCAAAAGCAAAATGTAGGAGATGATAGGGAAAAGGGAAAACTGGACCAAGTTTAAAAGGAAAACAGATCCCTTCATTACAAACCTAGAACGAAATTTGTAGTAGTTAAAAAAAAAGGTGGAATATTACTGATAGATAATGATGAGATGTATGCTTGTAGGAAAGAATACATAGAACTGTAAGATGATAAAGACTTGAAGAATAAGAGTAATCTAATTGAAAAAGTCGATAAGTGAAAAAAATGAAAGTTATTGCAGTAATGAGACATAAGCATGAATAAGCCCTTCGGAGTATCAAAGGAGGGAAAAACAACTGGTGTTGATGACATTCCTGCAGAATTTAGGTAAAAACATGAAAGGCCAGTCATTCAGAATAACAAATCATATCAATGAAAAATCATACCAGAATACTTTACAAACTGCAGATCACTTAACCACGCCTAAGATACGAAAGGCAGTTGACTACACCAACCACAGAACAGAATCAATGTTATCACATATCTCAAAATTACCAATTAATATACACTACTGGCCATTAAAATTGGTACAGCAAGACGAAATGCAGATGATAAACGGGTATTCATTCGACAAATATATTACACTAGAACTGACATGTGATTACATTTTCACGCAATTTGGGTGCATAGATCCTGAGAAATCAGTACCCAGAACAACAACCTCTGGCCGTAATAACGGCCTTGATACGCCTGGGCATTGAGTCAAACACAGCTTGGATGGCGTGTACAGGTACGGCTGCCCATGCAACACACCACAGTTCATCAAGAGTAGTGACTGGCGTATTGTGACGAGCCAGTTGCTAGGCCACCACTGACCAGACATTTTCAGTTGGCGAGAGATTTGGAGAATGCGTTGGCCAGGGCAGCAATCGAACATTTTCTGTATGTAGAACGGCCCGATCAGGACCTGAAACATGCGGTCGTGCATTATCCTGCTGAAATGTAGGGTTTCGCAGGGATCGAATGAAGGGTAGAGCCACGGGTCGTAACACATCTGAAATGTAACGTCCACTGTTCAAAGTGCCGTCAATGCGAACAAGAGGTGACCGAGACGTCTAACCAATGGCACCCCATACTATCACGCCGGGTGATACGCCAGTATGGCGATGACGAATACACGCTTCCAATGTGCGTTCACCGCGATGTCGCCAAACACGGATGCGACCATCGTGATGCTGTAAACAGAACCTGGCTTCATCCAAAAGAATGACGTTTTGCCATTCGTGCACCCAGGTTCGTCGTTGAATACACCATCGCAGGCGCTCCTGTCTGTGATGCAGCGTCAATGGTAACCGTAGCCATGGTCTCCGAGCTGATAGTCCATGCTACTGCAAACGTCGTCGAACTGTTCGTGCAGATGGTTATTGTCTTGCAAACGTCCCCATCTGTTGACTCAGGGATCGAGACGTGGCTGCACGATCCGTTACAGCCATGCGGATAAGATGCCTGTCATCCCGACTGCTAGTGATACGAGGCCGTTGGGATCCAGCACGGCGTTCCGCATTACCCTCCTGAACCCACCGATTCCATATTCTGCTAACAGTCATTGGATCTCGACCAACGCGAGCAGCAATGTCACGATACGATAAACCGCAATCGCGATAGGCTACAATTCGACCTTTATCAAAGTCGGAAACGTGATGGTACGCATTTCTCCTCCTCACACGAGGCATCACAACAACGTTTTACCAGGCAACGGCGGTCAACTGCTGTTTGTGTATGAGAAATCGGTTGAAAACTTCCCTCATGTCAGCACGTTGTAGGTGTCGCCACCGGCGTCGACCTTGTGTGAATGCTCTGAAATGTTAATCATTTGCATATTCCAGCATCTTCTTCCTGTCGCTTAAATTTCGCGTCTGTAGCACGTCAGCTTCGTGGTGTAGTAATTTCAATGGCCAGTAGTGTAGTTAAGGGTCGCAATAAAATGAACAGCCTATAAGTACTTTCTACGACAAAAAGAACGACGCACCGTGAGGCAATTTTCAGAATGCGACGGATATCGGTAGACATAATGTATATGTATGGACAAACAAATGGTTACAATTTCAGAAAAAAATGAATGATTTATTCAAGAGAAAGAGATTCACCAATTCAGCAAGTCAATAACGCATTGGCCCACTTCTGGTCCTTATGCAAGCAGGTAGTCAGCTTGGCACTGTCCGCAGCTCTTGGTCTAGTGGCTGGCGTTGCTGCCTCTGGATCACGGGGTCCTGGCTCCGATTCCCAGCCGGGTTGGGGATTTTCTGAGCCCGGGGACTGGGTGTTTGCGTTGCCCTCATCATTTCTTCATCAGCATCACCACCATCATCAATCGTAACAGTGGATAGCTTGGATTGTGAAAAAATTGGACCGTGTAAAAATTGGAACTTTGTACAGGCGCTGATGACTGCCTAGTGGAGCGCTCCACAAAACAGACATCATCATCATCATCATCATCAGCTTGGTATTGATTGAAAGTTTTTGGATGTCCTCCTGGGTGACACTGTGCCAAATTCTGTCCATATGGCGCGTTGGGTCTTTAAAATCCCGAACTGGTTGGAGGGCCCTGCCCACAATGATCCAAACGTTCTCGATTGGGGAGAGAGCCTGCGACCTTTCTGAACAAGCTAGTGTTTGGAAAGCAGGAAAACAAGCAGTAGAAACTCTCGCCGAATTCGGGTGGGCATTATCTTGCTGAAACGTAAGTCCATGATGGCTTGCCATAAAGGGCAACAAAACGAGGCATAGAAATTCGTCGACGTATCCTTATGCTGTAAGGGTGCCGCGGATTTTAACGATCTAACTTGCCGGTTGGTCAGAATTTGGCACAGTATCCCTTACAAGGACATCCAAGAACTCTTTCAATAAACGTCAAGCTGAATACCTGTTTGCATATGGGCCGGAAGTGGGCCAATGCGTTATTGACTTGCTGAATTTGTGAAGCTATTTCTCTTGAATAAATCATCCTATTTTTCTGAAATTGTAATATTTTGTTTTTCTGTACATATAAATCATATCTACCAATATCCTTTCCATTTGGACAGTTCCTTCGTGGTGCATCACTTTTTTGTTTTAGTGTATGTTGGAGAAGACCAGTTTGGATTTAGAAAGGGCAGAGGGATAAGAGAAGTAATATTGGCCTTGCACATGGAGAGAAAAAAGGATAGAAGAACTTATCTTCCCTTTATTGACTTACAAAAGGTTTTGACAATAAGAACTGGGAGCTACTCTTTAGAACTCTGAAAAAAGAAGATTTGACTGAAAGGCTAGAAGAATTGTTAATTAACTGTATCAAAACTGCACCACACAGACAAACATCAATACGGTAGAGGAAGTGGCCAGTATCAGAAAAGGAGTTCGACAAGGATGTCACCTAGCCTCATATTTATTTAATATGTTCATTGAGAAAGCGAGTCAGATCGTGAAAGAGAAGACAAAGGGAATAAAAGACAACGGTGAAAGGATACATTGCATTATATTTGCTGTTGACGTCGTGATAGTTGCAGACTCTGAAAAAGAATTGAACAGAATGTTGCAAGTGGTATGAGACACACTTAAACTGTGTAAATTAAAAGTGAACATTACAAAACTAATAGTAATGAGGAAAAATATGGGAGAAATTGAACCCACTATGAAAATTGATGACATCTTAACTGATCAGGTGAAACAATCCTTCTACCTCTGTAGTATAGTCACAGAGGGCAACAAATGCTTAATGGAAATGAAGAGGGGGACTGCACGGGTAAAACAGGCATTTATGACTAAAAAAGCATTTTATCCAGCAAACAGAGGAATACAGACGCCAGAAAATCGTTTGCAAAATCACTTGTATGGAGTGCACTCCTCTACGGAAGTGAAACTGAGGCTCTTGATGAATTGGAAAAGAACCAGATTAAAGCTGCTGAATTGTGGATATGGCAGACAATGACAAGAATGTGTTGGATGGAAAGAAAAACCAACCTGGAAGTCTTGAGGGAAGTCAACGAAGAGCGAACATTATTGAAAGAAATGGAAAAGTGAAAAATAATACTTACTGGAGATGTCATCAGACACAACACCTTTATCATTAATACTCTCGAAGGGAAATCGCTGGGAAAGAAAGGAAGAATACAGTCTAAGACGAGTAATTTGGAAGACATTGGTAAGAGGATAGAATGTGATAACAACATGTAACTGAAACTAATAATCAGTGACAGAAGAGAGTGGTTGTATCAACAAAGCATTAGACTTAAGAATATGTGTGTGTGCATATACAAAATGGAGCCAGTAGGGATCGTTCAAAACCATTTGATGAAATTTGAATGTGATCCAAAACAGCAAAAAAAGCTTACATTTTTGCTTCCCTCCAATTTCATTCCCTGCTGTGGTGAAATCATAGGAGTGTGTGACATTGACATATGCATAAATGAAATAGCAAAGTGTATCTCTAAAACCTCAGTTTGGCAACACCTTCGGTACCATCTGTGTACCTTTGTTGAGCATATTGAAAATGTTCGTGTACAAAGACAATCTTAGACTGATTCCTAGCTGACTACGGGAACGCAATGCTTTACACCCTCTAGCTCAGTGGCACTACGTTGTTGTTCTAATACCTGCTCATGGGCATGCGGAATTTGAGTGGTCTCGATGGGATTGTCTGTCTGCAGACACCTAGGATCCGATCAAGGGTTGTCTCTATACAGGTACATTTTTAAAGCTCTCAACCAAGGTGCATAGGTGGCACCGACACTGTTGCCGAACTGGTGGATCTAACAAAGACATTTTGTCATTTCGTTTACGCATGTGTGAATGTCGCAACCCTCCACCCCCTCCTCCATCACTCACGCCACAGGAGGGCTAAAAAACACGCTTTGCTTCTTCGGATGACGTTGAAATTTCGTCGGATTATTTTGCGTGGTCCGTTATGGTTCCACTTTGTTAACCAGAGCAGAAATTACAGCCGCGCTGAACTACAAAGGATAAGACGTCCTTACAGAATGGTTGAATTGTCTGTATGCTGTCACCAGTAGAAAACGTTGTCAAGGACGTCGTTCTGATGCACATGAATTCGCAATCTGTCGTTTTCTAAACACATGTAAATGAAGGTCCCAAAGGGAGGATTGGTTTCATTGACGCCCTTTATGCCACCTCCTGAGGACTTTTCAAGTCTATTCTTAGCGGCGATGTGTCTGTTTTCCTCGGCCACCCACAAGAATATCGAGTGGTTTTAATGCTGGGCGTCGCAGTTCCGATCTCCTTCGTAGAGGTGTCAAGAGAAGGGGTGAGATGTGGATAAGGTTGCCAAGCGTGACGACCTTCCCATGGAGTCAGATGTCCATGGTGGCATTGGGCAGATTATGGGTGAAATTTAGTGCGAATGTTCCATCGCTAACCCACCTTACACCTCATACGAACTTCTGAGCTCGGGCCTTTTTTCGCCTGTATCGACACCTTGTTGTTTGAAGCGTCGCTGAGACCAAGGGTGAGGTCACAAGCCACCACGCTTTTGCTTCATTACAGAGGAAGTTTGTAGACACCTTTGAGTGATATTTCTAACTTCCGCTTCGCAGTGGGGGAAAATAACGGGGTATCAGAAAAGTGACCCTTTAATTGTTTTCCGCAGTGAGTTTAATACAGAGAAAATGGTAACAGAGGTGTGACGTCACAAGCAGTGGACAGTACTCTTAAACTGATCAAGGTGGGTGGGGGGGGGGGGGATTTATTTTAGCAGTATACAGGGTGTTACATAAAGGTATGGCCAAACTTTCAGGAAACATTCCTCACACACAAAGAAAGAAAATATGTTATGTGGACATGTGTCCGGAACCGCTTACTTTCCATGTTAGAGCTCATTTTATTACTTCTCTTCAAATCACATTAATCATGGAATGGAAACACACAGCAACAGAACGTACCAGCGTGACTTCAAACACTTCGTTACAGGAAATGTTCAAAATTTGCTCCGTTAGCGAGGATACATGCATCCACCCTCCGTCGCATTGAATCCCTGATGCGCTGATGCAGCCCTGGAGAATGGTGTATTGTATCACAGCCGTCCACAATACGAGCACGAAGAGTCTCTACATTTGGTACCGGGGTTGCGTAGACAAGAGCTTTCAAACGCCCCCATAAATGAAAGTCAAGAGGGTTGAGGTCAGGAGAGCGTGGAGGCCATGGAATTGGTCCGCCTATACCAATCCATCGGTCACCGAATCTGTCGTTGAGAAGCGTACGAACACTTCGACTGAAATGTGCAGGAGCTCCATCGTGCATGAACCACATGTTGTGTCGTACTTGTAAAGGCACATGTTCTAGCAGCACAGGTAGAGTATCCCGTATGAAATCATGATAACGTGCTCCATTGAGCGTAGTTGGAAGAACGAAACTAAAATGAGCTCTAACACGGAAATTAAGCGTTTCCAGACACATGTCCACATAACATCTTTTCATTATTTGTGTGTGAGGAATGTTTCCTGAAAGTTTAGCCGTACCTTTTTGTAACACCCTGTATATCTAGCACGTTTAGAGGTGATGGCTCGGCCAGGTAAGAGGAGAGGGGTAGAACTAAGGTACTGTGTGGCGTGGACACTACTGCTAGTGAGGTTCTGGCTATATTTGAAACTAAGATACATCTGTTACCCAAAACACTAAATTGCTCCCGAAAGAGCTACACACAAAGGAAGACCGTGTTGAAATCGGAATAAAAAGACTACTTCTATAAAACTGTCACCATGTTTATACCGTTTTATCAAATAAATTATTAACAATAATTGTACATTAACTCATTCAGAATAACAACTGCTACAAACGCGCTACCAGTGCACACGATACGCGGTCTGTTAGTGTATGAAATCCTTCACATGATGAATCATTTACATATGAGTAGATGAGAAGATTGTACATTAATATTTATAGGGAACATGTTTTGACTAACGTATGCGGAGATGGTAAGTTCAATAAAAGGAGGTCATTTGACTAGCGACTACTGTTTCGTGTCGTGCCGAATATAATATGCAATCAGTGTCGTGTTAGTAATTTAGAAATCGGTAAACAAAAAAATAATCGTAAATTTTACAAGTCAAACATGAGTGTTTGCATGGTCACAATATTTAAAAACTCATACAGAATTAGGTTCCGAATGGTGGTCAGGCACTTAGTAACTATTTTGACTAAAGAGGTACGTTACGTGATACAGCTGTAGAGGAAGCATAATCTTTCGGTGGCTGTCCATGGTCAGGTACGGTGGTAAGTTCTTATCCGGCCTATGAGTGGCGTCTGAGATAAATTGTTATCTGGGGGGGGGGGGGTAGCAAGAGGGGAATAATCAGTTCAGTTCTTCAGTTTATAATTTCATGAGAATTTATATAGAGTTTTGAAACTGAACGACGTTATCAACAAAATGATATTCAGATGAACATGAGTGAACTATTTAATGTGAGGAATTTGTCCAGGTAACGTTCTGGTAAATCGCACGATGCCATTGGCACATGTTACAAGTGGCTTTAGTAAGTTCTACTCGCTCTGAACGCGCTGCCGTTCAAATCGTGTTTCCTTCTAAGATGTTTACTTGGGGTAAATAACACTGAGTTTGAATTTCACGCCGTTGTCTAGGTACAGCACTGCCAAAACAGACTGCTCCTATCGTATTACGTAATTTATTGTTTACATTTAACTGTGTTACGATGCCTATGAAACCTTTAGGATTCAGATGGATTTGGGCACAATGCAGTTACGCACAATCAGCTTCTTAGATTAGCTTGGAACCATTTAATCAGTTCATCGTTGTGTGTTTGCCCTCCGACGGTCCGATAGCAACAAAAAAAATGGTTCAAATGGCTCTGCACTATGGGACTCAACTTCTGAGGTCATTAGTCCCCTAGAACTTAGAACTAGTTAAACCTAACTAACCTAAGGACATTACAAACACCCATGCCCGAGGCAGGATTCGAACCTGCGACCGTAGCGGTCTTGCGGTTCCAGACTGCAGCGCCTTCAACCGCACGGCCACTTCGGCCGGCCGATAGCAACAGATCAGTTTTGTTTGAAGATGAATTTCGCTTTATAGCTTTATTAGCGTAAATCTCCCTTGTACGTGGCAACTTTCGGCATTTATGCCCAATTTCAGCTCACTTTTTGTTACATTTCTTCATACTGTGTATGAAGGCCCACGCTGCTGGGGCAAGATCGGTAGAATAGCACACCCACAACTGACAGATGGCAAGAGAGCGTGAGAACGAAGCCGAGTCGTGCCGAAGAGTGTATAGAAAAAGCTGTGATTCGCATGTTAGCATTGGTGCCAAATGGATGACTTTGATTATTTACATTTACTGCTTAAATGTTTGTACAGTATTGCAACTATGCTGAGGATGTTATCTGCAGCGATAGCTTTCTCATTATCATTTCAATAAATCTAAATTAACACTCAAAGATTAGTTAAAGATTCAATTTTGTATTATTTATCATTGTTAGTTTGAACCGACCAGTCATATGCTCGGCACTCAGGACGGGCATGAAACAGTCACGCTAGCTCATCAAGCAGTCTAGGAAAAAAATTTTCACGCAGTATAGAATTATCTTTCACACTAGCAACATTTTTGTGACGTGTGTGGATATTGTGTTATTCAAATAACGTTAAAGTTTAAGCCAGCCTCTGGAAACGTTTGTAAACACAATCTGTGACTAGTTTTTTGAGAGGCAATACTTATGTGCGGAGAGAATTGTTAATTAAAATTGCCCCAGAAACATTTATACAGTAGAGCGTCGATTATACGAAGTAATTGGGGGACATGGGTGTTTGGAAAACTGGTTTGTCCGGATAATCGAAAAGTACATGTTTATTTGCCAAATAGAAGTACTGTACAGTAAATTTATTCATAAAAACAGGGATCTCTTTTAGTATTACAA
The DNA here is from genome assembly GCF_021461385.2 of Schistocerca piceifrons. NCBI lineage: Eukaryota > Metazoa > Arthropoda > Insecta > Orthoptera > Acrididae > Schistocerca > Schistocerca piceifrons. Next base: position 681,803,227 of record NC_060149.1, on the reverse strand, counting down.
AGTGACATACAAAGGCAATTTAAGTAGGAATTTATAGTAATAATCTCGTACTTGTCCCTCATAGAAAGGACAACACGTTTATGTTTAAGCATTTTGTATCGTCAAGTTCACTTCTTCACGCAGCAGCACACAAGTGGTCGTAACAGAGAACAGAAGGCGACTGTTTGCACCGTGAGGAGCTCTTCTTGGGGAAGCGCAATCCTTCGAACTGCGCGGAGCGGCACGCCTCAACTCTAAGCTGGCGCAGCTGTTGCTGTGAACAGCTTTGATACTGCCGCTACTTCTACTGCCAGTGCGAAGCCGACAGAAGTGTGCTGATTGTTGAAACACAGCGACTGGCGGCTTGGCCGGTCAGCAGCGCCTTGTGAAGTCCCCATTAGAAGCAATGTTCCGCCAGCGGTGGCCCACTGCGGCGACTACTGTGGGAAACTTGGCTTGGGAGTGAGGGGGATGATGGACGGTAGGGTGAGAGAGTAACAGTTGCGAGCGACTACACAGTTATGTTAAGCGGTCGTTCGGTTGACCGACGTTCGGATAATCGACGCTCTACTGTATGTGGTTTCTGTATGTCAACAATTTCGCGTGATGGCAGTTGTCACGTATTATTATGGTGCGCAATAAACAATTATCACCTCCCATGATTTTGATGCAAGCCTTAATACTAGGCTTGCTCGTAGAAAATGTACGTTGTAATATTTCGTTCCCTGATATCGAGATTTAAGTAATAAAAGGCAGGCGGCATCCGAATATTCTGAACTTTGATTATTGTAGCCTCGAAATATTCCCACTCGCTACTTCAAAGACTCACTATTTAATGCATTCATGTTGGGATCAAGGACAACGAGACAAACACAGAAGACACGACGTAAACATACATCTCCCAAGTCGTACTAGGAGACGATCTAGTGAAAATGTTGAAGTGTTTTCTTGGAAAAACCACGTGCAACAGTTCGCAAAAAATATGCGTTGCTAGCATATCCGTCACAGTAACGTGTCACAGCAGGGACATTCCATTTCTCATTCTAATTAGTTAATTAGTTAAGGGAGGATAGGAACCACTACACTTGGTATTTGGTATCCATGATGGGAAAACAACCTTTATACTGCGTGTACTTGGTGCAGTGGAAAATATCCCAAACATTGGATGTCGCGTGTGAACATTGGAAACAGCTATTAAATAGTTCGTATTTGATGTAATGGAAAGTACTCTGAACAATGGATGCTCTAAATGAACTTTGAAAACAGCCAATAGTGCGTCTCTGGCGCGATAGAAAGTACACACCTTAAAAATAGGTTACTACGCAAAAAATTTGGAAACTGATATTAGCCGATGCATAACTGATACTATAGAACACATTTGGAATAATTAATAATACGTGTGCCAAAGATTAAGTTAAATCTAGAATGTAAGGACAGAACCTTTCTTGAAGTAAGAGAGTCTTGGTTGCAAATTGTTTTATCTATTTATTGGCGATGAGGCTTTTTACCCTTGTAGCGGATCTTCCATTTAACGTAAGAAGTAATGTGGTGATCCAGCATCTGTCCTTTAAAGCCAGCATATGGTTGAAAATGGCTCTGAGCACTATGCGACTTAACTTCTGAGGTCATCAGTCGCCCAGAACTTAGAACTAATTAAACCTAACTAACCTAAGGACATCACACACATCCATGCCCGAGGCAGTATTCGATCCTGCGACTGTAGCGGTCGCTCGGCTCCAGATTGTAGCGCCTAGAACCGCACGGCCACTCCAACCGGCGCCAGCATATGGCATTAAGATAAAAATTGTAAGAAATCTCCATGTGTTCGCCGGAAAGCGGGTGGCTTCGTGTCATGGAGCTATTTCTCTAATGATAATAGGACGATATTTCCTTACAATTTTTATCTTAATGCCATATGCTAGCGTTAAAGGATGTTGGCGCACCACATTACTTCTTACGTTAATCTGGAGATGCCGCACAAGAGCGAAACACGTCATTGGCAATAAATAGATAAAACAAGACTGTCTTATTTCCTGAAATTCATAATCGGTTTCTCTACCCGGCGTCCAACATGGAATGGAACCAATTTTGTATACGGAGAGAACTTTGATTTTGAATTTTTGTTGTGGAAAACATTATTACGTTTAGGATAAAATTAAAACCATATGGTCAGTCGTAAAGGAAGTGGCTGGTCTGCAGAGACAGGTCGAGGATATAGAATCAGTGCGTAGTGGGAATGTCCGTGTTACTGATAAGTCGCATATATGTACAGTATTTAATAATCACTTTCTGAATATAGCAGGTGAACTAAATACAAACCTAGTCCCAACAGGGAATCATATAGCGCTCGTAGAAAAAAGTGTTCCAAGACTGTTACCTGCAATGCTCCTCCATGATACTGACAAGAGGGAGATTGAGTTAATAATTAAATCACTAAAGAACAAGAACTCTCATGGATATGACGGGGTATCTAGAAGAATACTGAAGTATTGTTCCATGTATGTTAGCCCAGTACTTAGCCATATCTGTAACTTTTCCTTTAGGAGTGGTCGGTTTCCTGACCGATTAAAGTACTCGGTAGTGAAGCCACTTTATAAAAAGGGAGACAGGGATAATGTTGATAATTATAGACCTATTTTTATGCTATCGGTGTTTGCTAAAGTTATCGAGAGGGTTGTATATACAAGGTTACTGCAGCATTTAAATTCACATAATTTGCTGTCAAATGTACAGTTTGGTTTTAGAAATGGCTTAACAACTGAAAATGCTATAGTCTCTTTTCTCTGTGAGGTTTTGGACGGATTAAATAAAAGGTTGCGAACGCTAGGTGTTTTCTTTGATTTAACGAAGGCTTTTGACTGTGTTGACCACTAAATATTACTGTAGAAGTTGGAACATTATGGAGTAAGGGGAGTAGCTTAATTTGGTTCGCCTCTTACTTTAAGAACAGAAAGCAGAAGGTAATTCTCCGCAATATTGAGAGTGGTAATGATGTTCAGTCCCAATGGGGCACTGTTAAATGGGGCGTTCCCCAAGGATCGGTGCTGGGGCCACTGCTGTTTCTTATTTATATAAATGATATGCCTTCTAGTATTACAGGTGATTCAAAAATATTTCTGTTTGCTGATGACACCAGCTTGGTAGTGAAGGATCTTGTGTGTAATATTGAAACATTATCAAATAATGTAGTTCATGAAATAAATTCGTGGCTTGTGGAAAATAATTTGATGCTAAATCACAGTAAGACTCAGTTTTTACAGTTTCTAACTCACAATTCAACAAGAACTGATATTTTAATCAGACAGAATGGGCATGTTATAAGCGAGACGGAACAGTTCAAGTTCCTAGGCGTACCGATAGATAGTAAGCTGTTGTGGAAAGCCCATGTTCAGGATCTTGTTCAGAAACTAAATGCTGCTTTATTTACCATTAGAACAGTATCTGAAATAAGTGACATTTCAACACGAAAAGTAGTCTACTTCGCATATTTTCATACGCTTATGTCATATGGTATTATTTTTTGGGGTAATTCTTCTGATTCAAAAAGGGTATTTTTGGCTCAAAAAGGGGCTGTTCGAGCTATATGTGGTGTAAGTTCGAGGACCTCTTGTCGACCCCTATTCAATAGTCTGGGAATTCTGACATTGCCCTCACAGTGTATATTTTCTTTAATGTCGTTTGCTGTTAGCAATGTTAGCTTATTCCCAAGAGTTAGCAGCTTTCACTCAGTTAATACTAGGCAGAAATCAAATCTGCATGTGGAATGCACTTCCTTGACTCTTGTGCAGAAAGGAGTGCAGTATTCTGCTGCATCCATTTTCAATAAGCTACCACAAGAACTCAAAAATCTTAGCAGTAACCCAAACTCTTTTAAGTTTAAACTGAAGAGTTTCCTCATGGCTCACTCCTTCTATTCTGTCGAGGAGCTCCTGGAAGAGCCAAAAAATTAAGCAAATTCCAGTGTTACATTCTTGATTTTCTTTATTTAAACTAATGACGTGTCGCCTGAATATGTTTCTTATATTTCATTTTATCTGTTTCTACAATCGTGTTATAATTTCATGTATTGACTCGTTCCATGACCATGGAGACTTCTCCTTAATGTGGTCCCACGGAACAATAAATAACTAAATAAATAAATAAGTGATTGTGGTGACTTTTGTAAGATAATAGACATTATGTGTGTCAATGTTTATTATGTCAAGTGAACATAGTAAGTTTTGGACTGTTACTGTGGAACATTTTATGAACACCGACTGTATAGATTTCCATAAACAACACATGTAAAAATTATTCTGAAAGCAGAGTAGTAATTGTGTGATGAACTGAAGTGGAACATCACATTAACGTTTTATGAGACGACGTATTAGCACTACAGACAGCTTATGTGTTCGAGTAGCGTTTGTGGCTCATTGGAACTTGTGATGAACTGTGAGTAGCTATTACTTGTCACACCTTTGATGTCGTGACAGAGTATAAAATGGAACTGAGCGAGCGCAGGCGGACTGTGCTTTCGATAGCAGGCGAGCGACATCGAGTATGGCAACTGGAAGAACTACATTACTGGAAGACGACAAGGGTGCGGCCAATAATGCTTTCTGGCGTACTTCGCTTCAACGTCGGCGGCAGTAGCAGAGCGCGCGGCTTGACTGCGTGGACTACAGGGTGGTAATAATTAAACTTTTTAAACGCTGTATAAATAACACCACTGGTCAGAATGACGTCAAATTGCTACGGAATATTATCGGAGGAGGGGGAAAACGTATGGCATCAGAAAAAAATAGTATGAAAATTGATCAATATGTGTCAAAATGGTTCAAATGGCTCTGAGCACTATGGGACTTAACATCTCTGGTCATCAGTCCCCTAGAACTTAGAACTACTTAAACCTAACTAACCTAAGGACATCACACACATCGATGCCCGAGGCAGGATTCGAACCTGCGACCGTAGCAGTCGCGCGGTTCCGGATTGAGCGCCTAGAACCGCGAGACCACCGCGGCCGGCCAATATGTGTCATAATACGTAAATGAAAACACCTGTCCTGCGCACGACCCATTGAAGTTGGTATAAACACGCCGGGTACACGACTTTTCCTCCTTTCGCGTCTGCGACGTTCGCCAAGACTGTCTCAATGCAGGATCGCGCTCTGCTTGTAAGCTGCATCACAAGAATGATGACCGCGCACACGTCGCTCTGCAGAAGTTGCGGACACTGAAGGGTTTGAAAAAAGGCGTTGGTCCTATGACTGCCATGGGTCTGGAGAAAATGATTCGTAAACTCGAAAAGACGGGTTCTTCTGGTGTGCAACCTGGTAGAGTGAGGAAACGAACTGATTCGACGTCAGTGGAAGCAGTGGCCGCAGAAATGCTGGAGGAGACGAGTGGTATAGTGCAAACGTGTAGTGCACGGAGAATTCCGCAACATTGGATATACCTGTCAGCACGGTGCGTAAAATCCTACGGAACATACTTCTTTGCTATCCATTCAAAATTACCCATGAGCACGAGTTGCCTCCTGTTGACCTGCCAGCAAGAGAGACCTTTGCTTTAGAATTTCTTGCTCACATGGAAGTGGACAATGATTGGCCGTGGGAGATTTTGTGGACAGCCGAATCCTTCTTCCATCTGCCAGGACATGTCAATACACAGAATTGTCGAATATGGACAACGGAAAATTCACACGTAAATCAGCCAGTACCACTACATCCTGGAAAGGTCACTGTGTGTTGAGGGTTAACGGTATCATTTATCATAGGGCCATATTTCTTCGAAGAGACAGATGCTTCCGATCATGTTACCTGTACCGTCACTGCTAAGCGATATGAATGTCTTTTGCGCAACCACATCATTGAGCTCTCCAACAGCGTCGATGTGTGGATGGGACCATTTTTATGCAAGATGGCGCACCTCTGCACTTCGCAAATCCAGTCAAGCAGCTGCTCAAGCGCCATTTCGGAAATGCTAGAATTATCAACCGCCATTTCCCTACAGCCTGGCCATCCCGATCACCTGATCTTAATCTGTGTGACTTCTGGCTGTGGGGGCTATCTGAAAGATGTTGTGTTCAGTGTTCCGATTGCAAACTTAGCTGCATTGAAGGCACGCTTTCCGGGGTCCCGATTCTTGCGCAGTTTGTCTGCTACTGATGTGCGGATTAGCCGCGACAACAGTTAAAACACCTACTTGGGTTTCATCATTTGTTGCAGGTCGTGGTTGACGTTTCACGTGTGGCTGAACACTTCCTGTTTCCGTAAATAACGGAACTATCCGGCGAACGGTCCGGACACTTAGATGATGTCGTCCAGGATACCGAGCAGCATACATAGCACACGCCCGTCAGGCATTTTGATCACAATAGCCATACATCAACACGATATCGACCTTTTCCGCAATTGGTAAAAGGTCCATTTTAACACGGGTAATGTATCACGAAGCAAATACCGTCCGCACTGGCGGAATGTTACGTGATAGCACGTACTTATACGTTTGTGACTATTACAGCGCCATCTATCAAAAAATAAAAAAAGCTATCAAACTAAAACATTCATATATCTTTACGTACTACACAAATATGTAATTAAAAAGGGGGTTCCTATTTTTAAAAAAACGCAGTTTATACCCGTTTGACCTATGGCAGCGCCATCTAGCGGGCCAACCATAGCGCCATCTGGTTTCCCTCTTCAAGGTAGACGAGTTTCGTTCTTTGTAGTTTTTTCGTTTGATGCTTATTTCGTGAGATATTTGGCCCGGTCACTATCAATGGGCCACCCTTTATATGTCGATAAACACGTGTAATGACAGTTATTATTTATTATTATGGTTTTCCGTAAGTGATAATTAGATTCCATGATTTTGATGCAAAACCTTAATACTTGACTGGTTCGTAGAAATTACCGGGCAACCGAAGCGGGTGCTCGACATAAAAGCCATTCACGCTGTACGTAGTACGGCGATAACGTGTCTCCGCCTGATTTACAGACTCTTTTAAGAAATCTAATTTAAATTAATATATTATGATTCTGTGATCTATTGGCAGTACATGGAGTTGCTATTTTTTACTTTCATTTTGGGAGCCGAAAATGTCTTAAACACTTGTCCTATCAAAAGAAAAAAGTGTATAAAGTATCAAAGGGTACGAGTTTCTCATTCTTCTCTTTATTTGTGCTTCAGAACAAACATGAAGTCTAAAAGTAAGTTTCTGTACTTACTGAAATGACCACATCTTTTCTAATAATTCCGCTAACGAAAAATGTTTGATTTGCTACATCAACTAGTGGCGTCAGTAAGCGAAGACAGTCTCAGCACTAATATCATAAAGACGATCACAGGCGTATTACGTCTACGATTCCATAATTACATGAAAACAATTACACGAAGTAAACAATAATTACAGTTACTCTCTTTAGTTTTCTATAACACCGTCAATGGACTTACTGTGCTGCAGCCTGCTCCTGAAATAACGCAGTTGTGTCCACCGTACTTCCTCTGTAGCTGGCATCATAACGGGGTTCAGCCTCTTGAGCAGCTGCTTCTGTCGTATCGTATGGGTCCCACTCTGGAAAGCTAGAAGGATAAAACAGCATGAGACGACCTGGTCATAACTGTGTTATAATGTACGAATATCAGTAAGGTGTGTGTGTTTAGTCTTTTGTTATTTCTTAAAGAATCGTTAACTGGAAACATCAGGAACGCTTTGAGGACACATTCATTTAATTGTGCAACATAAACAACAGTGTGGGACACTCACAAAAACAGCGCTGTACTCCAAACATTTAACATAATCAAGAAATGAGAGCATATATACAGAGCTTATATCAGTTTCCTAAACAAGTGATTTCAAATTTTGTGAAACGAAGACACACATTTCTAAAACGAAGAAAGCACCTCGTAAAACTCTTTCGCGCCGGCCGAAGTGGCCGTGCGGTTAAAGGCGCTGCAGTCTGGAACCGCAAGACCGCTACGGTCGCAGGTTCGAATCCTGCCTCGGGCATGGATATTTGTGATGTCCTTAGGTTAGTTAGATTTAACTAGTTCTAAGTTCTAGGGGACTAATGACCTCAGCAGTTGAGTCCCATAGTGCTCAGAGCCATTTGACCCATTTCGAAACTCTTTCGCAACAACAAAACGGTTAATGCAAGGTGTGGCGAACACCGCTGATGTGCTTGTTTGGCAGCTTCCTTGAGGTGATACAAGAGTCCACTGACGGAGTACCACATTCACGAGGCAGAAATGTGCAAAAGTCTGCAGGAGTCCTTGCTGACGGTTGACGATCTGCTATGCGACTCCAAAAATCTTACTAGACGTACACTTGCGGACTTTCAGATATAAAAAATGAATGTGTGGTGTGGCCCTCATCTACGTACCCACAGACTCAGAGTTGAAATATTAAAAGGTTTTGGCTAGTTTCGTTGTCTAGGGGCTGGGATACGTAGTTGCTGCATTACAAGCCAAATACTGCTGAGTTTACAGTATACAATATGGATATGCGCATGAATTGAAGGGTCGAAGGTTCCTATCACTCGGCAATTGCGAATTTTGAATGTTATATAGAAATTTATAAATGAAAGATTGCAGTTAAGTAAATTCCGCAGGTACTATTTTAACGACTTTTAATGATGGGTATGATATCAGAAGTACCTTTAAAAATGCCCTTTATTACTGTTAAACACTCTCTAAGTCTTTCCCGCGACCGTGCGTCCGTCGCGCCATATTGTCCAAGACTCTCCGGTGTCCTCTCCCTTACTGTCCGGAACTCTTCATGTCCTGTGCGACTGTCCATCGCGCCACCCTGTTCAGAACTCCCCCTCCATTCACTTCGGTAGTCGCCTCCCTTAGTAACGAGCGCTGTGGTTGGCGATAGCGCTCCTGTCATGTCTCCAAGCCAACGCAAACTCACTACCATTTTGAAACACATTCGAAATACTGGATTTACATTTAAATAACTTGAAATTAAATAAATATTCCTACGGCTGGACCATAAGCACGCTCTAACATACATTATTAAATACAAAAACAAATTAAATACACATATATCAAAGGAATAGAACAGCAGTAAGCCAGTACCCTAATGTCTCTGTGCTTTCTAAAACACAGTAAACAATTGACCAATTTCTTCATGAATAGTATATATCGGATATAAACAAAGACATAGATGAATAAATATATTTATGAGCATGCTACTACAGTTTTATCGTGGAACTGTAGAGTGCTTATGGCCTGACGCGATCGATAGTAATTGGCCACTTTGACCTCCAATAACTCATGTACTTTTCAAGTTAGAAGCATGCAATTTATACCAATTTAGGTTTACACTAATAGCTTTCTAAAGACTCTCCGATCGACAAAATCAGATGAACCGTTTAGATTTTGGAAATTCGTTGCTGGGTGTTACTTGTATAATTTATAGTCAGATACTGAACTTTAAACAAATAAAGATGTTGAAAATATGATTACACCATCAGAATCGTCGTGCAAATAATAGTAATGTACATGTTTCTTTTTAAAGTATCATGATTCATCTAGCTACTATTAATTTCTATATGAACTGTCTGGAACCGCGCGACCGCTACGGTCGCAGGTTCGAATCCTGCCTCGGGCATGGATGTGTGTGATGTCCTTAGGTTAGTTAGGTTTCAGTAGTTCTAAGTTCTAGGGGACTCATGACCTCAGCAGTTAAGTCCCATAGTGCTCAGAGCCATTTGAACCATATATGAACTGTGAAATATCTGCCATTAAGGTTTCACAAAGTCCGCCACCTTTGGCACTCCCTGCATGTCTCCTTCATCGACACAGCGTCACCATGGAATTCCCAGCCACGCGATCGATGGACCATGTGGTCCGGCCATTGTGCGGCATCGCGCGGTTGCTAAAGAGCCGCGGCCCACCGAGAGGCCCCAGCGCCGCCACGCCAACTCCGAACTTACATTATTTTCAGGACGCCACAACTCGCCCGTTACCTCACACACTAAAGAATTTAAACTGGTCAAACAAATTTCTCACCATCCTCGTAACTTGCATAGTTTGTATTTTTTATCAAATGTTTCTTTCTCAGCACCCTATTGACCACAGGAAGGCAAGTAAAAGTAAGCCGCCATTTTCAGTGCCCATTCAAGCTAAGAACGGTCGCACATTGTCACTTTACAGCACGAACGTTTATCAGCATTGAACGTTGCCCGCCGAATCGGTGAACACTACAATGATGCCATCCGAATGTACGACAAGCACCATGAGACATAAAACACTAACAGTCGGCCTCATACTGATTGTCCATTATCAACACCAACTGATAATAGCTATCTAAAACTTATGGCAATCTCAGTAGGAAATTACAAGAGAACTTCATTTTTGGAGACAACTAGGAAAGCTGCGTTGACCAAGAGAATATGGAACCAGCTTCGCATAATTTATTTGGCCTCTAAATTTCCATTACGAACAGCAACACATTCCCCAGATTTTTGTGGGTTGTACTCCACAGCTTTCATAAACTTCAGAAATGACATCAGGTAACAATGTAAGATGGTTCAAATGATTCAAATGGCTCTAAGCACTATGAGACTTAGCATCTGAGGTCATCAGTCCCCTAGACTTAGAGCTACTTAAACCTAACTAACCTAAGGACATCACACACATCCATGCCCAAGGCAGGATTCGAGCCTGCGACAGTAGCAGCAGCGTAGTTCGGACTGATGCGCCTAGAACCGCTCGGCCACAGCACCAGGCTACTGTGAGATGTTGTAAGAAATATTCTTTAATACGCGCCACAGTGGTAACACCGGTTCCCATCAGATGACCGAAGTTACGAGCCGTCGGGCTGGGCTAGCACTTGGATGGGTGACCATCCGGTCTGCCGAGCGCTGTTCGCAAACAGTGTGTATTCAGCCCTTGTGAGGCAAACAGAGGAGCTGCTTGATTGAAAAGTAGCGGCTCCGGTCTCGTAAACTGCCATATGGCCGGAAGAGCGATGTGCTGACCACATGCCCGTCCATATCCACATCCAGTGACGCTTGTGGTCTGAGGATGACACGGCGGCCGGTCGGTCCCATTGGGCCTTCATGAACTGCTCGGGTAGAGCTCTTTTTTTTTTTTTTTTTTTTTTTTTAACATGCTCCCAATTTGTATGTGGAGGTTTAAAGTAATTTGTCGCTCTAATATACATACAACACAGTTTTACGAAATTTTGTTTTATTTGCTACATACAGTAACAGTTGTTACTGACTCATGCTAGGTTTTGTTGTTACATCTACTTTATCAACTACATATCGTTTTCCATTCAGTAGTATTTGCTAGATTTGTCATAAGTGCTTGTTAGTTTATATTTTTCCTTGCTTGGAGGTTGTGTATACCTCTAAGGATTTAGGTTAATATCTCTGACAGTTAAAATTGGCACCCCCTGTGTTTGTTTCTGCATGTATGTTTAGGATCTTAAGTTGCCTCTCAGCTTTGGCACTCACATCAGCCATATTCAGTGCTATTCGAGCAGTGTAACTTTGTATTTGCTTATGCCTTCGTCATCCTATGATACCACGTGCGTTGCATTAACCTACACGTATAGCTCTCCGAAACGTTTCAAACTACGCCTGCTGTAAAATTATGTAATCATGTATGGATTACATACCGTGTAATGACGTTTATTCCCTATTCAGATGATGTAAAATGTAGCTACTTTTGTATATGTAATCTTCTGGCTCCTACTTCCTGTTTTCAATTTTCAATTTCCAGACGACGTTTTGACTTTTTGCACAATTTTGGTGTTAATGTATTCCACTGTAACTCTTCCCGTTGACAAAAACTAGCCGGCCGCTATGGCAGAGCGGTTCTAGGCGCTTGAGTCTGGAAACCCGCTCCACCGCTACGGTCGCAGGTTCGAATCCTGCCTCGGGCATGGATGTGTGTGATGTCCTTAGGTTAGTTAGGTTTAAGTAGCTCTAAGTTCTAGGGGACTGATGACCTCAGATGTTAAGTCCCATAGTGCTCAGAGCCATTTGAACCATTTGGAAAGAACTGGAATTTTTGCTGCAGTTTTGTAAGAAACTTTTTCATCTGCAGTCTTTCTATTAAAGACGTTTGTATAAGCGGCAGTCAAATTGAAACAAGACATATGATAAAAAGAATACATGAACTGTTTATGTTTTCTAAAGTAATACCCGTAATTGTTAGCACATTTTTCCCGCGGTGAGACAAGACGGTCAGTGCCTTCACGAAGTGACCTTAGCAAGAAACAAATGTGATATATGTGGAATACAGTCTGTCACATAACAGGATAGTTATTTCTCATCTTCTTCCTGTTGTGTAGCAATTTTAATGGCTAGTAGTGTATACACATATATATCACCCAGGTTTCAAAATGAATTCTAGATTATTGGAGTGATGCTGGTCCCGGTAAAACTTGAATCACACCACCCTCTCTGACAGTTTCAGTTGTCTAGATAAAAGGTTCTGCTTTCGTGAGACTGTCAACTCGAGTCGCGACGTATCACGAGAGTTGCCAGGTGTTTTGTTATATGCTTCACAACATGACCGAAAAGTATGAGCTATGGTCAGAGACAAAATTCGGAAGACCCCTCCCCTTATCGTTATGCTAATCTGCACTTCTCTCCTTTCTGTTATTTACGTAGTGTGGGAGACTATTTTGCTGCTGATTCATTTATATCATGTGTTTATCTATTGCGTTCAATAAACTAACGGAAAAACGCTATTTAGTATGCACTGTACTGATATACACGGTGAACACAAAGTCTTGCCCTGATTATAGCAATTTACTACACAATAACCGTTTGACATAATAATTTACATTTGTTGCCGTTACGTAGGTTATTGTTACTAGCTTTTTTTTCAGACCACTTACGTTAGTAAACCTCAACGTGTGCTCCCTTGGTAGCTCGGAGAATGTCGAGTCGGTATTCCAGTTCCCGCCAGGTGTTTCGTAACATGTGTTCTGTCATCAGTACCCACAACAGCTTGTATATTTGCCTACAGTTCGTCGACGTCAGCAACTGGTGTGACGATGACTCTGTCATTGATATAGCCCCAGAAAAAAAAGTCAAGGGGGCGTACTGTCTGGAGAGCGGGGTGACCAGGGTGCTGGACCGTTCATTCCAATCCCCCGATCCGTAAATGTTTCATCCAGGAAATCACGCACTATCAAAGCCCAGAAGGCGGGGGGGGGGGGGGGGGGGGTGGAGAGGAGGGGGAGAGGGTGCTCCATCTTGCTGGAAAATTATCCATGGTTGATATTCTTCTAACTATGGGGCAATGAATTGTTGCAAAACGTCTAAATAAATGTTAGCGGTAATGTATTTCTCCCCGAAGAGAAACGGTCCAAAAACCTTGTTATGCATGAGGCCGCACCAAACATTCACTTTTTCGCTGTCTCGCTGTAACTGTACAGTAGCATGTGGAGACTCTGAACCCCATATACGGACATTATGCCTATTTACCATTCCACTGGCATGAAACGTGGATTCATCGGTAAGGCATATGCGATTTAAGTAATCGTTAGCGCCATCAATCCTGTTGAGAATCTCAGTTGCAAATTCAGCATATGCCAGAAAATCATTCGGTTGCAAGGCCTGCACGATTTGCAATTCGTAAGCATGCAACCTAAGCCTTTGATGAAGCACCTTCACCACACTTGCTTTTGGTATTTGAAGTTTACGTGATGCTTGACGAGTTGATTTACACGGACTCCGGCGAAACGATTGCCGAATACAATCAACAGTTGCATCACTCACACTCACACGATAACAATCTTCAACGCTGCCTGTTTCGTTAAACTTTGCATACCATCGATTTTATTGATATAGCGTCAGAAGGGCTGCGTCCATAAGAAGCCCAAAATTTACGCTGAACACTGGTGGACGTTTTAGTTTTGTGAAACCAAAGCACACATTGCGCTTTCTCCTGCTTCGACGCCATTTCGCCAGCAACTAAAGTGACCTAACAGACAGCGTCGGTGTTGTGGAGCACTAGCGCCATCTGTTGGTCACAACAACTAGTAGCACTAACCGATGTAACGGCATGAGATGTAACTTATTATGTCAAATGGTTATTCTGTTATAAGTTTTTATAATCAGGGCAAGACTTTGTGCTCAACCTGTTTAGGAATTAAAACTTATCATGATAATGATGCTAATATGTTTTTAATTAAACAAAGTATCCCAAATGGCTCTGAGCACTATGGGAATTAACATCTGTTGTCATCAGTCGCCTAGAACTTAGAACTAATTAAACCTAACTAACCTAAGGACACCACACACATCCATGCCCGAGGCAGGATTCGAACCTTCGACCGTAGCGGCCACGCGGTTCCAGACTGAAGCGCCTTTAACCGCATGGCCACACCGGCCGGCAAAGTATCCCAAATTGTAACGAATTACAAAGATAATACGCTCGTTCAGCTTGTAAACGATCTGTTCAGTTCACTGTCATAATGAAGTAGCTTTACAGGACTATCACGAAAGTATGTAAATATGGCAGTAGGAGTAGATACATAACGAAACCCAGTTATCAAATCATTCAGTTTCACAATTAAGTCAATATAATTGACAGGAGGAAAAGCAGGCGCTAACAAATGTGCAATTCTGCAAGTTTTTCACCTTTGGATCTACTGAGTACAGAATAAAGATCACGAAAGACTTATGGGAGAAAAGATGTCTTAGAACTTTTTGCTGTCTATCGATCTGCCAGCTAGTGACTCTTTCACAGAAGAGGCAAAAATCTTGTCTCCACCGAGCAAGGTGGCGCAGTGGTTAGCACACTGGATTCGCGTTCGGGAGGACGACGGTTTAATCCCGCGTCCGGCCATCCTGAGTTAGGTTTGCCATCATTTCCCTAAATCGCTACAGGTAAATGCCGGGATGGTTCCTTTGAAGGGGCACGGCAGACTACCTTCCGTAATCCGATGAGACCTATGACCTCTACGTTTGGTCTCCTCCCCCCAAACAACCCAACCCAATCGTGTCTCCAGCGGGATGAGAACCGAAAATTAATGCCGACTTCTGCCTGAAGGGTTAACACCTTGCCGCTAAGCTAGCGTACAACTACGTCAACCAGTGCTCTCTGGTTGTTCCAGAACTGTTAAGACGGAGAATTTGCAACGTAAATGGCAAAGTTTCTCTTGGAATGAGCTTCTAGGGCTCAAAAACATAGATTTGTAACCTCTATTTCATCCCTTAAGTAAGAAAAATTATGAGCACTTCCACTAAATGACATTGAATTTACCAGGATAATTCTAAATCACTCCACGAAGTAAATCGAAGGTCACATACTTGCCTAACGTAATCTACGATGTTAGAAATTTAGTGCAGACGTCAGTGCGAAATATTGTTAATAGTTTCAAAAACGAAACATTGTCTCAAAATATGGTTGAAAACCCAAAGTGATTCTGGTCGTATGTAAAGTACACCAGAGGAAAAAAAAAAAGAAACAGTCAATACCGTCACTGCGCGGTAGCGATGGAAATGTTACCGATGATGGTGTCACTAAAGCGGAGTTACTAAATAATTCCGTAATTCCTCACGAAAGAAGACGAAGTAAATATTCCAGACTTCTAAATCAGACAGCTGTTAGCATTAGGTGTTGAGAAACAAATCATTTAAGAAATGCAAGTCTTCCGGTCCAGATGGTATATCAACCAGGTTCCTTTCAGAATATGCAGCCACAATAGCGCCTTTCTTAGCAATCATAGTCAGCCGCTCACTTGACGAACGGTCTGTTCCTAAAGACTGGAAAGTAGCACAGGTCACACCAATATTCAAGAAAGGAAATAGGAGTAACCCATTGGATTACAGACCCATACCACTGACCTCAATTTACAGTAGGATTTTGGAGCGTATACTGTACTCGAACATTATGAGTCACCTTGAAGAAAATGACTTACTGATACATAACCAACACGGATTCAGAAAATATCGTTCTTGTGCAACACAGGTCTTTTTTCCCATGAAGTAATGAATGCTGTCGACACGGGATCTCAGATCGATTCCATTTTCCTAGATTTCCAGAAGGCTTTTGATACCGTTCCTCTCAAGCGCCTATTAATCAAATTACGTGTATATGGAGCATCGTCTCAGTTGTGTGACTGGAGTCGCGATTTCCTCTCAGAGAGAACAGACGGTAAATCATCGAGTAGAACAGAAGTGGTATCTGGCTTTCCACAACGTAGTGTCATAGGCCCTCTGCTGTTCCTGATTTACATAAATGATCTAGGTGATAATCTGAGCAGCCCCCTTAGATTGTTTGCAGATGACGCTGTAATTTACCGTCTAGTAAAATTAGACGATCAATTTCAATTACAAAATTATCTAGAGAGAATTTCTGTGTGGTGCAAAAAGTGGCAATTGGCACTAAACAAGGAAAAGTGCGAGGTCATCCACTTGGGTACTAAAAGAAATCCGATAAATTTTGGTTATACGATAAATCGCACAAATCTAAGGACTGTCAGTTCGACTAAATACCTGTTGTTGTTGTGGTCTTCAGTCCTGAGACTGGTTTGATGCAGCTCTCCATGCTACTCTATCCTGTGCAAGCTTTTTCATCTCCCAGTACCTACTGCAACCTACATCCGTCTGAATCTGCTTAGTGTATTCATCTCTTGGTCTCCCTCTACGATTTTTACCCTCCACGCTGCCCTCCAATACTAAATTGGTGATCCCTTGATGCCTCAGAACATGTCCTACCAACCGATCCCTTCTTCTGGTCAAGTTGTGCCACAAACTTCTCTTCTCCCCAATCCTATTCAATACTTCCTCATTAGTTATGTGATCTACCCATCTAATCTTCAGCATTCTTCTGTAGCACCACATTTCGAAAGCTTCTATTCTCTTCTTGTCCAAACTATTTATCGTCCATGTTTCACTTCCATACATGGCTACACTCCATACGAATACTTTCAGAAATGACTTCCTGACACTTAAATCAATACTGGATGTTAACAAATTTCTCTTCTTCAGAAACTCTTTCCTTGCCATTGCCAGCCTACATTTTATATCCTCTCTACTTCGACCATCATCAGTTATTTTGCTCCCCAAATAGCAAAACTCCTTTACTACTTTAAGTGCCTCATTTCCTAATCTAATTCCCTCAGCATCACCCGACTTAATTAGACTACATTCCATTATCCTTGTTTTGCTTTTGTTGATGTTCATCTTATATCCTCCTTTCAAGACACTGTCCATTCCATTCAACTGCTCTTCCAAGTCCTTTGCTGTCTCTGACAGAATTACAATGTCATCGGCGAACCTCAAAGTTTTTATTTCTTCTCCATGAATTTTAATACCTACTCCGAATTTTTCTTTTGTTTCCTTTACTGCTTGCTCAATATACAGATTGAACAACATCGGGGAGAGGCTACAACCCTGTCTTACTCCCTTCCCAACCACTGCTTCCCTTTCATGTCCCTCGACTCTTATAACTGCCATCTGGTTTCTGTACAAATTGTAAATAGCTTCTCGCTCCCTGTATTTTACCCCTGCCACCTTTAGAATTTGAAAGAGAGTATTCCAGTCAACATTGTCAAAAGCTTTCTCTAAGTCTACAAATGCTAGAAACGTAGGTTTGCCTTTCCTTAATCTTTCTTCTAAGATAAGTCGTAAGGTCAGTATTGCCTCACGTGTTCCAGTGTTTCTACGGAATCCAAACTGATCTTCCCCGAGGTTGGCTTCTACTAGTTTTTCCATTCGTCTGTTAAGAATTCGTGTTAGTATTTTGCAGCTGTGACTTATTAAGCTGATAGTTCGGTAATTTTCACATCTGTCAACACCTGCTTTCTTTGGGATTGGAATTATTATATTCTTCTTGAAGTCTGAGGGTATTTCGCCTGTTTCATACATCTTGCTCACCAGATGGTAGAGTTTTGTCAGGACTGGCTCTCCCACGGCCGTCAGTAGTTCCAATGGAATATTGTCTACTCCGGGGGCCTTGTTTCGACTCAGGTCTTTCAGTGCTCTGTCAAACTCTTCACGCAGTATCATATCTCCCATTTCATCTTCATCTACATCCTCTTCCATTTCCATAATATTGTCCTCAAGTACATCGCCCTTGTATAGACCCTCTATATACTCCTTCCACCTTTCTGCTTTCCCTTCTTTGCTTAGAACTGGGTTTCCATCTGAGCTCTTGATATTCATACAAGTCGTTCTCTTATCTCCAAAGGTCTCTTTAATTTTCCTGTAGGCGGTATCTATCTTACCCCTAGTGAGATAGGCCTCTACATCCTTACATTTGTCCTCTAGCCATCCCTGCTTAGCCATTTTGCACTTCCTGACGATCTCATTTTTGAGACGTTTGTATTCCTTTTTGCCTGTTTCACTTACTGCATTTTTATATTTTCTCCTTTCATCAATTAAATTCAATATTTCTTCTGTTACCCAAGGATTTCTACTAGCCCTCGTCTTTTTACCTACTTGATCCTCTGCTGCCTTCACTACTTCATCCCTCAAAGCTACCCATTCTTCCTCTACTGTATTTATTTCCCCCATTCCTGTCAATTGCTCCCTTATGCTCTCCCTGAATCTCTGTACAACCTCTGGTTCTTTTAGTTTATCCAGGTCCCATCTCCTTAAATTCCCACCTTTTTGCAGTTTCTTCAGTTTTAATCTACAGGTCATAACCAACAGATTGTGGTCAGAGTCCACATCTGCCCCTGGAAATGTCTTACAATTTAAAACCTGGTTCCTAAATCTCTGTCTTACCATTATATAATCTATCTGATACCTTTTAGTATCTCCAGGGTTCTTCCATGTATACAACCTTCTTTCATGATTCTTAAACCAAGTGTTAGTTATGATTATGTTGTGCTCTGTGCAAAATTCGACGAGGCGGCTTCCTCTTTCATTTCTGTCCCCCAATCCATATTCACCTACTATGTTTCCTTCTCTCCCTTTTCCTACACTCGAATTCCAGTCACCCATGACTATTAAATTTTCGTCTCCCTTCACAATCTGAATAATTTCTTTTATTTCATCATACATTTCTTCAATTTCTTCGTCATCTGCAGAGCTAGTTGGCATATAAACTTGTACTACTGTAGTAGGCGTGGGCTTCGTATCTATCTTGGCCACAATAATGCGTTCACTATGCTGTTTGTAGTAGCTTACCCGCATTCCTATTTTCCTATTCATTATTAAACCTACTCCTGCATTACCCCTATTTGATTTTGTGTTTATAACCCTGTAGTCACCTGACCAGAAGTCTTGTTCCTCCTGCCACCGAACTTCACTAATTCCCACTATATCTAACTTCAACCTATCCATTTCCCTTTTTAAATTTTCTAACCTACCTGCCCGATTAAGGGATCTGACATTCCACGCTCCGATCCGTAGAACGCCAGTTTTCTTTCTCCTGATAACGACATCCTCTTGAGTAGTCCCCGCCCGGAGATCCGAATGGGGGACTATTTTACCTCCGGAATATTTTACCCAAGAGGACGCCATCATCATGTAATCATACAGTAAAGCTGCATGCCCTCGGGAAAAATTACGGCTGTAGTTTCCCCTTGCTTTCAGCCGTCGCAGTACCAGCACAGCAAGGCCGTTTTGGTTATTGTTACAAGGCCAGATCAGTCAATCATCCAGACTGTTGCCCTTGCAACTACTGAAAAGGCTGCTGCCCCTCTTCAGGAACCACACGTTTGTCTGGCCTCTCAACAGATACCCCTCCGTTGTGGTTGCACCTACGGTACGGCTATCTGTATCGCTGAGGCACGCAAGCCTCCCCACCAACGGCAAGGTCCATGGTTCATGGGGGGGGACTAGGAATTACAATTACGAGCAACTTTAATTGGAAAGATTACATAGATATATTGTGGGGAAGGCGAAACAAAGACTGCGCTTTGTTAGCAGATCAATTAGAAGATGCGACAAACCCACTAAAGAGACATCCTACATTACACTTGTCCGTCCTCTGCTCGAATGTTGCTGCGCGGTATGGGATCCTTACCAGGTAGGAAGGGCAGTTCGTTTCGTGTTATCGCTCAATATGGTTGACAGTGTCACTGATATGATACGCGAATTGGGGTGGCAGTCACTGAAACAAAGGCGGTTTTCTCTGCGGCGAGATCTATTTACGAAATTTCAATCACCAACTTTCTCTTCTGAATGCGTAAATATTTTGTTGACACCCACCCACGTAGGGAGGAATGATCATCATCATAAAATATGAGAAATCATAGCTCGAACGGAAAGATTTTGGTGTTCCTTTTCCCCACGCGCCAATCGAGAGTGGAATGGTAGAGAAATGGTATGAAAATGGTTCGATGAACCCTCTGCCAGGCATTTAAGTGTGAATTGCAGAGTAACCACGTAGATGTAGATTAGGCATTGTTCTGTGTAAAAGGTGTGTTTGAACAAAAAATACAATTTATGAGTATTATTACAATCTGTTTAATGGCTAAAAGTACGAGGCCCTGACTACCAATCCACTCTGTGAGAACCGCACATCAATAGCGCTTTCCATTTCCGCAATATTTGCGATGCAAACTTTAGATGATTCACCCTGTATACTCCTTCCACCTGTCAGCCTTCCCTTCTCTGGTTTCCCACCTGAGCTCTTGATATTCAAACAGTTGCTTCTCTTATCTCCAAAGGCCTCTAATTGCCGTATAGGCGGTATCTATTTTTCCCTTAGTGATATATGCTTCTAAATTCTGACATTTGTCCTCCAGCCATTCCTGTTTAGCCATTTTGTACTCCTTATCAGTCTCATTCTTTAGATGATGTATTCCCTTTCGTCTGTTTCTTTTGCACAATTTTATATTTTTTCTTTCCGTCAATTAAATTCAGTATCTTTTGTGTTATCCAAGGATCTCTACTAGGCCTTGTCTTTTTACCCATCCAATATGGTCTTCACTATTACGTCTCTCAAAGTTATCCATTCGTCTTCTACTGTATTAATTTCCGCTGATGTAGTCAATTGTTGTTTAATGTTCTCTCAAACTCTCAACAACAGCATCTGGTTCTTTCAACTTATCCAGGTCCCATCACCTTAATTTCCACCATTTTTGCAATTTCTTCAGTTTCAATCTACATTTAATAACCAGAGTCCGCATCTGCCCCTGGAAATGTCTTACAATTTAAAACCTGGTTCCGAAACTGCTGTCTTACTATTACATAATCAATTGAAACCTTCCGGTGTCTCCAGACCTCTTCTACGTACATATGATTCTTTCATTATTCTTAAGCCAAGTGTTAACGATGATTGAATTACGTTCTGTGCAAAACTGTACCATGCGGCTTCCTCTTTCATTCCTTTCCCCGAGTCCATATTCGTTTTCCCTTCGCTTTATTTTCCTACATTAGAATTTCGGTCTCCCATCACAATTAAATTTTCGTCTCATTAACGACCTAAATAATTTCCTTTATCTCATCCTACATTTCGTCAACCTCTTCATAATCTGCGGAGCTTATTGGCGGATAAACTTATACTATTATGGTGGGTGTGGGTTTCGTGTCTATATAGGCTACGATAATGCGTTAACTATGGTGTTCGTAGTAACCTATACGCATTCTTATTTTCTTATTCATTATTGAACCTACTTCTGCATTACCCCTATTCCTATTTGATTTTGATCTAAAGTGCTGTTACGAATAATATCTACATGCACTGACTGCAACTCCAACATCATAAGTGAAGAGTAGGGAAAGTGATTTGGACAGTTCTCTTCTTCAGTAGCTGCTTTAGCTATTTTTGTTTTTATGCGTTAAGTGAATTGTAAACTAAAGACTGAATCACCGGAAGCGATTCGCCTTTCTAACATCACCAGACACTATTAACAATGTGAGGAAATAATATTCATTTTAATGTTATGTACTTGAAAACATTTTTCCGTATGAATGCTTGCATTGGAGTCAGCTATAATACACATGAGAGCCAGTGGAATGAAAGCGAAACACCTGCCACAACGGGACCACGGAATGGTGCCTTCAAAAAGTATTCATCACACGCGTTAAGACATTTAACCAACTGGGAGACGAGACGATCAATTCCTGTTTAGTAGAACGCGTTGGGCAGCTGACGACTCCACAACTGCACCCACTCTTCCTCTTACTCGTCCGACTGAAACCGACGTCATCGCATGTCTTTTTTCAGGTCGCCATCATGGTGAAAATCACACGGTGAACGATCCGTGCTATACAGAGAATGTGGCAGTGTTTCCCAGCCAAATCGTTGAAACATAGCCTTCTTCCTATTGGCAGTAATGGGCGGGTATTTCTGTGGAACTACGACAGAATGCGCCCTCTGTTCGTCGAGTTCCCCGAGCGTGGATCAACATTCACTGGGCAGCGATATGAAGACACTTCACAGAAAGTGCGACGAGCCATAAAATTAAACCGCCCAGGAATTCTGTCAGACGGAATCACCCTGTTGCATTGTAACGCCCCCAGACTGCGAATCTAACGAAGGCTACGCTTCAGCGAATTGGTTGGGAAACCCTGCAGTAGCTTCCGTGCAGCGCGGATAGTTCACTGTATGATTGACAAACCCTTGGCGACCTGAAGAAAGACATGCGTGGACGTAGGTTTCAATAGGACGAGGGAGTCGAGTGGGTGCCGTTGTGCGTCCGTCAGCAACCGACTTCAATCCACGAAACAGGAGTTGATCGTCTCGTCTCCCTATGGGATAAATCACTTGATGCAAGTGGTTACTACTTTTGAATGGAACCACTCCATGGTCCAGTTAGGGCGTGTGTTCGGTTTTCATGTGAGTGCCACATATAATAACACAATGGAAAAGACAATGGAACATTGTTTTGTAATCAAATTTCATAAGCTGCGAACAACATATAGTTCCAAATCGCAACAGCGAACTGTGCAACGAAATCTTCCACAATGCCCGAAAAATAGGTCTCAAAGGCCGCGCAGATAATTAAACAAGTCAATCATTCCACTGCAAGTTAGATTTCAGCATCTGCTAAGATGAAAGAGGTTGCAGTTGTGATAAGAATCTGAAACAAGGAACAAAAACTGCCGACAGCAACGTCTCAAATGTATCTTCTTAAGCAAATGTGTCATTCATTCTATAAAAACCATATAGACGAAAAGTATTGTCTACTCTTAATGATTACAATATAACTGCTCGTGACGCTAAAACTGCCTGATGAATGAGTTATTCAATTTTCAGACAGCTTAAGACCGATAGGAGCGAAAGTATCAAGTTGAGTTTTCCTTAGCTGAGTATGAGATGGACTGTCTATGCAGTATCTCGCAGTCGGAACATTTTGTCGTAGATTATTTACCAGTTGTTTCTCTGTAAACAACCCCTAAGGCTATCACAACAAAGATACGAGAATTATCGAGGTCTAATTGTTAACACAGACTACTATGTTAAATTTTCTAGAACCTCCGACCGGATCTGTCTCAGTGGACTACAATAACTGTAATTTCGTTTCATATTGGAGCATAATGGAAAGGCTTAAAAATGTATTAAAGGTACTCCCTACGCATATCAACTTTCCTCCTGATACTACTGCTCATAAGCTCTTGATTAACAAAAAAAGCTGTGTGTCATAAGCTGGGTAAGGCCAGAAGGACGAATAAGCACGGAGACTAGACACTTCACCAATTACGTCAGCATGGAATAACTTGAAAAGATTAAGCACTCGTAAGGCAACGAATTTAGATAAAATAATGATGATGAAATAAACTAAACATTTGGCGATGAAGTCCAAATAATTTCTTCCGCAGTTCTAACTATTTCCGTTTTAAATTTGCTCCTACATAGCTAACGAACGTGAAATACACGTACTTGAAGAACTCTTCGAGTTGGTTTTTTGCATTTGGTAACTCGAGGTCACTGTGGGGAGTGTCTGCCACCCGTTACTATCACTTCCCAGTCCCAATGCGATGTAACCCCCAATTAGCATCATAGAATCTCATCGAAAAGCTCAGCGCCTAGAACCACAACGGCCGGCTCACTTTTATTCTTCAAGGGACGAACATCAACAAAAGCAAAACAGACATAATGGAATGTAGGCAAAGTAGATCAAATTATTCTGAGGGAATTAGATTAGGAAACGAGACACTAAAAGTAGTAGATAAGTTTTGCTATTTGAGCAGCGAAATAACTGATGATGGCTGAAGTAGAGAGAATATAAAATGTGGTTGGTAATGAAAGGAAAAACGTTTCTGAAGAAGAAGAAGGTGTTAATATCGAATATAAGTTTGTGCATTAGGAAGTCTTTTATGAAAGTATTTGTCTGGAGGGTAGCCATGTACAGAGATGAAATATGGACGGTAAACATTTTAGACGAAAAGAGAGTAGAAGCTTTTGAAATGTGGTGCTACAGAAGACTGCTGAATATTGGATGGGTAGATCATGTAACTAATGAGGAGGTGCTAAATATAATTGGGGAGAAAATAAATTTGTGGCACAACTTGACTTAAAGAAGGGATCAGTTGATAGGACGCGTTCTGAGACACCAAGGGATCACCAACTTAGTATTGGTGGGAAGTTTGGGGGGATGAAAGCAGTACAGGGAGACCAGCTAAGCAAATTTAGAAAGATATAGGTTTTTTCATACATTGGCTTTCTGAACGTGTCCATACAGCCATCTCAGTACTGGAAATGTTAGATAACAGTTGGTTTTGACAATTCAAAGCATACGTAGGCTTAAGTCGTACCCCGGTACTTAGACTTAACAACGGGCAGAGTCCGACATCAAACAGATTTCACGTCCGCAGTATACTGAAACGAATAAACAAGACGAAAATCTAACACACGATACATAGAGGTAGCATAATATAAAAATCCTACTGTTACACAATACGAAATAAGAAATCGCCGTTGGTACACATTTGGGACATTCCCGATTTAATCCATATTTATGACTATATGATAAATTAACAATGAAATGTTCTTTGGTATGCCCTGCAAGAACTGTTCCAAAAGCTGCTGATAGATAAATTAAAATTTGTGCAGGTCTAAAAGTACAGTTGGGACAGAACTAAAATTTCAAACGTGTGTGAATTCCTAAGGAATGAAACTGCCAAGGTCATCGGTCCTTAGACTTACATACTACTTAAACCAACACACACACACACACACACACACACACACACACACACACACACCCTAGGGAGGACTCCAACCTCCGGCGGGAGGGGCCGCACAATCCGTAACATGGCGCCTCTAATAGGGCAGCCATTCCGCTCGGCGCAACAGAACATTAGAACAGTATACAGGAACCGGATTTGGGTATTATAGCCATATGTATAGATACACCAGTACTCAGACACATACATGCAGGCGGTATACAGTGGCTTACATTTATAGGCTGAGCGTAACACATCCTGCTTAGTAGCACCTGGGAATATAGCCACTAACACGGGCTATACTGACTACCTAATGCTATGACACACCTCACACAAAGGGAAATTGCTGCTGCTCAAAATTTACAATAGCGTATGGATTCAAAATATCAAAATCGACTCGCTGAAAACATGTCGATTCGTCCCCATCCATAAATCGGGAAAAAGATGTTCTAAACCCGAGTCGAATCGGCCTGTCACCTTACTACCGTGTTCGGCGAAGGTACTGGAAAGGATTATTAAGCGGCGCTTAGAATGGTGGTGTGAAATCAAGAAAATATTACCAAAATAATAACTTGGGTTTCGATAAGAAAATGGGATAACTGAAATCCTTCTACGGTTAGTTACTGACATCCAGCTAAATTTCTCTCGTAATAATTACATGATACTTGCGTTAACTGATTTGGCGGAAGCATACAACAACATCGTATTGTCAGTCTTAGGAAAGAAACTGGAGGGACTTCAAATTCCGAAACCACTCGTATGTATTGCTTCCTGAGCAATAGGGACACAAAACAATGATGAACCTAACTGTTACAGGTATACTGACGCTGACCGAGAGATCAACACCGGCACCCAGGGGCAGCCGTCGAGCAACATCACCGCACAACGTCAAAGGTATCGACATGCACGATACCCACTACTAACAAAGCCTACCCTTGCATGACCTATCGCAGGCAGCAAGACATCTGCTACTGCTCTTACTCCCCGGTCTAACTATCGCAGAGGTTTTCCTCCGTTGGCTCTTGCCTTGGCATTTTTTTTCTCTGCCCTTCAAACCGCTAACCTTCGTTCGACTTTCGACCCAGTCAATGTCCAGATGGAAAACTAAGCCTTATGCGGATATGGCAGTAGACCTTTTGAGTGGGCCATCTTGGTGTGGGCGTGGAGGGGCTCCACCTCTTTTTTTTTTAAGTTGTAAGTCATATGTATCAGTACAGTACACACTAAATAGCGTATTTTCATTAGTTTGTTGAACACAGTAGATAAACATAAGAGATAAATAAGTCAGCAGCAATATAGTCTCCCACATTATCTAAAACGTTCTGATAATTTTCGAATACTTTTTCGACTTTACGCCTGCAGATAATATGTTGATAGCACTTCGTTTCCTTGCATGTTATACCGTGTTAATAGAACGTCAAGATGTGCTGTTGAGCAAACGATGAGGCAAGAGGTCTCGCAGAATATGTCATTGTGTTGTGTGCTGTCCTTAGGTTAGTTAGGTTTAAGTAGTTCTAAGTTCTAGGGGACTGATGACCATAGATGTTAAGTCCCATAGTGCTCAGAGCCATTTTTTGAATATGTCATTGGCTGTACATATGACTAATTGCGTAGCAACTGAGTCTATCTACCGTAACAATAAGTAACATCACTTTTCCAATGAAAAAGCGTAAAATAAAGGATAAAGGACGCCTTTCAGTAAATGTATTTAATATGTTAAGCAACAATAATTGTTTTTATCGTTTCTGAAAATGGAACTTCAGTAACCTGTCATTTGCTTGCCACTTCAGCTGTTTACATTACTTTGTGCCCTGAACCTTAGAAGTAGCCTGCAGTAAACGTGGGCTGCAATGTTATATACAGCTGCCCAGGAATCAGACATTCTTAATGAGTATACAAAGTACACATCTGCAGCGATGTTGCCGCTGGTACCACTGTATAGAGAACACTGTAATCCAGTAAGATCTAATGTGTCAACCTCTCCATATTCACATCTATCTGTCTGACTTTTGCCGATTTTACGCAGATACACACGGCACAGTCCATGTCCTGTTACGAAATTGTTCTCGCAGGTTTTTTCCCTTTCTCGAATATCAAGGAACAATTTTTAAACACTACGGCCAGTGTCTTACTGTCCCAGCCCCTCTGCCACGTACCGATTCTCAAGGGCTTAACACGTTCACGCCAGCGTGTACCACCGGTGGCTCACGCTAGATCCTCACAACACGCAGCGAACATCAACGACGACTCACACTCACCTCTTCCAAACATGGTATCTGCAATACATCAACGTACGGTGTGTTATCTGTAAGCCAGGCGCTTTGAATACAATTTTGTCTGACCCTTCAACAAGAGAGCTTTCTGATCAAATGAGATATCACTTAACTTGTGATTAATTTAATCTTAAACTATTCCGTGTGCTCTCGTTGTTTTAATAGGATGAACTTACACTAATTATCCAGAACATTATGACCACCTACCTAATAGCCCGTATGTCCACTTTTGGAGCAGGTAACAGCGGCGTCGCGTCGTCGCATGCAAGCAGTGAGGCATTGCTAGCTCGCTGGAGGGAGATGGTACCACATTTGCGCACGCAAGTTACCGAATTCCCGTAAAATCCAGGAAGGAGGCAATGAGCTCTGACGCCACGCTCAATCACATCCGAGATGTGTTCGATCGAGTTAAGCTCTGGTGAGCTGGGGGTCCAGCACATCAATTGTAACTCACCACAGTGTTCCTCGAATCACTCCATCACATTTCTGACCTTCCGACATGGTGCATTATCTTGTTGAAAAGTGCCACTGCCGCTGGAAAACGTAATCGTCATGAAGGGGTGTAAGTGGTCTGCGATAAACGATACCCTTTGGCCATCATGGTGTCCTGCACGAGCTCCACTGGACTCATGGATGCCAACTTGAATGTTCCCTAAAGCATAATGGAGCCACCGCCAGCATGTCTCCGACCTGCAGCACAGGTGTCAAGGAGCTGTTCCCTTGGAAGACGACAGATTCGTGCCCGCCCATCGGCATGATGAAGAGGGTATCAGGATTCATCATATTACACAATACTGTGCCTCTGCGCCAACGTCCAGTGCCGATGGTCACGTGTCCATTTCAGTCGGAGTTGCAGATTTTGCGACGTTAACATTGACATATGGATGAGTCGTCGGCAGGGGTGGCCCATCATTAGGAGTGTTCGGTGCACTGTTTGTTCACACACGCTTGTACTCTGCCCATCACTTTAGTCTGATCTTAATACCTCCACAGTTCGCCGCCTGTTCTGTTTTACCCGAATGCCCAGACTACGACGTCCGACATCTGTAATGAGCCTCACTGGGATTAGCCGTAGCGTTCGTGTGTCTCACTAGCAGTGATTCCTCGCCAGGTGACGCTGCTATGGCCCTGATGTGTTTATGTCGATTGTAGGCCGATGATCACAATATTCTGGCTCATCAGCGTATGTCACTTTTAAAATTAAAAGTCAGTATATTAAAAGAGTAGCATAAGCTTTCGCATGCGAAACCACCCCACAGCGAGAAACAGGAAAAGCAGAGCCACCACTTGCAGGAATGCATGAATACGCGCAAGGCCCCACAGCGCGGAACACAACACCCAGCGCCGGCGTGAACGTGTTAAGCTGCATTTCATTCGTAATTTGTTTGCGAGTGATATGCCTTACTTTCTCAATGTCCCTTTTGCGCAACCAAGAGCATGCAGCTCTGTACCTGATGACTTTATCGGCAGGATATACTTCCAAAATTACTGAGAATGCTTTTACTGCTGGTGTACCATATGATACCGGAGATCTATGAAGTACATTTCGGAATATGCATTCCCACGCTGGTAGTGCAGCTCCTGCGTCCACACGCTTGCTGCGATTCCAACACTGCCAAGAAAGATGACACGATCATACACTCTCACTCCAGAATGAGATTTTCACTCTGCAGCGGAGTGTGCGCTGGTATGAAACTTCCTGGCAGATTAAAACTGTGTGCCCGACCGAGACTCGAACTCGGGACCTTTGCCTTTCGCAGGCAAGTGCTCTACCATCTGAGCTACCGAAGCACGACTCACGCCCGGTACTCACAGCTTTACTTCTGCCAGTATCTCGTCTCCTACCTTCCAAACTTTACAGAAGCTCTCCTGCGAACCTTGCAGAACTAGCACTCCTGAATGAAAGGATATAGCGGAGACATGGCTTAGCCACAGCCTGGGGGATGTTTCCAGAATGAGATTTTCACTCTGCAGCGGAGTGTGCGCTGATATGAAACTTCCTGGCAGATTAAAACTGTGTGCCCGACCGAGACTCGAACTCGGGACCTTTGCCTTTCGCGGGCAAGTGCTCTACCATCTGAGCTACCGAAGCACGACTCACGGCCGGTACTCACAGCTTTACTTCTGCCAGTATCTCGTCTCCTACCTTCCAAACTTTACAGAAGCTCTCCTGCGAACCTTGCAGAACTAGCACTCCTGAAAGAAAGGATATAGCGGAGACATGGCTTAGCCACAGCCTGGGGGATGTTTCCAGAATGAGATTTTCACTCTGCAGCGGAGTGTGCGCTGATATGAAACTTCCTGGCAGATTAAAACTGTGTGCCCGACCGAGACTCGAACTCGGGACCTTTGCATTTCGCGGGCAAGTGCTCTACCATCTGAGCTACCGAAGCACAAATCACGCCCGGTACTCACAGCTTTCCTTCTGCCAGTATCTCGTCTCCTACCTTCCAAACTTTACAGAAGCTCTCCTGCGAACCTTGCAGAACTAGCACTCCTGAAAGAAAGGGTATAGCGGAGACATGGCTTAGCCACAGCCTGGGAGATGTTTCCAGAATGAGATTTTCACTCTGCAGCGGAGTGTGCGCTGATATGAAACTTCCTGGCAGATTAAAACTGTGTGCCCGACCGAGACTCGAACTCGGGACCTTTGCCTTTCGCAGGCAAGTGCTCTACCATCTGAGCTACCGAAGCACGACTCACGCCCGGTACTCACAGCTTTACTTCTGCCAGTATCTCGTCTCCTACCTTCCAAACTTTACAGAAGCTCTCCTGCGAACCTTGCAGAACTAGCACTCCTGAAAGAAAGGATATAGCGGAGACATGGCTTAGCCACAGCCTGGGGGATGTTTCCAGAATGAGATTTTCACTCTGCAGCAGAGTGTGCGCTGATATGAAATTTCCTGGCAGATTAAAACTGTGTGCCCGACCGAGAAGGTAGGAGATGCGATACTGGCAGAAGTAAAGCTGTGAGTACCGGGCGTGATTCGTGTTTCGGTAGCTCAGATGGTAGAGCACTTGCCCGCGGAAGGCAAAGGTCCCGAGTTCGAGTCTCGGTCGGGCACACAGTTTTAATCTGCCAGGAAGTTTCATATCAGCGCACACTCCGCTGCAGAGTGAAAATCTCATTCTGGAAACATCCCCCAGGCTGTGGCTAAGCCATGTCTCCGCTATATCCTTTCTTTCAGGAGTGCTAGTTCTGCAAGGTTCGCAGGAGAGCTTCTGTAAAGTTTGGAAGGTAGGAGACGAGATACTGGCAGAAGTAAAGCTGTGAGTACCGGGCGTGAGTCGTGCTTCGGTAGCTCAGATGGTAGAGCACTTGCCCGTGAAAGGCAAAGGTCCCGAGTTCGAGTCTCGGTCGGGCACACAGTTTTAATCTGCCAGGAAGTTTCATATCAGCGCACACTCCGCTGCAGAGTGAAAATCTCATTCTGGAAACATCCCCCAGACTGTGGCTAAGCCATGTCTCCGCTATATCCTTTCTTTCAGGAGTGCTAGTTCTGCAAGGTTCGCAGGAGAGCTTCTGTAAAGTTTGGAAGGTAGGAGACGAGATACTGGTAGAAGTAAAGCTGTGAGTACTGGGCGTGAGTCGTTCTGTAGCTCAGATGGTAGAGCACTTGCCCGCGAAAGGCAAAGGTCCCGAGTTCGAGTCTCGGTCGGGCACACAGTTTTAATCTGCCAGGAAGTTTCATATCAGCGCACACTCCGCTGCAGAGTGAAAATCTCATTCTGGAAACATTCCCCAGGCTGTGGCTAAGCCATGTCTTCGCTATATCCTTTCTTTCAGGAGTGCTAGTTCTGCAAGGTTCGCAGGAGAGCTTCTGTAAAGTTTGGAAGGTAGGAGACGAGATACTGGCAGAAGTAAAGCTGTGAGTACCGGGCGTGAGTCGTGCTTCGGTAGCTCAGATGGTAGAGCACTTGCCCGCGAAAGGCAAAGGTCCCGAGTTCGAGTCTCGGTCGGGCACACAGTTTTAATCTGCCAGGAAGTTTCATACACTCTCACTGTTGACGGCAGTTATTTATAAGTCACTTTTCCAACTCGTGCGAGCTTGTTCATGATTTAGTAAGGTTTCCCGGCGAAATTACTAAGGTGAACACAGTAATTTCTTTTCTCGTCTACTTAAACTCCAAAATATCAGCAAACTTAACATCTGCGAATGCAAGTTCCTCCTAATTTGAGAGTAGAATTTCTAGTTCGAGAGAATTTACCCTCTAGCAAAAAAATGGCTCTGAGCACTATAGGACTCAACTGCTGAGGTCATTAGTCCCCTACAACTTAGAACTAGTTAAACCTAACTAACCTAGGGACATCACAAACATCCATGCCCGAGGCAGGATTCGAAAATGCGACCGTAGCGGTCTTGCGGTTCCAGACTGCAGCGCCTTTAACCGCACGGCCACTTCGGCCGGCTTACCCTCTAGTAGTATAAAAGTTGTATTGTGGGCAGATATTGTTTAGGTTGTCGTTAATGCATCATTGCTGCACCATTTTTATTTATCATCATAAGCGGTGGCCCTATCAAACTTCTTTAAGGTACACTAGAAGCTATCCTCGTTTCTTATGATGCTTCCCTGTTATTAACAACATAATAAGTTCTGTCCTGTAGGATATTTTCAGTTCAACCGCGTATCTGTTCTATTATTCGGTATAGACATATCTTGTTCACAACGAAAACAATGACTATTAGTATAACTTTAGCGTAAACCACAGCTGGTTTGCTTACGCGTTCGGGATAAAAATAAAACTCAGTTTCCAAGGACATTTTGCTGCCCAAGTTCAGGTGCTTTCAACGTCACAGCTTTTTAACCTAGTGTGGTAATTAGGTACTTGTATAAATACCGGTCTCTAAACTTCTGAGCCGGCCGTCGTGGCCGAGCGGTTCTAGGCGCTTCAGTCCCGAACCGCGCTGCTGCTGCGGTCGCAAGTTCGAATCCTGTCTCGGGCATGGATGTGTGTGATGTCCCTAAGTCAGTTAGGTTTAAGTAGTTCTAAGTCTAGGGGACTGATGACCTCAGATGTTAAGTCCCATGGTGCTTAGAGCCATTTGAACCAATTTTTCTAAACATTATAGGGGTCAGTCCTCTTTAATATACTAATCAGATATTGTGACGTAGACTGAGGTGAGAAAAGTCATGGGATACCTACAAATACGACGTCGGACCTCCTTTTGCCCGGCATAGTGCAGCAACTCGACGTGGCATGGACTCAAGTCATTGGAAGTCCGCTGCAGAAATACTGTGTCATGCTCCCTCCACAGCGGTTTATAATTGCGAAAATGTTGACAGTGCAGGATGTTGTGCACGAACTGATCTCTCGATTACGTCCCATGAATGTTCGATGAGATTGATATCGGGGTGATCTGGATGGCCAAACCGTTCGCTCGAACTGTCCAGAATGTTTTTCAACCCAGTCAAGAACAGTTGTGCCCTGGTGACAGGGAGCATTGTCATCCATATAAATTCCGTCGTTGTTTGGGAACATGAAGTCCATGAATCGCTGCAAATGGTCTCCAAGTAGCCGAACATTACCATTTCTAGTCCATGATCGGTTCAGATGGACCAGAGGACACCATAAATTGCACGTAAACACAGCCCACATCATTATGGAGCCACCACCAACTTGCACAGTGCCATGTTGACAACTTGGGTCCTTAGCTTTGTTGGATCTGCGCCATGCTCCAATCGTTCATCAGCTCTTATCAACTGAAACTGGGACTCATCTGATCAGAGACTCTTAATTTCCGTTGCGTGGTCACTATCACGTCTGAAATCTTTTCACCCGAATCACCTGAGAACAAATGACAGTTCCGCCAATTCACTGCCCCTTTATACCTCGTGTGCACGACAGTACCACCATCTCCATACGCGAATATCGTTGTCCCATCTTAATGTATATTAATATTATTGTACTTATTTTTATCTTTTCTTTCGTTCAGTCATCACATACATAAATACTTACGAGCTAAATCATTATGAAGACTGTCTACTGAAAGACTAGCCGGCCGAAGTGGCCGTGCGGTTAAAGGCGCTGCAGTCTGGAACCGCAAGACCGCTACGGTCGCAGGTTCGAATCCTGCCTCGGGCATGGATGTTTGTGATGTCCTTAGGTTAGTTAGGTTTAACTAGTTCTAAGTTCTAGGGGACTAATGACCTCGCAGTTGAGTCCCATAGTGCTCAGAGCCATTTGAACCATTTTTGAAAGACTGACACCCGCTTGGTTGCGTTGCGGGTACATGGCACGTTAAGATAAGTACACACTGATCAGATAGATGACTACGACCAACGACCTGCTATCGATATAAACCCATCCAGGCGATAGCACCGTCACCAGTCGAGGAAAGAACGCTATTATGACTCACGAACAGTGCATACAGTATCAATGCGCGTCTGTCCTTGTAGAGATTAGAAAATGTGCGTGATCTATCTGAGTTTGAACGAGAGCAGATTGTGACTCTTCGAGGAGTGCTCAGGTGAGTGTTTTTAAGAGTGGCGAAACCAAGGTGAAACCACTTTCAGACGTTGTGGGGTTGGGCGAGCTGTTCTAGGCGCTTCAGTCTGGAACCGCGCTGCTGCTACGGCCGCAGGTTCAAATCCTGCCTCGGGTATGGATGTGTGTGATGTCCTTAGCTTAGTTAGGTTTAAGTATTTGTAAGTCAAGGGGACTGATCACCTCAGATGTTAAGTCCCATAGTGCTTAGAGCCATTTGAACCATTTTTGGGCGGGCACCCCTCATTACACATGTCGGACGTCGTAAGTTGGGCAGGCTGATAAAACAGGACAGGTGGCGAACTGTGGCGGAACTAACATCAGCCTTTAATGCTGGGCACGTACCCTCGGCACTGGACGTTGGCGCAGTGTCAGAGTGTTGTATAGTCTGATGAATCCCGATACCTCCTTCATCATGCCGATGGAAGGGTACAAGTCCGTCGTCTCCCACGGGAACAGTTCCTTGGCACCTGTACTGTGAGTTGGAGACAAGCTGGCGACGGCTCTATTACGCTCTGGGGAACATTCAAGTGGGCATCCATGGGTCCAGTGGAGCTTGCGTAAGGCACCATGCCGACCAAGGGGTATCGTACACTGGTTGCAGACCACGGAAACCCATTCACGACGGCAGTGGCACTTTTTAACAAAATAATGCGTCATGTAACAAGGCCAGTAGTGTGATGAAGTGGTTCTAGGAACACAGTGGCGAATTCCAATTGGTGTTCTAGCCCCACAACTTGGCAGATCTTAACCCGATCGAACACATCTGTGATCTGATTAAACTTGGCGTCGGAGCTGTTCGGCCCCTCCCCGGAATTTACTGGAATTCGGTGACTTGTGCTTACAGATGTGGTGCCAACTCCTTCCAGCGACTTAACAAGGCATTACTGAGTCCTTTCCACGACGCGTCGCTGCTGTTATCCGTGCTAAATGCGGTCTTACCGGCTATTAGGTAGGTGGTCATAATGTTCTGCCCGATCGGTGTATAGGCGGAGCAGAAACGAACAGTAGATCATTCTGGCAGCGATACGGGCCCCAGATGGTGAAATCGACTGACTTAATCGACATTCACATCGGGAAGACTATTATGGCCTCGCGCCTGGAGTCCAGTGTCTCGGAAAAGACTAAGTTGGTCGGCTGTTCGATTGCTTCTACTGTGAGCATCTATAGAAAGCGGCTGAAGGACAGTGAAACCACGAGTAGGAAACAAGTTGTTAGATGGCCATGCCTGATAATAGATCGTGGACGTCAGAGGCTTGCTTGCCGAACCAGTTAAGCAGGATAGGCAACGATCTGCGGCAGACCTTAAGACATTGTATGACGTTACTGCATAAGTTCGTTGCTTTTTCTCATAAATGTAATAAACACAACAGAGATTTTAGTCATCTATTATGTATTCTGCTTCATTATTTACAACAGTTTGCCACCGCTTGAGAAACTTTTTGATTCCACGACTGCAAAAATAACGTGGTTTTGCGGCGAATAACTCATCGAGCCATGTTCGGAGAGCATTTTCATCTGGAATGGAAGTTCCTTAATGGTTGCTCGATAAAGAGCGGAAAAGGTACCAATATGAGGACGCAAGATGAGATGAATAAGTTGGGTGCGGAGTGAATTTCGAACCCACCTCCTGTACAGTTTTTTGTCAGTCTAGCAGAGTGCGGGAGAACGTGAACGTGGAGCAGCACCACTTCACGCAGGCTTCCTGTTTGTTGCTCTTGGACTGAGCCTGCAAGTCGTCTCAGTTGCTGACAATAAATTTCAGCAGTGATGATTACACTTCGGGGAAGCAATTCGTAGTACACCAAACCGTCGCTGTTCCACCAGATGGGTAACATTATCTTTAGTGGATGCGAGCAGATCTTTGGACGGATGTTGCTGCTTTGTTTGGGCTCAACCATTCTTTTCTTTATGTTAGCATAAAGACACTATTTTTCGTTACCACTAACAATACAGGATATAAATGGTCGGTGTTGTTCATCTGCTAATTTTTAATGACGAGGAAGCAGAGATGCACATGTGGCCACACACAGGTTTTTGTGATTTTGGGTAGAACAGGTGGTCCACATGCCCCGATTGTTGAACCTTCCGCATTGCATGCAAACGTCGCACGTTGATGGAATGATAACAGCTCATCACGTTTGCCAGTTCTCTAGTACTCTGGCGTGAACCATTGTGGATTAATAAGTTTAAACGAACCCCATCGAACCCCAAAGGTTTTCCCGAACATGGAGAGACACTAATGTCAAAAGGTTTAACCTTAAAACGAGAAAACCATTGTCTTGCCATGCTCTGTCCAGTGGCATTATCCCTATACACGGTGCAAATGTTTATGTCTATCTCTGCTGCTGTCACCCCTGTATTGAACTCAAATAGAAGAATATGTCGGAAATGTTACGATTTCTCCACTTGGCACTCCATTTCCTAGCATCCACAGCTCCACTCATTATCTCCAGATGTCAAAATGACAATACGTAAATTCGAACAGCAACCATGAACTACAAATAATAAACGACAATCGGTAAATAAACTCACAGAAACCATGCAAAAGGAAAACGCTACGAACTCATGCAATAACCTAACACAACGCTCGTGCAGGCACAAATGTTTCGGAGCCCACCGTTTTGCGTATATTGTTGAATATGTGGTTCGCTGCAGATGACTCCTACGTGTTCCCATGATAACCCAACGACTTCGTTAGTTACGACTGCATTATCGAGACAGAGCGCGAATCTACTATGTAAACTTGGTGCCTGGAGAGATGAATCACGTTTCTTGGCGCACCAGGTCGATAGCTGTCATCCTGGCGAACGACTACTCGAAACAGCCACTGCACCACTAACGCAGATACTGTCGTGCTATGGGACACGTTTACCTGGTTTACTGGGCTTCCATGGGACCTATGATAGTAATCGAAGGTACCATGACCGTTGGTGCCTCAGGGAACATTACTTTGGAGTACCTGCATCCCTTCTTGATTCATGTCTTCCCCGGCGTCGAAAGCATTTTGCACCATTATAACTGCCCGTGTCACAAGGCTAGAAACGTGCTACAGTAGTTTGAGGATCATGATAGTAGATTTACTTCGATATCTTAGGCTCCAGATCCGCCTGATCTGAACCATTTGGAACAAGCTTGGGACTATCGGGCGTCAGCTCCGCGGCCAGAAACTACGGACCCGCTATTTACAGGAATCACGTGACCTGAGGGTAGACATCTGATGCCACATATCTGTGGAAAATTATGAAGGATTGCTGCTATAACGCATTCCGAACGTAGACCAACAGGCTGTTAGGCACGCTTTCGTACTGTTTTGGCTCATAGTGTATGTGAAAATTACTATCATGTTTTTTCATCCTATATAGAGGACGTAATCAATAACAGCACACCTAAATTTGAAACTCATTACCCATGCGGTACGACCTAGCAATCACCACAGTACAGGACAGCGATGCTATCCCGAACCAGGCACCGTATTTCCTTAAACAAATCAAAATTGGTTCAAATGGCTCTGAGCACTATGTGAATAAACAGCTGAGGTTATCAGTCCCCTAGAACTTAGAACTACTTAAACCTAACTAACCTAAAGGCATCACACACATCCATGTCCGAGGCAGGATTTGAATCTGCGACCGTAGCGGTCGCGCGGTTCCAGACTGAATCGCCTAGAACCGCTCGGCCACACTGGCCGGCTATACAAATTACTGTTGCTTATTCTGTTGAGAAGATATGGTACCTGCCTGAAGCCACGTGCCTTGTAGCGCAATGATGAACTGTATGAAACATACCAAGAGCATACTCGTCGCATCCAGAGAGCCCCCGTTGCACCCAGTGCTTGTAGCCAACTTTGGTTTGCATGAAACGCAAGCTGCGCGACCCTTACCTTTTACAGCTGCCATCTTTCCAATCATTCAGATGGCTCTCATCGCGGGACAGAGTCGCCCGGGAAGTACTGGCTGAACTGTGGACACGATGTGCTGGTGGCTGTGGTCCACCCTGGTCCTCTGACGACTGAAAGTTTCTCGAGTCTGGATCCATCTTTAGGCCGCTTCCAGTAAGACTGTAACGATACCAAGCACATCAGAATTGTTTCATAGTTTTTATATTTTTTGATAGAGCTTATTTACACATAGTTTTAATCCATAAAGCCTTAAACCATCTTTCGTAAATTATTTATAACGATAGACAAAATTGTATCTCACACTGTAGCTATAAAACAATTTTGTACCCAGTTATGAGCAATTTAGTTAGAGGTAAGTGCTGGGCTGGGGAAAGAGCACCCCTGTCCTAACAGCGAATTGAATATATCGGCGAGTTATGCGGGTGAGATGCTTTCAGGCCTTGTATTTGCCCTTTAACATGATTTTGGAGCGCCGCCAGTATCAGCGTATCTAACTGCGGCCAGGTCCTGGGTGCCCAACGAACAAAATACCCAGTCCCAGAAGCAATCCAGATACTGGACCACCATTTCAAGGGTGTCTCGTGAGCATCTCGACGACTTAATCACAGGGGTCGCCGTCCACTATCGTGGATTGTAACGTCGGATATACAGGTCACATAGTAGTAATTCAATCATGAATCCAATTTCAACAACGGTTGCTACTAAACCAAATCATCCATACGATATCGCGTAGCTGTGGAGGCAGTGAGGGGGCCAACTGGGATGAGGGTACAGGTTGCCTAACACCAGTGGGCCACAGTCCTGCTTCCTCCTCCCTGCAACAGCACAAACACACCCATGCCACTCTGCCACTTAAGTAAATGTCACATCCAGTAATTTTAAAACACTCTCTGCACAATTTCCACAAATGAGTTTCTGTTGTGATATATCATCTTGCACAAAATTAGGAAGGCGCTTCTGATTGGTTGTGGTGCCTTATCCTGTACTGGATCCATGCTCGTGGGCAGAACCAATTGTAGCTGCACCCTCTGTTGCGCTGTTGCACACAGGTGATACCGTATACATGACTTTCCGTGGGATAGGGCACTGCCCTAGCTGTGGAGGCAGTGAGGGGGCCAACTTGGATGGGGGTACAGGTTGCCTAACACCAGCTGGCCACAGCCCTGCTTGCCCCTCCCTGCAACAGCACAAGCACATCCATGCCGCTCTGCAGCTCTGCCACTTAAATAAGTGTCGCATCCAGTAATTTTAATACACTCTCTCCACAATTTCCAGAAATGAGTTTGTGTTGTGATATCGCATCTTGCACAAAAAAAGGAAGGAGCTTCAGTTTGGTTGTAGTGCCTTACCCCATACATGATTTTGGCTGGTGGCTAGAACCAATTGTAACTGCACCCATCTCTGAGCCAAACTCATGTGATGTACTGGTACTGTTTCATAGAAAAACTAGTTTGTACATGGCATTTAGTGGGATGGTGAGAGGCCCCACCTGCAGAGGCAGTGAGAGGGTCGACTTGGATGGTGATAGAGACTGCCTAACACCAGCTGGCCACGGCCCTCCTATCTCCTCCCTTCAATACTACAAACACATCTATGCCTCTTTACAGCTGTGTTCGTTATTTGAAGTTTTACGTTCAGTAATTTTAATACAGTCTCGGCACAAGTAATGGAAGAATAGAATCGCCACTTTGTGTTTTGGAATTTCACCTTGCACAATATTATCAAGGAGCTTCTGTTTAGTTGCAGTGTCTTAACCTGTACAGGAGCTTTTCTGGTGGGGAGACCCAATTATAGCTGGAGACTTTTCTGACCCTTCTTCATATGACCAACTGGCTGTGTTATGTAGGGACACTTTAGTAGACGTGTCTTCTGATGCAGTGGGGACAGGTCCCAACCGCCTACCCAGTGAGAGGCCCAATGGGATTAGAGGTGGAGGCTGCTTAACAGTAGCATGCCGCAGCTCTGCTTGCACCTCCCTGCAACAGCAGAATCACATCTATGGCACTCAAAAGTCCTCAGCTTAAGTGTCCCGTTCAGTAATTTTGATGAGTTTTGGTATTCCATCTCACATAAAATTAGCAAGGAATTCTGTTCAGTTGTGGTGCCTTACCTTGTACAGGACCTTTTCTTGTGGGGAGACCCAATTATAGCTGCAGACTTTTCTCACCCTTCTTCATATGATGACCTAACACTGTTATGTTGGGACACTGTAGTACATGTGACTTCTGATGCAGTGTGGATACGTCCCAACCGCTTACCCAGTGAGAGGCCCAACTGGATTAGAGGTGGAGGCTGCCTAACACCAGCCCGCCGCAACCCAGCTTGCTCCTCCCTGCAACAGAACAAACACATCTGTGCCATTTGACAGCTCCAGACCTTAGTTAAAGTGTCACATCAAATAATTATGACGTGTCTGGGTATTCTATCTTGCATGAAATAATCAAGGAGTTCTGTTTGGATGTGATGCCTTACCTTGTACAGGGGCTTTGTTGGTGGATAGACCTCATTGTAGTTGGATGCTTTTCTGAGTCACCTTCATGTAATGTAAAGCTGCTGTTGCACACAGACACTGAAGTATACAAGGGTTTTGGTGCATTGGGGACAGGCAGTGTCAGCTAACACATTGTGCGGGCTGACTGAGGTTTGGGTAGAGGCTGAAAATTATCAAGGTGTTCGGTTCAGTTGCGGTGCCCTGCTTTGTACTGGAGCTTTGCTTGTGGGTAAATTGAATTGTAGCTGCATACTTTTCTGAGCCATGTTCATGTGATGTAATGCTGCTGTTGCACAGGGACATCTCAGTATATGGGGCTTTTAGTGGGCTGGGGTAAGGCCCCAGTAGGAGAGGCAGTGAGGGGGCCAATTGGGAAGGGGACATAGGAGGTCTAACACCAGCTGGACACAGGCCTGCTACCTTCTCCTTGTGACAGCACAAATACATCTATGCTACTCTGCAGGTCTGGTCCTTTGGAGTGAATAATAAATCTCACTTAAATTATTTACCTGTCTAAATTTCCTTCTCCTACATAATTTCAGAAGAATGGAATTCACTTTAATGCTAACTATGAAGGACAGTTATTAAATTTTTATCATCACCTCAAAAAATAAGTTTTCATAATTATTTTTCTGTTTATTTGCAGGTGCATGTCCACAGACTCAGTACACACTGAAAACCACACACTACAATAATCCCTATCATAGCACACTTCTTGAAGAGAGAAAACAAAAGGGTATAGACCATAAATAAAGTGGAGCATCATGCAATGATTTGCTGATTTCTTTTGTACATTTGAACAGAAGAAACATGGCGACAATCTATATAGAGTTCACACAATCAAGGCAATAATGGATAAATTGGAAATTAGTCAATGATCTGTTTTTAGTATCTTATACAATGAAATACTGAATATGAAAAATATTGCTACCTGTTGGTTCCACAGCTATTCACACCATAACAAAAAGCATGCCAAACTGAAACCACAGATGAAATACTGCAGCTGTCATGGTCAACCAATTGCCATCTCTAGTCACCCAGTCACCTGGATAAGTGTATGGTATATCACTGTGACCATGAAACAAAGGTGTCTTGGTGTGGTACAAGCAGCAAACAGGTGAACTGTCAAATGAGCATATTACCAAAATCTCCTGTTGAGGTAGGGGGGCTGGCAAATGAAGAATCATGGGAAGCAGTCTGAGTGTGTGTTTTTACACACACTGCTTCTTTGGGCTATGAAACATTGCCATGTACTGTCTTGACATGTCAGCCTGTGAGATTTTCCATTTCTTTGGATGAAGAAATCATTGTGAGCATTTCCAGAAAGACCTGTTTTCAAGGTGAAATGTTTCCTGAAAAGCCAAATACAGATTTATACAGAATATTCAGAGAATTTCAAACACAATCAAATTGCTGCAAATCATACATTGACTTGTTCTAAATAATCCAATTTACACTTACATTACACTAGTCACCAAATCTCAGTCATAAGTCGGGTGAGAGAAAAGTGGAAATGTGCACTGTCACTGAAAATTATTGTATCTTTTAGATAGGAGTACATCATACTTCCTATATGTATGTGTTTCATCAGTGATATAAATGATTGCATGAGACCTACAGTAGCTTAGCCATTATTTGCTTGTTCTTCGTAGGCACTGTGTTGACTCCCATTGAAG
The DNA here is from genome assembly GCF_021461385.2 of Schistocerca piceifrons. Taxonomy (NCBI): domain Eukaryota; kingdom Metazoa; phylum Arthropoda; class Insecta; order Orthoptera; family Acrididae; genus Schistocerca; species Schistocerca piceifrons. The sequence continues at coordinate 681,761,393 of NC_060149.1, read as the reverse complement.
TTTGGAAGATACCATTACACATACGTCATCTGCTCACCACATTTAATGTTGTACAAAGGTTTCTGCATTTAATTTTCTGAAAAACTGGAAATGTTAATTTTGGGACAGTGCAAGGTTGACTCGTCAACATAATTTATGTCTGTTGCTTGTGTAGGATGTAATCCAATGATGTAATCCAATGTTATCTTGGGCTATGCTGAAAAAAATGAAATGACACAAATTCGATAAATTGGAGCTGGCTTCATAAATGAATTGCTCATTTCCCCATTTGATTCATTCATTGTACTTTCTCAGTGTTGCTGACGCCATGTTTCTAGGATACAAACTGTTGGGTGTGTAGTATATGGATCAACTAATATGAGCCTTCAGGAGGAGTTCACTAGCAAATTCAATGCCTGCGGCAAGTTCTTACTCTTTATTGACCTTGTTATGGCGTGTGAGGAAGACTTCCTCTCTCCCAGAAGTGTTGCCCAAGGTTTTAACAGTAACTGTGGATGCACTCTGTGACACACTAAGCAGTGATTAGTTTGCACTTTGCCAAAGGGTAGCTTTGTAGGATTATGATTTTTTTCTGTAAACAATATGAATTGTATGCATATTGTCAACACATAAATGTACGCAATACAGATACATAAATGTATAGACAAACACATGTAATTTAATGCTTTTTATTTGTGCAGCATATTATATTCAATACTTGTAGAATGTCTCTTAACCGTAACAGTTAATAATTAGCATAAGTGTCACCATAATCTATGTGCCAGTTCAGGCAATCTTTGAAGGTACCTGTAGATACAATTTTCTAGTAGGTTTTTAGGGTATTCCTGAATGAACGTGTTTTTCTCTTAAGTCTCTGATCACTTGTAAAAGTTTGTTGTAGTATGTAATTCCACTGTGTAAGAAACCATGTTGTATTTTTGCTTTGTTTTTCCTACTGAGAAATAAGTGGTCACTGGATTTGGTTCCATATTCATCCTTTAGTGTCCCTGGGAAGCAGCCTGTCATGAAAGAATCATTTATGATTTGCACTAAAGAGTTTTTCACACTGATTGTACAGTTCTTATGTATGCACAGAGGCACTTCATTTTTTAGACTGTGCTTAAAAGCGCATAGTTGTACTGTAGTGTTGGGTATCAGAATTATTGTATTTGGTGAGTTTTTGTTCAGACTGCGTTTTGTCAAATGTCTGTTGTATGTAGCTTGGTACCTATGTTTCTGAAGTATTGAAGTGCAATGTGTGCTCCATTCCTGGGATCATATATTGTGGTACCATGATACTTCAATGGTATGTTTCTTGTGTTTTCTTCTATTTGTCTCCTCTTTGGTGATTTCCAGACTGCATTGATTTTGTTTTCTGATAATTTTTCGAGATAATTTTTTAATAATTACACATCAAAATATTTAATCAATCGAAAACAAACTCTTAAACTCACAAGTAGATATAGAAAGCAGTGGTATAAAAACTACTGTTCTATGTGTAACTGAGCATTGGCTAAAAAACAATGACATAACTTGTATAAACTTAGACAGTTATAAGTTAGTATCATACTTTTGTAGAGAGAATTTTAAAAATGGTGGTAGCTGCATATTTGTTAGAGATTGCATCTCCTTCCCCGTAACGGCAATTCCATTGGAAAGGTATGCAATTGAAAAACATTTTGAGTGTAGTGGTATAAGTATTGAACTGCAAAATGCAACCCATGTAATAATGTCTTTAAACAGATCTCCCAGTGGTGATTTCAGTGTGATAGGCTGCTATCACAATTTTGGGAGAACAAGTTAATTTTATGTGGAGACTTGAATACTGACTATCTGAATCAAAATATAAAACGGAGCTAGAGAGCTTACTTATAATGTATGGTTTACATAACACAATACAAACTTATACCAGAATAAGTATGAACACTCAAACTGCCATTGATTACATAATTACAAATATTCAGTCTGGCAGATATCATTGCCTTATAGAAGACATGAATTTATCAGATCACCACTCACAGACAGTAATAATAAAAGAAGTAGGGAAATCAGATACACTCAGCTTTATCCCATACGGAGATATGAGAAGTTCTAACACAACAGACCTAAAGATAGAACTACAAAATGGGAAGTGCCCAGAAATGTACTTAAGTAATAGTGTTGATGATAAATATAACAGTTTCCTAGATATCTTTTTAAAAATCATTGAAGAATGTTTGCCAACCAAAACTAAACCAATAAAGAGAAAAGAGAGGAAATCTGCCATGGCTTACAAAAGATCTATTAGTATCCTGTAAACAGTTGAAACTTCTTCACGCAATTTTGAAAGCTCCAGATAGGCCTATTCATTTTGTTGAATATTATAGAGCCTACAAAAAGATTTACAATAAAACTTAAATAGCTGCAAAAAACTGTATAATGGAAATGTTATTACACAAGCTCCCAACAAAGTCAGAAACACTTGGAAGATAATAAACAGAGAAACAGGAAAGTCATCAGGAAATAACAATAAAAGCTTAAGCCTAAAAATCAATAATGTTGTAACAGAAGATGCAATAACCACTAGTAACACTTTCAACCAATATTTTTTCAGCATCTGCCAACAACTTACACAGGGTAACAATAGCGATTCTCTGCAAGCCCAAAAACTAGTTGAGAATAAACAAAAGTCACCCAGTAACTCATGTTACCTGTACCCGGCAACTGAACAAGCGATATGAAAAGTAATAGAGAAACTGAAAAATAAAGCATCCACAGACATAAATGACCTGACAAAAAAAAATTGAAGCTAACTACTAGGGAATTTGCTTAACCCCTTTGCCACTCAGTAAATTCATGTCTCAAAACAGGAATCTTCCCAGATAGAATGAAGATCGCCAGAGCACTATCACTATCCAAAAAATTGTGATCACATGTGCCCAAATAATTACAGACCAGCTAGCCTCCTTCCCACTTTTTCGAAGATCATAGAAAGAATAATATTTGTTAGGTTAATGGCATTTTTTGATAAAAACTCTATCATAAATGGTAGACAGTTTGGGTTCCAGAAGGGAAAATCTACAGTGTCAGCTGCATTTCAACTTATTAATATAATCTCTGCAGGCCTAGATCGAGGTCAAATCCCAGCTGGTGTTTTTCTAAAGCTTTTGATCTTGTCAGTCACCACATACTAATAATGAAGCTACAGCACTATGGAATTAGAGAAAGTGCTCTTGATATCATAAAGTCATTCTGCAGAACAGAAAACAAGCAGTGGAAGTGTCAATCAAGGGAAACAGCTATCAGAACTACAAGATATAAAACATGGGGTGCCATGCCACAAGGTACTATACTAGGACCCCTCATTTTCTTTATACACTCCTGGAAATGGAAAAAAGAACACATTGACACCGGTGTGTCAGACCCACAATACTTGCTCCGGACACTGCGAGAGGGCTGTACAAGCAATGATCACACGCACGGCACAGTGGACACACCAGGGACCGCGGTGTTGGCTGTCGAATGGCGCTAGCTGCGCAGCATTTGTGCACCGCCACCGTCAGTGTCAGCCAGTTTGCCATGGCATATGGAGCTCCATCGCAGTCTTTAACACTGGTAGCATGCAGCGACAGCGTGGACGTGAACCGTATGTGCAGTTGACGGACTTTGAGCGAGGGCGTACAGTGGGCATGCGCGAGGTCGGGTGGACGTACCGCCGAATTGCTCAACACGTGGGGCGTGAGGTCTCCACAGTACATCGATGTTGTCGCCAGTGGTCGGCGGAAGGTGCACGTGCCCGTTGACCTGGGACCGGACCGCAGCGATGCACGGATGCACGCCAAGACCGTAGGATCCTACGCAGTGCCGTAGGGGACCGCACCGCCACTTCCCAGCAAATTAGGGACACTGTTGCTCCTGGGGTATCGGCGAGGACCATTCGCAACCGTCTCCATGAAGTTGGGCTACGGTCCCGCACACCGTTAGGCCGTCTTCCGCTCACGCCCCAACATCGTGCAGCCCGCCTCCAGTGGTGTCGCGACAGGCGTGAATGGAGGGACGAATGGAGACGTGTCGTCTTCAGCGATGAGAGTCGCTTCTGCCTTGGTGCCAATGATGGTCGTATGCGTGTTTGGCGCCGTGCAGGTGAGCGCCACAATCAGGACTGCATACGACCGAGACACACAGGGCCAACATCCGGCATCATGGTGTGGGGAGCGATCTCCTACACTGGCCGTACACCACTGGTGATCGTCGAGGGGACACTGAATAGTGCACGGTACATCCAAACCGTCATCGAACCCATCGTTCTACCATTCCTAGACCGGCAAGGGAATGCACGTCCGCATGTACCCCGTGCCACCCAACGTGCTCTAGAAGGTGTAAGTCAACTACCCTGGCCAGCAAAATCTCCGGATCTGTCCCCCATTGAACATGTTTGGGACTGGATGAAGCGTCGTCTCACGCGGTCTGCACGTCCAGCACGAACGCTGGTCCAACTGAGGCGCCAGGTGGAAATGGCATGGCAAGCCGTTCCACAGGACTACATCCAGCATGTCTACGATCATCTCCATGGGAGAATAGCAGCCTGCATTGCTGCGAAAGGTGGATATACACTGTACTAGTGCCGACATTGTGCATGCTCTGTTGCCTGTGTCTATGTGCCTGTGGTTCTGTCAGTGTGATCATGTGATGTATCTGACCCCAGGAATGTGTCAATAAAGTTTCCCCTTCCTGGGACAATGAATTCACGGTGTTCTTATTTCAATTTCCAGGAGTGTATATGTAAATGATTTACCTTGTAACATAGACAGTGAATTGATACTCTTTGCAGATGACACAACAAGAATAACTTTGAGACCGAGCTTACAGGAGGCCACAAGTAAAAGTAATCAAACAGTTGAAATAATCACCCACTGGCTTGAAGTGAGTAGGTTAATTCTCAATTATGAGAAAACTAATGCAATCCTATTTAGGAACAACAAAAGAAAAACAAGTTAACCAACAAATTTGCAAGAGCTAGGTGTAAGAGTAGTTGAAAGTGCTAAATTTCTAGGGATCACTGAGGACAGTTGGTTAAGATGTAAAGATCATATTTCCAATATAAGCAATAAAATTAGCAGTGCTGTTTTTGCTCTGAGATAAATTAAGCCACTAATAACTGAAGATGATGTGCGCATGGTGTATTTTTCATACTTCAATGCTATAATGAGCTATGGTATAGAAATCTGGGGCCACTCAACTCAGCCAATTAAAATATTCAAATTAAAAAAGAGAGCAATTAGAATAATGGGAAACAAAAGATCAAGAGATAGTTGCAAGCTTCTTTTCCAAAAATATAAGATTCTAACATTCTGCAGCTTGTATATATATAAAATTCTGCTCCTTGCTTGGGATCATAATGATAAATTCAACAAAAATGAAGATGTACACCACCATCACACCACAAACACCAAGAAATTAAGAATTCCACAGCAGAACACAACTCAATATGAGAGAAGCAGTGGTTACAGGGCAGTAAAGTTGTACAACTCTTTATCACCACACATCACTAATGACAAATCAAAGGAGAAGTTTAAACAGTCAATCAAACAACTGCTATTAGAAACCCCTTTATATTCAATCAGAGAAATTCTTTCAAATGAAAATAACTGAAGCAAACAGACATAGTACACGAAAAGAAAAATGTACACAGGTACAGAGAAAAAGAAAAAGTAAAGTGTATTAACTTCTTAACAGCATTGTTTTATCCAAAGATTTTGTTTTTCTACAGTATTATTGCTGTTAATTTTTTTTATTAATGTAAACAAAACAGGATCTAGAATATGTATGTGCTATGTGACTGTATTATACTGTATATATAAGAAAGATGATGGACCCATAGCATAAAATAATTGAAATTCAATGTTCTGTAATTTAGGTACATAGATTATGTATGTCTCATAAAATCTGTTCAGTTTATAGTATCTAAAATTTTGTAATGATGTTTTTAATTTCCAGAAATGTTGTGGCTAAAATTTATTACTTATCTTAGCAAAACTACAGTTAGAATCAGTAAAAGTAATGTATTTTATTGGAAAACTGACAAATCAAATATGTACTTGGACTTACTCCATAAATGTACACCATAAACTGTTAAATAAATAAATAAGTTTCTTTTTGTATGAATGGTATTGGTTACAAAATGCAGCATTGTTATTGTTTTTTTTTATACTGCTAAGATGGTTGACGATTACAGCCTACAATATTCCATTAGTTACCCAGTTATTTTTATTTTGTGTTTTAATAGCTCTTAGTACTTCTTCAAAACTGAAATTCAAAACTGAATTTAAATATGGAAATGAACTTTGAAAATAGCCCATTCATGCTAATCTCCATGTACAAGTGTTTCCAAGTTTAAGTGTTCATCTTTCTGACAGATCTGACTCTTTTCAGCATAAAGAATACCATTATGTATGTGAGTATTTTAGTTTTGTTTTTTACACCTATGTTTAATTTTAAGATCTGATGCAAGTGATTTGAAAGTTCAGAGTTATCTACAATGACATCACATCTTAATTTCTCTATATCATTTACTTTATGTTCAATGATTGATGCAGAATGCTTGGTTATGCCTGTGACAGTGTCAATCAGTGGTGATAGTCCATAGCTGTACGTAATGTTAACTTCACCAAGAAGTTTAGTCCTATTTATGATGAAAGTGCAAACAAGAGTGAGACAATCATCTTTCCAAATAATGTTAAATGTTTACTGTATTTGTAAGTAACTTAGATGTACCAAAAAAATTATGCAATCCCATAAATATCCAAATTACTGACATTAGGTCACAGAAATATTTTTGGGAATCATATAGAAAAATCCAAGGTAATATAAGTGTTCTATGGTTCCCTAATTTAATAGAAAACATATAATAATTACAAACTGCCACAATTTGTACTTTAGCACATGACAATGTCATTGAGCAACTAATGCTACATAATGATTTTTGTAACTTTCAAGTCTTACTTGTCACACATTTCAGATCATGAACTCCAGCAGCATTGTAATATTTACAAACATAATTTGTTTTGCTAATTAACATAAATTCTATGACCTTTCTCATATCCGCTACTGTCAGCTGGCACCACACAAGGAACAGTTCACTGTGATGAGTACAAAATACATGTCCAAGGATGGGTGAAATGTAGTGAAAGACTGATAGAACCATCACTTTCCTGGAGGATTTTTCCTGGCTGATGTATAACACAATGATATTGTCTTTCTTTCTCACTTGAATTACAATATCTCTTGCAGTGCCCTGAGCCACCATTGGTTGGCACTCATTGTAGTTTCTGGTGCCTCTTAGTTGATACATCAGTGACAAAATTCACAAACGCACTAGATGTACAATACGTGATCAAAAGTATCTGGACATTCCCAAAAAGGTACGTTATTCATATTAGGCGCATTTTGCTGCCACCTACTGCCAAGTACTCCGTATCAGCGACCTCAGTAGTCATTAGGCATTGTGAGAGACCAATGGACTTCAAACGTGGTCAGGTCTTTGGGTGTCACTTCTGTCATATCTCTGTACAAGAGATTTCCACACTCCTAAACATCCCTAGTTCCACTGTTCCCAATGTAATCGTGTAGTGAAAACATGAAGGGACACGTACAGCACAAAAGCATACAGGCCAACCTTGTCTGTTGAGTGATAGAGATGGCTGATGGTTGAAGAGGGGCTAATGTGTAATAGGCAGTTATGTATCCAGACCATCACACAGGAATTCAAAACTGCATCACGATCCACTGCAAGTACTATGACAGTTAGGCGTGAAGTGAGAAAACTTGGATTTCATTGTCAAGCAGCTGCTCATAAGCCACACTTTGCACCGGTACAATACCAAACAACACCACACTTGGCGTAAGGACCGTTGAACAGTGGAAAAACATTGTGTGGCATGATGAATCACGGTACACAATGTGGTGATCTTATGGCAGTGTGTGGGTATGGCGTACACCCTGTGAACGTCATCTGCCAGTGCATGTAGTGCCAACAGTAAAATTTGGAGGCGGTGCTGTTATGGTGTGGCCATGTTTTTCATGGAGGGGGCTTGCACCCCTTGTTGTTTTGCATGGCACTATCACAGCACATGTCAACACAGATGTTTTAAGCACCTTCTAGCTTCCCATTGTTGAAGAGCAATTTGGGGAGGGTAATTGCATCTTTCAACACAATTCAGCACCTGTTCATAACGCAAGGCCTGTTGTGGAGTGGTTACATGACAATAACATCCTTGTAATGGACTGGCCAGCACAGAGTCCTGACCTGAATTGTATAAAACAGTTTTGAGATGTTTTGGAATGCCGACTTTGTGCCAGGCCTCACTGACCAACATTGATACCCCTCCTTAGTGCAACACTCTGTGAAGAATTGGCTGGCATTCCCCAAGAAACCTTCCAGCACCTGATTGAACGTATGTCTGTGAGAGTGCATCTGTCATCAAGGATAGGGGTCAGCTAACACCGTATTGAATTTCAGCATTACGAACGGAGGGTGCCACAAATATGTAAGTCATTTTCGGTCAGGTGTCCGGATACTTCTGATCACATAGTGTACATGGAGGTAATGTATCTAGCGGCATCATTGCAAACAGAGGTCATCAGAAATCTTTGTCTCATAAACATAACACTGAAGGAGACACTTAACTCTCTGACAGAGGCAGGAATCCATTGAAGAAGATTGCTACCATTCATAAAAGTCAGTTATCATGAAAGAAACTGTTGAACTTAGAAAACATTCAGAGAAAATAGTGTCAATGAAAACTATGCTAGGGCAACAGTCTCAGTAAAATGATTATTGTATTACTTTTGTGTCAGAGATTTCTTATACAGTGTGAATGCAAGGAAGAGTCTTCAGTGGGATAAGAAGCACAAACCATGCAGTACCTACCAGGGAAACACAGTATGCTATTAAACATGATTCTCTTCACAGTTCTGCCTGCAGCAGAATGTGCTTGATTTTGAAGAACGTCATCAAGACCAAACTAGCAGAGGTTTTGGAATGGCTTGAGGAATCGTATCATTTAACATGTTATGGCAAACAAACACACAGTCTAATGATGAAATACAAGATTAATAATTATCCTCAGTATTTGCAACATGCAGTCTTCCATAGTTAATGAGAGATTAATCTGTGAAACAGAACATGCTGCAAGCAGAGTCCACAAGCTCCGACTATGTGGAAACCTTTATCATCCTTAACAAAAATGAAAAACTATTACGAAATATCAGGTGTAGACCATAAGACAATCAGTTGTAGACCAAATGACAGACAGTGACATGAATTTGGGAGTGTGTAAAAATTTTTCCAAGATAGTGTAAGATTCAAAACTTTGCTAGTTTTAACATAATTGATTAAGTGATTGTGAAAATTATGCCCCACGAACTACATTTGACAAAAAGTACACAAAACTTGCTGTACCTTGAAAGATGGACATTTGGATATTTATTTCCTTAGTATTTTGAAGGCAGATTATTTTTGTACCTAAACAATAAATATATTCAAAAATATCTACTTATATTACTAAGATGAATATATATGTGATATTATGATTCAACTACTATATCTGAAATTACATTCTCATATCATTAAATGTAGAACATCCAACACATTATGAACTAAAACTAGAAAATATTCACAAAAATGATTTATTTTAACTTGCATAATGTTAGGTGGAATTGGAAAATTAAAAACCTGAAATAAGAAAAAAGTCAGAATGACAGAGAAAATCCTGTTGGATGACAACAGAAATGTCACATTAATATCCATAAAAGTGGAGGAACAGGAAATAAACTTTTACAAAAGTATATTCTACTCTGTTATTGCTTGTAAGACTTTGTTTACTTACAAGACTTCACATCTGTTCACATTAATGGACTTACAGCATTTTTTTCATAATTCCTATTTTTTAGTGTTGGCTGGAAAAACTGAATTTGAAGAAAATGTGTTTTCAACCTGTATTTTTTTATTAAAATTGTAGCCTAGGGCCAGCCAGTATATGACTAGATGAATGTGGGAAACCTCCAAAAACAATTGTCAAATTGGCTGGTAGAATCAACTTTTAGCAACATAAGACAGCACCAAGGTAATCCTTATCCCTCCTGTTTGTCACATTATTGTGAAGGATGCCAACTGGAATTTATAATTCATAGCTGCATATGGGGCTGTATTTCACCAATAGACAAAAGGTCCCAATCCTGGAGAGCATATTTTGATGACCTTGGAATTTCACAATTTTCTCAACTAAAATTTTGTGGATGAAGTATCAATTTAAGCATACACAAGTTAGTGTAAGTGTGTTCTTCTTACTGTACTACAATACCTCTGTTTGTAAAACTGAATGGAGAAGCAGTAGACCATCATGGGTTTTATTTTCCCATAGATACATGGTAAACTACTATCGTGCACCAGATGACTAGATGGAGGGGTGTCATTACAGGAAAAGTGAGTAGATGACAGGCACATATACTGCTGCCAAGCTTATGTGGTGAGAACTGGAGACAGAATCCATGCACCATGGTGTTAGACTAGCTCCTTTCTGCAACTCAGTGAGTGCTGAATGAGGAAATGACAGAAGAAGACTGAAGACATTATCCTGGCAAATTACAGTTACCTCAAAGAATTGGTATGCTTATCAGTAAAAAGAGTGACAAATGAGAAAACCCAAAATACATAGTTATTATGTACCTGTTGTTGTGGTTGGCATTGTTAAATCTGCAGTTTGGGGGTGTTGCAGGCAATGACTGCTAGAAATCCAGTATGAATAAAAAATTGGTACCTATTTCCTGGAGGGTGCATGCCTATGGACATGGATAACAAAATTTTCTGTTAAGTAAGATAGAGGGAACTTGTGGATGATGGTGAAACATCACTAAAGTATGTAATGGATAAAGATTGAAAAACAACACAGATTATAAGTCCTCTTGAAACCTTGGTGTCACACAGGAACAGGTTTTATCTTACATGTTTCAGCTTGTATATTGGCGTTTGCCAGTAAGAAGAGTTGTCCAAGTTACTTGGTATGGCCACTGGAGTGGATAATGCTGCTGTCACATCCTCTGTGTTCCCAAAACGTAAACTCAACTATTAGGCACAGGTTTCCTATCCTACAGTGTCTTACTGTTGTACTTCAATAGGTGATAATGCCACAGAACATGTGAGGCTGTCAGATGATTTGTGTTGTGTTCCTTATATATGAATTTCATAAAAACAATGTTTTTTCAAAAGTCTGCAACTGTGTCAGTATGAATTTAAACAACAAAATATAGTGTGACTTTATGGTACATTTTTTCAAGTGCTGTAAATTACCAAAACACATGAAAATGCGAAGAAATTCCTGATCTACATCATGATATGCATGATAAAATGTAGCTAGAGCACCGTTCTATTGTTTCAATCTCTTTGAGTGTTGGTGACTGCATTATTATCAGCCATCCATAAGGCTTGTTGGCTTTGGTAAATTAGGTACTGAGGATTGGCTACTCACAAAGGGAATAGTGTAGTGAGCTTCATGTGTCTGTGATGAGTGACATGAATATCAGCTTCGACATACTGGTATTAAAACCTCATTTCTGTTTTTTTCGATCCCTTGGTCCAATGATCATGTTTTCTCTCTTATTTTTCCCTTGAATTAAGCAATCTCTGGAAGAATCCAGAGCTACCATATGTCTATGTATTTTGTGCTGATGTGTTGATCAACAGTCACCTAAAACTTTACACAAATGTTGCCAGTAGTTTGTGATGTTGTGTTGATGTACAGTCACTGAAGGCTTTATAGCCTTTAATAAGTTGAAATCACCTTTGAAAACAGTCAAAAACCTACAAGGAGCACCTGAATATACCACACACATCATTTTACCCTTTCTAATTGTTTGAAAAGCTTCATTAAACTTTATCAGCTTTGTAAGCTTTCACATCCTCCTTAAGAAGATATATACTTAGCGTAATAATCCAAAGAAACAATTTCTTTCTGTTTCCTGCTGTTATGATACTGTTTCTTCATCTATACTAAAATTTAAGCTCCAAATCACTCATCTTGCTGCATCTTAACATTTTGGTTAGTAGCTTGTGATAGATCCAATACACTGAAATAGTTTGATGTGTTATTTCTATGATTTCAATGCTAATTTCATTTGAAATACAGCAGTGCTTAAAATTGTAACATGTTATCAGCACTTGTACACCTAAAAAATAACTGTAAAGGGTAAACACTGACAGCCAACTTTGCAAGTGAAGCCACCATTGTTATTTCTTTTTAATGATTTTCTTTTAGTTATGTCATGATGTAATTCGTTTAGGGCATCAAACAACTTGTCAATATGATGCTCTTAAACAGACAAATGGAAATATGTGGGAAATAATATCAAAGGAATAGTATTTACTACTTGACACTGAAGTCAGCACAGCACTGGCAGCATGTTCACATCCTTTAAATTTCTATTGAATGTAGCAGTACTGAAAGAATTTGGTGATGTTCTAGGCTGCTTCTTACTTTTTTTGCCAGACGACGTACATTTGAAAAATCTCTCATGAGCATTGAACCCATGTTTTGGACACAGGCATAGCCAATACTATAGATACCAGTAACACACATTTTAGCTGCCAATTTAACTGGTATCTAACAGACTAACAGAATGTCAGCTGTAAGTAATCCACGTGTCCAGCACATAGTGCCTTATCAGTGTAAGATAAGATTATTCTGACTCTACAGTATTCATGTGTGAGTGATGTAGGGAACTGTAAGTGGACATTTTGTATTTCTGTTTGTATTGTTCACAATGAGGACTGATGCAAACAAGATCTTATGAGGTTTTATACCAATTTAATTACCATCTTTATCATGTGAAGTACTTGAAGAGGAAAGAGACAATGCAAACACTATTTTTGGTTTCATCAAGAAACTTGAAAATGTCACTATCACTGAAATCACAGAGAATGAAGAACTGGTGCAAATGCCTTCCAAGGCCATTACTGATGTTGAATCAATTTATAACACTTTTAGTGATGATAGCAGCAAAAAATAAAGAGTGTTCATTTAAAACAATTATGCATCACTTCAGAAAAGTCAAGGATGGGGACTATCTGTCTCATTATCAGAGATAGGAACAACAGAGAAAAACGTGAAAAACTGTAGTTCACATCACAGAATAGTTAGTGTACTTTCCAAGAGGCAAAGGCCAATTCCACGGCTGTGCATGATGTTGATATAAGGCTGTTGGCATACACAAAAGCTAGAGTGCTTGGATCGACACATTCCAAAGCTTAACCTAACTGAGTGTGGAATTTTGAGGCAGTTCACAAGATTCTGTGCCACAGATTTATGCAGTATATAAACTGCAAACATGTTCAGGTACAAGAAGAGATGGAGAATTCTATAATTGCCAATGGTATTACATTCATGGATGTGTCATTGCTGTACAGTCAATACCATTACTGAGGACCCCAAAGTTGGCAGATCAAGTGCAGTTACCATTCACCAGCAGTCACCACTGCAGTGATTGCTGTCCAGCCCCAAGCACCAACCGGCTCGTATCCCCTGCGGAGCCACTTAGCAGCACAGTGATGTACATTGGTATTCAGTGTTTACTTCATCTCAGAGATGTCAATTGATGGCTGGGGCAGTTATTTTTATGAAACTCTTGACTTCAGTCAGCACAACTGAACTATTGTACAGAGATTTACAATTGTACATGTGAACACCATCCGTAAAGAAAGGACTGCACCCCACACCAGTCTTTAATTTATAAACTGACTACTCTCAATATAACTACTTTCAAATGTTCAAATGTGTGTGAATTTGTAAGGGACCAAACTGCTTACATCATTGGGCTCTAGACTTACACACTACTTAAATTAACTTATGCTATGAACAACACACACACACATAGCCGTGGGAGGACTCGAACCTCCAGCAGGAGGGGCCGCGCAGTCAATGACATGACGTCTCTGACTGCACGGCCCCTCCGCATGGCATAACTGCTTTAAACGATGTTTGTTATTCATTCTATGTTTGAGTTATGCTTCAATTCCTGTGCACCTTCCTGAACAGAATTGTATTTTGTATGCATGTCTACCACTAAGAAACAAATTGCTCAATGCTGACACTAAGAGCTACAACATCTGGCGACAAGGAAAAATTTTGGAAAATTTGTGTCTGTTTGAGATCTTGCTGTTGCCCACCAGTATTTAGGTGTACTAACGTGTTCTTTCTACAGAATACTGGCGGAAGACTGCTTCCAGTATATATACTGTATTTTATTGTTGTTCAGTACTCTTATTTTACTTGTGCTTGGAATTAGTCATTGCTTGCACCTTTACCTAAATTTTTGTATGCCATTCTATTCCAGAAATGTCACTTAAACATGTCGCTCCATTTCAGGCACTACAGATCCAGCAACTTAGAAATAGTATGAATAGACTTTTGGAGTTTCAATCAAACATAACAGCATGGCGTCCTGCTACTAAGGCCACACTGCAGAAATTTAAATCTGCCCGTGCATCTAAGTTCTGAGAATTTTATGTACAGCAGGAAGACTTGATGGGTATTTTTTACAGCTGCAGGCACATTTTTCAGTCTATCACATACAATGTACAAAGTGGTTTGCTCATTTTCTTTCAACAGTTGGTGTTGACACTCACCAGCATTGTTGTAAACTGTTTCCTGCACCTTGCACTGAGAATGTTGCTTGTGACAATTTAGTAACTGCTTTAGAGAAGCATTTTGATGAATAGATTTGTGTAGCAGCTGCAAAGTATAAATTTTTTTATACTACTAAGGAAGCAAGAGCAAAGTAACAAACAATAGGTTGTATATTTCATTCTTAACCAGGCAGTGCAAATTTAAATGTGAATGTGGTTAATATTATAGTGACGAGATGTGGCATGATGCCATTACCCAAAATGTGGCAGACAATTCTCTTAGAGCTCAAATTTTCATATTCAAATATCCTACTCTCAAGCGGGTTCCTGATGTGTTGGATCACCAAGACATATTTGATAGACTGACGTTCAAGCTAGTGGCAGTAGTAAACTGTATGCATGCAGGTTATGCACCATGGCCCAGTGAGGAATGTTCAAGACCAGCCTGGCCCGTGCTACGTGGTGGAAGTAGTAAACACCTGCCTCACACTAGGCAAGCAGTAAACAAAGTAAAGTCATGTCCATAATGTCTGAAAGTACATAAATGGCTAGCTTGTCCGTGTAGAAAGGTGCAATGTTTTAAATGTGGCAAACATGGAAACATTCAATCATTTTGCATGCAAAACTATTTCAGAACAAGTCAAATGTTTGTTCATTAAAAAAGAAAGGTAAGAGTGTGAATGTGATTGTGTCCAAGCCAGTTCCTGAGGCAAACATTGCTAAGTCTGTCAGTTTCAAGTCTGTAGCGAAGTCAGTCACAAAGTCATAGAATTGGTCCTCAATGCAGAGAAAAGCTAAGTTATTCATGCCCTTGAACATTTCTCAGCAAATTTTGTATCTGCAACTAGACACAGTAATATCAGTCACTGTGTTAAACCGGCTTACATATGAACAATTACATTAGCCAAAACTTTCAGAGTCACAAATGGTACTGTCCATTTACAATGGAGGTGACATTCTGATTCTTGGCATGTCTAGTTTACATGTCACTTTTAGGAAAGTAACTAAAACAATGTCGTTTGTGCTGCTATACACAAAAGACAGCATCGAAATATTTTTGGCAATGGCACTTTTGACTTGTATGGCTTACATATTTAGGAAAATTCTTCGTCTGTCAACACATTTGTACCTAATGACATTTTATCTCAACTGTGCAAAGAATCTCAGGATGTCTTTCAAGACTCTTTACGTAAGGCCAATGATTTTGAAGCTCTTATTACTCTGAAAGCAAATGCACAATCAAAAATCTCCCAGGCATAGCCAGTTCCATATGCCATAGATAGAGAGATGAAAAGTGAAGTGTATTTGGCTGTCGAGATGGCAGTGAATGAGGCTGTCAATGACTACCAAAACCCAAAGAAACTCAAGTTATATGAAGACCATCAACAACACCAGTGTTAGTGTTCACACACTCATGGATAACCAAAGAACTGAAAGCAGAAATACTGAACTGTATTTTCAAATGACTAAGGAAGATACAATTTATCTTCCACACTGCTCTAAAGATGTGAGCTATTAAACAAGGATGCAAGCCCCACTGTGATCCCTGTCAGATTGCATACAGAATTTACAACTGAATTAGATCTCATTTTCACTATAATATATCACACATCCCTTAACAGTAAACTAGGCCTATGACTAAGAAAGAGCACTGTTCACACCTGTGTACACGAATGATAACAGAAGCAATCCAGAAAACTACCATTCAGTCTCACTGACAGCCATCTATTGTGGAATCCTTCAACATATCCTGAGCTCGATCATTACAAGTTACCTGAAACAAAATGACCTCCTCCATCTCAACCAGCATGGATTCCAACAACATTGTGCATGCAAAACCCACCTGAGCATTTTTCATGTGACATCCTAAAAGTCATGAATCAAGGAAATCAGATGAATGCAGTATTTACAGACTTCAGAAAAGCATTAGACTCAGTACCGCACCAAGGTTGACTAATTATGAATATACTGAGTATCAAACAAAATTATTGACACAGTTGAAGATATCTTGGTAGACAGGAAATAGTATGTTATCTTGGATGAATGGTCTTCAACAGAGGCTAAGTACTTCAGATGGGCCCATGCTAGAAACAGAACCTCAGACGTACCCCGAGTGGTACAGTTATCTGTGTGAAGTATTCTTTGAAAAAAGCTACAAGAACATAAGTCAAACCCTAATAAAATTTCGAGATGGTGGAAAGATTAGCAACTTGCTTTAAATGTACAGAAATGTAAAGTCATGCTCTTCACAAAATGAAACAAAGTCATAATTCTCTGTGGTTACAATATCAGAGAATTGCACTTAATATCAATTGACTCATACAAATACCTAGGCACGACTATTGGTAGGGTTACAAAATCAGTTAACAGTAAATATGGCTTCTGTGGGACGAACAAATGACAAGGATGGTAGGGTTATGAAATTAGTTAACAATAAATATGAATTCTGTGGAATGAACAAATTACAAAGAAGCACCACAGAAAACAATATCACCATCTAATAAGAGTGAAGAGGAAGAGATACCAGGTTAGACAGAAAATAAAAACAGCAGATCACAAAGAACCACCAGGCACAGGACAGCACCCGAACAACACATGAATGAATTTTTATGGTCCAATTCACTGCAGAAGGATACAACCAAGGAGAACTGCAGGACTCCCAGGAGATGAAAATCAAGACAGAAATGAAAAGAAGACCAGCGTCTACTCTTCAAAGAATTAACCAAGCAAGAAATGTACCTCTCATAGAATTGAATGATTTGGTAACTCTCCCATATCACAATTTACAGGGCCTAACCAGTAACTTATATGAGCTACAGGTACTTTTGAATGATAAACTAAAGGAGATTTCAGTCTTGTGTGTAACTGAACACTGGCTGCAAGAAATACAAAAATGTGCAGCTGGAATTACAGACATTGCAGGGAAACATACAGAGTGGGTGGAACATGTACATATGTAAAAATGGATATTAAACCAAAAGAAATTAAGTTTAAAAATATCTACTGTATTGAAAAAGATTTTGAATATGGTTTATGTTAACTAACAGAAAGCAAATTTATAATTGCATCTATAAATAGGCAATTTTGAATTGTTCTCTGAAAGTCTGGAAAACCTTCTGAACTGTCTAGATGGTCAGTCAAAATACATAATTATGCTTATGGATTTCAATGTTAATTTCAAGGACAACTGGAAAAAGGGCAGAAACTGCTTAATGTACTAAAATCATACAATATAGACACATGTGCAGAAGATATCACCAGATATGGCAGCAGTAGTGAGGTTGCTATTGACCAAAAATTCATTGATAAAACAAAATGCGGCTTTAAATGTGAGGTATTGGATACAGGTTTCTGTGATCATCAAGCAATTAAATTAACTTAGATACCTCATGTGAAAAGTGTCAACAAGAGATATTCTGAGAGAAGATTAATTAATGATCACTGCACTGGGGTCTTTAATCTCATGTTAAAAAATGTAAACTGGAATACGGAAACAAGTAGTTCTGTAGACATAAAATTCAGCAAGTTTTTGTCAAATTATAAATAGTGCTATGATAATTCATTTCCTCTGAAGAGAACAAAAATAAACAATCAAATTCATGGATAACAACTGAAATCAAAAAGTAATCAGAAAGTCATAGAATGCTATATAAGAATGCAAATCAAAATAATATCTTGAAACCATATGCAAAATGTTATAGAAAATATCATTGAGTGGCTATAGTTGCTGCAAAAAGAAGCACAATGATTCATATATCATAATAGGGAACAACAAAATGAAATCTGTGTGGAAACTTATTAATAATCATACAAACAAACATGAAAACACAAGTAATAAATTCCCCATAAAACACAAAAATGAAATAGTTGATGATCCACTGCTAATAGCTAATATATTTAATGATCATTACATTAATATAGCCCAAAAACCTGACCACAAGTGTATATAGTCCAAAGACAAGCGTAATAGCTCCAATAAATGGAAAGACAATGCTCCTATATCCCATAACACCTGAAGAAGTACAGAGGGCTATCAGTAAAGTAAAGAGTAAAATGACCTGCCAATTTGTTTGAATCACTGACAAAATTATTAAATATAGTAACAATAATATTTTCTCTCAACTTCTGGACATAATCAATGACTCCTTTGGAATTGGTGTGTTTCTAAGTGAATTTCAGCAGTCACCAGTAATAACAGTTTATAAAAGTGGTGACAAGTTTGATATTAAAAATCTCAGATCACTATCATTATAACCCACACTTTCAAAAATAATCGAAAGAATAATGTATGGCTGATTGCTAGACTTACGAAAAACATTCTTGTAAATGAACAGAATGGTTTCAGAAAAGGCAAATCAACGCAAATGTCTCTCTTCAATTTCCTAAAACTCGTTTACAAAGCTATAGGGGACAAGGAACTGGTCTATGGGTTGTTTTTGGACGTTTCCAAAGCGTTTGATCTTATAAATCACAAACTACTACTGTCACAACTATATAGTTATGGTGTCCATGGTGTTTCCTATCAGTGGTTCAAGTCATATTTAACTGATAGAAAACAAAGAGTGCAAATTTCTCAGGATGGTAACGTGTATCATTCTGAATATAATAAGAGTTAATTATGGGGCGTCCCAGAGCTTGATAATAGGACCATTGTTATTCTTGGTTCTTATTAATGACCTACCACAAAGATTTTCAACAGCTGATACACTATATTGTTTGCTGATAATACCAGATTCTTTATATAATGGAAGAATGGTTATGAATACTGAAAGAAATCGAAAAAACAGCAGAAGTGGCTGAAAATGGTTTAAAGGTAATTATCTAGGTATCAGTGACAAGAAAACTGTAAGGATGATCTTCAACCGTATAAGAAACAAAAATAGGACAAATGTAAAATTCAAATTATCAAATAGCCAAACTCAGCAAAAGAATCACATAAAATTTTTAGTATTACAGATGGGTGAGCATCTGAGATGGGAAAACATGTATAAATGCTCAACAAGAAAGTAAGCAGCAATGTTACATTTGAAGAGTTCTTAAAGATTTCTGCAATACTGAAACAGTGTTAAATGCTTATTACACATTCATGCATAGTCTACTGAGGTATGGTGTAGTATTCTGGGCAAAAGCCCCTGTGTGCAAAGCAATCTTTTAAACTTCACAGGTGATTTTCAGTGTATGCAAAGAAGGTAGTGTGAATGGTCACAGGCTTGTTTGACTCACGAGAGAGCAGAAACAAATGTAAAAAAAACCTGAATTGACCGACACATTCAGATATACTGAAAGTATTAGACAAAAGCTTACACGCTAAATTTTAAGAAGATGTATTAAGTGGATAATCTAGAGATATTCACCTTCCCCTATGTATCACTTATGTAGGGGATGTAAAAACAAAATCACACTAATTATAGCACACAAAAAAGCATATGAGCAGCCATTTTCCCGTTCTCCATACTCAACTGGAACCAGAAGTAACCTTAACCTGTTGCCTACTATTCTCTGTATCCACTTCCATGCGCTTTGCAGAGGTCTGCAGAGTATATGTATAGATACGGCAGTTACTAGAGTGTTATAATTATCGTGCATTATACAGAAGCTGAATGCCTTCACAATCTGTGCCTGTTCTATACAAGACTCCAGCAGAATGGTCTAAAACGTAATTTAGATAAACATGAATTCTTCCAACCTTGAGTGGAATACCTATGCCACATCCTTATCAGTAGAGGCACAGGACTGATTCAAAACATGTTCAAGCTGTCATTTATTTATCATTGGCAACAAACCAGAGGGAACTCTAAGGCTTCTTAGGAAAAGTAAATTATTACTCCAAATCCACATTATACACATGTGAGTTTGGAACTGGTGATAACCCTATACTTTTACAGGTACAGCACTTTATTACCAATGGCTGACCTGCAAACCTACCTTCCACATCAGCATTGGAACTCGGCATAAATCAGTTTCTCTAGCATCAATTACAGGATATACCTGAAACCATCAGACATCGGTAATGGTCCTACGAGATCCACATGTATGTGACGGAAGTGGCCTTTCATGATGTCGAATTTACCTAGACTGGGCTGTGTGTGCCTGCCAGCTTTGCTGCACCAGCACTGTAAATAAGCACTAGTAGTACAGCGGAGTTGTGACTTGTCATTATTGATCTTGACTCCGTTACGTGTCAATAAGTCCTGTATCGTGGCCAGATGGAGTTCATGTTCCCTGTCAGAGGGGGAGAAAATTAGTATGTTGTCGAGGTATGTGTAGCAATATGTGTAGTTAAAAAGAAGTGAGTCTATAAAACGTTGCCAAGTTTGGGCCGCATTTTTGAGACCATAAGGCACGTAACAAAATTCGTACAGACCGAAAGGTGTGATCACTGCTGTCTTTGGTATGTCACTCTGTTCCATTGCTATCAGTAAATATGCCTTGCAGCAGTCCAAGACACTCAAGATGCATGCTCCACTAAGTACTTGCGCAAAGTATTGTATATGAGGTATCGGGTAATTGTCTAATACCGTCCGCGCATTGAGGTGATGACAGTCGCCACAGAGGCGCACAGTGGTGTCCTTTTTGGGGATTAAATGTATCGGCGAGCACCAGTTACTGTCCAATGGGCGAACAATACCTACCAATAGAAGTCCCTCCACTGCGGCTTTAGCAATGCATAGTTTATGTGGTAACAGTCGGCGAGTTTTATGGCGCACTGGAGGCCCATCTGTCATGACAATTTTGTGTGTTGTGCCATTCATGATAGCGTACAGCTCAGCTGGCGAACTCGATCGGGGGTGTCGTGAATGGGAATCGGTAGCACACCTGATGTGCCGGGGAAGCTATCTGCATTGGTGGCGACAAAGTTCCACGAGGTGCATCTCCGGTGTTGGATTGTGGTAGTGTTGACAGGCGTTGTACGAGGCATCGTGCCTCGGTGAGGGCTTGCGTAGCCGACAATATGGCATGGTTTAGTTCGGTGTTGTGAGCACAGAGACCGGCGATTGCAGGGCGTTCGGGCTGGAGCTGGGGAATGGAAGTTGTGAGGCTGTCCGCCAATGAAGAGCACTCAATGGGAGTTGTGCCGAAGTCATCGGGCAGCTGACAGGGATGGGGGGCCGAAGAAGTGACTGAACATGCAAAATGAGTGGACGAGGCGTGGTGCAATAATGCAGCTGACTAAAGATCTGGAGACAGTCCGAAGTGGAAAACGAAGTCAATGCCTAATACTGGATCTTCGACATCAGCCACGTAGAAGGACCAAGTGAACTGTTTGTCAGGTATCAGTTCAATAGGTAACTTGGCCAAACCCTCGACACGAAGTATCAACTTATTTGCTGATCGAAGGGACAGTTTGGTTGGTGTCGTGTCCTCTACAGAAAATGTGGGAGGTATGACACTAATCTCTGCTCCGGTATCAACGAGAAAACACCGGTGCGAACCTAAATCCAAGGCGTACAGACGTCCTCGTGAGATGGGGGATCTCATAGAATGCAATGTCTGTGGGTGCCCCTGCATGTATCCGCGGGCTGTGGCGCCTACTGCGGCCCATGTGCGGCGTTTGGGAGCAAGCAGGGTGGACGGCGGTTGCAAGCAGCGTCCCTGAAAGTGGTGTGAAACCAGCATATGTATGAGTCAGCTGTACCTGGCCCACCAGCCAAAGCGTCAGGTGGGGCGGGCAGGCCCTAGCCCAGTTGGGGTGGGGAGAGGCTGTTGCCGACCCGCTGGCAGTTCCAGGTCTTGGCAGCTAGATGGCTGCTGTTCCATGTGCTGTCCACAATACGCACGCGCCTGGTTTCTACCGCCCGACGGTGGAATTTATAGCCCCAGGATTACCAACCTCCGTGGTATTAGGCACTGTGCTGCGCAGAGGGAGGTGGCTATGTCGAATAATGGTGTATACCTGGTCTGCCAGCCGTAGTTTATCCTCGAGTGACACGGCGGTATGTGGAAGCAAATGTAACTGTAGTTCTTGTGGCAGCTTCACCAACCACGATGCCCAGAGCGCTAAGATCGAAGAAGATCTCAGTACTGACCAGTGCACACAAGCATCCCCACAGCTGTGAGGGTGTTCTGTCACCTAAAATCTCGTCGTAAATTATGTTGTGAATTCTATCGGCCAGCAGACGAGAGAGGCACTCAATGAGTAATGCATGAGCAGAGGCATATTTGTTGCTCTGAGGTGGGTTCCGCAATAAGTCACTGATGAGATCAGGTTGGTCATGCAGGTGGATCACTAAACACACAAAACGAGTGCTGTCACCCGCAATACCGTGTATGTCCAACATGTTGTCCACCAAGGTAAACCACGTCACTGGGTTTTCCGGTTGTAATGGCGGTAACTTCGGAAAACGGCCAAGGGCCAGTGCTTGCGGGGCTGTAGGAAAGGCACAAAACATACGGGGATTCTGCACGGCGTTCACTGGTGCGAACTGTGCCCCAGTGGCAGGCGATGTGTTGCGATGAACATCCGTTAGCTGTTTAGGCGAGACATGGTATCCAGTCCTTGTTGTTGTTGTTGTGGTCTTCAGTCCTGAGACTGGGTTGATGCAGCTCTCCATGCTACTCTATCGTGTGCAAGCTTCTTCACTTCCCAGTAGCTACTGCAACCTGCAGGCATGGAATCTGTACGGCCACACGATGAGCACAGTGCAGCAGGTGCGGGCTGATCAACTGCTGATGCAGCCAAAATCTCAAGCAGAGGCGCAAGATCGCATTTGAGCGCCGAGTGACAGGGCGGAACCACGGCAGGTGCATCGCCCGATGTGTGTGCGGGGCAGCAGGATAGATAGGCGCATAAATGGCTCGACACTGTTAGACTGAGTGTCCATTTGACCAGCGCGGAGGGGGTCACGTTAAACGGCGGTCGTGCGTGTGGACCCATAAACTAGACAGCAGCGTGGTCCATGTTGTGCGGTAGAAACTTGGGGTTTCCGTGGTCCTGTGCTGGAGGAGCATTCTGTCAAGTGTAGAATGCCATAGAAGGTATCCGCAATGATGTGTACAGTGCCCGGTGTGGTATGCCGTCAGAGGTTAGGGTCGTCCAGCCAGGTGAGGCAAACACGGGTGATATGGACATTCCCGGTGTATTAGTAGCACACGAGGTAAAGCGTTGCACTTCACAGTCAAATGTCCATTCTGCGGTCATGGCGTCGTGCACTGCCGTAAAAACTGGAGGCTACGACATTGTCTATTGGCGCGAAACCGGTGATACACAGCGAGTGACTGCAACGTATTTTCGCGACTCGGGGTCACCAATGTGGGTTTTTTTGGCTATAGTGACGGACCACACGCCGAAAACTCCATCTTATTACGATAAGACACTTTTATTAAGGTTCCTATAATTACAGAAACACAAGAAAAACAATGCAGAATTTCACGACACGTGTATCACTCAGTCAAGTAGCAGACGGGACTGGCAAAGAATCTCGAGTCTCCTAAGACCGTTTACTCTGCGCTTCGCCAGTGAAGTTACTGGCGGTCGACTGCAGCCACACTCTCATGAAACTCTGACATTGCAGAATTTACAAAATACTGTTAGCTTATCAGGAACACATAAACCACCGATTTCAAATTCTCTTATCCTTTTGTCAGCGGTTACTGTAGGCTTCGTCAATGTGATGTGTTTGTGATAGATTTTCATTATGCCATTGCTTTGAAACGTCATACTGTGGCTCATACACTGCAAAAGAAATAATCGAAATTCGCACAGTGGTCATTCGTTCGCGCTCGCAAAAGTCGATAGTCGAAAGGCCACTACAAAAAGTAGTACGACGATGGAACATGGATCATTTCAACGTTAAATATGTTTCTGACATCATTAGATTTACGAAACTTCTTACGAGGACACAGAAAAATATTGTTGAAAAACGCTGATTTTGCGTTACTTCTTTAACAAATGCCGAATTCGCGTTACTTCCTTAAAAACTGCCGAATTCACATTACTTCCTTAAAAACTGCTGATTTCACGTTATTCGTCGTGTTATCGTTTGAATGAACTTTTCCTGTCCTTACTCATGGTAAAATTATCAGTTTTTTTCTACAAATTTTCATATTTATGGTTAATATTGCTAATTATGAGGAGATGGATGAGCCGCTCACATTTCATTTTTCAAAGGACACTTGCTCATTTATGTTAGCGAGTTAGGTTGACAATGCTTACAAAACCAAAGTGATTGTTATATGATACTCACACAACCTGTCAGTCTTCCCTGCTAATTTCATAAGAAACATTTATAGTTGTTAATAGATTCCTTGATTACGCACAGATGGTGTTTTGTATTTAATATTCTGAAAAAGTACTTAGTCATAATGCGTGAATATTTCTCTACTTCAGTAAAAATCGTTGACAATGCTCAATAAGTTTATTAAGTTTTGTATAGCACTGATGAAAGGCACTCTCCTCTCTATTATTTGTGGATGTATTCAATTGACAGCTTGCCAAATGGTGTTTGGAGGATGTTACATGCAGCCACTGGACAGACTGCTTCTCCTATGGCCAATTTCATTACTTCTTCTTTTTGTTGTGGGAATCTATAAGCATGAAGTAGACTGAGAAACCTGGCAAAGATTGTGTACAGCTAAATGTCGTTATTCTATTACTACTATGTTATGACAGCATAGAAAAAGTAAGCTTCTCGTCTGATTAATGTAATGTTCTAGGCTTACATGACTCTTTGGTTAAGCTCTTTGAATCCTCTCAATGGTTATGTTACTGTCCATTAAGGATAATTCACAATGTAATGAACCCAGTTTTGAGCTTTTTAGTGTGAACTGAATCTATCACCACCACCTTCTCTCATGAATGTTCCAGAGCCTCTTTTGGCCAACTTTGCACGAGTCTTAGATTTTACAGGGAGCTTGGTATATTAATATACTTCTCTGCTGTTCCAATTTATTTTTCTTTTTGAAGCTAATAAAAATATCTTGCAACTGTGTTTCGAGTGCAGGAATATGAAAACTCTACAAAATTAGCCATTCTCATACTTTAATGAGTAGTGTAAGTGAAAGTAAGTAAAATCATAAATTTTAAGAGATGGAATAATTTTGCATCCCACATTGATACACGAGTACTATTTTTATTGTACGCAGTGAGTAACACAGTTTATATTTCTATGTTCATAATTCATCTACCGTATGTCAATATCCTAGGTTATGTCACTGCACCAAAATAGGCAGACATGTTGTACACAATTTGTCGAATGCTGATCACTGTATTTGTTGGGAGTTTGAATTTGGAACGGAATGCAATATTTGTTAACCTTTCGATGTGATTCAGAACAGACATGTCAACATAGCTTTGAATGACAAATCATAATAGATTGAAAAGTTAACAGCAGAAGGAATACTTACACCATTCCCCAAAATCTAGGCCTCAGTAATGGAAATCCCAAATGGATTGTTGCAGCCCTTTTATGACTGCTGTCAGTGAATGATAAGTAATTCACCTTCTCCCTATAAGAAGACTACTCAGAAAATTGTCTACATAAATGCAACATTAGTCGTTTACACTATGATTGCATGGTACCTTAATACCTTTCATTTATTGATTTCCTTGTCTAACTAACACATGGTAGCTGTGTTGGAATTTGGTGCTGCTGCCAGGGTCTGAAAATCATAGACTTAAATTCTAATTATTATTGTGTTTGTCTGCAGCATATATAAAACAATTTCCAAAATGTGTACAAAACAGTACAAGGTTACTACAGAAGAATAATGTGCATAGAACATGAAAAATTCAGACAAACTGAGCTAGAATAGACTCACATTGTCGAAAACAGTTAGTAAACTGTCCTTCAGCAGGAAAGATAAGAGACTTTACACTTCTTCTTAACTATTTTACACTTCTTTACACTTTATTTTGGACTATCAATAACCGTAACAAAAATGGATCGTGAGAGAAATTTAATTATAGTGGGGTGCACGAAGAAGAAAGGAAAATCAGGGTTTAACATCCCATCGACAACGAGGTCATTAGAGATGAAGCACAAGCTTGTGCTATGAAAGGATGGAGAGGTAAATTGGCTGCGCCCTTCTCAAAGAAACCATGCTGGCATTTCCCTCAGGCAATTTAGGGGAATCATGAAAAACTTGAATCAGGATGACTGGACAAGGATTTGAACTATCATCCAAATGTAAGTCCAGTGTACCAACAACTGTGCCACCTCGCTTGGTAGGATGCCAGGAAATATATTACATCAGCCTGGTTCAGAAGAAGTCAATACCCCTGATTCAACAAAAGTGTTGAGTGGATTTGCAGTTCGGCAGAGGTAGTTGGATGCAAGCAATAACAAAGCCTACACCCAGTTTAATTCGAGAGTTTTACAAATTTCAAAGCAGAAGCAGCGAGCAGGTTTGATCTTTCATAGTAGAGAACAATGCTAAGTGAACACGTAGATGCAAAACTTCAAGAAAAAAGTGAGAAGCTAGAAGCACGATTAACACAAAGCAACAGTGGACACTTTTAGGCTTTTAAATGAACTTAGTAGGTGACAAATTCGATGAAATTGAAGGTAAAATTCTGGCAATACCCTACCAAAGACAAAAATCTTTCTTATACTACTTTATAGGGGATCAATTCCAGAGTACCTACCATAGAAAATAAATTAATCGTTTTAGAAACTGAGTTTGTTAAAGAAAGTATTAAATGGGATAAAAGTTTTATAAAATCAGTTCTATTATTAAACAGGAATGATAAGGTAAAAGGAGAACAGTGCAAGGTCAAAGGTACCTTAGAAAACAAAATGAGTAGCTTAATTATTGAAACAGAGAAAAATCTTAGTGAATTAGATGCACATTTAGGTGACGTCAAAAACAATGTATAACTAAAGTTGTGATTGTGACAGGATATGAGTTGCGTAATGTTTGCGAGCTTCTAGTACAATTTCCAGAGGGTACACTGCCTAAAAATCTGTGTGCTAACACTAGTGTTATATGGGCCAATATTCCGGAGAAAAGTTTTCATTGTAATGTCTTACGCCCTATAGTCTTATCTTCAACATTGTAAACATAACTTTGTGACTGGTCTGAAAGACAGTTCAAAAATTAAATCTGTTAAGAAGTTTTTTGAAGTGGAAGATTTATCTTGGCAAACCAAAATTTTGATCAGAGAGTAACTTTTGCTGAATCTGACATGGGGTTTTTAAATAAGTCTTTGTCAGAGTTTGAACAACCCAGAACCTAGAGTAAATTTTTAAATGGACCTAACTACAGAGGAAGAAATGAGAATGAAGGAATTTTGCAAAAACTGGTTAAAAAGGTTAGTACATTTAGACAGGCCATTTGACGAAATGACACACAATGGTAGATTCAAAAGGAAATTATACCACAGAGGATACAATGGGATTTAATTTATGGACCCAATGGAACAATTTTTAAGGTATGTGGACAAGCTCGATAGTGTTTTGGAGAGGGGTAATAGATCAAATACCAATCACAGAAAACATCAGTATGCCGGATGGAATTCAGACTTTAATGGGGGGAAGCCAAGGCAGTAGAGAATATGAAAGTCTAAGGAGTGAATATCATAATGGTGGAATTAATAGAGATTATAATGGGACTGGTACAGATAGGAACTATGGAACGGATTTTGACAATAGAAACCAGGGACAGACTGCAAACACATGAAATGCCAGTTAACAGAAGAAATACATCAGTCAGTTGAGGATCACTTCAATCAGGGTCTATAATTTTGAGCAAGTGGAGTAGATAAAACTTGGATCACTGAATTTAGTTGGAATGTTAAAAGATTTTCAGTGCAGATTTGTTGAAACACAATGTGTTGGAGTCATTATGCAGCCAGAATGTACCTGGAACATGTACTGAGAACAAGGCGAGAGTGGTGCAACTAATGTTAATTTCACTGTGAATGCCATTTCAAGACAAACAGTCCTAGGCACACCCTTATACTAATCTATACCCATTAGATACCCTAGATTTCTTAATACTGACACTTAATTGATATGTCTATCTGTGTAATGGAGCAGGATGCAAATTAGGACTGCAAAGATCTTTATCTAAGGGGAAGGGGATGGGGGAGGGGAGTGCCACTCATACAGTAAGTGTTTTCTACAAAGCATAACGCTGGAAGACATAAAAAGTGATTTCCATCAATGGGTATAACTTTGACATAGGGTAAGTGCAGTATATCTGATAAACACTATATTTTAAACAATGCATTGTTGCAAATGGCGTGTGAAATACAAAAAATAATAACTTACTAATTGTAATTTCTTTTGGATCCCCAATCTTATTTCATTGAGGTAGCTGCCCAGCACTGTGTGAGCTTTGTTGAAGACAACTGCTGTAAAGTGTCCATGCTTCGAAGCTCTTGCTCTGTTACACCTGACTGGAAGCTCCACATAGACAAGCTACAGCTGACTAGATGGCAAATTGCAAGTCTATTGTCCGTTCTCAGTAACAGAATCTGCATTTACTTATTTATTTTTCGACTAACCACATCCACTGGTCTTGGTACAGTTTCTAGAGGAACGAACTTGAGACTCTATTTTGGTACCATATTTAACACAAAATAACATGGAGTTTCAGTTTAGTTGTGTCCCTTACCTTGCACATGCGCTTTCCTGGTGAGTAGTCCCCATTGTAGTTAAAGATTGTAGAGCGTTTCCTGGGTCATCTTCATGTGACATACTGCCACTGTTGCACAGGGACAGCTTGGTATACACTGCCTTGGATGGAATGAGAAGAGGCCACGGCAGCAATGTGGACGTGTTATCTGGCACAGCTGGACGTTGTCGCCCACCAGCTAGCCACAGTGCTGCTTGCTTCTCCCTACGACAACAAAAACACAGCTGTCCCACTCCGCAGCTCTGTTCCCTGGCTAATCCTTAGCTGTGGACCATTATTCTCCCAGCAGTTACTTACATATTTTCTCCTCTGCTTGCTTCTCCATTTCTAGAGAAGTGGAATGCAGTTTGGAGGTAACTAGGAGGTACCAGTATAACATAAAGTTTTAATTATGACATGAAAAATACAGTTTTTTTACATGTAACATGTCTGCAGTCCCGGTACACAGACAGACACTGTTATAAATTCGCAAGAATTCTGTAACGAATAAGAAACCTATCCTCAGATACTAGAACGGGGTAAGTGTCCCCTCTCGCCACCCTTGGCAGATACCTGTGTAAATGAGTTTCAGTAGCACACCATCTCACTGTGAAGAACAGCAATCACAAGAATAGTGGAGGCCCTGGTCTTCGAAGACCAGCATGTGTCAATCAAAGCAGTAGTGGGAGAGTTGAAAATCTGACAAAGATCAGTCTTAAATATCTCACACGCCTTTTGATCACTACGTAGTTCAACACCTGTTCGTCTCCATGACTGTTTACGACAGTTGCAAAACCACATCAAAACAATAGGGCCTACAACAGCTATCTCAGAATAGTCCAGATGACTTCTTCAGCTAAATAATCACATGTACAAATGCTCTGCATATTACTATGACCCCAAAACAAAGAAGAAGAGGAAGCAGTGGAAACATGTGAATTCGCCATTCCCAAAATAAAGTCAAGACTGAACAATAATCAAGAAGTTGCTGAATTTTTCTTTGTGGGGGGGGGGGGGGGGGGGGGAGAGGGGGCTTACATAGTGTGGTGCAAACTGATTACACTCAGAACGGACAATCGTCACTGGAGCATACTTTCAAAATGTCCTGACAAGGTTACTGGAGGCTGTTAGTACAAGCAAGGGAAGCTGTCCATGGGGTTAATCTGTTCCATATCAGTGTCGTAGCTCATTCTAGGCACGACACAGTCACACATGCAGATTCTTTGTGTCATCAAATTTTGTCTCACCCCCAATGTCCTCTTGATATGACACCCAGTGACGTCTTCCCCTTTCCTCAGATAAAGAAACTATTGTGGGGCTAGCACTTCCAGAATGACAAGCAGGTGCTTTGCGAGGTACAAAATTGCTTGAACAGCCAAAAATCAGGCTTCAGACAAGGTCTTCGCTTTTCCAGGTATTATGGCTACCCCTTATGTTTTTCTATGAGAAATGTAGCATCGTATCTTGTTATACTGTTTTAAATTCATACAAGACATTGATTTACCTTTTCACAATAACCTGAGCTACGCTAGTGAATAAGTTTTAAGGGTGATAGAGATAGGAAAAAAACGAAAAGGACTGCACCAGAATGTACCAGTCAATATTTTCACTATCTTTGTAAGCACAGTGTTGCTGCCTGATGAAGTTTTTGGATACAGTGTTACAAACACGCTATCTGCACATCTCTTTGCATGGTAGAATCTTCAGACGAATTTTATTTTGCTGAATGACAGGAAATGTTCGTTGTGAGACACTACAAGGCTGATTCAACGTCACAACTGGCGTCCCTTTTAACTGTGTAATGTTATCTAATGATATCTGTTTACCTCGATGTCTACTGACAAGAGAAGAATTCTACAACATGATCTGAAAAGCCCTTTCCTTCCTTCAGTCATTGTACTATATATATGTTACACGTACATTGCTGCGTGTGTCGGGTACATATCAGTTACTCTGAGCCTCAAGCACACATTTGTAATGCATTTCTTAATTTCGTCGTGATTACAGGTAGTACCGGTAGCACGGAGTTCTTTCTCTTGGTCGACCTTGTTATGGCCTATGAGGAACACTTCTTGTCGGTCGAAAATGTCACTCAAGGTTTAAAATGGAGTTTTGAGGGATATTCAACATTACTGAGACCGTAATCTTTTTTATTTTTATTTTATTTATTTTTTTATCTACGTCGAAGCGCCTAAGTGATCGCCCCTACTAAACAGAGTCCAAATGACGTGTCTGTAATGGATTACTTGTGAAATTCACCTAGAGGCTACACTGCTCATAACTGGGGTAGTAATACGTCCGATACATTTTTGAGTCTCTCTTCCTTGCGTTACGTTCGTATTTCGTGTTTACCCCTTTCCTGTACAGATCCCATACTTCAGATATGGGGTGAAACTGCAGTTATTGTTCAACTTACGGTTCGATATTTTCATTTTCTATGATACTTGTCTTTCCGTTTTCATTTTTTCCCATTACGATAGGAATGTTTTGACACTAACAGTGGAAAAAACAAATTCCTATAGGATATGGAGCATAAAGTGCAGCGCATTTCGGTGTAGGTGCTCGAATACGCACTTAACTAAACTGCCTAATAGCAAAATTCTATAGTGCAATAAACATGTGTAAATTTGTATTGAAAATTTTTGGACACTATCAGCAGAAAACACGTATTTGTATCGATTCTGGTGAGTTAGAGTATAAAATATACACATTTCGGTGTAGGTGCTCGAATACCCACTGAACTACCGTATGCTGCCAAACAGCCGAATTATATAGTGCCACTAAAATATGTAAATTTGTATTTCCAATCAATAATACGTAAAAACTCGTGAAGTAAGTGCAATGGCAGTTGTTTATAAGCAGCCAACAAAAGTTGAAATCTATCTAGAAAATACATGAAGAGCCAAATCACGTATTACAGGCACACTGCGGATGCTACTAAACCAAAGTAGGGCGAAACGGTAAAGGTAATCACTTAAAAATTAATTATTTACTCACATGCGCGGTTGTCCATTTTGTTCCAGAGATTATGTAAACGACATCACCCACACGAACTGACTCGTAACGTATTTATTTATTGAGTAATGGAAGGAGCAGTGATAAAATAAATGGATATATGTACTTACCTAAGAAGCAGAGTAAGTAATATATGACAGACGCTTAGATTCTGTATTAAAATTATTTTCAAAAGAGGCGAAAAGTGTACCGTACTATATAATATTCGCGCAAACGAAGTTGTCACTCAACGCGGTGGCTGATGGGTGTGATTGTAAAAGAGAAATGCCTTTACGGTCTCTCACTTCAGCCACCACACCGAATGTCAACTTCCTTTTGGCATAAAATACAAAACCAAGATTCTAATTTGCACACGCAACGGACTGATTGGCTATGTTCAATGCTAATTAACTGGGAAACGGTGCAACGTATCGAATTTTTTTCTTTATAATTATTTCTCAGCACATCATGGCAGTTGTTAATAAGCAGCCAATAGAGGTTGACATGTATCTATAAAATACACGAACAGCCAAATCACGTATTACAGGCACACTGCGGATGCTACTAAACCAAAGTAGGGCGAAATGCTAAAGGTAATCACTTAAAAAATAATTATTTAGCTACTCACGTGCGCGGTTGTCCAGTTTGTTCCAGAGATTATGTAAACGACATCACCCACACGAACTGACTCATAACGTATTTATTCATTGAGTAATGGAAGGAGCAATGATAAAAGAAATGGATGTATGTACTTACCTAAGAAGCAGAGTAAGTCATATATGACAGATGCTTAGATTCTGTATTAAAATTATTTTCAAAAGAGGCGAAAAGTGTACCGTACTATATTTTATTAGCGCAAACGAAGTTATCACTCCACGCAGTGGCTGATGGGAGTGATTGTAAAAGAGAAATGCCTTTAAGGTCTCTCCCATCAGCCACCACACCGAGTGTCAACTTCGTTTGGGCGTATAATACAAAGCCAAGATTGTAATTTGCACACGCAACGGACTGATTGGCCATCTTCAATGTTAATTAACTGAGAAACGGCGCAACGTATCGAATTTTTTTCTTAATAATTATTTCTCAGCACAACATACCCTGCAACACCCTGACAAGCTTTCCAGACTGTTAATGACCACTCTGTATAAATTGTTGTTTGTATTTATGTTCTACACCTCCTCCTAAACCACTGGACTGATTTCAACCAAACTTGGTACACGTATCACTTACCATTTGGAAAGAATCACTGTGAGGATAAGAACCAGCTACCTACAAAACAGATAGAGATGGGGGTGAAAAGTAGTATAGTCCATGACTAACAAATACTCATATTTTACTGATCCAGTATCTGACAATAAGACCACTTTGTGACCTGCGACAAACTTTACACATAATTTCAAACCTTTTTTAATCTGTTTCCGCTGATAACACCCACAAAACGACGAAAGGGAAAATTTTATCACATTCTATATTTTCGCCGTTCACATATAAAAACTACCGCATGAAGCATGACGTTTTAAGTTCTTACTTCTTTATTACTAACTGCATTCGCAACACATTTTGCAGACAGTATTTATGTGTGCAACTTAATGTACCACAAAAATTGTGTCATTGTACGAGTGACACTTCAGGACATACGACGTCATAAACACTGAGATGCGTGAAAAACTGCGGCATCATGCATGACGGTTTAATTTGTTACTTCTTTACAATTAACTCTAGTCACAACACGTTTCGCAAACAGTATCCACGTGTACCACTGGACTTACCTGCAAAATTACATCATTGTATGACTCACAGTCCAGGATATATAACGTCATAAACACAGAGTTGTGTGGAAATGAAACTGTAGGGTGAAATTCGCTAGAGAGACAGGTAAAATATGTGTAACAACACATGTGAAATATGTGTGAAATATACTTGACATGTGTGTACACAGGAAAAGTTAGCGGTAAAACACTCGTCTTAAAGCTGTGGAACGATTTCAACCACATATTAGCAATGATCTGTAGAGAAATACTGTGGGGGTAAGAACCATCAGCCTTGTGTTGTGTTGGGAGTTATAACATGGAGATAGTAGGTGGGAGGAGGAGGTGACTAGACAGAAAGGGGGAAGGAGGAGATGGACAGACACAGGGGTGAGAGAAGATGGACAGGGAGAGGGGAGGAGATGGCCAAAGAATGGAAAGAAGAGGAGATAAACAGCAAGATGGGGAGGCGGAGATGGACAGAGAGATGGGGAGGAGAACGTGGACAGAGAGGGGGGAGGGACAAAAACGAGGAAGAGGAGATGGAGTCAGACGGGTGGGAGAAGATGGACAGAGGAAGACGTAGCTGATGGACAGAGGTAGCGTTGAGGAGGAGGTACAGAATGGCAGGAATAGATGCGCTGAGAGTGGCTGGAGGGGGTGGGGGAATTGGATAGAGGTAGGGGATGAAGAAGATGATGAGAGAGGAGGTAAAGGAAGAGATTGACATAGAGGCGAATGCGAGAGACGGACTAATACAAGATTGGAATAATTATATATGCAGCCAGCACTTGGTACTCAGCTCAAACCAATGAAATTTGTTGCGTCAGTCCAGGTATGAATGCCTAGGAAGAGCAAAAACTTAATAAGAACACATGCAATACATGTGCAAGGAAACACATGCAATATCCTGAAAAGAAACAAAATTGGTTTTTTCAGCAGTCTTCCTGACATCTATGATTCATAAGCAAGTCTACAATCAATCGTTAACAAAAGATCCTAAAAGGTTACATAGGAAGAAAGAAATGCACAGTAATGTATTATATCCCTTGCGTTTCTTAAGGATGTTAATAAAACTTTAAAAGGTAAGACTGTCGTTTTTTAGGCTTGTTGATCTAGTTACTTAATATATCCATCATGTAACTTCATTCATCTGTTTAAATTCACTGTGTTTCGAAACAGATGCATATTCGACGCATTACTTAAAACGTAGTATTTCTACAGACAACGAATTGAGAACGTTGACAAGGCATTCTGCACACATATAAAAGGCACCTGTTTTTCGCGTTTTGTTTCTCATTACAAACGAAAGCGCACGAAACTAAAGCAAAACAGGTTCAAAAGACGTCCTCTGCCGTGGAATGGAAGTACTGTGTGGCGCAACAAGCTAACTCGCAATCGGCCATTTGACGAGAGTGGTGATGCGTGTCGGTAATAACATAACAGTGGCAGCGCACGATAGAGTGTTTTCGAAATGTACAGTTCGAGAATGTGCTGGGGAGTCTCTCTACATCACTGGCTGAGTGCGGCGTCCTGGCTCACTATATTCTAACTTTACTGGTTTTCACAATCAAGGAGCTAAGAACCTCATTTTGTAACTTTTCATGTGCTCGAGAAACTTGGAAGTGAATGTGGACTACATTGAGAACTGATAGTAGTGCCCTGAAGTCGGGACACCTGCCACTCCTCATAAGGCTTTGGCGAGACTTGCTCATGACACTCACAAAATTTGGACATTCTGCGACAGTTCTTACATCTGCTAACACTGGTCCATTACTGTCCGTTTTGCATAATCAACTAACAGACAGCATTAACAGTAACCTCAGACTTTTTACAGATGATACAGTCGTGCATAATGAAGGACTAGCCGAAACAATTTGCATAAATGGCTCAAATGGCTCTGAGCACTATGGGACTCAACATCTGTGGTCATCAGTCCCCTAGAACTTAGAACTACTTAAACGTAACTAACCTAAGGACATCACACACACCCATGCCCGAGGCAGGATTCGAACCTGCGACTGTAGCGGTCACGCAGTTCCAGACTGACGCGCCTAGAACTACACGACCACATTGGCCGGCTTGCATAAATGTCCAGACAGTTCCTGATAAGATTTCAAAATGGTGCAGAGTCTGGCAACGTGTTTTAAACGATCGTAAATGTAAAACTGTGCCCTTCAAAACATGCAAAAACGTTGTATCCATTGACTAAAATATCAATGAGTTACAACTGGAAATAGTCAACTCATTCAGGTACCTGACTGTTACAATCTATGGAGATAGTTTCAGCCTTAGTTGTACCTGAAAGCTGACTTCAGTTCAGTAATAGGATAATACAATTTTGCACATAAGGAGATGGTTAGAGCAGTGGCAGATGCAGAAAAACATCAAGGAGGGTGCGCTAAAGATACCTTTAGGCTACTTTTACTGCATTAAAAAATAATCAAGTCACATGCAAAGTTTAAGAAAGCATTTTTTTAAATGATTATACACATATACAAGACAATGGCATCTTATGATATAAAATAGTTACAATTGTGGTTCTCTTCCTGAAATGATGAATTCTATGCTCCTATTCTTCCTGGTAAATTGGATAATTACATCATCAATAGGACAATAAATGTCAGGTTGAGTGTTCAACAGAGCTAAGCCATTAAGTCGATTCTCCCTCGTTGTCAATCTCAGCCATGTATTTGTATGCCACAGTGTTTAAAAACTTCTTTCTACTGTAGCAATAGATGCAGCTAGACAAGCAAATATTTTGTACAGCATGTACAAAGTAGGATAGTCAGATCAAGGACATACAGACAACACTTGCATAACAGAATCAGTATATGTTAGCTATCTATGTGCCAGAGAGAAACGTATAAAATATGATGGCATGGATGCGCGTGCTACATAGGAAAGTACAACTACTCGACTCAGTCGAGTTGACTGACGAAAGAAATGAATGAATAGCATGTGGGCTGACTGGCATGGGTGGCAATGTGGATGTCTCCGCAAGGGGGGGGGGAAGAGGGGGGGGGGGCACGTGCCCTGCGCGCCCCCATATATATCCACCACTGGGTTAGAGATCATGGCTCCTATGTTACACAAATTGTTGATGATGTACAGTAGCCACCCTAAAATGCTGGTTACTGTACACCATCAAAAATTTATTCATAGTATTCTTGGAAAATGCATTCAATCTACAAAGGAGACTGCTTATAGAATACTTGAATGATCCATCCTACGATATTACTCAAGTGACTGGGATCCACATCAGGCATTATATCAAACGTGCAAAAAGAAAGGCAGCATGAATAGTGAAAAGTTTGTTCGATTCATGGGTTAGTGTCAAGCAGGATTACCAGAACTGGTAGTACTTGAAGGTCCTGTGAAAGCCTACATACAAAGTTTCAAGACAAATACATGAATTTACATGATTTTAGCACTAACTACTAACACTGGGTCTATGTTTTGGTATCAGTGGGCTAAACAAAATTTATAAATGTACATTCTGACATTTGCACAGACTCACTCACAAGTGTCTACACATTATTTAAATTTTGTTTTCCATATACTGACTGACTCAGTCTTTGTGTACAACACTTGTTTCTAGGAATGCATAATATCATAAATTACATTTTATTGAACCATAGGCTGATTGCATTTCTGAAACAATGACACAAAACACAGGACAACTGAATAACACAAAATCGCAATGTACTGTGAGGTAAAGGTGCTTAACTAATTTGGTATAACTAGAAAATGGCTAAAAAGATACCAGAATGGCCAGCTGTCATTTATTATATTAAAGAGTTGGTTAGTTTCATTACATGTCAAGACACAACAATTAAATTTTATAGGTGACACAAATAACTTACTGTATCCAAGAGGTATGGTTATCCGCTACCTACCAGGAAATCTGAGCATGTTAAAGCACTGCTTCGAGGATGAGTGGTGCACTGGTCCTGGATAGGGCTGGTCAGGAGGTTTAACAATGAGTGTCAGTGTGCTGGTCAGTCTGGAAGTGATTTTTAGGCAATTTTCCACATCCCAGTAGCTAAGTCCCACCTCAGTTATGTGAGTCATAAATATTTGGAAAACTTTCATTCATTTTCATGTGAATAGCACTAGACACAGATAGTTAAGATACATTAATTCCATCTCAGTGGATGGCAACAGAAAGAGTATCCAGGAATACCCTAAAATAAACTTGCCCAATCTGCTAATAACCATGCCAATCCTGTGCACATGCAGGACAAAGGCACAAGGAAAAAGTCAAAGCTTTGATTATACACTCATTTCTAGAAGTTAAAGTGAATTTTGTAAGGAATAAAAATTCTGTACTCCAGATTCCATACAATTATAGCATGCATTTATACAAAATGCTTAATAAAGTATCAGAATCAGATCCTTACCAGTTTGGCTGTTTTCTATGACTTTCTAGATTTCTCTTTTTCATTCTGAACATAGTTTAATAGTTTCAGTGACCCAAAGTTTCTTTGATTTATTTACTTTCACAGGAAAATGATTTTCAAAATGGTTAAAAACTTAATAAGATGAACATTGAATTTGGAGCTGGTATTAGGCTCTTTGTAAGCTTCACTCCAGTCAATATGTTCTTATGTTTTTCCTTAAAATCTTCATTGGTTTGTCATTGGTCATCTTTACTGCCTCCATTGAGTTTTTATGGACTTTAATGTAGCTACGTTATGTAATGTATCTATCACAGGGAAGATTTGTGTTTCTTTAACTTCAGCTCATTGTCTGAATACATTATCTGTCAGTGTACTATTATCAGGAGCCATGCAAGTAGGTAAACTTAGATGTGACAGTAAACTGTCTAAGTTTAATAACATCAAACCTCTAAGATTCCTTTAAGAGATTTGCATTAAACTCACCACAAATCAATAATTCCATCTTTCAGTCTGACAGACAGCACGTTAGGATATCTCAATTTTTTATGAAACTGTACAAATTACCCTGTGGTCACCTGTATACTGTAACAATAATATTGTTATTATATTGTTCAGTATTAACTGACGAGCACTTGCTGCTATATCATTGTCTACAGAAAGTTCAATTATTTCTGTGCTTTTGAATTTACAAGCATTTTTGTGAAACTCCTCCTTTCTCCATAGACAATTGACATGAATAGGCAGGTAACATGTAGCCACCTATTACAAATATCTCTATCCCAGTGGTTACATTGTGTTCAGAGAGACAAATGATATCATTTTCTTACCAAATGCTGAGATCTTTGAAACAAACTAACAACTCATTTATTTTATTTCTTACCTCCCTAATATTCGCATGAATCAAACTAATTTCCTGTTTCACTCTACTCTTATGTGATGAAGTGAAAGTGTGCACATTTTTATTTTCTTGAATGCAGTCTGATTTTTTAATTTCATTGAAGTACATTTGTCTCACCTGACCCCAATGGCCCCAGAGAATTCACTCTGCATGTTTGTGAATTCAGTTGCTAAACTCCCTAAGGCACACATTTATTTTCTGTTACTTGGCTAAGACTAGCATTTGGTTGCACAAACCTTGTGACTATATACCCTGAATGTAATTTTATCTGTAGCTGCTGAACTGCATCTCTCATAGTAATATAGGGTGATATTAAATTCAATTTGCTTTCACAAGAGAGTACACTTCAACATTGATTCCTTACTTAGCTTGTGTTTATCATGAACATCTTATCTATCACAAAGTCTCAGGCAATGGAAAAAAGTAGAGGTGATTACATACATGAGCAGGACATAATTATGAACCAACTATATTAGAGACAATTTCCTTAACTTTAGTTTGCTGCTGAATTCTGGAGCTTATTCTAACTCTGAATGTAATAAATTTCCTGAGAGAGAAGACCCTCTACCCACAAATCTGCATGGATTTTGAATGCATCTGTCTCCCTAAAATTACCTTGCCCTTTTCTCACACAATATTCTGTGAACCATGGATGAAGGGCATTAAGAAGATTCCAAATTCCTGGGTTTCTGGAAAGTATTTGACACAGTGCTCCACTACTGATTATTAACAAAGGTCCAAGCATATGGGATCAGTTCTCATGTATGTTAGTGGCTTGAAGACTTTTTAAGTAGCAGAACAAGGTACTTGGTCTTGGACAGTGGGTGTTCATCAGAGACAAGCACATAACCTGGAATGTCCCAGGGAAGTATGATCTGACAGATAAGGTGAGCAGGCAATGTGTGACTGTTAGCTGATGTTGTAGTGTACAGGAAAGAGTCGTCACTGAGTGACTACTGTAGGATATAGGATGAACAAAGGAAGCCTGTTAACACTGATGTAACAGCTGTGTCTTGATCTGTGAAACATACAACCCAAAGATTAGATTCATATTCACTCTGTTTCTGATCTCTACTAGTCATTCCTTCCCTGCTATGCTCACAAATGGAACAGACAAAAAGAATGTATATATGCCTCAGAATGTGTCCTAATTTCTCCTAGCTTCTTTTTTTGGTCCTTGTGCATGATGTGCAGTCAGTCACAAATATTGTTCCTCCAAACTTTCTTCAATAATTTTTCATGAAAACAGCATTGTTTTCCCTTCAGGGCTTCCTGTTCGAGTACACAGAGAATTTCCGTAATGCCCATGTGTTAAACAATCCAACCAGTAACAAATCTACCAGTGTTTCTCAGAATTGCTTCAATATCATCCTTTAATCTTACCTAGTGGGGATCCCAAATGCTTAAGCAGAACTCAAGAAAGGGTTGCATGAGTGTTCTATATGTTTTTTCCTTTGTAGATGAGCTACACTTTCCTAGAATTCTCCCAGTAAACTGGAGTCAACCATTCATCTATCCTACAACTGACCTTATATGGTTGTACCAGATCATATCACTTAGCAAATGTATCCCCTGATACTTAATCAATGTGACTGTGCCATGAAGTACATTAGTAACACTATATCCGAACAATGCAGGTTTGTTTCTCCTACTAATGTGTATTGACTATATTTTACACAGTTACAGCAAGTTGTCATTTATCACACCAATGAGGAATCCTTTCTGAGTCAGTATATGTAATCATTTGGTCATGGGAACTTAAGTTTTTGGGCAAATAGTAACTCGTGTAGCTTAGAATTAATTTCTTTAATTTATTTTAATAACTAATTACCATTTAGAGATGACACTTCATCCTCATGCCAATCTTCTGGTGCTGTACTTACTGGCTTGTTAATGCCTCAAAAGTATGCCTATGTTAACATAAATATCAGGCATTCTCTGAATAAATAGTGAATATTAAAATTAATTTACAGCAGCCTTCAGAAACGTTTTTTCTATAGATATGTTTGTTTAAAAACAGCATTCATTGCTAACCTGTCAGTTGTTACACTGGTATGTAACTTGCTTGATCATTTACGCTGGTCGGACATTCGGAGACATTTAAACCTGCACTTGGGCTGAAATCAGAATTGTCTGAAATAAATGAGTAATAATTTACAGTGCAATGTAGTACCACTAAACTGATATCTTACCACTCTCTGACTGTACTAACTATTATTTGTTTTGGTCATGTGTTCATGAGAGGCATGTCAGTCACATTATGCTATAAATCGGATTTTTTCTTCAAAAATCCCACGCCATTTTATTTTCCCATCACAATTAACCATATTTTATAGCTGTATAAACACTCTTCAAGTCATATACTTTCAAAACTGTTAGCCCTCTATTGTCTGTTTCATACATACCTCTGTTTAAGTTAATAAATCTTTCAAATTATTCTGTCATTTAAAGTCTATAGTTACCATTTTATATCTAACCAACTCAAATTCCTTCACAGAAAAAGCTCCAAAGCTAATACAAAATCAAATATATGCTAGGCACGTTTAGGCCTCATCTAAGTTATCAAAATGTGCGTAAAAAGTTCAAAAATGAAACTTCCTGACAGATTAAAACTATATGGTGGAGCAAGACTCAATCATGAGACCTTTGCATTTTGCAGGAGAGGCTCTGCCAGCTGAGCCACCCAATCATGACTCACAACCATTCATCACAGTTTTAACGCAGCTGCTTCCTCACCTCCTACTTTCCTAACATCGCTGAAATTCTGTGAAACTTGCAGAACTGGCACTCCTGGAAGAAAGGATATTGTGGAGACATGGCTTAGCCACAGTTTGGAGGATGTTTCCAGAATGATTTTTCATTGTGCAGTGGAGTGTGTGCTGATATGAAACTTCCTGGCAGATTAAGGCTGTGAGCTGAACCAAGCCTTAAACTCAGGACCTTGGCATTTCACAGGCAAGTGCTTGACTGACTGAGAAACCCAAGCATGACTCATGACCCATAATCAGATTTTTACTTCTGCCAGGACCTCATCTCCTACATTCCAAACTTCTGGAAACATGCACAAACTTTGGCTAAGGGATGTCTCCACAACATCCTTTCTCTTCCAGACCTGCTTGCCTTGCAAGTTTTGCCAGAGAACTTCTGAGAAGTTTGGAAGGTACAGATGAGGTAGAGGTGGAAGTAAAGCTGAGATGATAGATAATGAGTCATATTTAGCTGGTAGAGCACTTGCCCACAAAAGGCAATGCACATACAAATAAATAACAATGTGTATTTTATTATAGTGGAATTCCCTTTTACTACTGACAATATAGACCCATGTACAGGGGTAACCATGCTACTCTCCAGAGCCGCATCATCAGTTAAGTATGGGTTGCCAGTTCACCTGCCAAAACAATTACTGCCATCTTTTATAACATACTTCCCACTAGAACATAGGGTCATTGCAACTAGTTTCATAATGTTATTGGTTATGGAGTATGACAACTGTAGGATTATTGCCCTGCCTAGATCCCAGCCATTCGTACTCCAATTATTGTGAAGGTTACATAGGGGAATTATACACATGAGAGCATGACGTCATGTTTGTTGGACAGGCAGTGACACTGAGACTCAAAAAATGGTGCAAGCCTACATGCATGTGCTCAGACTCTGACTCCCCTGTGCCACATATTTCCCCCTGGCTCAGATGTGACCACCCTTGGGAGCACGTGCACACTAATTCAAGGGAACTATATGGTTACTAGTAATGGAAGCCATCTCATATTTTCTGTATGTGGTTCAGATGACTGCCATGACTAATAGCATTACAATCTTTGGTGTGAGAAATATATTTTCCATGAAGAGAAAACGCCATATTATGGTTTCTGATAACTTCCCACAACTGCCTTCCTCAGACTTTTCGAGGTCCTCTAAATGCAACCACAGTTATAGTCAGCATCTTATTACCATTCTGTTCTATGCAGTATCTAATTAAAAATGCAACAAATTGTCCAGAGAAGAAAAATGTTACTATCAACTGTGTTTCTGTGGCTGAAGAAGACTTAACAATCTTCTTTGCAACATATCATTTCATCTCCATTAATTGTGACAGGCTGTAGATCAGTTGCATGTGCTTAGGTTTTTATTTTGTTTCAATTGCCATATCCTACCCAACAAGCCCATGGCCCACTGTCACAAAAATATTACTTACCACATGAGCTCACATATCTGCATGCATATATGAAAGCAGGGTGTTTTCATTGGCCACTGATGGTACCAAAATGTTTGAAGACAGAGTCAGCTCATCTTTCATCATAATCAACAGTTGTAATAACACAATCATAATTCTGAATCCCCTATAATACAAAAATGGATGACCAACAGATACCAGACAAGGCCTGCCTTCCTCCAACTACTGGCCAGCACTGGTCAACAAGCAGAATCCTTGTTCACCACTCTGACTCCATTATAAAATCAGTACAATAATACTGTTGCATAATGATATCAATGTCTCACCAGAGCTAGAGACACTCTCTCACCAGAAGGCAGATCTTTGCTGACCCTGGAAGCGTAAGCCATAGCAATAGTTGGTGTCACTGTGACATCATGACACTGTTAAAAGTTCCCATTAGAGAGTGATCACTTCACGTGATGTTCAGCACTC
Organism: Schistocerca piceifrons; assembly: GCF_021461385.2. NCBI lineage: Eukaryota > Metazoa > Arthropoda > Insecta > Orthoptera > Acrididae > Schistocerca > Schistocerca piceifrons. Next base: position 681,717,511 of record NC_060149.1, on the reverse strand, counting down.
ACTCACACTGCTTACTCAAGCTGCCTGCCAGACTACTCTATGGATTATGGCACTGAACTACCTAGGCTACATTAGTGGATGTTATTTGGAGTGACTGTGACCATGCTACTAACAACCTGCTCTGCAATGGTTTACAGACCCTTACTTTGGCCTGGTAACTGAATGAACACGTTAAAATTTGTTGTGATATTCTAGCCTGCAATGGCTTTCATCTGTTTAAAGAGAATCATGAGCCAAGGTAAATAACTGCTTGGTGATGAAATGCATCAGACGCTATATGTGGACTGACTAATAACAGTGCAGATGCTGGTATTTTACGGACTTGTAGTCATTGCAGCAACAGCAACTGAAGCAGCTACAAGAGCCACAGCAAGAACAACAAGAATAACAGAACAAATACGTGGTCCATTCACATTAATATGGCTACCTCCCATATTTGACATCAATAAGCGATAACCACCCACAGGTGGCAGGTGCAAGCACAAGCAGTGGAGGGTATATAAAGAATGGTGGGGGATGTGGAAAACAGTGAACACAGTGTAGTAATGTGGAAATGTAACAATTTATCTGACATCCAAAAGGTCAAGTTCATTGGTTTTCACACCAAATGGCCAAATGGGAAGTTTGTAAACTGTTTGCATGCTTCAGACATTGGAGTACACCAGCATGGCAAAATGGTGCTATACAAAACTGGTTCCAAGGCAGCTGTGGCACAACATGGGCCATAGGTGAACAGGGTGAATGATGGCTGCAGAGACATATATGGGTAAACAGACATGCAACAACTGAGCAGCAAACTACTCAGATGAACCAAGGAGCTACCAACAGTGTCTCTTCAAAGACCATTCATTGAATATTTTTGATGTGGGCCTCTGCAAAAAGGCTCCCAGTTTATGCACCCACACTGGCTGCTGTATATCAGAAAAGAAAGCTAGAATTGACACACCAGTACCACAGCTGGATGTCTACTAAGTGGCAACAAATGGCCGTTTCAGAAGTATTACGTTTTGTGTTCCATCCGACAGATGGTCATTGACGTGTACAACATTAAAAGTCTGAAAGCAAACACCCTCCAACAATCATAGGATGGATCCAAGCTGAAGGAGAGAGTGTTATGGTCTACTGAATGTTGTTGTGGCATTCCCTGGGTGATCTCATCATTAAGGAAGGCACAATAGATGCATGTATCCTTTGGGATGTCCATCCCTATATGCAGTTTCTTTTTCCCTAAGAATGATGGAATCTACCAGCAGGACAATGCAATGTGTCACACAGCTTGCAGTGTACACTGAGCAGCCAAAACGTTATGACCGCTGCCCACCATGATATCTGATGCCATCTGATGGCATTGCAGGCACGTGATGCAGAAACAAAAGTACGTAAGTGGAGAAGACATGAATGGGCAATCACCCTAGTGAAGGTATGGGCTGCAAATGGGGGAACCCACTTAGATAAGCGACTTTGAAAAATGACAGATTATTATTATGCATAGCCTGTGAACTAGTATCTTGAAAACATCAAAGCTGGTAAAATGTTCACCTGCTCATGTTGGGAGAATCTATGGAAAGAGGCAGAAGGACAGTGGAACTACCACAAGGCACAAAATGGTAGGATGTCCATGACTTCCACAAAATGTGGGATTTGGAGGCTTGTCTGCTCTGTGTAATAGGATACATGGTGATTTGTGGCACCTCTGCCAAAAGAGCACAATGCTGGTGTGCACACAAGTGTTTTGGAGCACATTGTTCATCATACATTATTAAATATGGAGTTCCACAGCAGACAATCCCTATGCATTCGCTTGTTGAGCCAGTGACATCATCAATTACGAAACCAGTGGCCATGGGACCATAGGGATTGAACTGTTGATCAATGGAAATGTGTGAGCTCTTTGGGTGAATCACATGTTTGCTACACTAGGCTACTCGTCATCTCCAAAAACACCATCGTCAAAGGGAAAGGTGGATCTAAACATGCTGCAAGCCACAAATGCAAGCTGGTGGGAACAGTATTATGCTATGGGAGACATTATTCTGAGCTAGCATGGGACCTGTGGTAGGAATCAAAGACATGCTGACAGCTGCAAATCACCTGGATCCCTTTATGCTTGATGTCTTCCCTGACGGTGATGTCGTCTTTCAGCAGTACAACTGTCCATTTCTCAGAGCCAGAGCAATGCTACATGGTTTTAGGAGCGTTATAGTGAACTCATGTTGATGTATCATCAACCAAATTTGCCTGATGTAAGTTCTGTGGAACCAATCTGTGATGTTATCAGCTGCATCACTGTGTATGCAGACAATCGGCCCATTATTAATGCGAATTAGATGACCTGTGAAGAGACATCTAATACCACATATCATCACAAACCTACCAACAAAGTGTTAGATCCCTGATACACAGAATCAGTAATGTATTTCATTCCAAATATGGACAAACAAGCTATTAAGTATATGGTCATAATTCTTTGGCTCATCAGTGTATGTGCCTGGTATGAAGAGCACATCAAATTTAAACACAATTGAAAATTTGTAGGACCATGTTGATCAGGCTGTTTGCACTGTGGATCCTCAACTAAGAAACTTAGTACAGTTGCCAGCAGTGCTGGAGTCTGCATGGCTCCACATTCTTATCAGTACCTTCCAAAACCTCATTGACTCTGTTGCAGCATGTTTCACAGATGGCCACACTTTAAAAGGTGGTTATTCGGGCTTTTCACAGGGTGTAACATTAATGTGACTGGATAGTGTAGTTGACAGAAGAGTAGATATTCCTGAGCTACATCTTATAAATGCAGAAATCTCCTTTAGCTTAGGTATTATCCATTGCACTGCCACTGCAACAGAATTTTCCAGTTTGTGAGGTATGAGACAGTGTCAGTCAAATAGCCTGCTTTTTGTTGTGGACTGGACAAGAGGTGTTTAATTCACTACATATGCTAGCCCCAGTGGCAGACCCAGAAACATTGTCGTTTGTATAAATGTGTGTGTCACTAGCAGCATTCTATCATTACCAACAGATTGACAGAAATTAAGACATAAATATTTCTTTAGATGCCAATAATCTCAGACAACATATATGGGTTCCTTTATTCATAATAGGCTCATGCAGTATGAGACAAATGGAGGAGATATGACACAATTCCTTAAAATTACAGTCTGCTTTACAACATCAAGTATTACCAATAACCAGAACTAGAAATAGTGCTAATATGCAGATTACATAAATGTACTGCATATACTTGGCACATCAGACAAGAGCTGAGACTGGCAGCTGCAGCAAACAAGCCCCAGGTATGCAGCACACTAACTAAAGAATTGAGTGTGGACTTGGTATTGGAGCAGCAAGCATTTTAAGCAATTAATAAACCACTCTGAACAGCAGTTGCCTTCTTGCTCATGAACCACAGTTGCCTTCTTGCATGCAGTGCTTTATTTAGCATGAATGCAAACATTGGTTTATGTAATGCAATCTACCAGCATTGCAGCTGTCTCTAACCAAAATAAAGCATGTTTAAATATCGCTAAAGGTCAGGATTGATTAACTTTATTTAAATTTGCAAAGCCTGCCAAGTCAGTTAGTGTTTGTTGAATCTTCACTTCAGTGTACTCTGCAATCTGTCTACATTAAAAGCTTGTCAAAATCAATTAAGTAGCTTCGGCAGTAAAGTGAAGATGAAACCAGTGCGTAGCATACGTCATTTCATTAATAAGAGTGCTACATTTATGTTCCTTCATGGAATGCAAAGTAGTGAAGGAAGATCATAAACAATCACCACTGCAACAATGGAGAAAATTTAGTTAAGTAGCTTTCTACTACAAACAGATGCAATGCTTTCTAATATGCCTCAAACAAAATACAAAATTTGAAATTTTTCATCAATATATAAAATTTTGTACTACACTGTTGTACAACATATGAAATTTCAATTACATCAGTAAACAGCTATTATCATTTCAAGTAGACACAAGTCCAACAGTAACGTTATTTAACGCGATAAAAAACAGATTTACCACCACTGTCACTAGCCGACAACTGTATAACTTCTCCTAACAAGAAAAGAATACCACTCAGGCTTATGCTCAGAGCAAAAGCCAGTCAAAAGCAAGTGATAAAAAGTATCCAGTACTTTAAGGTGTAATGTGGTATAAGATATTCATTTTCTCAATTTGGAGGAACTTTGTGAAGACCTTTGAGATCTACCTTGGATGTTTCAATGATTTCAAAGCCCATATTACATTTAAACCAACAGCAAATACTCAGCCTTTTGGAATAGTCTTTGTACTAATTTCTCTTGAACCAATAGTAAAAAAGGAGTCAGAGTAACTCCAGAATCTCTGTGTTGTCAAATCTGTAAATGTGAGCAAATGGGACACACATATCATATGCACATCAAATAAAGGGAAGTATTGTGGCTTTGTGCACATTTTAATACTGTAATCAATGAATAGTTCTTAGTACAGGCTTATCTCATTATGTAGGCAGAAGAAAGCCTAGCAAGGTGATTTCTGTAATGTAATGAAAGGCTTCAAGAAAGTTGAATGCTAGTCCACGATAAGTGTTACATTGAAATTTGGCCCACCGTCATCTGCAGAGCTATAGTCCATATACCTGGATGCAGTGAAATTATGTAAGGGAAGGAAGGAAGTCTTTGATCTTGCATTAGAAAAAAAAGTCACAAACTGAGAGCAGCTCTATGGTTTAATGTTGACTAGTAAAAATAATTAGAACTACTGATGGCCTTGGGAGAGCCAGTTCTCACAAAACTCTACCATCTGGTGAGCAAGATATATGAGACAGGCAAAATACCCTCAGACTTCAAGAAGAATTTAATAATTCCAGTCCCAAAGAAAGCAGGTGTTGACAGATGTGAAAATTACCGGACTATCAGTTTTATAAGTCACAGCTGCAAAATGCTAATGCGAATTCTTTACAGATGAATGGAAAAACTGGTAGAAGCCAACCTCGGCGAAGATCGGTTTGGATTCCGCAGAAATGTTGGAACACGTGAGGCAATACTGACCCTACGACTTATCTTAGAAGCTAGATTAAGGAAAGGCAAACCTACATTTCTAGCATTTGTAGACTTAGAGAAAGCTTTTGACAACGTTGACTGGAATACTGTCTTTCAAATTCTAAAGGTGGCAGGGGTAAAATACAGGGAGCAAAAGGCTATTTACAATTTGCACAGAACCCAGATGGCAGTTATAAGAGTCGAGGGGCATGAAAGGGAAGCAGAGGTTGGGAAGGGAGTGAGACAGGGTTGTAGCCTCTCCCCAATGTTATTCAATCTGTATATTGAGCAAGCAGTAAAGAAAACAAAAGAAAAACTCGGAGTAGGTATTAAAGTCCATAGAGAAGAAATAAAAACTTTGAGGTTCACCGATGACATTTTAATTCTGTCAGAGACAGCAAAGGACTTGGAAGAGCAGTTGAATAGAATGGACAGTGTCTTGAAAGGGGGATATAAGATGAACATCAACAAAATCAAAACGAGGATCATGGAATGTAGTCGAATTGACTTGGGTGATGCTGAGGGAATTAGATTAGGAAATGAGACACTTAAAGTAGTAAAGCAGTTTTGCTATTTGGGGACTAAAATAACTGATGATGGTCAAAGTAGAGAGGATATAAAATGTAGACTGGCAATGGCAAGGAAAGCGTTTCTGAAGAAGATAAATTTGTTAACATCGAGTATAGATTTAAGTGTCAGGAAGTTGTTTCTGAAAGTATTTGTATGGAGTGTAGCCATGTATGGAAGTGAAACATGGACGACAATAGTTTGGACAAGAAGAGAATAGAAGCCTTCGAAATGTGGTGCTATAGAAGAATGCTGAAGATTAGATGGGTTGATCACATAACTAATGAGGAGGTATTGAATAGAATTGGGGAGAAGAGGAGTTTGTGGCACAAATTGACAAGAAGAAGGGACCGGTTGGTAGGACATGTTCTGAGGCATCAGGGGATCACAAATTTAGCATTGGAGGACAGCGTGGAGGGTAAAAATCGTAGAGGGAGTCCAAGAGATGAATACACTAAACAGATTCAGAAGGATGTAGGTTGCAGTAAGTACTGGGAGATGAAGAAGCTTGCACAGGACAGAGTAGCATGAAGAGCTGCATCAAACTAGTCTCAGGACTGAAGACAACAACAACAACAACAACAGTAAAAATATGCTCCACAGTGAAAGACTTCTCTCAGTATTGAAAGACATGTACACTGTGGACACACAAATCTCATAAGCACATGGCTTTTATGTACAAGATGTGTTTTACCAGTTTGCAGACTGGCCTTTTGGTTTTTGTTTTAGCATTTGTGTCTTCATAAGTGGATGGCGTCAGGTACTAAAAGATGATTTACTGTCCAAACTAGCAGTGTATGTGGGTGATATCCTGACTGCAAGTCTCATTTGGAAAGAGCACAGTCAATCTACCAAGGAAGCCTTTTAGAAGCAGAAAAGCAAAGAGGCATGAGAATATATTTAAAAATGTACAAAATTTGTCAGTAAGGTTTGAAAGGTCAGTCATAAATGGACTAGTAATTGTGAAAGATAATTCGAAGTTGCATCCTGTATCTACTTCATGTAGAACATTACAGATCTCTGTCAAGGACAAATTGTTGATGTCTGCTCAGCTGATGTTTTTATGACTTTGAGCTCTAATCTATAAGAGGCATGTAATTTTATCTGTATCTGGTGTGATCACATATCTCAAATTAATGATAAATCTTTACCTGCTAAGCACAATAGTGGAGGGAAATCTGAGCACCATAATAAAAACAGGCCATAAATTACGATTCCTATCAATAACAAGATAACAAGTAAAATATAAGAGAGCACTGAGATCAAAATTTATCTACAGAGCAGGTTGTGCAATATGGATTTATGATGGGAAATATTTGCAAGATTATTGTGGTGTTTCTGCTAGCACACAGGTCCTACTCTAGTGGCATAAGGAAGCATTTAATTTTATTCAATGAATCTGACACTTGAGACATTAGGAACTGATAACATACAAAGAACACCAGTTAGTGTGCCCACTATAAACTGTGTTCTTCTTCTTCTGAAGCATGGTGGAGGATCTGTGATGGTTGTTGTTAATGTTGTTGTTGTGGTCTTCAGTCCTGATACTGGTTTGATGCAGCTCTCCATGCTGCTCTATCCTGTGCAAGCTTCTTCATTTCCCAGTACCTACTGCAACCTACATCCTTCTGTATCTGTTTAGTGTATTCATCTCTTGGTCTCCCTCTACAATTTCTACCCTCCACGCTGCCCTCCAATACCAAATTGGTGATTCCTTGATGCCTCAGAACATGTCCTACCAACCGATCCCTTCTTCTAGTCAAGTTGTGCCACTACCTTCTCTTTTCCCCAAACCTATTCAATACCTCCTCATTAGTTATGTGATCTACCCATCTAATCTTCAGCATTCTTCTGTAGCACCACATTTCAAAAGCCTGGTATGATTATGCTATGTTAAATTACTTGAGCAATAAAAAATTAAAAGAAGAGTTCAAAAAATATCAGAAATACTATGTAGACCTCCTAATTTTGGAAAAACATAAATATTTTGAAATTGCCATCCAGAACTCAAATAATATCTCCGAAACATCATGGTCACTAGTAAATAGAGAAATAGGTAAATCTAGGAAACATGCAACCACTTGCTGATAAATGGCACAATAGAAACTGATCAGAATAAGATAGCAGATCTATTTAACAATTACTTTGCTTCTTTTGGCTCAAGCGTAAACAGTCATGTTAAAAATCATAAATACAAATTCAGAGGAACACCAGTGTCAGGAAGTATATTTTTGACACCAACAAGTAAAGAAGAGTTAATGAAAATAGTGATTAACTTAAAGAATTCCCATGCAGCAGGCTATGATGGTCTTAGTCTGGACACTCTTAAGAAATGTATACATGAAATTGCATCACCTTTATCCACAGTTATCAACTCTCATACGGAAGATGGTCTATTTCCAGATGAATTGAAAATTGCTCGAGTTGTCCCTATTTTTAAAAAAGGAAACAGAAATCGAGTAGAAAACTTTTGACCCGTTTCTGAATATCCAAAATCTTTGAAAAAGTAATATACATAAGAATCTGGAACTTCCTGGTATGCAAAAAAGTGATTTCTCAGGGGCAGTATGGGTTTGCCAAGGGATCATCCACCATTACAGCAGCATCCAACTGAATCAAAGGTGTCACTCAAGCAATAGATAACAAAGAACATGTATGTGGCATCTTTCTAGACTTACAAAAAGCATTTGACTGTGTTGATACGACCATATTGCAGGAAAAACTGTGGAACTATGTCATTCGAGGCACAGCTCATAATTTGGTGAGGTCCTACTTGACAAATAGGAAGCAGTTTGTGTCTTTACGTTCCTAAACACAATATTGGAAGAAAACTGAGTATACATTACCAACAGAAGGGAAACGATTAGGATTTTCATGTTTAAAGGAGGTACATGGCTACAAGAGACTACTTGGCTTAAAATCTCTCTAGAGACTAAGTCCCATCTATACACAAAGAGTGTCAGTATGCAGGTACAGAAAAAACTGCCTTCTTACCATTTGGTACCATGATGCAGGATCTGACATGGTTAGGGAAAAAATTAAGTCTTCTATGTGTCTTTGATTACAAAAGACCACAAAGCATCTTCTAAATTATCTGGGACAATTAAAAATTTTTAATAAATATTGAAAAGGAAAAAAAACTGCTCATAGATCTATGAACTGAATCTAATTAAATATAATCCTCCTAATTTTTATTAGACCCCAATGTGGAAGAGCTTGCAGCTGGTTTTCACCAATGTGGGCAACACCAGTACAAGATTCAGCTTGTGCTCCCATTATTTCCACTGGAAAACTTCACTGGTAGTGGTTTGAAGAAAAGAAAGAAAAGTCCTTTGGCGTATATAAATTAAGTGTAATGATAAGCCTTTAGCAGTTACAAAGACACAAATCATAGTCCAGTGTCCAATGAAAATGTGTAATGGTGTCTGATGAATTTGTTTGCGCAATGTTTTCAATACTAATAGCAGTTTACACCAAGATAACAGCAGTAAGTGTTCATCTTATGGGCTGCCACCTCCTAATTATGGTGAGCAAGAGGAGTCTGGTTTGTCAGTGACATGCTAATATGTATTAAATCACAAATATTAATGTAGTTAATATCAAGAACACATTTACAAGTTCCTGTATTGAAGGAGGAGGAGGAGGAGCTTAGTGTTTAACGTCCCGTCAACAACAAGGTCTTTAGAGACAGAGCGCAAGCTCGGGTGAGGGAAGGATGGGGAAGGAAATCGGCCGTGCCCTTTCAAAGGAACCATCCCGGCATTTGCCTGAAGCGATTTAGGGAAATCATGGAAAACCTAAATCAGGATGGCCGGAGACGGGATTGAACCGTCGTCCTCCTGAATGCGATGTATTGAAGGCGTGAGTACTTAGCAATGACAACTAAACTGGCACAGAAGAGAATCAATGAACAAAACCAAAGTTTGAAACCACTAATCACAATAACAATCCATAGAATATTTTATTTAAAGTCCATAGTGGACATGAGTTGACATTAATAGTAGAAGACTGGTGAGTACTTCACATGAGCATAGCAACAAGCTTATGGTTACTGTTCAATTTGGGTGTCATATGTTGGTGTCAGTGGATGCATGTCGCAGTAATATGAAGTTGGCTAATCGAGCCATGGTGGTTTCATGGCCTGAGGTGCCCTCTTGTTGTTAGTTACCTCCAGGTCTAGCGGCAGCTGTGATACAGCATTATTGTCAATAACGTTACCTGACATGAAAACCCTCACCCAAACGGAAAGCAAATAGGCCTAGAATCAACTTAACTGATAGTGACTCCGACAGATCATTAATGTGCTAAGTATGTGGATGTTCAGTGTTGGAGCACTGTTCTGACAGTCTGTGTTTATAGGCATGCAGATATCAGGGTAGTTAGACCAGTAATTGGCAGAACCTGCCAATAGACCACCCTCCACTGGATCTCTCTAAAAGAATCTTTCTGAGAAATACTGTTTTACTTGAAGGTGCCACCTGTATGGGGTGCTGTCCTTGGTTGTGGTGAAGCTGTTGGTCCAGTATCACATATCATCTGTGATGTCTGGTGAAATTTTTCATGGGATATTATTTGATGGTGTTGTTGTTCTTCATTTGTTAGTGGTTAGTTGGCAAGACCACCATAGACAGAGATAGTTTTGGTGGTGCCACAGACAACTATCGCAGGTGGGTGCAGTGAACATCATCTGGCCATGGGCGTTCTCTACTGCTGCCAGAATCAAGGTCTTTGGGTGCAGGATGGAGATCGCTGAATGTGGAGGAGGTGTAGTAACGTTTATGGGTTTCCACCATAAAATATCTCTGTTGCTATTTTCAGGTTATTTGTGTTGTGTGGTATGTGAGTAGGCTTACCTCAAACATGAGCAATTCCTGGCCAGGTTGGATATTTCCTCTGCCCGGGGACTGGGTGTTTGGGTTGTCCTCATCATTTCATCATCATTTGTAGCAGTGGTTAGATTGGATGATGTAAAAATTGGACTGTGTAAAAATTAGGACTTTGTATGTGTGCTGATGACCATGCAGTTGAGTGCCCCAAAAACTAAACATCATCATCATCATCATCATCATCAAATATGAGAAAATTACTTAGGCCTCAGATTATATGATCTGTAGCAACTGACTGCATGTTGGTGATGTATGGGTAACTAGACACTGTGCCTGCCACCACCAACCATATATACTTTAAAAACAGTTCCAAATTGTTCAGGTGAGTGTGTCAGGGATGACAGATACTGACCATAATTCAAATTTCCACAGAGATTTGCTTTGGAATAACTATCTGACATTCTTCTGGATTCAGTGAGACTATCAACATTCCATTAGCTAATGATAACTGGTGATGCTGCACAAGTTGTGATGCACTCTCGGTGAATGTTTCAGCCACACCTGTTGGGCCCTTTGAATCACTACCACTAGGATGTGATTCTTGATAGTAGCTAGAGCTACTTTTATGTCTACTGGAAGTTTGAATAGAGCATTAGAGGTGGTACTGTGGATGACTATCTTATAAAAAATCTTATGTTCGTATGCTTCTAGAAATATAGTCCATCTTTGTTATTGTTCAGGTGTCTGCTTTGGTACCATATTACATGGGACAAATATGGTTATTAATGCTCGATTACAAGGTCCATTAGATGGAAAAACTTGTTGTCATGGAAATAGACATGGAACTTCTGGGTTGTATATACTACTGCCGATGTCTCTGTGCCTAACTGTAATTACATTATACTTCATTGAGTGAATTACATTCAAATACAATAGTGCTCAAGGCTAGATGCTGGTAAGCCATACACTCAGTGAAATTGAGATATCTGTGTTTTCCATATCTGCTAGAGGGTGGAAAACCACTGGCAGGGTAGTATATGAAGAGGCTAACACACTCTGTTGTTACGTATTGCACTGAGACAAAGTACATCATTTTTTTGCTTTAGTATGGCAAGCCACAGCCAAGATGATGACTCACAGAGGAAACAGTGTGACTTGTTTGCATGAAAAAATGTACTAAGGACTGATACAGAAGCCAACCATTTTGACAGCGAATCCTCTTGCGATGAGTGTTGTAGATGTAGATTATCAACAAAATCCATGTGATTAGAGGTAAGCAACAACAAAATATAATTATGTGGCATGCTATACTGAAGCATGTGACAATGTGGGTTACCATGACAGTGGAGAAAGCTCTCAATACTAAGAAATTAATGGAATTGTGATCCATGGGACATTTCCAAGATATCTATATGGAGCCTATTAACCATGAACAGTTTTACACTGGTTATGAACATCTCTAGGTGCCTGCTATAGAGGTTATTATGGCTTTCCATTAAATAGCTGTTAAAGTGTTAAATTGATCTAGTAATGTCACAATATAGATGTTAAATTGCACTATTTTTCATTGTAGGTTCATAGGTTGATTCTATTCATAATTTTTAATTTTTTTGCTTCCACAAAGAGGGAGACTCAGCATTTGTTGTTAGAGAGGTGGCCATCTCACCCATTAAGGATTGAAGGTGTTGATGATGGCAGCGAATGCCTGAATTGAGAAAAGGGCTACTGACCACAGTTGAAGAGCGTTAAAAATGATATCATTTTACTGAAACAACACCAATTATTAACATTATTAATTAGGAGAGCCAGAACAGAATAATACTGTATTAGTATTGTTATTACTTGCAACATGATTTTTTTCATGAACATGTTATAACACAAATGTTATTTTCCTTTTTAAGAGTGAGAATTACACAATGATGCTATAAAAATGAAATTAGCTGCAAAAGAAATGGGACATCCATGTGCCTGCCATCAGAAATGGATGATGAAGACAGCAGAAGCAGATTGCACAATATTACATGGAGTCTGAGACTTAGAGAATGTTGATACACAAAACAACTACTCCTCTTTGTGTATCTCAAATGGCACCTGCTAAACAGTCCTATGAGAAAAAATCGGGTAAGCCTTCCTGGAAGATCACAACTATCTGCACCGTTAAGGTGCAAGGTGAAGATATCAAAATCTGTAAGCCTGTGAATGGAGAGAAATGCTTTTCTCTCCATTCACAGGCTACACAAATTGAGAAGAAGAGTGGAAAATGTTGCAAAGAAAGTCAGTAGTATTAAAGAGTTTGTAAAGACATGACTCCCATGAGGTAACGCATTATCATAGCACTGTCCATGTGGGCGGGAGAATTTATGTGCTCCAAGGAAGCTGAGAGCTATATTGGTGGTAGCGTAGCTACTGGCAGGTCAAATCTAGCCGGGCAGGTCTCAGCAGAGGAGCCAGACAAAGAGTGCCTCACAATGACCTGTCTTATATCCTATATCCTATATATCCTATTCCCTACCCTCTCCTCAGTTACCATTCCTTTTCTTTCTCTAATTACCTTAATACACCACTGCCTTGTGGTTAGTCTCGGGAGGGATGAAGGCTAAGGGAGAAAACCCTGAAAGAAAATCTGGAGTGGGCCCCCAAAGGCAGTTGGAAGGCGCACTACGTCCCCTTCCGGCAGCTCCTGCAACCGAAGTGATACCAGACGTATTGGCTTGCCTTTCCTCTGGATATTATCATTTAGGTCGAGAGGGAGACCGTGATGATTGGGCAACTCACGAGTCTTCATATTTAGCGCTCAGGCTTGTAGCACCCTGGAGAGGACACTTCAGTGATGTCCAAGAACTTCAGCACAACACGGGAAGAGGCAGTTACCAGTTATAAGCTCTGTCTGATTGGCGTAAGACTCGAGTGCCAGGAGCCACTTCCGATGGTGGTAGACATCATTGCATCTCATTGGACAGCTACCATCCGCTTCAAGCTGTGCAGCCCCTGGACAATAAGGTGCTGTCCCGCCACTATCCGCCTGCTTCACGGGGTGTGTGGAGCTTAGAAGTAATCTTTGACAAGCGGGTTAGTATAGTACACCTACCAACAACAAAAATGAAATAATAAAGAAACCACTATTTCGTATTGCCACCTGGAATGTTAGGGCCATGTGTCCAAGGTACATTGACGATGCCCAAGAGGTTGATTTCAACCGTAAGACTGCCGTAATTGACAGAGAGCTCCATCGTTTGAATGTTGACATCACAGGACTGCAGGAGACGTGGCTTCCAGGACGTGGGCTCTATCAGGGAGGATAATTACACATTCTTCTGGCAGGGGAAGTCTCAAGATGAGCCAAGACTTCATGATGTAGGAATTGCTGTTAAAAACACCCTCCTGGATTGTACTGTGCCACAATCCGGTGGAACAGAGAGAATTATTGCTTTGAAAATATGCTCCTCAAGTGGCACTGTCAACATCCTAAATGTGTACACTCCCACCTTATCATCCAGCATGGAAGAGAAGGATCTGTTTTATGATTTACTCAGCGACAGAATAGCCAAGGTACCTAGCACCGAGACACTATGTATTCTAGGGGACTTAAATGCTAGAGTTGGATCAGATATTGACATATGGCCAAATTGCCTGGAACATCATGGGGTGGGAAAAATTAATGAAAATGGCCAGAGACTGCTTGAAGTTTGCTGCTCTTGTGACCTCTGTATTACAAACACATATTTCCAGCTTAAGGATCAGCACAAGGTGTCTTGGAGACACCCACACTCTCATCACTGGCATTAACTTGACTTAGTCATAGCTAGGCATACTGGTCTCAAAAATGTGATACTGACACGAAGTTATCATAGTGCTGATTGCAACACTGACCACGCCCTGGTGGCATGCACATTGAGGCTCACTCCTAAGAAATGTCACCATGCTAAACCGAGAGGTCATTCCCGTATCAACACAGATCATGTTCATGACACACAAAGAAAGCAGGATTTTGCCAGTAATTTTGAAAGTGCTTTCCCAGGAAACGTGCAAGCAGAAAGGAATGTTGATAAGAAATGGGCAAAACTCTCAGGTGCAATCTACAACTCAGCAGTATTGGCCTATGGAATAAAAGGAAAAAGAAATAAGGACTAGTATGAGCAAAATTTGGAAGAAATGGAACCAGTCACTGAGGCTAAACGGAAAGCCCTGCTTGCTTACAAAAGAAACCCAAATGAAAGAACTCGATATCACCTATGAGAAGCAAAGAACAGGGCACAGCAAACATCCATGAGATGCACAAATAACTACTGGCTGAATTTATGTACAGGTATACAGAAAGCGGCCAATTCTGGGGATGCTATGGCAATGTACGATGGTATTAAGAAAGCAATTGGACCAACTGTCAGAAAAACAGTTCCTCTGAAGTCCAAGACAAGTGAAGTCATTACTGATGAAAAAAAAAATGGAATGCTGGGTTGAACACTACCTCAAGTTGTATGGAGCCTAGAATGAAGTTAGCAAGGATGCATGTGACGCCATCAAACAAATGCCAGTTATGAAGGAACTAGATGCAATGCCTACTATGGAATAACTTAGTAGAGAAATAGATTCTCTTGCTAATGGAAAGGCCCCAGGTGAAGACGGGATCCTTGTAGAGGTTATTAAGTGTAACAAGTCTGTTCTTCTCAAACATTTATATTCACTTATTACAACCAGCTGGGAAGAAGGTTATGTCCCGATGAGTATGCAGAATTCGAGGATAGTTACTCTATATAAACAGAAAGGGAACAGAAACAACTGTAACAATGACCGAGGCATTTCATTACTAAGTGTAGCCGGGAAAGCTTATGCAAGAGTCATCCTAATGCGATTACAAATCTTAGCTTCCAGAATCTATCCAGAACCTCAGTATGGCTTCAGGCCCAGCCGATCAACCGTAGATATGATCTTCTCCTTAAGACAGCTACAAGAGAAATGTCATGAGCAGCAGAGGCCACTTTATATTGCTTTCATTGACCTTGTTAAAGCATTTGATTTAGTGAGCAGAAATGGGCTTTTCAAACTGTAGCAGAAGATTGGATGCGCACCTAAACTACTACAGATAATTGTCTCTTTCCATGAGAAAACACAAGCAACAATCTGCTTCAACGGTAAAACAGCAGAAGCATTTCCTGTTAATAGCAGTGTGAAACAGGGGTGTGTGTTAGCTCCTATATTATTTGGGATTTTCTTTTCCCTTCTGCTCAGATTTGCCTTTGAATTCTGTGAGGAGGGAGTGTATCTACATACAACACCTGATGGAAATCTTTTCAACATCGCTCGCCTCAAGGCCAAGACCAAAGTAAATACAGTTCATATCCGTGAGTTGTTATATGTGTACGATGCAGCTCTAGTATCGAACACAGAAGATGAGCTGCAGTATATAATCAACAAATTATCAAATGCCTTTGAAAAATTTGGTCTACTCATCGACCTTCAAAAGACTAAGATCATGGCGCAGAGCACTACCAACTTTCCATCCATCAGCATTGATGGCAATCCTCTCCAGGTAGTTGATAACTTTACCTACTTGGAATCCACAATATGTAGCAACTCTTCCATGGACACTGAAATTACTAACAGAATCGCAAAGGCATTGTCTGTCATGGCTAGATTGAAAAACAGAGTATGGAACAACGGACTGCTTACCACAAAAACTAAATTAAAAGTCTACAACACTTGTGTTATAAGCACCCTTCTCTATAGCTGTGAGACATGGACAACTCTTTCTAGGCAAGAATCTCGACTCAACAGCTTCCATCTTCACTGTCTCCAGAGGATCCTTCAGATCTCTTGGAGAGATAGAGTACCCAACACCGAAGTCTTTCATCATGCAAGAACAACCAGCATCTTTGCACTCCTGAGTCATCGACGTCTAAGATGGTTGGGACACGTCAGGTGCATGGATCCTGAACGGATACTGAAACAACTGCTGTGCGGAGAACTTTAGGAGGGTGTGAGGCCAGTGGGACGACCGCATCTTCATTTCAAGGATGTCTGCAAGAGAGACCTGACCAAGACCAGAATCAATCCAAGTCACTGGGAAAGCATTGCAGATGACCATGTCAAGTGGCGAGTAACTGTGCGCAATGGCGTCAAGCTCTCAGAGGACGAACGCACACAGGAACAAATCGGGAAGAGAACAAAACAAAGAGACAGAGCGGCTTCTGTTCGAAGTCCCTCAAATTTCACATGCCCAAACTGCAGTAGGGACTGCCACTCTTGAGTGGGACTTTTTAGCCACAGCAGACGCTGCAGACTCTGAACCAAGCATGCTACACCATCATCCCTCAAGGACGGATGGATGCCATTATGTAAAGACAGACCAGAGGTGGCACCATAAAAAGCATCAGAAATATCCACCTGAAGTGACAGAAGGAGTTCACAAGCACATTCAAAGCATTCTGACCTACCAAGGTCACTAAAGCAATTATGAGAATCCCAAAAAGGTCTATCTTGATTGGGAGATGACAATCAGTACTTTATACTGGAATCACTTTGTACCCTACTGTGAGGGATATAAACAGCCATTATTAGAGAGGTTAAGTAGAAACTGATTCAATATTGTGATCATCTCAACTGGTTTGTCGGAGTGCTCTTTACAAATGAAAACTACAGGTGTACAACATGTATAAATATGACTGTGAAGCAGGCACTGGACTCATGTACATGTGGACTGAGCATGTTGCAAGAACCAGCAGTGATATGATATGGAGCTATATATTTAAATTTCTATGGCCAAACAACAGTGCTTCCAAAATAATATACTATTCAGGCAACTGTGCTGGACAAAAGGAGAATTGGACTCTTATGTGCATGTCATCGTCACTACTATGTAAAGACATATGCAAAGAAACTAAAAACAGGTTTTGATTCCTGGTCACACACAACTCCTGTGATATAGAAATTTTGCGACCATTGAGTAATACTGAAGAAGACATGCAAGCCAAGTTTTCTCACCCACTGAGTGGTTTGATATTGCCAAGATAAACAGAGCAGAAAAGAAATTAGCCATGACAGTTATAACACAAGATGATTATCTAGAGTTCAGCAAAATTCCTCATCAGCACATAACATTAAGAAATACAGCAAAAAATAGACAGTATATTATAGTAACTAATCAGAAGCTACTGTATTCAAGTCTTTGGTCTCAGATCCTGATTCAGTTTTCCTGAAACACACTGTTCAAAGAGACTTCCATGACATTAATGTTGAGAAGCATAGATGTCCAATATAGATTTCACAGATTATGACCAGATTATTGTCGGCCTATTCTTATGCAGCATGAGAAATTGTCTATCATCATGGACCTGCTTCCCTATATACCTGTAGTGCATCACAGATATTATTTATCCCTTACTCAGTACAAAGCCACAGAACAGGTTATTCAATCAACATTAACTGATGGCCGTATTTCATATTCCACTTAATACCAATTGGTAAAGCCAAATTTTGGCACTGAATCTTTTGTGATACACTATCACAAGCCAGAGAACTGTATCTATTCCTTATACTTAATATTGTTTTTGATAGCGTGCAGTAGTTAAAAATGTTTTATTTCATGTGAGAAGAACACTGTAACATATGTAGAATCTTACAATATAAGAAATACACCTGTTATGTCCATTACCTGATTTATGAACTTTATGAACATTCAAATGACTGTTCTGCAGAATTAACTTAATATGGCTTACCATTATCTTGCCCTAACTGCCTCAGTTTGTTGTATGGAATTGTGTGCACTGGTGTGAAAGAGCTGTGCATGTTCCATATTGATGTGCACCTCCTTATACTGCTAAGGGCTTTCCACACACATTATGTGATCAAAAGTATCCAGACACTCCCAAAAACTTACATAGGTGCGGTGTGCTGCCACCCACTGCCAGGTAGTCATTACAAATCATGAGAGAGCAGAATGGGGTGCTCTGCAGAGCTCACGGACTTTGTTCGTGCTTAGGTGATTGGGTGTCACTTGTGTCATACATATCTACATGAGATTTCCACACTCCTTAACATTCCTAGGTCCAGTGTTTCCAATGTGATATACCAAGCAAGGTGGCACAGTGGTTAACACACTGGACTCACATTTGAGAGGATGATGGTTCAATTACACATCTGACCATTCTGATTTAGGTTTTCCATGATTTCCCTAAATCACTTCAGGCAAATGACAGGATGATTCCTTTGAAAGGGCATGGCCAACTTCTTTCCCCATCCTTCCCTAATCTGATGAGACCAATGACCTTGCAGTTTTGTCTCCTCCCCAAAATTAACCTTCAACCTTCAATCTGATAGTGTAGTGGAAACGTGAAGGGGCACATACAGCACAAAGGCGTACAGTCCTACCTTGTCTGTTGACTGGGAGAGGCTGCTGACAGTTGAAGAGGGCTGCAATGTGTAATAATCAGGCTTCTATCCAGACCATCAAACAGGAGTTCCAAACTGCATCAGGATCCACTGCAGGTACTATGACAGTTACAAGGGTGGTGAGAAAATTTGGATTTCATGGTCGAGCGGCTGCTCATAAGCCACACATCACACAGGTAAATGCCAAATGACACCTCGCTTGATGTAAGGAGTGTAAACATTGGACGATGGAACAGTGGAAAAACGTTGTGTGGACTGACAAATCATGGTACACAATGTGGTGATCCGATGGCAGGATGTGGGTATGGTGAATGCCTGATGAATGTCACCTGCCAGTGTGTGAAGTGTCAACAGTAAAATTCAGAGGTGATGGTGTTACGGTGTGGCCACGTTTTTGATGGAGGGGGCTTGCACCCCTTGTTGTTTTGCAATGCACTACCACAGCACAGGCCTACATTGACGTTTTAAATACCTTCTTGCTTCCCACTGTTGAAGAGCAATGTGGGGATGGCTGCTGAATCTTTCAACATGATCGAGCACCTGTTCTTAATGCGTGGCCTGTGGCAGAGTGGTTATATGACAATAACATCCCTGTAATGGACTGGCCTGAACGGAGTCCTGACCTGAATCCTATAGAACACCTTTGGGATGTATTGGAATGCTGACTTTGTGCAATGCCTCACTGACCCACATCGATACCTCTCCTCAGTGCAGCACTCCATGAAGAATGGGCTGCCATTCCACAAGAAACCCTTCAGCACGTGACTGCATGTATACCTGTGAGAATGTAAGCTGTCAGCAAGGCTAAAGGTGGGCCAACACCGTATTGAATTCCAGCATTATTGACAGAGGGCACCACGAACTTGAAAATCATTTTCAGCCAGGTGTCTGGATACTTTTGATCACATAGTGTATGTAGTTTGCCAAATAGAGAGCCAAGTGAAACTTGCTCGTGACTGTTAAGAACGCTTGCTTCTTTAAATAAGACCATCCAAATTGTATGGTTTACATATTAATAAATAAAGAGGCCTCAATCTCTTCACAGCTCTGGAGATACAGTATTCATTTCCTAATAATGTAATATTGGTGAGGTAAGGAAGGGTGTCAATTGCTGATAAATGTTGCTTAGATGGTGCAATGCTAATTTCAATACATACGTGCCTTAAGTATGTGACTTATTTTAGTATGGAGCTCCTTTTGTTGGGCCAGCACTTTATTCATGCACACTGGAGGCAGGACAGGATCATGCTGCCATTTATTTGAAATATTGCTAATGCATTTGTGATAGTATGACTGAAGGATGTGTTAAATATTATTATTCATTTGTTGGTCTCTTATCCAATGGTGACTGTAAATATTTAATTTTGAGATACAATTTTTAAAAACGTTGTTCTCCTGCTCATATTGACAGAAATTCTTCTGAACTAGTTATTGAGTGCGTTTATATTACTGACTACGAATTTGTAGTTGCCTTAAAGTCTCTACAAAGCATTTCAGATCCCTTGGATCACTTAACTGTCATCAGTTCCATGTCCCACATAAGTATCAAATTATTGCTTAATTTTGTCCTTGAGCATGAGCTAAATGCTAGCTGTCTTCTCTGTATAATGTCCATAAAGTTATATGTGTCCACAAAGATGGAGGAGAGGACAGAAAAGAGGGGCACTTGCTCTCCCCCCCCCCCCCCCCCCCCCCCAGTTCTGGAATACAGATTTTTAATTCCCTACTGAATTCTCTGAAATTCTCATGATTTCACTAAAACTCTCATTTAACCAGTTGTAGCATTATGTGGCTGGTCATACTGGATAACACTACAGCTTTAACAGTTGCTGCATATCTTATGGTTGTTTGGATGTCACTACGTCACAATTTCAGACCATGAGATTAAAAATGTGCCACTTCCATAATAATTATAATAATACAGAGAGGTGTACTTTGAAGACAGTTTGAAAGGATGCATATGTTTTAAGTATCAAAGTAATCTACCTGGAATAAATGTTGAACGAAGGACAAGAAATTATTTGGTATACAATGAATTGTGTGTGTGTGTGTGTGTGTGTGTGTGTGTGTGTGTGTGTGTGTGTGTGTGTGTGTGTGTGCATGTGTGTTTGTGTGTGTATGTGTGTGTGTTTTTGTGGGTGTGGGTGTGTCATCTATAAATTTATTTTTTGTAGCGTAACATGTCTTGAAACTGGTCAACATTTTTATACCAAAAAGAAAATTTTTGTCTTGTCCCCCTACTTCTATGGGTAAATTTTTGCAAATACCCACCCACGCATATTGCTTTTTAGTTTAACTTAATATAATATTCAAAATTGTCAAAAAATACTAGGTCTGGTATGAAAAGTGTGGGGAATTTACAGCATGATCTGTCTTAGGTTTCTGTGAAATAAGGCCTGGTGTATCTTTAGTATCTCCATCAGACTATAATATGAAGCTCATAACTATTCATATGCCCCAAAGATGCTACACATGTGAGACTTCAGACACCACCTCAAATAGTACACTGATCACAACTTGGAGGCAGCAGCCATGGTTGTCGTATGTGCGTGAAGCAAGTACCTCTACAGTCTGCAACCAGTGTTCACTGAGAATTTATGTATGCCTTGTCAGACGTAGGGGATATAAAAATGAAAAAGCTGGCATACTATGCTTACTTTCATTCCATAATGTCATATGGGATTATTTTTTGGGGTAATTCATCAAGCCAAGCTAAAGTTTTCCGGGCACAAAAACGTGCAGTAAGAATTATATGTGGTGTGAACTCAAGAACATCCTGCAGAAGCCTGTTTAGGGAACTAGGGATACTAACTACAGCTTCCCAGTATATTTATTCCTTAATGAAATTTGTCATTAAAAATATATCAATTTTTCAAACCAACAGCTCAATTCATGGAATCAATACTAGAAATAAGAATAATCTTCACAAGAATTTAAAGTCACTTAGTCTTGTACAAAAAGGTGTGCATTATTCAGGAACACACATTTTCAATAACTTGCCAGCAGCCATAAAAAGCTTAACAACCAATGAAATTCAGTTTAAGAGAAGCCAAAAGGATTTATTGGTGGCCAACTCCTTCTACTCCATTGATGAATTTCTTAGTAAAACCAACTGATTTGTATATAAGTACAACATAACTTCTGCACAATTTCAGTGCAGTGATGTGTTCATTGAAAATTTGTGTGTGTGTGTGTGTGTGTGTAAGTATAATCTGACTTCTGCACCATTTCAGTGCAGTAATGTGTTCATTGTAAATAAGTATTACAGTAGTTGTGTTACATGTTTATTACCTTATAAATAAATAAAAAACGTTTTTTATTTTAAATTCAGTGCATTAGTATTTGTAAAATGACTCTTAGTGTTCATTAAAAATGACGATCATTCCACTTGGGACCTGTGGAATGGTACATTAGCTTATTTGTTTTAGTTGTAAATATTTGTCATGTATTGTTGTTTTTCTGACATGTTCCACATCCAGGAGGACCTCCTCACTACGGATCAATTGGAATGAAAGTAAATCTAATCTAATCTAAACTGCAGCAGCTATCAGATCATTGCTATGGACTTGTTGTCTCTTGGACTTCACTTCTGTTACTTGTAAGTTTGGTATTACAACTTGTGCTATTGTGTGTTTTGCTTCAAATGTTCCTACACTAGATCATAGTTTAGACTATGATTGCAGTTCTGCTCTAGCCTTGTCATTACTTCCATCTGTATGCATTCCTCTGGGATCTCTACTATACAACAGTGAAAAACAAAAATGTTACAGCAGTTAAATAAGTGTGTGCCTCTTTCAGTTGGCAAAATCAAAGCCCATAATGGATTCTGCAATCACACTCCTGAAACAACAAAAAGCAAGAACTTCAACTGATCCTATAATAGCAGGCAGAACAAGAGGTGCTATAAACACAAGCAAGACAAAATAAAAAAAAATAAAAAAAAAAGAAAAGATCTGTTGAAGTGGCAGCTACAGAAGAACCAACAATAGCAGCAAATGTTCAATCAGATCTTGCAGCAGTAAGGGCAAGCAATTCATCAAACCCCATCATTCTAGCAATTTCGAGAGTGTCATGATGAATGTTAGGACTAGTACTCATAAACTCATCACATACAGAAATATAGATTATCTACATCTACATCTATACTTCATAAACCACATTATGGTGTGTAGCAGTGGGTACTTTTGGTACCTCTCTATTTCCTCTCATTTCTACAAAATTTTTGTAGTTATGTTTCTATACAAGCTGTAAGTTATATAATTGTCTTGGTGTAATAACTCTGCAATACAAATATCAGAGGAAAAAATATGTTTTCCTGTTTTTCTTGGAGTGCACACTGTCAGAAATTCAACAGTAAACCTCTCTGTGATTCACAATGCCTGGCTTGTAGCATTTGCCACTGTACTTTGTCGACCATCTCTGTAACGCTCTTGCACCAATTAAACAAACTAAGATGATAAAAACTACTTAAGATAGAGCAAACTACTCTCCATGTGAACTTCTATTCTCTTCTGTTCATCTAACCTATTAAGATCCTAGACTGATGAGCAGTACTCAAAAATATGCCAGACAAGTAAAATGTAAGGCACTTCTTTCATGGAAGTATAGTATAAGCTCATTATCATGAATTTCAAAGGATCAAAAAATGAAGGGTTTGTTTAAAAAATTGTATTAAGTGAAAAACACAGATTTTAATATGTATGCATATACTGTAGTACAGTAGTGTGTAATACACTATATTATCAGTCACATTATATTACTGTAGACATATAACACCATTAAGTGATTGTAAAAGTACAACTACTCAAAAATTACAGCATCTTCTTGAAAAAAATTCAAGCATGGTTCACTGATGTCAACAGGAACAAAAATATCTTGTAATTTCACACCCAATTGTAACTATAGTGTCCATAAACCCAGCAGTGATGTCAGCTGTTGAAGCAAATCATTCCAAACTGTCCAAGAGTGTACACATCTCCTGATGGGTGGGTGGGATGGTATCTGTATTCTCCTCTTCCTCACTTTCATCTGATGATCCTTATTGCACCTCAGTCACAGCATTTGACACATCAGATGCCACTGAAATGCATACAGCAACAATGTTGTGTGCACTAACGAATTTCCCAAAACTAATCCCTGGATTAACAACATCTTGCAGAACTGTCCATTCATCAGGTGAAATAGCATCATCTAACTTAAGGATATCTTTAGTTTTGCTATGTCTCCATGCTCTGTTAGAGCCTTTCTGTATATGATGTGGTGAAGCAGAGTTTCAGGTTGCTGTGATTGCTGTTACTGCATCAAGCAAATTACAGCACAAACTGCAGCTCTTACAAATCTCATGTGATAACCTCTCTTCCTGAGAGAAATGATGCCTTGGTCCATGGGCTGACTTGTGCCTTGTTGCATCTGGTGGAGAAAACTGAACCTTTATGTTGGTTAGGTTCAGATCCTGTACATTATGGGCAGTATATCTGTCCAGTATAAGAAGAACATATCTGCTTTCAGGAGCCATTTGACTGTTGAGATGAAGAAGCCACTTGTGATATGATGTACTGTTGATCCAAGCTTTCTTATGGTGAAAGATGTAAGGTAAAATATCCATATTTACATTTTAAAACAATATCGTTTCTCAGAATTATTGATATTCCAGGGATAATACTTCTCGTTGTCATCCACATTACATCCAGGGGCAACAGTTAAATGTTGTTTGCTGAGTGATCCACCATAAAACTTAGCACTTAGCACAGGATCACCCTTCATTACAGGATCATTTAGTAATCATGAAAGCATTACGGAGATGATAGATGAACTCCAGTGGAAGACTCTGTAAGAGAGATGCTCAGTAGCTTGGTACGGGCTTTTGTTGAAGTTTTGAGACCATATCTTCACCGAGGAGTCAAGCAGTATATTGCTCCCTCCTATGTATATCTCACGAAGAGACCATGAGGATATAATCAGAGAGATAAGAGCCCACACAGAGGCATACCGACAATATTTCTTTCCACAAACAGTACAAAACTGGAATAGAAGGGAGAACTGATAGAGGTACTCAAAGTAACCTCCGTCACACACCGTCAGGTGGCTTGCGGAGTATCGATATGGATGTAGATGTAGATGTAGATTTTATCTCGAGTGTGTGATGTGAAAAACGTTTGTAGAAAAGTCCAGTTTCATCCATATCGAACATATCACATGAGGCATAGCTTCTCCTCACTCAACCAAATTCATGCAATCAGCTGTTCTCACTTTCTTCATCAACTTTATTTGCTTCACCAAAAACTTGTACAGATGAAACTGAATGTCTGTTTAGGAACCAATACAGCCAACAAGCAGAACTACTGAAGTATGATGAATATATTTTTGGCAATCTTATTTTCTTTTGATTGAATCACAGGGCCACTTAAAGATATGTTTGGTGCATGCATATGATTGAACCATACTAGCACTAACGTCTTGATGTCCTTGTACTAAGGCCCACATAAGTCATTTAGATTTGTTTCAGGAACCTGACGGAGCTTCATTAATCAATTTTTCTCAATTATGAATTATTGTAGATAAAGTAGATTGGGAAATTCCAAACTGCTCTGCAATTTCTGTTTTCTGTGTATCACAGTTCACTTCACCTAGAATCTCAGAGTTTACCAGTACAGTTAGAGCTCCCTGTTTCCTCTTTGCAATGTTGCACGTGCTACTATTTTCTGATTTTTATTCTGTATTCTAACTCCATTTG
Source organism: Schistocerca piceifrons (assembly GCF_021461385.2). Classification (NCBI taxonomy): domain Eukaryota; kingdom Metazoa; phylum Arthropoda; class Insecta; order Orthoptera; family Acrididae; genus Schistocerca; species Schistocerca piceifrons. The sequence continues at coordinate 681,691,986 of NC_060149.1, read as the reverse complement.
GTTATGAAAAAAAGAACACCTGGCACTAAATACTTTTGTAAATGTTTATTCACACATTAATGAGTTTATTTAAATGTACTGTACACAGTGATTGTTGAGGTGATAATCGTAGCTGCCAACTACAAAATGTTATAAACAAGACAACAATGGGTAGTCAGCTTTGAAGTTTCATTCCTTACATTCAATCCAGAAAAAAATTAACAATTAAAAATACTGTAACATCAGAAATTTGTCTTACAATTAAATTTAATTACACTAGGTATTTAAAAATTGTTTGTAAATTATCTTAACCAGAATTGCTATTAACCAATAAAACCTCCCATAAGAACAATGTATTTCTGTTGGGGGCAACATTTTTTATGATAACCAGTTCATGCTATTGAGTTTATACTGTATTACATTTCCTTAAGATTCTGCTAATGAATCTTATCCGGACCTCTGTTTTCCTACAGTTTGTTTTATGTGGTCATTCCACTTGAGGTTCTCTATGTGGTTACTCCTAGGTATTTTATAGTAGTTATAATTTCCTGTGATTTGTTACCAACCACATAATCAAACAGTAGTGGATCTCTTCATGTATTCATGGGCAATATGTTATACTTACTTATTTCTGGGTTCAGCAACCAGTCCCTCTACCAGCTGCAGGTCTTCCTCCATTTTGTTACACTCATCATGGGTTGCAGCCATCTGACAGACAACACTGTCATCCGTCAATGATGTCATGGAGCCATCAGCAGTGTCAACTAGATAATTAATGGTCAGTTTATTAGAACAGTACTGGCCCTGCCATACCCTATTGGGGTGCTCCTGAAACTACATTTACATTTGTCAATGTTATTTCTTTAAAAAGGTGAGTTGAGTACTTTCAGCAAGGAATGCTTAAATACAGTCACAAATTTAGTCTGACACTCAGGAAGCTTATTTTTTCACTAACTGGTAAGTAGCAAATTGGGACTGTATCATATGTCTTCCTGGCATCAAAGAATGTGGAAACAACCTGAGCACCTTTGTCCATGACATTTTGGATCTCAAGGATGAACAGTGTGTGCTGAATTTCATAAGATCTCTGCCTGTGGAATTCATTTTGATTTTAATGGAGCATAAAACACAAATCTACAACACACTTATATCAGTGATATAAGTATACAATTATGTTTGGTGATCCTTCGTGAACATGGGAATTACAAGCACTTTCCCATCACCAAGTTTCGAATGAAAGACGCAAAAATTAGGACTATTTCCAAAAATGTGCTTCAAAGCAGAATATGAAACTGAAAATATTAAAAATGTTTTAGATTTGACAATTACAAGAAGTCCAACCATCACTGATATGAAAATTGGTAACCGATCATGAGAAAGATGTCAACATAATTTCAGATTTGGTATGTCATAAGGTATTTCAGATACTTAAACAGGTGGTGGTCACTAACAACTGCAAACAGAAGAAAATATATAAACTGTGTGACAGATTGACTGCAGCACAACTTTAAAAGCAAAGAGAAAATGGAGTAAAAGACAAATAATTAAAGCGGTCCTGTAAATGTAAAGTACATAATAAGGTAGCAAAACTCTTTAGGAACATGAATGCAAAGGTTCTTCTTCACAACAGATATATTAGGCACTGGCTTACAGAATGTTATGAAAAGAAGAATTGATTACCCATTTCAACCAACAGGTGTGTATAGTGTATAATAGGGAACATGTTGAAAGTTAAAAAGGTAAAAAAGGTAGGAGACAAGGTACTGGTGGAAGTAAAGCTGTGAGGATGGGACGTGGGTCATGGCTGGAAAGCTCAGATGGTAGAGCACTTGCCCACAGAAGGCAAAGGTCCTGAGTTTGAGTCTCCTTCAGGCACACAGTTTTAATCTGCCATGATGTTTCATATCAGCATACACTCTGCTGCAGAGTGAAAATTTCATTATACGTGTTATACATTGGACAAACTGGAAGTAACTTTAAAATGTAGTACAAGGAGTACCAGAAGTATACTATTACCAAAATTATCATAAAGTACCAGTCTCTGAAACCTAAGCCTTGACAGTGTGAGTAGACAACACAGTATAAAAGTTCTGCACAGAGTAGGAAAAGATAAATAACTTGATGTGTATGAAAAGCTGGGAATATTTGCTTGCAAAAAGACAAAACCTGAGTCACTACTCAAGGAATTGGATGACTGTAAAATAAATTGTTTTAATCCATCTTTCTGACCCCACTGTAGTGAAAACTAATAAGTAGTCCTTCAGATTCAATGCACAAACATGAGTCACAAATAGAATTCCACAGGAGTAGCTCAAAATGGTGGAACATGAGGGACGTGCAGTCAGTCTGTCTCTGAGTGTCTGCGCATGCTGTATGCAAATAAGCATGTATGGGAAGTCACCTGCAAGTGGAGGTCACTATTCTTACATCAGTGCAAGACAAGGAGTACCTTTCAACAATACAGAAGTGGACAGTAATTTCTTTTTTGCTAATTAGCTGATTTACTTTATTGTCTTAGTTGCTATTTGATCATAATATACATGTTATAACTACTATAATTGTACATTCTTTGTCTACACCATCTAGCTCTTTCTAATGTCTCCTTACACAATCTCTGTGATGATGTGGTTGCTTCACTGTTATTTGTAACTACTTTACTAAGTCAGTTATCTAAATAGACTTACTGTAGGATCTGTACATTGTCAATAAGCTTAGACGTTGGATTCTTCTAGGATACTTGATAATGCATGCTTGGCATGTGAAATGGGTAGTCAGTAAGCAGTAATGTAGAAGTGAGACTGTATGCTGCATACTATATGCTAATCTCTTTCTGTTGCTCTGTACTAGCATGGAAAAAATATTCACAAACACATGTAGCAGCAGTGAGGCTACAATTCAGGCAGCCTTAGAAGAAAGATTCACAGTCATAGTCAACACGAAAATGAATAACAACAATTGTAAAACCAGCAAACCAACTTGGGAATTGTGCACAGGATGAATTCAAGAACTTTCACACATTTAGCATCCCTACTGCCCTCCATTCACAATTTATTTATTTATATTTACACATATAGTTCTGTAGGACCAAATGGAGGAGCAAATCTCCAAGGTCAGTGCATGAATTTACAACATAAAAGTTATAACAGATAAAATAAAATGTTTATGGACCCAAAAAAGATAAGCCATAAGTTTATGAAAACATAGTCAACAATGTACCACAGGAATCAGTTCCTCACCAGAATATCAGAAGTGTCACATGTGGAAACTCTTCAGTTTTGATTTGAAATCACATGGATTGTTCCTAAGATTTTTGAATTCTTGTTGTAGCTTATTGAAAATGGGTGCAACAGTATACCCTTCTACACAACAGTCAAGGAATTGCGGTCTCAATGTGGATTTGATTTCTGTCTGGTATTAACTGAGTGATAGAGTCTAATTCTTGGGCATAAGCTGGTCCCCCGACTAGTGAACAGGGGATGACAAGAGGTTCATGAACTTACACCACTTATTCCCCAAACCTCTCACTCGTTTCTGAGCCAAAAATACGCTTTGAGAATGTGGAGAGTTACCACAAAAAGTAACACTATATGTCATAAGTGAATGAAAATAACTAAAATAGACCACTTTTTGTGTCTAACTATCACTTACTTCAGATACTGTTCGAGTAGTAAAAATGGCAGCATTAAGTCTTTGAACAACATTCTGAATGTGAGCTTTCCATGACAGTTTACTATCTATCTGAACACCAAGAAATTTGAACTGTTCAGATTCACTAATCATATGCCCATTCTGTGAAATTAAAAAGTCTGGTTTTGTTGAATCGTGTGTTAAAAAATGTAAAAACTGAGGCTCACTGTGAATTAGCATTAATTTATTTTCTGGAAGCCATGGACTTGTACCATGAATTCCACTATTCGAAACAGTGCCAGTGTTGCACACAACATGCCTTCCTTACTGCCAAGCTAATGTCATCAGCAAACAAAAATATTTTAGGATCACCTGTAATACTACAGGGCATATCATTTATATACATAAGGAACAGGATAGGCCCCAGCACTGATCCCTGGGGCAACCCCTATTTGACTGTACCCCGTTCACACCCCACATCACAGCCATTCTCATCACTGTGGATAGTGATTTTTTGCTGTCTGTTGTTAACATAAGAGGTGAACCAATTTTGAGCTACTCCCCGAATACCATAATAGTCCAACTTCTGGACAAATATTTTGTGATCAACAGAATCAAACGCCTTAGTTATATCAAAAAATATGCCTAGCATTCAAAACCTTCTGTTTAACCAATCTAGTACTTCACAGAGAAAAGAGAAAATGGCATTTTCAGTTGTTAAACCATTTCTAAAAGTGAACTGTACATTTGATAGCAAATTATATGAAATAAAATGAACAATTATCATTGCATATACAGCCTTTTCCATAGGTTTAGCAAACACTGATGGCATAGAAATACGTCTAAAATTGTCCATATTATCCTTTTCTCCATTTTTACAAAGGGACTTTACTACTGAGTACTTTAATCGTTCACAAAACAGACCATCCAAAAGAAAATATTACAAATATAGCTAAGAACAAGGCTAACACATGCAGTACAGTACTTAAATATACTGCTAGGTACTCCATCATATCCTTGAGAGTCCATAGTCTTCAGCGATTTAATTATTGACTCAATCTCCTGCTTGTCAGATTCACAGAGAAGTATTTCAAACGTCAGGCTCAGAAAGGCATTTTTCAAGAGAGTTATATGATTTCTTGGAGAAACTAAGTTTTTAAAAGTTTTGTCTATGGCTGCGCTACTGTTCCTTTGCACCCTGTTTGGAAAAAACACACTCTGCATCAGATCATATGAATTTAAGAGATCTTCCAACATCCTTTTTTCTTGCACAATCACACACAAAATTAGTACTGAACTCACCACATATATCCTATTTTTGATACTTCCTATAAAGTGAAACAAGAACCGTCTGGGGCTTAAGTAGAAATGCTCTGAAGTCAGAGTTAGGGGACATATAAACAACAACAATTAGCAGTTTAGTTATGCTAAATTCAACTGCCCCTGCATAACCACACAGTGCCGAGAATATTTCTACAGACTCAAATGGAATACCGTTTCTTACACACTTTCACCCGCGACAGGTTTCATTAATAATTTAGATATGCACTGTATAAAATCTTCCACTTGCGTGACCCTGGTGCTCCTCTAAAGTAGGTTCCCTAAGCAGCTGCTACTAATTGTGATATGTCCCGTGTAGAAATCTTACAGCTGTCCCTCTCAGCTTGTCTCCGAAGCAACAGTTTGTGTTGCTTAGCTGGTTGCTGTGGCCGAGTGGTTCTTGATGCTTCAGTCCAGAACCTCATGCCTGCTACGGATGCAGGTTCAAATCCTGCCTCGGGCATGGTTGTGTGTGGTGTCCTTAGGTTAGTTAGGTTCAAGTAGTTCTAAGTCTAGGGGACTGATGACCTCAGATGTCAAGTCCCATAGTGCTTGGAGCCATTTTGAACCATTTTTTTGTGTTGCTTGGCCTTAAACTGGTTCTGAGGCCACTACCTACTGAAATAGCCATAGCTACACAGATTACTGAATGCAGCAAAGTTTAAGGAAGTCAAGTTGTAGCGAAAAGTCACAATTTCCTTAACTCGAGTAAAGGTGTGGTCCCTTGTGATGAGATTAAGAATAATGATGAGGCAGATAGAGATGGGGATTAGTAATTATGATGTAATGATAATGATTTTGGTTACTAAAGTTGATAAATCAGACAAGAAGGCTATAAGAGTATTTCTGCTAGAAATAGCAGATTGTTAACATCCCACCTAGACAATGAATTGGCATAATTTAGTTCCAGTACAATGGATGTAGACGAATAATGAGCAAAGTTTTAATGGATTGTATATCATACTCTGTCCCACGTAAGTGGAGTAACGATGGAAAACATCCACCATGGTTTAACAATGAAATTCGGAAATTGCTGAGAAAGAAAACGTTGTTGCACTCTCAATTCAAAACAATACACGCAAATGATGACAGGTAAATGTTAATACAAATTTGATCGTCTGTAAAAAGACTGATACGCTAAGCTTACAACAACTAAGACCATCATACATTACCAATAGAGCTTGCCGAGCAGCCAAAGAAAATTCTGGTTCTACATAATATCATTAAGGGGACCTAAGCCTTCAATCCAGTCAGTCATTGACCAGAATGGTGTGGCTGCAGAAGACAGCAGAAGTAAAGTTGAAGTTTTAAATTGCACATTTAAAAATCATTCACGCAGGAGAATCACAGAAACACACTCATTTGATCATCCCATGACGTTGGCGGTGGGGGCAGATGCGGGGAAGGGGACCCAATAGTGAGGTCATCAGACCCATGAGCTAGAGAGGATATAGTAATGAGCACCCATGGTGTACAGAAATAACTGAAAGAGTTGAAAGCAAATATGTTGCAGGTCCTGATGGAATCCCAGTTTGGTTCAACAAAGAGTACTGGTTCAACAAAGAGTACTCTACAGCATTGACTCCTTAGTTAGCTTGCATTTATTGTTAACCACTTACCCAGCACAAAGTCCCAAGTGACTGGAAAAAAGTGCAGGTGGCTCCTGTATATAAGAAGGTGAACAGAACAGACTCACAAAATTAGATACCAATATCATTAACATTCATCTGCTGCAGACTCCTTAAACATATTCTCAGTTTGAACGTAATGAATTTCCATGGGAGGGGAAAGCTTCTGTCCACAAATCAACATGGTTTTAGAAAGTATCACTCATGTGAAACACAGCTTTCTCTTTTCTCACATCGAATCCTGTGACCCATAGGTGAAGGGCAACAGGTGAATTCCATATTCCTAGATTTCTGTAAAGCATCTGACGTGATGCCATTCTGCTGACTGTTGGTGAAGGTACGAGATTCCCAGGTATGGAGGTGCCTTGAAAACTTCTTAAGCAGCAGGACCCAGTATGTTATCCTCAACAGCATGTGTTCAAGACATGCATATCGTCAGGTGGACTTAGCCAATTTGTGTTCTCGGACTTGTACTCCCAAAAAGTCAGCTATGTTTACTTTATTTTGCAGTAAGTTCCACGTGAACTTGTCACTGGAGACTGGCAGCAGCTGAACAGCTTTCTCTAGTACAATAGGTTTATCAAGGTGCAATCATAGCTATGCTGTGATGTAGGGAGAGAGACAATAGAAATTAAAAATACACTAAACAACTTTAAGAGGAAAGAAGAAGGATTCGACATCAAGACAACTGCGTCAACTATTCCAGTGTACAAGCTCCAGGACTCTGTGATCATAGGCAATTCAGAAGCTTAAAACCTTCAAGTATAGCTTCAAATCAATCATAACTTCCACTCTAGTAACAAGCAGGTCAGTCACATAGAGTACTGATGGTACAAAAAAAGGAGGCTACACCACAACAAAGATTGGCACAAATTACAGCAGAATGTCAAATTGTTAACCACCACTATTGTGACCACTAAAAGATAAATGCTATATTCATAAATAAATACATGGAAGAGAAAATCAAGAAATCATCAGAGGTTTCCATGCTTGTTTTGTGTAATGAGTCTAAATTTGACCCACCAGAGAAACAAGGGAATGTGTAGCCTGTTGGAGAGAAACAACCAATCTCTGCTTGGGAACATCAACTGCCATGTGTCTGAAATACCAGCAGCAAGATAAGATGGGAACATACAAAAATTATTAACCAACTGGTTCCCATACTCCAGTGTAGTATGAATGGGATCAGGACACAAGTGGATGAGCTGAAATTATTAGTATAGGGAAGGCATTTGTGCTTATGCCTACAAGAGATGCAATTTAAAATGAATGTTAGCACCATGTTAGGAAGATAAAGCCTCCATCAAAAGCAAAACTTCACTGTCAGCAAGACTACTGTTCTGTGAGCATATTTAAAAACAAGGAAATCCATTACTTGCTTCTCCTCCTTAACACTAACTTGCAATTAGTTGCTGTAATGGCAAGTGTGCCATACAAAGAGACACTACACTCTGTACACAATTTATCTGTATAACAATTATGAAGTGACTTTATGGAATGGTTCTCTTCAATTTGCTTCTCACTTTTAGGATTTGATGATCAGTACCCAGTCATCAGTTACCTAAAGAAATTCTCAAAAACTCAAGAAAATCATTTTCGAATAGAAGAAAATTTCCAACAATTGGTAAAAAATTGAACTGTATTAAATCCATCAGCAATAACTGAGTGCTTAGCATGTAAGTCTCATAACTCCAGTGTTACTAGTTTGATACTCACAGGCAGTATATTCTTCTTTCATTTAATTTATTTATTTATCATCCAGTCAAAATGTTTATTAACCAACATTACTCCATATTTTGTTAGTAAAAACACATCTTTTTACTCTAAATACTAATTGCTGGTAAACTCCAATATTCACAAAAAATTAAAATTTGATACAAAAAGTGAAAAGAAAATGTCACACTTTTTTTATTACATTATTACTGATTTGTACACGCACACCCACCCACCCACACACACACACACACACACACACACACACACACACACACACACACACAGAGCATTTTGCTTATGTGTATCAATTTTTTTAAATTATATGGTGTAGAACTTTGCTTCTGCCGTTTTTTCCCAACATTTGACTCTTTAATTAAACGAATTGGCTACACATGTGTCATTCAAAGTACTTTCCATCGCTGGTCATCACTTTCTCCTATCTTTCAGGCACTATACGAATCCAATGTCGTAAAAATTGTTCATCTTTTGAAGCGATCCACGAATCGATCCAATTTGTGACTTCTTCATGAGATCGGAAGTGTTGGTCAGCAAGGCCATGCGCCATTGATTTAAACAGGTGATAGTCAGAGGGAGCAGTGTCTGGAGAATACGGGTTGGGTAGTACTTCCCATTTTAACGTTTCCAAGTACGTTTCCACCTATTTTTCAACTTGGGGTCGAGTGTTGTCATACTGCAATATCACTTTATCGTGCCTCTCACTGTATTGCGACCATTTGTCTTTTAATGCTCTGCTCAAATGCATTAATTGCGTTCGATAACGAGCACCTGTGATTGTTTCACTTGGTTTTAACACCTCATAGTACACAACGCAGAGCTGGTCCCACCAAATGCAGAGCATGATCTTGGAACCTTGAATATTCGGTTTGGCTGTTGATGTGGAAGCATGGTCGGGATATCCCCATGATACTTTCCGTTTAGGGTTGTAATAATTAACCCATTTTCCGTCCCCAGTCACAATGCAATGCAGAAATCTCTTCCGTTTTGGCCTCCGAAGCAACAGTTCACAAACACAAACGCCGTTCACCGTCTCTTGGTTTTAGCTCACACGGGACCCAAGTTCCTTCTTTCTGAATCATGCCCATAGCCTTGAGACGGTTTGAAATGGCTTGTTGTGTCAGTCCCACTAATCATGCCAATTCTTCTTGAGTCTGATGCGAGTCTTCACTCAGCAATGTCTCCAATTCTGCATCTTTAAAACATTCTCTCTTCCACCACTATGCTAGTGTATGACGTTAAAGCCACCGTTCTTGAAGCGTTGAAACCACTCATGACACGTTCTTTCACTAACAGCGTCCTTACCATACGTAGTTGAAACCATTCGTTGGGGCTCAGCTGCTGTTTTCTTCACATTGAAACAAAACAGTAACACCTCCCGCAAATAACGAGAATTAGGCTCATAAATTGACATTTTCAATCAAGAACAACTCTATGATGCAGGCACAAATCGACTAATGTTTGAATGAGGTTGTGTTGACCAAGGTCCAAGCTAACTGCATGGCGTCTGCAATCTGTTTCTTTGTCTGCAATCTGTTTCTTTCGAGCGCTACTTAGGCCGTGTTCTATGTGAGAGACAGAAGCGAGCGACTTCTTGATATGCGCACTCCAACGAAAAGCAGCAGCATCGGGTGAAAAGCTTGGGTGTCCTGCATGCGAGCGACCATGTCGCGATACAAGATGGCTGCTTAGAGCCAATCAGCTTTTTCTATAAAACGGTGTCCATAACCTGTAGAATTCTGAAGTGGGAGAGTAAGGCTACAGAATTACGTTTACTTAAGAAAATGAAGCGAAAAGGAATGCCATGCATGAAATTTACAAAGGGAGGAATTTCCATGGAAAATTTTATAAATATCTTCAACTGCAAAGATCACCAGACAAATTCTTCGATTACATGTGAATGAGCAGAGGAGCATTCGACTATCTCATCAATAAATTAAATACGAATGTTTTTTACTTGATCAAGAACTTTTAACGGTCCAATAAATGTGGAGGAATGACTACTACATGACTAACTATTCTAAATACAAGTATAAGTACACAGATTGATAATACTGACCAATTGCTAGCTATGGTGTTGGGTTAGTGCATAAGTTGGTAATAAGGTGTTAGGGAATGGTCCTCTGTTCGATTCCCCCCCCCCCCCCCCATTCTTATAATTTTACTGACTCAGTTACAATTCTCTACACTAAGTTTTGTGTATACTGCTTACCCTGCATCGCTAAATATATTTTAAGGTCTTGCCAAAGAGCTTTATCTTCACACCTATCCCAGTATATCGCACACATTTAATTCCTAATAAATTACAATGAACCATGAAATTTTACAGATATTTGATGTTTCAAACGTAATTCATCAGCAGTCAGTGTTAAGGCCAAGCCTTTAAATTACTCTAATTAGTGTGTAAAAGTAAACCTTACAATTTTGTGTAATGATTTGTCTAAAAGTGTGAAATAAAACATTAGGGAAATGTTTAGTGCACCTCATTTTCTGTTCATGGTTTCGAGCATCAGTCAAAGGTACGTAGAATGTTTCTCTGATTTACTTATTTCATTTACACAAATCATTTCATAAAATATTTGACTGATTTCTTTCATTTTTCAGTTCCAAGTTTTATTCCGAAAGCATGATCTTAATGACTCATCGCTTGCCTTCCTAACGTACTTGATTCGAAGGAAGCCTTTTTGACATTTAAATACCGCACCAATATATCTTTTTAGGTGCAAAATAGCTAGGTCTTGAAGAGATGAAATTTTTGACACTCCATTTACATAGCGTGGGAGCAGCTTTTCAAGAAAGATTTCAATTTTTCCTCAGCTTATTAATTAAGTTTTCGTTTATTACCCTAATTGCTTTCAAGCAGTTAAATATTTTCATGCCAAACTAGACCTCATGCTGGTCACTTTGATGTCCTGTTTACCTGTTCCTCTCCCTTTGTTTGGCTATGAAAATGGAGACAAAACCTCATGTGTAAGTTATAGGGAGTCTTGTTTTCGCTCTGCTCACGCGTTTACAAAAACGTTTCGAGTGTTAATCATATGAGAAAATAGTCCATTCTGATTGCTGTCATTTCCAAAATTCGTCGTTTCGATATCTTGAATCTTTTATGAGATACGACGATTTTTACGACCACTAGTCCCTTTTGGGTACTGTAATTTCCAAAATTCGTCGTTTCTATATCTTGAATCTTTTATGAGATACGACAATTTTTTACTACCTGAAGTGCAGGAAAGGTTCGGACGCGGCGCGAGCGCCCCGTCTGCGGATATAACAACCAATATCTCAAGAATGAAGAGAGATATCATTCCGGTCTCAACTTTAAAAACAATTGAGATATATTGGTTACATTTCATACGCAATAATGTATGGTCTTAAATGAACTATATGGAAAGTCTACACAGTGTGACTTTACCTCAGCAAATTCTTAAAAATTTCGTGCAGCCATGTAGGGGAGAATGGGGGAAATACACGCACCTAAGGAAAAACTGATGTGAACCATTCGTTACATCATTAAAACCTACGCAAATAAGTACATACCATACAATGGACATTTCTCCACATATTCCAGTCGTCTGTAAATAGTTATAAACAGTACCATAATTTTGAACATTAAAATAAAAAAATGTGCAAATGCGTGGTATTCCCCACCCCTTAAGGTAATGACACGCAAAGTATTGGGTAATAACACGTGAAACAAACAAACCATAAAAATGTACAATACTTGCTATTTTTATTTGCTTATTAGTTACTACAAATAGTAAACAGTATATTTAAGAACGAAAGAATGTAATTCTACAAACATCTCTTATAATTTTCGTTTTTTACATTTTTATTGATGTGAAAAGAGTGCATTTTCTCATACATCAAAGATCGTACTTGTAACCTTTTGGAGTGTTCCAGCCACTATATTCTTCATGACTCCATCTGCTACAAGTAATACATCGGTACCATAGTTCTCCATCTTTCCCAAACTCTCTAAAAACTAAACAGACATCTTCTGAAATCGCCAATGGATCAATATCATCCATTTCATCACAAATGTTCTGCAAGTCCAGATTTAGGTCATCCCCGCTGCTACATTCACTTTCTAGGCGGTGTTTCATCTTACATAATGTCTGTTTCTTCTTCGAGACTTTTTTGAGCTGCAGATTTCTGTTCTTATCTGCTTTACCCTTAAGATTTCTTTTCTTATTTCCTTCAGCTTTCTTTTTCATGGCTTCTTTTTGTTTCTTTATTGATAACTCCATTATCAGTTTGTTCTTCTCTTGAGCTGCTGTAATGATCACTAACTTTCCCATAGGCTTTCCCATGGCTTGTTTCATCTTAGGAAGAACTAGTTTTTGTTTTGAAACAGGAGATACATCAAATACACTAACTTGCTTGACCCCTGCACTTTTAGTTGATGTTGTTGTGACCTCTTCTAGGCCTACTAGAAGTGGAACATCTTCTGCTGAAGATCAAGGAAAACATCTCTGAAGATCTCAAATTGTTGTAAATCGTCATGCTGAAATTTGTTTGTATGGAAAGGGCAAATCCCACTTACCTTAAACCCTGACTGCCCTTTGTCCATAGTAGCGACCTTTATATATGCCTTATTAAAAAGTTCTGGTAACTCATATGGTGTAATGTTTTTGATACACATGTGACTTCATATACATGTCACATTCGCTATTGAAGGCTGATTTCAAAGAAGAAAAGAATATAACATCTAGTGGTTGAAGCTTGTGTGAAGTGTGTGGAGGTATGTTTACCATGACAATAGAATGTTTTTTACAAAATTAAAAAAGTATCAAGTGAAATGTGGCTGCTGTGATTATCTAAAATCAGCAATACAGGGTCAACAATAGTTGATTTTACATTGTTCTGAAAATGTTGGATCCATTCGAAAAATAATGACTCATTGGACCAGCCATTGATGGAACAACCATATATTGCTCCAACTGACCCACCTTTACTTAAGAGATTTGACATCCTCTTCCTGGGGATAAACATAGGGGGGATGTAGGTACCAGCAGCACTGGAACAACGTATCACAGTCACGTTTTTCCCCCTTTCCCAAGACGTGGCCCACCTATTTGTTTAACACTTTTAGGAGCCAAAATTCTCTCGGGCTTTTGTACAGTATTTATGACCGTTTCATCAGCGTTGAACACTCACCCCTCTTTAAATTTATATGTTTCAAAGACACGCTCTAAGTTTTTAAAATATGCATTAATCTCTTCTTCATTAAATGTCTGTATTCTGTTAATGCTAGTTGCTTCAGGTTTTCTCATGCTAATACTTCTTTTTAAAAATAGAGCTAGTCAATCCTTTCCAGCTAACTTGTATGACTTATCAAAATTGTTTGCAATGTTGTTAGCCTCTGCATACTCAAATGCAATCTTTCACAGCTGGATGCATGTAATGCCATAGAACAGCTTGGCCATTCCTATGACATGATCCCTAATCTCATTTTTCTGTTCTGTCGAAAATGTTGGGTTTCTCCCAAGTTTTGGACCCTCGGTATTTAAATGATCATTCTCGTTTGCAGAGTGGCTTCATGAATCCTGAAAGCTCTTGACACTTCTCTTACTTTTCTTCCAGATTTGATGGTATCAAGAGCCTTACAAAGTTCCTCTTGCATCCATTTTGCTTTCTGGGTTTTTCTTTTATAATATCTACCTACCTGAAATTAAAAAAAGAAAAAAAACTCGTTAGTTTTGAAAATATAACCTGCAAGGGGGAATACCATGCACTTCAATAGCTGAATGGCATTACCCCACTGTAAGTTTGATGACTAATCTAGGCATAACTCAGCACCTAATTCAAATAGCGGGACAAATCTACAATTAAATTAAAGGTTTCATCTAGGGTTAGTAGTTGATACGCAAGAAGTATATTAAAGCAACTTATAGCAGCACTTAACCTGCAAAATACAGCTGACTAAAATTACATGATACACGCCAAAAATAAACAATACTTTACTGCTCCAACAATGCCACTGAAAAATGGCTGGTGTAAGCCACATTGTAGTTGTTACTCCTACCGGCAGGGTGTACACCAACTGGGAACAGCTTGCGCCATTCAAACTGCGTAAATCACCCTGCATGGGATTATCCACACATATGTAATTCCCCTCCTTCCTCTACCAAATTTCGTGCAGCACAGTAACTATGGCGAATAACGAAAATACATTGACATTTATCGTTTGAAGAAATCAACCTGTAGGTTGCGGAAGAATCAAATTTTTTCACTGAATAATTTTCTTAAAATCGCATGTTAAGTAACTCATAGCTGCCATCGGTTCCGCTCCACTGCTTTCCCGAGAAGACACGTGGCAGTTGCTCACTGTCGCGTGTGCTGCAACAAGATTAAAACATGTTTGAATTCAAAAATCGGCAGTTGCAGCGAGAGACAGGCAGCAACACAGATGTCGCTCATGTAGGACACATCTGTAACTACACGTGTGGTTGTGTTTTGTCACCTGAAGCTGTCACTCACTTCTGTCACTCACGTAGGACATGGCCTTGCTGTTGTCGCCAACTCTCAGCAAACAGCAGAAGCAAAGTTGTACACCTTGTAGTTTCAGGTTATTAGGTATTAAAATCAGAAAAAAGTTATTTTAAGAAAACAATTATGATTTAGTGTTACTTAACCGACATTTCCATTCAATAATAAATCTAACATTTAAATAAGAATGAAAGAATGCTGGGGACAGGAAAGTTACAACGAGCACAATTGACAAAATGGTAATATCACATATGTTGTGTTGTGAAAGTGAGAAGGCTATGTACACTAAAGTTAAAGCAATATGAAATATAGACACTTCAAGAATGCAGCAGTTGTGTCAAGAATTTTATTGTTTAAAACATCATAAAACTAAGGACATGGCGAATAACATAGGTGCTCTATAGAATATAATATTTGAATTAAATCATCTCCAGTCCAGAAGGACATCAGACACCATGCTCAAATTCAAGATACAGTCTATTTTGCTAGACAAATTCATATAGTTTTCTTTAACATGAGATTCAAATGTCAGTGGTGAGTGAATAGAGCAGAGAAAATGTAACAGGATGGCTCGTAAGAGAAGACGAACAATTATCCAGAGGATAGTAAGCCTTTGGTGTTCATTTTAACAAAAAAAAAGAAATTATCTAATTTGTAACAATTTTGGTGGATGTGCACATTTTGCAAGAGAATTCAAAAAATGTATGAAGAAAGAACATTGTTTTCTATGGAAGAAAATTTTCACGAAGAAGAGGAGTGCCACTTCAAAAACAAAAATGAAGTTTGGAATTCAAAAATGAAACCTTCCAAGGTTTTCCTTCACTGCAAGAGGACAACCCATAAGGAAAAAATGTTCTTTAAGAACAAAGAGAACATAAAAATAACATTTTACCTAAAAGACATCAAGAAAGGAAGAAAGAAAACATTAATCACAAGAAGAGAGAAGTCATCACTGAAGAGAATAAGGAAGTAGATATCAATAAAGGAAAAAGAGGATGAATACAGACCAAAATATAACTTATTTGATTAACATGTTAAGTAATGTAGATTGGAACAATATTCTGACAACACATTACGGTTATGGTACATTCTGAAGTGAGTTATACTACATTCTCTACGAAGCCAGCGCATTAATAAAAAAGAGAATTCAGTCCCTACTGTGACCCAGAACTCGATATCACGTTCAGTCACTGAGGCTAGAGAAAACTAAGATGGTGTGAGTATGCTACGTTAATTGACTTGAACAATAAAAAATTAAATGAAGAGTTCAAAAAGTATCAGAAATACAATGCAGACCTCCTAAATTCCGAAAAACAGAAAAATTTTGAGAGTGTCATTCAAAACTCAAATAATATTTTCAAAACGTCATGGTCGCTAGTAAATAGAGAAATAGATAAACAGGTAACTCAGGGAAACATACCACAGAATATCACTTGCTGATAAGTGGTACAACAGAAGCTGATCAGAATAAGGTAGCAGATCTATTTTACAATTATTTTGCCTCTGTTGACTCCTGCATAAACAATCAGCTTAAAAATCACAAATACAAATCCAAACGAACACCAGTGTCAGCAAGTATATTCTTGACACCAACAAGTGAAGACGAAAGAATTAAAACAGTGAGTAGCTTCAAGAATTCTCATGCAGCAGGATATGATGGTCTTCATCTGGACACTCTTAACAAATGTATGTCTTTACCAGCAATTATCAACTATCTAATGGAAGATGCTTTATATTGAGATAAGTTAAAAATTGCTCGAGTTGTGCCTATTTTTAAAAAAGGAAACAAGAGTCTAGTAGAAAACTATTGATCCATATCTGTTGTTCCAATGATATTCAAAATCTTTGAGAAAGTAATGCACAAAACAATCTGGAACATCATCATAACCAAAGAGGTAATTTCTAAGGGGCAGTATTTGTTTGTCAAGTGGCACTCACCACTACAGCAGCATCCAGCTTAATCAAAAAAGTCACCCAAGCAATAGACAGTAAACAACATGTATGTGGCATCTATCTAGACTTACAAAAATAATTTGACTGTGTTGATATGAGCATATTGCTGGACAGACTGTGGAACTATGGCATTCAAGGCACAGCCCATAATCTGAAGACATCCTGTTTGAAAAATAGGAAGCAGTTTGTTTCTATTAGTATTAATGAGGGAGCATACAAATCAGACAGCACAAACATTAATTTCGGCATCCCACAGGTGTCTATATTGGGACCACTTCTTTTTATTATATGTGTTAATGTTATTCAGTCTATAACAAACTCTGCTACAGTTATCTCATGTGCGGATGATACCATATTAATATGCCATAATTCTAGCTATTCACAACTTGAAATGGAACCTAATATTGCACCAGGCATAATGCTGCAGTATTTTAAAGTAAAAACACTAAAAGTAAATACAAATAAATCAGTCACTATTGAATTTCATCTTGGGAGGCAAAAAACTCATGTAAATTTTAATGGTCAATGATTACATTAAAAAAGAATACTTGACCAAGTTTCTTAGCCTGAGACTTGATGCAGAGTTAAATTGGTCTGATCATTTAAATGCCGGCTGTGGCGGCACTTCAGTCTGGAACCATGCAACTGCTTCAGTTGCAGGTTCAAATCCTGCCTGGGCATGGACGTGTGTGATGTCCTTAGGTTAGTTAGGTTTAAGTAGTTCTGAGCTCTAGGGGACTGATGACCTTAGATGTTAAGTCCCATAGTGCTGATAGCCATTTTGATCATTTAAACGTTATTTGGATAACCCTATCTACTACCATATATGTCTTAAGAAAACTGACACCTTTTTGTAACATTACTGCTGTGAGGGAAATATACTTTGCACTATTTGAATCTCATCTAAGCCATAGGGATCCAGCAGTAATGGTAATAAGAAAAGAGTACTTATCTTACAGAGGAAAGAACGTAGGAGTATGGGATAGAAATGTGCCAGGGAACTGTATAGAAATTTGTTTAAAGAATTTAAAATACTAACTGTTCATAGCCTGTATATATTTAAGAGAATCATTATGGCAGTAAACAGTAACAAAAGACCTAATAAAGAAATACACGGCCACAACACTAGAGGTAGAAAGAGGCTTCACAATATCTCTCATAGAACCATATTTACGAGGAAAGCCCTCACTATACAGCGAGATTATATGAGTAGATCCTTTGCAGTTTTGAAATAGGACAATGTTCATAATTTGTACTGTAAAAATCAGGAATAATATCTTAATATATCTGTGTGTATCACCCTGTTAGTTCATTTCCTTTTTATTGTTTTGAACTCTCATTATTAATGTTTCATATGTGAACACTTTTTAATCACACTTCACATAAATCCTATATAACTGACATAGAAAAATTAATAGGGAGAGCATATCTGGTGTGACGTGAAAAAGGTATTGAACAGCATATTTAGTACAAAAAAACAGTGTTTCAGTATTTTATGTGGATGCTAGACAAGAAGTTGCTTATCTTTTGGAGCGCATGATGAGAACTCTAAGGAGGAAATTGAACGATGTGGGTGGATCCACTCACCACACTGCTGTATGGCTGTATCCTGCTGGATCAATTGACTTACAAGAGGTCATAGTTGCTGCGTGATGTACTCGAGCATCTGTCAGCTACATCTGTTTTGTGAATTGATTTATGTATAGATGCTGATTTGTATAATAGGTATTTTTCTTATTTTTTTCTGTAATATGTTATGTATCAGATACCTTTATACATCTATTTCTATCTTTGGCATCGTTTTGTACACCTTTTGGCAAACCTTGTAGTCTGTCACAAAATATGGTAAACACACTGTTTCCAAATTTTGTGAGGGGGATAATGTAATGGGACACCCTCTTTTAACATCACCTTCCTTTACAGAAATAGGCGATACCAAAAAAAAGTATTTCCGAATCTTTAATAGGTTAAAATTTTGTCAGCTGTTTCACCAAAGGAATTTCATATGAATTTGTATACAAAGTGTTATATTTCAGGCCAAAATATATAACAAGAAGTTAATCTGTTAGTACTCTGTACGTACTGTTAAAATTACACTTCTTTTAGAATATTTCAGGACCCATTTATAAAATAATGATGTAACTTGGTGATGCTTCTTCTTTTGTCAAGTTAGTATTGCCGAATGAGTTAATAGTAGTGGGCATGCCTCTGATGGAAACACACTTGTTTTTCAATTTTGTCAATATCACTGTAATTGTTTGTTTCACGAAAATGAAGATTGTGAAGTCAGGGTGATATGGAAGAATGAGAGAAAATAAAAGGAAGTTGTAGCAACAGAAAGAATTTCATCAATAATTCAGATCAACTGGAACCCACAAAATTAATATTTCAGCCTCAGGAATGTTCCCCTAGATGCGAGAACTGCAGCCAACAACAATAGAAAATGAAGGTAAGTAAAAGGTTTTTCTTTTGCATGTATTACACCTCATAAAGCTTTCAAAACTTTTGCAGAGGCAGAGAAATTTTATGGTGATGTGTGGGAGGGGAGGTAGATTACACCACACAACTGACTTGAATGTCAATCAGAGTAAAAATGGAGCAGAATTCACATTGAAGTATTGTACATATTGTACATTAGTATTGTGTGAGTAAGTTGAGAATTTTGGTTTGACAGGAGGCATTCTAGGATAGTCTGTGTAGTTGCAATGATCCCTCTGTTTGGATGCCTTTGTGGTAATAGCATGCGCCTAGTAAGTAGAAGACCTGGGTTTGAATCTTAGTTCAGCATCAGTTTTAAACTTCCCCCATTAATTTCAATCAATGTCTGCTTTGCAATAAGTTTCTGTAATTCCATCTTAACAACAAAATTAGTCACCCACTTCCAGCAACATTCATCTGTTGCACAGAAGAAGAGAAATGGGAGACCAATCAATCTCTCTTTACCACAGTCGTGCGCACACTGCAGAAGGCAGATATCTTACTCTAGGTATGAGACACACCTCTCAGGCTCTCAAGTTTCAGAGGGGGATTTTTAGTTGTGTGAGATAGTTCGTTCCTATGTTTTCTTTTCCAGAAATATGTACACCAGTTTCTTTGATTGCCAAGCATTCTGCACCACAGAAAATTAGTTTACCACAAAGAAATTTGCTTTTTGATGTTCTATAGTGGTCATAATAGTGTGGATGCTTCTGGCAATGTCATCCTACATTGCACAACACCATAATATGGGCTAGATATAACTTCAGAAAAATGGTTAATTGGAAACCATCACCACTACATTATTGGGTTGGCTGATGAGTCATTGGAGGCAGCTGTGAACAGATTACACTCGGTTATACCACAAGAGTCATGTGTGTTCACAAAAGGTTTGGAGAAACTGGAGTTAAGGCTTTGTTGGTGGAATGTGATGTGTATAATACTTAGGGCAGCGGATGGCCCTCACTTCATGCACTAATACTGAAAATGTGTCTTGGCAAATATGAGCCAGTGACTGCTCAGTTAAATGTGAAGTTGTTTGGTTAACGGAGATGTAATTTCCATTTGAAAGAATTCCCATTTGGCACTAATGAGCATAAAGGACCGTGTTATTCAGCAAAGAAAAGAACATCAACGTGTTATAATGTTTTTATAACCAAATTTATATATAGAATATTCTTATTTGTTTGTTTGGTTATTCTACTCTGTAATAATTACATAGAACATTTATGTTGCTCATGTCTCAGTCCAAAAAGTTCACACCTTTGTTTCTGAAATAATATCGTGCCTTTGTTGCTCCCTTCATTACAATCAGAAATCTGAAATAGGTGGATAACTACATCACCCAGCACACAAAATTTGTCTAATGAGAGCAGTTTCCTTGAAATGAATTGACAGCCTTTATTAGTCTGATTTATGTGACCTAATTGTATATTTCAAATGTAATTTGAGCTATAAATAGCTATCAACAGTAATTGGTCTCTACTTAGAGGAATATACTGCAGAAGTAGTGGGATTCCGAAGAAAATACAAATCAACTTACATAGCTTAGGTGAGTGAGTTTACAGCACTCATTTCAAGGAGCTAACGCAGAAACGTTAGATTAATCACTACTCATCTATTCCTATTTTGAAAGCTCCAGTTGTGTAGTGATTCAATAGAATTCTTAAGGGTAAGATGATTAATACTTTGAGGGCCAGTCACTTAAAAAAGCATCAGACCCATAAAACCAGCCATTTGTAGCATTATTTAAAGTGTTACTTGGACATGTGTAATTGATACATCTTAAGGATGAAACAGAAGAAAGAAACTTCCAAATACCACGATCGCTCTAGTAGCTCATTAATTCAGATTACCATTTTTGGCAAAACGATCTTACCATCTTTTAATCTTATGCACTACAATTCAAAGCATCTCATCCACGTATACACCACTGTACGACATGCTCTACTAAAGTAATCATGGTAATTTGAAGTTTGTTACTTCTGTTTCCATATCAAACTAAATCACCTACAGAATGGAATAATGTCAGGCATATACAGTATCTTTAAGAGCAATATTTACTAGATAAAGACAAAGCTTCAGGATTTATTTTTCATATTTGCTTTAATTCTTTGATAGACTACAAATTTTAAAATAATGATGACAGAAAGTACAATTACCCTAAAAATTAAAAAAAAGAACGAAACTGCAAGGCGAATTACTGAGCAATTTCTTCCTCTTGAGCTTCCAACATTTCCTGCGTACTCCTCAAACATGATGCATTTAAGGCAGAATTACAGAAAACTGTAAAACTTAATACACTATGTGATCAAAAATATCCAGACACCTGGCGGAAAAGGACTTGTGGCGCCCTCTGTCGGTAATGTTGGGATTCAATGTGGTGTTGTCTCACCCTTAGCCTTGATGACAGCTTCCACTCTTGCAGTCATAAGTTCAGTCAGGTGCTGGAAGGTTTCTTGGGAAACGGCAGCCCATTCTTCATGGAGTGCTGCACTGAAGAGTAGTACCAATGTTGGTCGGTGAGGCCTAGCAAGAAGTCTGTGTTCATAAACATCCCAAAGGTGTTCTGTAGGATTCAGGTCGGGACTCTGTGCAGGCCAGTGCATTAAAGGGATGTTATTGTCATGTAACCACTCCGCCACAGGCCGTGAATTACGAACAAATGCTCGATCTTGTTGTAAGATGCAATCGCCATCCCCAAATTGCTCTTCAACAGTGGGAAGCCAGAAGGTGCTTAAAACATCAATGCAGGCCTGTGTTGTGATAGTGCCACGCAAAACAACAAGGAGAGCATCCTCCTCTATGAAAAACACGACCACACCATAACACTACCACATTCAAATTTTACTATTGGCACTGCACACGCTGGTAGATAACATTCACTGTGGGCATTCGCCATACCCGCATACTGCCATCGGATTGCCACACTGTGTACCATGATTCGCCACTCCACAGAACGTTTTTCAATCGTCCAATGTTTATGCTCCTTACACCAAACGAGGCGTCGTTTGGTATTTACCAGCATGACGTGTGGCTTATGAGCAGCAGCTCGGCCATTAAATCCAAGTATTCTCACCTGCTGCCTAACTGTCATAGTACTTGCAGTGGATTCTGATGCAGTTTGGAATTTCTGTGTGATGGTCTGGATGGCTGTCTGCCTATTACACATTACGACCGTCTTCACCTGTCCTCGGGCTGGCCTTTGTGACTGAGCAGTTCTAGGCACTTCAGTGCGGAATCGCGCTGCTGCTATGGTCGCAGGTCCGAATCCTGCCTCAGGCATGAGTGTGTCCTTAGTTTAGTTAGGTTTAAGTAGTTCTAAGTCTGGGGGACTGATAACCTCAGACGTTAAGTGCCATAGTGCTTAGAGCCATTTGAACCATTTGTACTGTCGGCGGTCTCTGTCAGTCAACAGATGAGGTCGGTCTGTATGCTTTTGTGCCTTACATGACGCTTCACGTTTCTACTTCACTGTCACATCGGAAACAGTAGACCTAGGGATGTTTAGGAGTGTGGAAATCTCGCATGCAGACGTATGACACAAGTGACACCCAATAATCTGACCACGTTCGAAGTCTGTGAGTTTCGTGGAGTGCCTCTTTCTGCTGTCTCACTATGTCTAACGACTACTGAGGTCGCTGAAATAGAGTACCTGGCAGTAGGTGGCAGCACATTGCAACTAATGTGAAAAGCGTATGTCTTTGGGGGAGTCCGGATACTTTTGATCAGATATCGTAGTTATGGGCACAGAAAGCTGGCTAAAGCCGGAAATAAGTTCAGTCGAAATTTTTTCAAATGATCTAACAGTGTTCAGGAAGGATAGATTAAATATTGTTGGTGGTGGAGTGTTTATTGGTCGGAAGTAGTTTACTTTGTAACGGAACTAAAGAAGATGGTTCCTGCGAAATAATATGAGTAGAGGCTATACTTGACAATCGGACTGAACTATTTATTGGATCGTTTTACCGAGGCTCCCCGGCTCAAAAGATATAATTGCTGAACAGTTCAAAGAAAACTTGAGTCTCATTTCAGATCGGTAGCCTACTCATATACGAGAGGCAGTTGGAAAATAAGTTTCCACTTTCGACTGTGGGCATAATTGTGTGATATGGGCGAAAGACAACATGGCAGTTGAATGCGCACGTGCAAGACACCGATACACCATTGGGTAGAGGTCGACCACGATCAAGCAGATGGCAATGATCTTCGGTTTCGGATTGTGACGGGGGATGAAACGTTGGTCCACCACTACACACCCTAATCGAAGGCCGCATCCATAGAGTGGAAACATCCGTCATCACCTGTCCGATAGAACTTCAAAAGTACTCCATTTGCAGGTAAAGGGCTACTCACCGTTTTCTGGGGCGCCAAAGGAGATTTGCTGCTGGACTTTCTGGAGGATACAACCGTCAATGCTGCGCAGTACTGTGCCACTCTGTCGGAATTGAAAGAGGTGATTCGGAAAAAGCGGCCTGGCCTTCTCAGATCTGGCGTTCTGCTGTTGGATGACAATGCGAGACCACACACGGCGACAGAACGCCAAACCATATTGCAACTCTTGGTTGGGAGCGCCTACACCATCCGCCTTACAGTCCGTATCGGGAAGCCTAACACACACATCATAGTGGTCCAGAACCACTCGGAAGTGACGTTAAAATGAAGTATACGCAAACGCTTTGCACACTTGTCGATTGATCGAGATCTGTGGTCGAATCGAGTTAGCGCGCAAAGCGTCTGCTGTGTTCTTCACACTTCATTAATTTCGCTTCTATACTAACCGTGTATCGTGCTTGATTGCGTGCTATCTAGCGAACGAAATGTGTCGGGTGTATGAAACCATCTTCCACGACACTCTGAAAGATTTCAGAGGATGGCCTGATTTCAGGCTATTGTAATTCGTTGGAGGAGGTAATAATAATTTTATGTTAGAATTGGCTTGGCAAAAGTGTGCCCCTGTAGAGACATTATGAACTTTAGAAAATAACTTTTTCCTGCTGCCAGTTCAGATTTCATTTTGATAACTATTACATGTCGCTTTCCGCGATCTGGTTCCAATTTTTTAGGTTTTTTTTGGTGTATTATGCAGTTTTTTCTTTGTTTTCGATGTGAGGTGCTGAATTGCTCCATTGTTAAGTTACCTTCAATGTAATATATTCAGGTAGAATATTGTAATTAATTATCGCTATTTAGGAAGATAATGTTAACTTTGTTCCAAAATTCGCCGTTTCTGTGTTCATCTATGTATTACAGTAAAAGAAACTGAACATAGCAGCAGCTCACACAAATATCAACTCTAGTAAATGGCATAATTTAGAAGAGTCACACACATAAAAATGGGACTCAGGTCCTGGGAACTGTTGTGCAAAAGGAAAATAAAAAGCACAGATATTTGCAACCAATGTGATTGCCGGAGTGTGGGCATCCGTATTCCACATAATTGTATCCTGAATTTCCCAGGAATTTTATGTAGTTCTTTCTAACTGCAGTATCAGTTCCAGTGCATAACTGCACAAATCCATTACTGCTGTTTTCTTTGTGCTGGAACTGAGCTGACTTTCATTGAGGTACTGAATTCAAAGTCCCATAAGATTTGACACACATTTGTACATTTTTTTTGTTTAGGAGGCTGCTTAAGTATGTGTGGATAATGTTGGAACTGTATTGGGATTATTGTATCATATCTGTAGCTAAGTCCATCAGGTTCCAATATTTTCTCTGCACCACACTGGAATTTTGATGATAGTGGAAGCTGTCTTAACCTTTAGAAATGCTCATTGGTGAGTATGGGTCCTCATAGAGTATAGAACCTTAAGACACTTTGAAGCCCTCTAAGTTAAAATTCTCTTAGAGGTGTTCTTTCACATCTACACTTTTTTCTTATTGCCCTGCTTGATTTTATTTTAATTTCTTCTATTAATCTGACTTTTACTTGAGATGTTGATGGGAGTGTGTAATTACATCATTGATTTATTTTTCTTAGTTTTTCCTCTTGCAACATAGGACTTGGCATGAGGCAAAATGCCTTCTGGAGATGTTATCTCAGTTCTCCTACCGGCTGGTGTTGACTTATTTAGGAGGAGGAATGTTAAGGTCTGCATCTATAACCTTGTCAGGAACACCAATAGTAGAAACAGATGGCAAATTAAAGTTGGGAGTCTGTCAGTCAAAAAGCCTTAAAAGTGCTATTTTATTTCTGTTGGTGATGACTAGTAGGAATTCTGTGTTAACCAGCCCAGATTGTTATTAATTTTTGCTCTACATGTCATTACGTAATTTTCTTTATCATGCAATAACTTAAGACAATAAGTTGTAGCTTATGGCTTCTATGATGTGGCAGAGTATGAAAATTATGCTATTGTTTTTTTTCCATTTGATAAGTGTGCAGAATAAGTTGTGGTCCTTAATGGGAGTGTCTCATGTATGTAATGGAAGTTTCATGAATTCTGTGAACAGTTCGTCCTCTCATGTTCTCTTTGTTGCAGATTTCCATCATTTTGCAAATTAATGTGCCAAGATGCATGCAGGTTTCGTGATTAAGCTCAATAGATGTTGTATTGAGAAGTTATGTAGTCAGAGGTCTTTCTTCCACTTTTGTTATGAGTTTGACAGCCTGAAACTGATATTTTCAATTCTAGGGGAAAAATCTTTTTGTAATTTCTACAAAAACTTTTTCATGGACGTATTAACCAGTTCCAGCTTTCATCAGTTCTACTGGATAATTATGATTGGTGATTGTCTTATTCTTTGTATGTAAAACCTGCAGTCCATAGTATGCATAATTATTATGCTTAATAAAGCTTTTGTTGACATAAGGGAAGGCATGCTTGTAATGGGGTTAACTGAAGCACTGAGCAATTAACCCCAAAACTAGGTCACTTAACTTCATGTGCACTTGGAAAATATTTTTCATCATCATAATCACAAGAGAAAGAACATTTTGTGATCACAATTTTAATTGAAGTCAGCAGTAACATAAATCATGGTCAGTGAATAACAATAGAATAAAAGCAAAAGAGCAAATAATTTAACTCCAAACCTTGTTAACTCATCAATGGTTAATAACATAACACTTACTTACTTTTGATGTCATAAACATCAGATGCGATAACTGAATTTTGTGAAGACTAATGTTTCCCTGTTAATTTTTTTTCCAGTTAACCTTCAGTGCAGTTACTCTCAGTTTACGCTGCTGCTTACTTTATTCTCAGGTGAAAATACTTCTCGATCAGTTGAAAACTGTGGGGGTTTTCATACTGTGTGAGGAGTAGTCGTTTTAAAGAGCCATCTTCAGATCTTATGAAAAGTAAGTGAACTGCTGCATTCATTAATTACTTTCTGTGGTTTGCCGTTTTATTTCATATATGTATACTTGAAGGCAGAACTTAGTTTGATGGAATTATTGATAGTATATATACTTTAATTAGACATTTCTTCCTAAGTTGCTTTAACAATTGATAGAATTGACTCTTTTGTTATTGTTAATAGCTTGTGTGATATACAAAGCAGAATTCTATTAATTATTTTCCTCTATGTTGTTGACTTATTTGTCATTTGTTATCGATTTTCACATCAATGCATGCAGTAATTTTTGCACACTTGCGTTCGATAATAGTCTGATTAAAATTATTTGTTGGTTGACAATTCCCGTCAGAGTTGCTTTCCTCCAATCAGAGTACTCAATATGTCATGTCCAAACTATCTCTATTCGCCATTTCCAGACTGCCACAATAGGTGATCAATCCACTTCCATTTTCTTGTCTGACTTTCTTGGTGTGTTTGAACACCATGCAATCATTTGCTGCCACGAACCAGATCAGCCTTACACAACATCTTAAGACAGTAGGCATAGCTACCTAGGTGAACAATATCTTTATGATTCTAGAACTACCTTTAGCGTCAACATATTGTGAAAGGCTGATCTGGTTCAAGGCCGGATCGTTGGGATCAAATAATCTTAAATGAGTGCAATGTAAAGTGGTGGCATAGTGTAACGGAACACTCCTGATGCATGTGAGGATGTGGATTTGAGTCTTGTCAGACCCTTTGATATTTTTTTGTATCAAAATCTTATCAAAATTACTTCATTATTTTTATTCAGTTAATATGTTTGAATGCAATTTTATTTCTTACTCGTTGTCGTTTTTGACATTGTATTCACTTTTTATTTCCTTATATTTCTTCTTCATATCATTCTTTTCTCATTTGGAATCAACTTGTCACTTGTAACCCGTAGCTAAGTGCAAACCAGGACTGCTCATCAGTTGGTAAGTTGGCAGTTCATGCAGCTTGTGTGAGGGTAGTTTCAGGTGCCATAATTAATGAAAAGAAGAAATTAGTTTGCTTTTAGCACTGAAACAGAATTCTTTTGTCTTGACTTCGCTTAGAGAATAGCTTCAGCTAGTTTCCTGCCTCATGCTTAGTGTTGGATGTTTCACCATCAAGCTAGGCCAGGCGATGGCATTAGGTGTGAGGCTCTGCTGTGACTGCCTGTGGCCACATGGCATTATATGTATTAATTGTTGTGAACAAAGTGAACATGATTACAGTTCTTCTGTAGAATGCTGACAGCCATTTTCTAGGATATATTGCGCATCATGAGGTTATGGTTAGGTTATCAAATGAGTTTAAATTCAGGGGTATAAAATGTCATATCTGCCACAGTTATGCCATTGGTCACTCCAAAACCAGTTGTTGGAAGAGCATGTCGTATTCCTGCCATTTCATAATGGCCACTTGCAACTCTGCACAGAGTTACATGTATACGTCTCCCATCCTTTCATAATCCCAACCTGTGCTCTGCCTCTACTGAGCTTAACCTACGTTTTTTTTTAACATCAAGATTAAATTGAACAGCACTTGCTGAGTGACCCTCTCTGTTTGTTGTCTACAATTCGGCAGCAGCCAGTGTGCCAATACTGTAGTAACAAGTGACAGATGCCAACTAACAAATAATTTTAATGAAGCTATACCGCAGTGTTCATGTTGAAATGGTTTCTATGGTTTTCGATAAGTGGGGTGTTTATGTGTAAAACAGTAGTCAGCTCATTGAACCTATTGACAGGGCATGTCTAGCATAATTGTCTTCCTAGTTAAGTTTATTTTTTTGTAAATCCACATTTACAGTAAATAGATTTACTGTTCTTCAATCTCCTTCGTTCACAAAGAATATTAATTCCACATTTATTGGAGTCACAAAAAACCACCTCACTTGCCCAAAAGCAGTATGGTATCCTCATTTGACATGGCAGATAATTCCATTTCTTTGCTAGATACAATAGGTGTGACATCCAGCAAAATTTTGCTCCAGCACTAAGTAAAATATATAGACAATCAGCTTCCATCAGTTCATAACTTTATATTTGACAATACATGTGAGCTTCATTCAATGTTTCCTTTTATTGAATTAAGTTAATTAACAATAACATGTTAATTATTTAACAATAACAATATATGTGTTTTTGTCTGTGAGAAATATACTATCAACTGTTCCAGGTAAGACAAAATATTTCTTTAAGCAAATGCAAGGACATGTCCCTATCCCCTTTCTTGGTTCTGCATTTGCTGTTGTGTGAGTGTGTGTACGGTTCAGGCACTGTGTTTCCAGGCCAAAGTATTATAAAAGTAAAGAGTCTGGTGTACCTGAGCACTTGGTGATATCGTGCTGTGTTAAGAAATACTTACTTTCCGTAAAATAAATTTGTTATAGGGAAAGTCTACTAAATAAATTTTATAGTAGTTCTTTACCCTCTTTGGGAAGATCATGTGACTCATTGGAAGAGATTGAGGATCATGGATACAAGGAAAAGCAATTGTCCAGCTACTTTAAACATGAAATGTATGACGGTGTATCCCGACTGCATTATGCAGTCGGTAACTGAACTGAGGGATAACAAGGCAAAAGTGAGTATCCAAATGGGTTTGGCTTGGAGAAAATTTTGCGTGATCAGTTAACAGTATACTTAAAAAAATTTTTTTGTGCTCTTAGTTAAGTAATTGCTACATTTTTGTCTTACAGGTTCTTGCAAGACTACATAAGGATTTAGCATTGCCATGCCCAGCTAATTAGCAAGTGGGTACATACATCCTTCACTTCTAAAGGAAATAAAACATTTAGTACTCAATGGAACGACATATCTAATTCATTAAGTTGGCTCTAGATAGATTTGTTGAAAACAATTTCACTGGGACACACATACTACACGATGTTTCAAAAATGACCGGTATATTTGAAACGGCAATAAAAACTAAACGAGCAGCGATAGAAATACACCGTTTGTTGCAATATGCTTGAGACAACAGTACATTTTCAGGTGGACAAACTTTCGAAATTACAGTAGTTACAATTTTCAACAACAGATGGCGCTGCAAGTGATGTGAAAGATATAGAAGACAACGCAGTCTGTGGGTGCACCATTCTGTACGTCGTATTTCTGCTGTAAGCGTGTGCTGTTCACAACGTGCACGTGTGCTGTAGACAACATGGTTTATTCCTTAGAACAGAGGATTTTTCTGGTGTTGGAATTCCACCACCTAGAACACAGTGTTGTTGCAACAAGACGAAGTTTTCAACGGAAGTTTGATGTAACTAAAGGACCGAAAAGCGATACAATAAAGGATCTGTTTGAAAAATTTCAACGGACTGGGAATGTGATGGATGAACGTGCTGGAATGGTAGGGCGACCGCGTACGGCAACCACAGAGGGCAACGCGCAGCTAGTGCAACAGGTGATCCAACAGCGGCCTCGGGTTTCCGTTCGACGTGTTGCAGCCCGCGGTCCAAATGACACCAACGTCCACATATCGTCTCATGCGCCAGAGTTTACACCTCTATCCATACAAAATTCAAACGCGGCAACCCCTCAGCGCCGCTACCATTGCTGCACGAGAGACATTCGCTAACGAATAAACCATTCCGCCAGACACGTTGTCAAAGGTTTCGGGTAATTTCATTCAGAGACTACGCCATATTATTGCTACACATGGCGGATATGTGGAAAATATCGTTCTATAGAGTTTCCCAGACCGCAGCGCCATCTGTTGTTGAAAATTGTAACTACTGTAATTTCGAAAGTTTGTCCGCCTGAAAATGTACTGTTGTCCCAAGCATATTGCAACAAACGGTGTATTTCTATCGCTGCTCGTTTAGTTTTTATTGCCGTTTCAAATATTGATGACGGCGATATGCATGTGGGCAGCATTTGGCTTACTGACGAAGCTTATTTTTACCTGGACGGCTTCGTCAATAAACAGAACTGGCGCATATGGGGAACCGAAAAGCCCCATGTTGCAGTCCCATCGTCCCTGCATCCGTAAAAAGTACTGGTCTGGGCCGCCATTTCTTCCAAAGGAATCATTGGCCCATTTTTCAGATCCGAAACGATTACTGCATCACGCTATCTGGACATTCTTCGTGAATTTGTGGCGGTACAAACTGCCTTAGACGACACTGCGAACACCTCGTGGTTTATGCAAGATGGTGCCCGGCCACATCGCACCGCCGACGTCTTTAATTTCCTGAATGAATATTTCGATGATCGTGTGATTGCTTTGGGCTATCCGAAACATACAAGAGGAGGCGTGGATTGGCCTCCCTATTCGCCAGACATGAACCCCTGTGACTTCTTTCTGTGGGGACACTTGAAAGACCAGGTGTACCGCCAGAATCCAGAAACAATTGAACAGCTGAAGCAGTTCTGCATGTGAAGCCATTCCGCCAGACACGTTGTCAAAGGTTTCGGGTAATTTCATTCAGAGACTACGCCATATTATTGCTACGCATAGTGGATATGTGGAAAATATTGTACTATAGAGTTTCCCAGACCGCAGCGCCATCTGTTGTTGAAAATTGTAACTACTGTAATTTCGAAAGTTTGTCCGCCTGAAAATGTACTGTTGTCCCAAGCATATTGCAACAAACGGTGTATTTCTATCGCTGCTCGTTTAGTTTTTATTGCCGTTTCAAATATACCGGTCATTTTTGAAACACCCTGTAGGTGAACTGAAAACTACCTTCCGCACCACGGAGAAAATGATTTACAGTCACATTTATCAGACCCTGTATAGTACAAATAAAGTATTGTTTGACGGGACTTGACTGCATAATCAGGTTGATGAGTGGCACATGGAATTGAGTAATCGCATGATTTACTATAGACATTGTACAGGTGCCAATGGAGAAGGGAAACCATTACTTTTTGCTACCAGAGGTGTTAGCAGAGAGATCTGTTGAAAAAGTATGGGGATAGTTGTTTGTTAGATGCAACTTACGAAACATATGATATTCCTTTATTTTTTATAGCTGTGAAGAGTAATGTGGGCTATATGATTGTCGCTTTTTTATTCTATTATTCAGGTTGAAAATGCAAGATCCATGCATGAACGCTAGACATTTTCAAGGACTGGAACAAGCATTGGAATCCCCTCTATTGGGTTACTGATTGGGGAAGATGTTTAAAAATAAAGATAATCTACACCAAACGACATAAGACATTTCTCGATATACGGCAAGAAATTTCAGAATCACCAACAGAGAGAATTTAGAATCGTGTAGAGGAGTTGCGAACGCATGAGGTTTCGCAGAGAAACAAGCGTGCCTGGCCATACTTTAAATAGTAATGGCTATCAGTATATGGAATATGGGTGAATGCGTATGAGGGCAAGACTAGATTTGCAACCAATGACGCTACAAATGGAGTTGAAGCCATGAACATGGTCGTAAAACATTTTTTCCTAATACTCAATGCAGACAGCACTTTAATGGGCGTTACTAAGGTAATATTAAATCAGAATCTTGCAAGCCTAATAAGAAAGGGCCGTCCGCAGAATTCTGTTGTGAAATCATATAATAAAGATCTTCCACAGTTTCTGCATAAAAAGCAAATGAGCTTCTGAAAGATCAGTGAGTAGGAGATCGGACAGTTTATTTTTTGTGGAGAGTGCAATGCCCAAAAATTGTAATTATGTCGTGAACTTTGATATACCAGATTGCACATGGGAAGATTGTCTGAGATATAAATACCCATCCAAGCAGTTCTGTGCAACATTTATTTTTTACCCAGAATGGCATTTGGATAAAATGCCAGAAAGTTACAAGAATAGCCCATTAATCTGTCTCGATGCAATGTATGACGTTTGCTTCAGAAGTGGCTCTTCAGTAATTTCGTATGAAGGCAAATATAGTTGGTCTCGTTGAAACCCCAAATATTCTTTTGCAGCAGTTTGCAACAATGGAGCTGTGTACATACAACTGTAGCAACAGTGAAACATCAAAAAATCACTCAGCAACTGTGTGCAAGATTTGCAATTAGTAAACCCTGAAGTTGTTGGTCTCCTATTAGCATTGCCATCAAGTTCCAAACAATAGAGAAGAAAGATGCCAGAAACGATACATGATCTGTCTTAAACACATTGTAACTTTCCATTTGAAGGGTAAGAAATGACAGTTTATTTGTATTTTACATAGCTCTTTGTGTATGTAAAATACAAATAAGCTCTGTGATTTCTGATCCTCAAGATGGAGTGCTATGAGGTCATAATGTTGGTCTCATTTTAAACTTTGTTGCACATTTGAATTTCAAAGTAGCGGTGGATAAAATATTATAAAAAGCGTAATTGCTACACTTTTGTGTGTGTGTGTGTGCACACATACACTTTTGAAAAGGGCCTTGTTGCCCAAAAGATAATGTTCCAACAGTCTTTCTGGTGTGCTTTTGTGCAACCCAGCATCATCACTATTTGGTGAGTAGCAACAACTACCCTTTTCATAATATTGTTACAGTCCATCCTGGATTTTTCATTGTTCATCAGGTAAGATTTTTCTCAGGAACTAGACAAGATGATAGTGTAGAACGAATTTTTAAAATATGAAGTGAAAGATTTTAACTTTAAAGTTAGGGCATTCAAGTATCGCACAATTTTGAGATTAGAAAAGGCGTAAAAAAGAAAATAGATGTATCTTAAAGCGCCATTAAAACGTCATATAACCGATGTAGGAAAGATGTTGCATTTCTTTTCCAAGTAAGAATGCACTTGCTTCAATACATGTCTAGTGATTCACATGAAACAGAGGAAAATATAAAGACTGCCCTGTTAATTAACATGTGAGATGGCCCAATAACTCCAGCAGAAGAGTATAGAGTTTCCTTGATATAGTATCTGGTCAGCCAAGTCACTGGGGACCAAATTAGGTAAGAATTCAGTTTTTTTAATCGCATTGCAAGCATAATGTGTATCAGTTACATGCATATTAGATATCCACCTTCGTGGTTCTAATGTTCTTAATAACTTTACAGAGTTATTGCAGATACGACACACAGAAGCAGATGCTGTTTCTGGAATACCCGTAATGTTTATTAGATTCAGTTATAAGATAGTTCTGAGCATTGCAGCTGGTGAGCAATGTCATCAGGCACCAAAAGAAGAGTATTCAGTTTTGGAATTGTGCCTTGCAAACTTCATGTGTATCATGTTACATGACTGTTACTTGGTCTTAATGTTGTTCATTTATTTGTTAGCTTCAGTTATGATGGATTTCTGGGCAGTCAATCCATGGGAAAATTCACACCAGATTGCATCAAGACTGTTCTATTACAGGGATAACTTGGAAG
This sequence comes from Schistocerca piceifrons, assembly GCF_021461385.2. Taxonomy (NCBI): domain Eukaryota; kingdom Metazoa; phylum Arthropoda; class Insecta; order Orthoptera; family Acrididae; genus Schistocerca; species Schistocerca piceifrons. Next base: position 681,658,175 of record NC_060149.1, on the reverse strand, counting down.
ATTGATAGTGTTGCTGAAGGAAAACAATGCATTTTGTGTTTCATTTGTGTATCAATATGTCATTTGTTGTTGGACATAAATGTTTGCAACTTGATTGTAATTTTTGAACAGTTTCTCAGCAATCCAAGAATCTCTTGTAATGAGAAGTATACATCGTTACTTGGGTAAAGGAAATACAAATCAGGGTCAAACAACTTCCTTATTGACTTTCCACAGAGAAGTATTTTTCACTACTGCTACTTAAAAAGTCACATGTGTGATAAAGTTTACTTACAGAACTTGGCATAAAGATCTCCCTTATTTGTATTTTAGATAGATCTTATTGTTTGACCTTCAAATGGAATGCTATGACCTCCACGTGATCTATTCTTTGGTAGTTAATTATTTATTAAGTCACAAATACATGAACATTACAATGAGAGCGGTCTTTATGCCAGGCCCTGTAAAATTAACGGCAAACCTACTTAATATTATTGTTGGGAACTAGATGGCACAACTGTGGGGATACCACAAGCTTCAGGGTTTGCTAACTGCAAATCTTGCACACAGTTCCTGAGTGATTCAAGTAATTTTCATAATGTTTCACTGTTGATATAGTTGTATGTGAGATTAAAAACCTGTTTACAAAACTCCCTCACTTCAAATTGCTGCAAAGAAATGGTTACGGTATCATTATGATGCTCTATATTTGTTTCCTCGGCTGTTTCCTCATTGCTACTGTCTTCATGTGAAATTACTGCAGAGACAGTTCTGAAGCCAAACCCGCACATATAATGAAGACAGATTTGTGGCCTATTCCTGCAGATTTATGTAATTTTATCAAAACCCCATTCTGGAGAAGAAATAAAGATTGTACAGAAATGCTTGCATGGGTATTTATATATATGAAAATTTTCACCCTTGCAGTTTGGTAGAGCAAAGCTTACAACATATTTACAGTCTCTGAACATTGTACTCTCCATACAAGACAAACTGTCCAACCTCACATTCACTAATCTTGCAGTTAACTCAACTTTTGCTGATGGATATCACTGCATGACATGTTTCACAAACTTGCTTTTTTCAATGCAAAAACAATGGAACATCTCTGTTATGATTTGATGGCAGTATTCTGCAGACAGTACATTCTGATTAGGCTCGGAAGAAATCTATCTCTTATATCCTTAGTAACCCTCTTCAAGGTCCTGTCTGTATTCCATTTTAGGAAAAACGTTTAAAATCTTGTTCATGGCTTCAGCCCCATTTGTAATGTCAATGGTGTCAAAATTGCCCTTGTCCTCATAAGCTTCCACCCTCATTTCATGAACTGATAGCCACTGCTGTTAAACACATGGTGATGCATTTTTGTTTCTCTGAGAAGCCTCATTATCTCTTCTGTATCATCTGTTAATTCTCTGTTGATGATTTTCAAATTTCTTGCCACATGGTCAGGAGTCTCTTCATGTCATTTGGTATATATTCAGCCATCTTCCTCAAGCCTGTTTCTGACAGAAAAGGCACAAGTAAACTTTTGTCTGAGGAAATGCTTGTTCCATTGCATTGGCGGCCAAACTCCCCGAATGGGGCCTCTCGGCCAATAATGCCATACAATCATTTCCATTTATCTCCGACTATGAAAAATCAGTAACCCTGTAAATGGGTTTCCAATCATTATTCCGATCCTTAAAAATGGCTAGCATTTCATGACTGGATCTCCCATTTTCAACCTGAATGGAAAACAAAACCAAATAGCTCGTTTACAATTATAAAAAATTAAAGGCATATCATATGTTGTTGTTGTTGTTGTTGTTGTTTTGTATGTTGCAAATAACAAACCACTATCCTTGTACTTTTTCAAAAGATCTTTTTGCTAACAGCTCTGATATAAAAATGTAATGGTTTCACTCCTCCACTGGCATCTGTACCATGTCTGTAATAAATCATGTGATTGCTTGATTCCTTGTGCCACTCATCAACCTGATTCTGCAATATAGCCTCGTCAAACAATGCTTTATTTGTACATCACAAGGTCCAAGATGTGTGACCATAAATTTTTTTCAGTGGGTAAAATGTAGTATTTATTCTACCCAGTGAAATTATCAATAAATGTGTCTAGAGCCCACTTACTAGCTATATGATGTCATTCCATTGTGCACCTGAATTCGTATTTTCTTTACAAACTTTAATTAGAATGTGCGTGTGTGTTGATTGGCTGAAGAAGCAAAGAGAGAGTCAGAGAGAGTCTTTCAGCTATCTTTGAGACTGTTAAAGTAGCTGCTTTGGAAATGAGTTTCCTGATTGATATGAGAAACCGTTTTCAAATTTTCTCTACAAACTGTAAACAGTTCCTCAGTTGGTGATTGTGGAGGATATTGCCATAGACACAGTATTGATCCACTGTCAGGTGGTAAACCTAGGATTTCCTTCCAGTATGAGCCAAGTCAAGTAAAACTGTGGTTGGAAAAATGTTTTCCATTCTTGAACTGAGTATTTGTAACGCATTACGTTGGATTGCAGTCCATGTGTCAACACTTAAAAATGTTTAGTGCTTCACTGATGACTATTTCAATTTTTGAAAGCTATTCCGTGTCAAGTAAGTTAAATTTTGAATTAACCATTTGAGCTTATTATTTTCTGTGCGGAAGATGGATTTATGTTCGTGTAATATTTCTAATGTTGATACTGGTAAGGTGTAATCATATGTAAATGCCCTATAAAATAGATTGATTTTTTTTTTGTTTCTCTATAATAATCTCATAGCTTGGTGACCTGATTTGTGGCTATAAGATATTATCATTTCATGGGAAATGAGGCAATAACAGATCAGAAATTGTGTACAGCAGATAACTAATTATCAATGCCTATAATCAGCTAAAGGCCTGGATTTCATTATAATTTCATTCTTCGAGAGCTGCAAGATCACCAGTGATATCTACACAGATACCAGCTTCATATAAATTAGTAAGGTTTTTACTGACAATTATTCACCAAAGCTGACAAAACAGCCTGCATTCAGTAGTAGTACTACATAATGGTGGTGCCTCAGAAAAAACCTTGAACCTTTTAACTGATTTAGTTTAGCAGGAGCAAAGCATATTCTTCAAGGTATGTTTCACATGCAATGAAGGAGCCTCTCAGCCTTGATGTCATGTAATTTTGCCCTGTGCTGCTAAGTTTTCCTTTTAGATTTATTAAATTTCGTAGAGAGGCTTCTGTTACAAACACTAGTGATCCACATATGTACCATATGTGACTTATATTCCTTACGTATCACAACCTTATTTCAGCTTCACCCTGTCATTTCTGGGAATACCATGGAAGAGTAGATCTGTTACTCCAAATAGTAGCCACATTAAGGAAGATTAAGAAAAGTCATTTACAAACTAGTGAAAAGGAGGCAGGGTTCCCCAAAAGTATAAAGATGTGCCACTGGATACCTCACTGCAAGTGCCTTGGTCGTGAATCCAGTTTGTGTAACAGCTACCGGTAAGTGTACTAGACTAACCAAAACCCTTAGTGTTATATGACCAGAGCAGAAAATGCTTTATTAAATGCACAAAGCACTGGTAAGTAACTACCTTCGTTTATGGACCATTTTCCAAAAACATACACATTGTGTCAAGGCATTCCGATTGTACATCATCTTCCTGAATATTTTCATTGTAGCAGGAAGAATGGGGATTGTTTAACTTACCTTCATGCTAAGGTGCATTAGATTGTATATAAAATTCATGCAAAACAGTAGAGTTGGAGTATGAGCTCTTACTTCACCTGATTACTATAGTGAGAGAAATTAATTTGAATATATTATAGGAGACAGATGAAGACTAGGTGGGAGATGGACTAAGAGACTAATTCCACGTGGTGATGAAAGACCTGCACCCAAACAATGAACCTGAAGTAGACATTCCCTCTCATTTGTAGAGATCCTTCAGACAGCCAAATCAAAGTATTGCATGTGGTATGCTAGATAAGAGACAAGCGAAATACATTCACATCTCAGAATGAAGTAATAATTCCTATTACAAAAAAGCCAGGCACTGAAAGTTGTGAATATTACAGAACTATCAATGTGGGAAGTCATGGTTCTAGTTTGACACAAATTAACTGCAGAAGAATGGAAAAACTTGTAGATGCCAACTGACCTCAGGAAAGATCGCTTTGGTATCTGGAAAAAAGTAGCAACACATGAGGCACTATAGATCCTAAGTTCTGCAGGTTGCAAGGATAAAATACAAAGACTAAAATTTGCACACTGATGAAACAGTAATATGTAAAGACATGGAAAGTGTGAAGTACTGGGGAAGGGAGTGAGATAGGGAGTGAAGTATTGTAGAAGATGAAACCACTATTTACAGTATGTGTGTTTAAAGGGATATTGTTCCTGTGCAACAGGAATTTTGTGTACAGTCCTTACTGTGATCTGTATTACTAATCTTTTGAGGGGAATGGAAATATTAAAGTAATGGGATACAAATTCAACAAAAGTTTTTTACTCGTCAGTGTCATCTTCAAGTTTAAATGATTCAACATCCATTTAAAATGCTTGGCGGTCTATTAAGTCACTGTCTGTAGTTCTTGCCAGTTCATTACACATAATTCGAAGATTCAACAGAGGAAAGAAAGACCTGACATAAAACTAGCATTCACTGAGCTATTGGATATGACAATTGTTCTACCCTGACAATATTTTACATCTAAATTATAGCCATAGGAGTTACTTATCAACTGAATTGGGTGTACACAGCTACGAACACATAATAAACCCACAATAAATACAAGTGGTATCTTTAAGTACTCATCTTAGCAACTGATATGGCTACACATCTATGCTGATAACTGTAGCCATGTTTAACATTCTCGGATGGATTTCACTACATTAGATCCAGTTCTTATTCTATAGACCCAAAAATGGGACAGTTCTTATGGATGTGGAATATGTCAAAGGATAACATAAAAAACAAAGAACATATGAATATAACACTTCCCTGCTCATTCATCAAGAGACTGTCAAGGTATGTGCATACATTACAGTAAACTGGAACTGCGATATTTACAGAATTAATACACTCAGATTGAAACAGTTATGCACTTTTAACAAATTCATCATACACAAAACACCTAATCTAGACTGTTGTGACCAACTGCTGTAAAACCAAATTTAAGACAATTTTACTTAAGCTGGTCTAATAGTCCCTGTTAAGATACTCATCTATAGAGTAGGAGCTGCCTGCCTAAAAATCTTTCAAACTGTTTAAACTGTGCTGTTTCTGAAACAAAGTTTCTAAAGGTTGCTGGCAAATTATTGAAAATGAGTGTTCCTGTATACTGGACCCCTGTTTGGACCAAGGTAAGCAATTCAGGTCTTATTGTTCCTAGTATTTTACTATGTGCTGAGCTATTGTTTGGAGATACACACACATTATTTGCAACAAATTTCTTTAAGCGATAAATATACTGAGAAGCATTGGTTAGAATACCCACTTCCTTGATCATGTTTGTAGATGATTATCTGGAATTTACACCACAAGTGAGGAAACTAATATACTGTGATATGTCAAAGGCATTTGACTGTGTAAATTACAGTATCGTTTTAAATAAATTAGAATATTTTGGTGTTACAGGAAATGATGCAAAATGGTACAAATCTTAACTCTGGCAGGAAACAAAGGGTGTTATTATGAAAGAGAGATGTATTAAGCTATCAGGCATCACCCAACTGGGAACTAATTACATGTGGAGTCCCACAAGATTCCATCTCAGGGCCTTTACTTTTCCTTGTGTATATCAATGATCTTTCATCACTAACATTACCAGATGTCAAGTTTGTTTGTTTGCCAATGATACAGACATCAAGTGAAGTCTTAGAAAGATCGGCTAATAAGATATTTGTGGACATTAATCACTGGTTCCTAGTCAATTCCTTGTCACTAAACTTTGAAACATTACACTACATTCAGTTTAGAACTTGTAAAGTGTGTCCCACAAGTATATGCCTAACATACGATGACAAGCAGATAGAAGTGGACAGTGTTAAATTCTTGGTATTACAGCTTGATAATAAATTGAACTGGGAGGAGCATACCACAGAACTGCTGAAGCATCTTAACATATCTCTATTTGCAATGTGAATGGTGTCAAAGACAGGGGACATAAAAATGAAAAAGCTGGCATACAATGCTTGCTTTCATTCGTAACGTCACATGGAATTATTTTTTGGGGTAATTCATAAAGCCAAGCTAAAGTTTTCCATGCACAAAAGAGTGCAATAAGAGTTATATGTGGTGTGAACGCAAGAACATCCTGCAGAAGCTTGTTTAGGGAACTAGGGATACTAACTACTGCTTCCCAATATATTTATTCCTTAATGAAACTTGTCATTAAAAATATATCACTTTTGTAAACCAACAGCTCAGTTCATGGAATCAATATCAGAAATAAGAATAATCTTCACAAGGATTTAAAGTCACTTACTCTTGTACAAAATGGTGTCCATTTTTCAGGAACACACATTTTTCAGCAACTTGCCAGGAGCCATAAAAAGCTTAACCGATGAATTTCAGTTGAAGAGAAGCCTAAACGATTTATTGGTGGCCAACTTCTTGTACTCCACTGATGACTTATGGGACATGTAGAGGCTACTGAGTACATAAGATTTTGAATACGAACCCAGTTTGAATAGGAACCCATGTCTGGAAACATATCGTTTCCATTCTACAACAGTTCCAATGCAGATGATTATCTCATCCACACCCACGTTAGGAATGTACTTGGGCGTGACCCAGTACAATTGTTGCAATCTATTTGAAACGAATACTGACTCGTTCCGTTATTACTTACGCATTTGTATTACAACTTACACCATATGGTTTACATTAGTCGACAACAAGAACCCAGCATCTACGGCTCCAGCCGAAATGTAGCCATGCATTACAACAGCGGCTCTATGTCGCAACCACCAACGTTCTTACACACATTGTACCTCTGAAGCATGTTCTGATACACTCTCTCCATCCCACCTGGTGTCTCTTCAATGTCTTGTGCAGCGGCCAGAACTCGTGCCAGCAGATCTTCCTCTGTCTCTACAGGTGTCTCATAAATTAGGCTCTTCATTTGACTCCACAAGAAGTACTCCATAGGGGTTAAATCTGGCGATCGTGGTGGCCACGCGGTTGGACCACCACGGTCTACCCACCTTTCACCATATCGTCTGTTGAGATGTCTCCGGACAGCCAGTGAAAAGTGAGGTGGTGCTCCATCATGCTGAAACCACATTTCCTGGCGGACATTCCTGACAGACATTCAATGGCACAGCTTCCAAGAACGGGTCCATTACGTGTCATAAGAAGACTAAGTATGCAGGACCAGTGAGCTTGGATGGAAGGACGTATGGTCCAATCACATTACCGTCCAGAATACCTGTCCACACGTTAATTCCAAACCTGTCTTGAAATATCTGAGCATGCATGGCATGTGGGTTTTCGTCCACCCAGACATCGCTTTTTCGAGCATTCAGAACACAATCCCTTGTGAACCTACATTCATCTGTGAAGAGAACTCAACGTGGAAACACGGGCGCGCCCATGCAACGGTGCAGGAACCATGTGCAGAAGGCAACGTGTTGTGGAAAGTCTGCTGAACCCAAAGCGTGTACTCTTTGTAAGTGGTACGGATGTAATTGTTGCTCATGCAGGACGTCCAAGATGGTACTGTGACTAACAGCCATTGCAAGCGCAATTGTCCGTGGCCTCGTTGACGGGCTATCTTCAATGCAACGCAGCACACCTTCTTCAAATTCGGGAGTGCGGCGTCGCCGTGGAACACCACAGTCCTGCCTCCTCGCGGGAAAGGTACCCGTTTCTCGTAGCCGTTGTGTAACATGGGCAAACAGTTTATGCGATGCCGTGTGACACTGCGGAAAACGTTCGTGATACAGCTGACTTGCAGCTCTTCCGTTACCTCCAGCTTCGCCTTACACAAGGAGCATGTCTGTGTATTCCGCAAACGTGTACTGCACCATGTTCCTCTATCAGTGACGCACAGGTATTGACTTGCTCTCACAGCAAAGCGCACATTAAGTGACATCTGGGGATCGTTTCACGCAGAACACATCATCGTGTCTACCCTCTTGCATACCAGGACAGGGAACTTTGAAACGTCTCTCTTGCCCTAAGCAGACGTTGACGAGGTACACATCTGAATTGAAACTGTCGTACAACGGAAACGATACGATTCCGGACATGGGTTCCTATTCAAAATGTTCTGTACTCACTACCTTCTACACGTCCTAGAAGTTTGTAACGGGAATTTCCGACCACCCTGTATATAAGTACAATCTAACTTCTGCACCATTTCAGTGCAGTAAAGTGTTCATTGTAAATAAGTATTGTAGTAGTTCTATTATATGTTTATTACCTTATAAATAAAAAAAACATTTTTTAAATTCAGTGCATTAATGCGACCTTAGTAAATGAGTGTTTGTAAAATGATTCTTTCATATAGTGTTCATTAAAAAAATATGACGATAATTCCACTTGGGACCTGTGAAGGTACCTCAGCTTATTTGTTTCAGTTGTAAATATTTGTCATGTATTATTGTTTTTCTGAAATGTTCTACTTCGTGGAGCGCCTCCTCACTACGGATCAATTGGAATGAAAGTAAATCTGATCTAATATTATTACATGCGTCTGCAGTCTAAATGTTTTGGCTCAGTCTGACGAGGTAACTCAAAATATGAAAGCAAACAAAGTATGCAAGTTTCTTCTATTTATATCTCTTGCATCTGACATCATTCACATCGCAAATACAAACTTGTGAACTTGTGAATTGCTTCAGCAATTTTGTGGCACACCCCTTCCTAACTGAATTTATTATTGAGTTGTAACACCATACATTTAACACTGTCAACCGCTTCTACTTGCATGTCTTCATACATTATACACATGTTGGGAACAAAAATTTTACAGGTTCTTATCTGCACATAGTGGACCTTTTAAAAGTTTAATGACAGCGAAAATTTGATTAGTAGCCATTTCTAAACCTGTACTTCATTTGCTATTTATTGCATTGTTTGTGTCATGTGCCAACAAAACAAACTTAGCATCTGGCAGTTTAACAGACAAGAGGTCGTTACTGTAGACAGGAATAAACAACAGATTCAAGATGGTACCTTGAGGAGCATCACATGTAATTTCTTTCCAATCAGATGAAGACGATCTGCTTACTCTGCATGTATTTGCAATGACAGTCTTTGTTTCCTGTCAGTTAGGTCAGTCTCGAACCATTTTGCAGTACTGCCAGTGACATCACAATATTATAATTCTCTTGAGAGAAAGCTGTGATTCATAGTCAAAGGCGTTTGACAGATCACAGAAAATGCCAGTAGCATCTAATTTGTTATCTTATGAATTAGTCCCACAGTATGTGTAAATACTCTTCTCTATATCAGTAAGCATAAGAACCCAAACTGTGACTTGGATATGTTGTTTGCAGTTGGATGCTTAAGAAGTTTCTTAGACACAACCTTTTCAAACATTTTTGGAGAAGCCAGCAAAAGTAAAAATGACCAAAATTTGACAGTATCTCTTTAATCCCCATCTTGTAAAGAGGCTTAACTTAAATATATTTTAGCCAGTCTGAAAATGTTTCACTGATAAGAGATTGATTACACAAGTAACTTGAGGCACATCTCAACTCACATGAACACTCTTTTAATAACTTCACTAGAATACTTTAAGAATTTTGTAATGGATGCTACTTTTTACGGACAAGTGAGTGTCATTTCCATTTTACTGAAGTTATTGGCAGGGAGTGGTCTCAGATGGTCAATTGCACTGTTATCTAAACCTGATAACCTCAACCTGTCAGTAACAGAAACAAAGTACTGTACCTATTTAAGAAGTTTGCAACACTACATGCATTTGTTACTAACGTCTCATTTATTTAATTTGAAGTGTTACTGGAATTTTCAAAATGCAGAACCTGTATGTATCACAGCATCAACAACAAGTTTAAATAATGCACGGCTTTATCTCAATAGGAAGTCAGACTGCTACTTACTTTGCAGATGACAGCAGAAACTATTTTCTTTCACTGTTATCTGAAAGGTAAACAGTAGCCTGTCTTCCTAACCACAGTTAATGTAACATAGCTGTTACTGCAGTCTTTTTAAATCTGGTCATCTTGCTAGACAGTAGTGTATCCTATTTTATCATTATTTAGAGGATACCAGATGCAAAGCAGTAGTAAAACAAGTGTTTTCTGGAGACCATCTCTTAATCAAAATTGAGTCGCACAATAAATACCTTACACTTCACACCATTTGAATATCTGAATCAAATCTACAGTGACTTTGCATTATGTGGTGCAAATCGTAGAGGTACCATGATACTGGAAGGCTGCAGAACAAATTTTTATATGCTCTCACAGTAAGAATGCTTTATGAAAAGCTTCATAGTGTTCTGTCATTTGTTAATTGTTAGTAAAATTTTCAAAAACTGAACAGTCACAGCCATATGAGAAGAAAGTCTACATGAACTGGATTCATATACAAAATGAAATATTTCATTCACCTGTTAATTAAGTGTGCATATTTAAATTGCCAGGAAAGTGGAAATAATGTGAAAGGTTTAAGATAACACACTTTGTAACACAGCTTGTCATTTACTCTTCTTTCTTCCTGCTGATAAAGCTGTGAACTCCGTAGCAAACTGCCTTTTAGCTTGTGGAGTCACGTCATTTACCTATTCTTCTTAAATCGATATACAGTTTTTGTGTGAGGACACCGCATTTCATTATTCAAGCACAACACACAAGTATTCTTACTAATTTGACTGTGGTAGAATGAACACAGGAAGAAGTTTTTTAAAGAATTTTGTGTTGCCATTGGAGGTTTCTTGCATGATCCTTTAAAGCCGTTTTTGCATCATCAAGATTCATTTCTATGACCATAGAAACCATTACTAATAAACAAGATTAGAAGCTGTCCTGTAAGGTATGTAGCCAAGCAACCACCACTTAAATGTATAACAAAGGCTGCTTTTTCTGAAAAGTTGTTTAATAATTAACTAAGATGAGTGCAAAAGGCATTCACTTCCCGTGAGGCATAATGTAGAAAACATATCTATTTCTTAACGCAAGTAACTGCTGAGCTGCGTAATCGACAACAAATGCTGTTTCTAGTAAGCAATGGCAATGTTTAGCTTCTCTCTACGGTTATACACGATGGTTTATGGAATGTGTTACGGAAATACTGCATTTATTGTTAAGGTGTAAACGTGACGCACAGCTTTTATGCCACCTATTTGGTCCTCGACGGAATAGGCAGATCAATCACAGCGTGGTCAAGAAACAGGTAAATTCCGATAAGGTGACAATGCGTACGATTTATTTACTTGTACGTAATTTATTAATATATTTCCAGTTCTCCGCTACAGTGTACATGCGATAACAGCCACATCTCTTTCACATTACGGTCATATATCAGCGGATCCCACTCGTTTCAACATCATTCAGCAGACACGTACCGACGTGTTAAGAAACATTCCAGTGTGGTTCGAAAAATTTCACCTTACTCGATTCGACCACGGATCTCAATCAGTCGACAAGTGTGCAACGCGTTTGCGTATACGTCATTTTGACGTAACTTCCGAGTGGTTCTAACCACAATGATGTGTGTGTTAGGCTTCCCGTCCCGATCGCGCACCAAGTGACTTCCATCTGTTTCCTGCTTCGAAGAAGACTCTCGGCGGAATGCGCTTTGGCAGCAATACTGACGTCAAACAAGCCGTTCAACGTATGCAACGCTCTGATTTTTCCCTGGAAGGGTTTTTGAAGCTTATAAAGCGGTATGACAAATGTTTCAATGTATTGGAAATTCTGTAGAAAGGCCGGCCCAAGTGGCCGTGCGGTTAAAGGCGCCGCAGTCTGGAACCGCAAGACCGCTACGGTCGCAGGTTCGAATCCTACCTCGGGCATGGATGTGTGTGATGTCCTTAGGTTAGTTAGGTTTAACTAGTTCTAAGTTCTAGGGGACTAATGACCTCAGCAGTTGAGTCCCATAGTGCTCCGAGCCATTTGAACCATTATGTTGAAAAATAAAGATATGTCTTATTTTTAATGTCTCACTCGCTTTTTTTTTCCTTTCACACACAACTCCGACCACAGTCGACAGAGGAAACTTATTTTCCAACTCCCCGTCGTATTTATAGTTGATGATGACTTCAATCTACCTCGATATGCTGGAAAAATTATAGTTTTAAGGCTGGCGGCAGCCATAAAACGTCATCCGGAATTGTACTGAATGCTTTCTCAGAAAATTATTTTGAACAATTAGTTCATGAGCCCACTCCAAGCGTAAATGGTTGCGAAAGCATACTTTACCTCTTAGCAACAAATAATCCTGGACAAATAGGGAGTATCGTGACGAATACAGGGATTAGCGACCACAACGCAGTTGCTGCTAGGCTGAATATCGTAACATCTACAGCCATCAAATACAAACGCAAGGTATATCTATTTTGAAAAAAGCTGATAAAAATGATCTTAACGCCTTTTTGAGAGACAGTCTTCACTCCTTGCGATCTGATTATGTAAGCGTAGAGCACATGTGGAATGATTTCAGAGAGATAATATCGATGACAGTTGAGAGATATATACCACATAAATTAATAAGTGATGCTACTGATCCCTCATGGTGCACAAAACGGGTCAAATGGCTGCTGCAGAAGCAACGGAAAAAGCATGCCAAATTTAATAGAACGCAAAATCCCAAAAATTGGCAAAGTTTTGCAGAAGTTCGAAATGTAGCGTGTACTTCAATGCGCGATGCTTTTAATGATTTCCACAACGAAATTCTGTCTCGGAATCTGGCAAAAAACCCAAAGAGACTCTGGCACACCAGTGGCTACACGCGATCAATACCTTCACTGCGCGATAACAACGGTGAAGTCCCTGATGACAGTGCAGAGTTATTAAATTCAGTTTTCTGAAATTCCTTCACCAAAGAAGACGAAGTAAATAATCATGAATTCCAATCAAGAATAACTGCCAATATGAGAAATATAGAAGTAGATATCCTCGGTGTAGCAAAGCAGCTTTAATCACTTAATAAAGTCAAAGCGTCCGATCCAGATTGTATACCAGTCAGATTCCTTAGAGAGTATGCTGATACAATAGCTCCATATTTAGCGTTTATATACAACCCTCTCACTCACAGAAAGATCCGTACCTAAAGACTGGAAAATTGCTCAAGTCATACCAATACCGAAAAAGGGAAGCAGGAGTAACCCGCTGAATTACAAGCCCGTAATACTAACGTCGATTTGCAGCAGAGATTTGGAACATATACTGTGTTCGAACAACATGAAGTAGGCCTATGTCGAAGAAAACACTTTTTGTCACATAGTTAACACGGATTCAAAAAATATCGTTCTTCTGAAATACAGCTAGCTTTTTATACTCATGAAGTAATGAGTGCTATCGACAGGGGATGTCAAATTGATTCCACATTATCAGATTTCCAGAAGGCTTTCGACACCGTTACTCACCAGCGTCTTCTAACCAAACTGCGTGTCTATGGAATATCGCCTCAGTTGTGCGACTGGATTCATGATTTCCTGTCAGAAAGGTCACATTTCGTAGTAACAGACAGAAAGTCATTGAGTAAAACGCCCAAGTAATATCCGGCGTTCCCGAAGGAAGTGTTACAGGCCCTCAATTGTTCCTGGTCTATATTAAAGACATAGGGGACTAACTGAGTAGCCGTCTTAGATTATTTGCAGATGATGCTGTCATTTATCGTCTTTTAAAGTCATCAGATGACGAAACCGAATTGCAAAATGATTTAAATAAGATATCTGTATAGTGTAAAAAGTGGCAATTGACCCTGAATAAAGAAAAGTGTGAAGTTATTCACATGAGAACTTACAGAAATCAGTTTAATTTCGATTACGAGACAAGTCATACAATTCTGAAGGCTGTAAATTCAATTAAATACTCAAGGATTACAATTACAAATAACCTAAATTGGAACGATGATATAGATAATGTTGTGGGTAGAACAAACCAAAGTCTGCGATTTATTGACAGACCACTTAGAAGGTGCAACAGGTCTACTCAAGAGACTCCTTATACCATGCTTGTCCTCCCTATTCTAGAGTACTGCTGTTTGGTGTGAGATCGGCATCAGGTGCGACTGACGGACAACATCGAAAAAGTTCAAAGAAGGGGAGCTCGTTTCGCATTATCGCGAAATAAGGGAGATAATACCACAGACATTATTCCTGAATTAGAGTGGCAATCATTAAAACAAAGGCGTTTTTCGTTGCGACGGCAACTTCTGATGAAATTTCAATCACTAGTTCTCTCCTCAGATAGCGAAAACACTCTGTTGGCACCCACCTACGTAGGGATAAATTATCATCACGGTGCAATAAAAGAAATCAGGCCTCGCAAAGAAAAATTTAAGTGCTCGGTTTTCCTGCGCGTCGTTCGAGAGTGTAACGTTAGAGAGACAGCTTGAAGGTGGTTCACTGAAGCCTATGCCAAGCCCTTTATTGTGAATAGCAGAGTAATCACGTAGATGTAGATGTACATGACCCACCAAAATGGTTCAAATGGCTCTGAGCACTATGGAACTTAACATCTGAGGTCATCAGTCCCCTAGAACTACTTAAACTTAACTAACCTCAGGACATCACTCAGATCCAAGCCCGAGGCAGGATTCGAACCGTAGCGATCGCACGGTTTCAGACTGAAGCGCCTAGAACGGCTCGGCCACACCGGCCGGCCCATGACCCACCAATGAGATTGTGTCTATCTGTATATTGTAACACTAAAAAAGTATCTTGAAAATGAGCAGTTAAAAGAAATCATATATTGTCCACATGATTGAATGAAACAGGATGTATAATGTCCACCATTTTCATTTCAGTTTGCGTTTGTTTCATCTACTTTGACACTACTGTTGAGTTACACTTTTGTCAATGCTTGTGACTTGTGCCTGACTGTTCAAAGTTTTAGTCAGCATTGTTGCCTTCTGGTATTGTTTGACACCGTTTTAGCAAAATCATTATTGTTAACACTGCATAGCAGCAGTATTCTTTTGTGTTTCGTGTGTACTGCATCCAGCGGATTTAGAAGAGGAAAGTGGGACTCTAGGGGAGGAGTATAAAGATCGTGGAACAAGAAAAAGAATGAAGAAGAAATGACAATAGAAACGGAAACTGAAATCAGGTAAATCTTCTGTTTATTCCTTTTTACTAGAAAAATGGAATTTGTTTCCATAACATCCATCAGTAAATAATGCCATGATAAATAGTATTTTCTTATTCTTTTTGTCCTAGAAATTGTGATAATGATCCTCATTTAATGAATTTCGATACTCCCTGCCAACATAGAGAGGGTCGTTGCAATTGCTGTTCTATCCCAGTAAACATTCTATGTAGAACCAAAATAAATGTGTTGGCTACGCCAAATAAAAACATGAGCCTCCAGAAGTTAGTATCTTCTGGACATAAGCATTCCTAAGCATTGGCGTATTCATGGAGAGAATGCCAAAGTAAAACCAGCAGCTGTTACAGTGAAATATCACGTAAGCCGGTGGTTTGATACAGATTTACCCTATTTTTCATTTTAATTTTTCTTCTTAATGAAGAGTATCTCTGCAGATAATAAACAGGAAATGATCCAACAGACTTTGGAATACTTGCAGTTAATGTTCCTACATGCTAATCTAAACAAAGAACATTATTATTTCAGAAAGTTAAGTAAGTAGCCTAACTATCACACGCTAACAAGGATTTTTGTAAACTGCAGGTGAAATCAGGGAGTGAGAAAATTATTGTACGTGCTGCAATTTTATTTTTTTGGAAACGCTTCAGTACTGGACAAACAAGATTAAATAACATTGCAAAAGGAATTGCATCTGGGAGATGACTAACAGATAGAAAGGGGGGGGGGGGTTGATCATAAGATTACAAAGTATGAAACTAAAAGAAAGCGTATGGTTGAACTATTATCAAAACTGGAAGCCACCGAAAGTCATTACAGTAGAAACGAAGGCCAGCGATTGTATCTTTTGTATGGATTAAATATAAACAAGCTTTTAAAATTAATGTGGAATCGAATTCGATATCCCAAAACGGATTTAACTGTGAAAACGGCATTATGTCCCATTGAATAGTTTAGTATATACCAGTTTTTCGCTTTTCCTGAAAAATTTGAATAAACGGACTTTATACGTTTTGGTTTGTTGCTTCTCATATCTGCTGGGATATTACATGTCATGACCCACAGTAGAAAATTTCTCCAAAATCAGAATTACAAGTAACTGAATACCGATTCACCTAATTGCAAAAATCATATGAAAAAAGGAAACAAAGCTTTCATAAAATGTCTGACTCTTGATAAAACACATAAGCCCTGGATTACTTTGTGAGAGAGTGCATGTTTTGGCTGCATACGCACAATGACTTGCAGATGCTATGCAGGTGTGTGTGTGTGTGTGTGCACTGGTGAAACATCCTGCTGCTCTCTACACCGTCACCTGCCACAGTTAGCTTTTGACAATCATATGCATTCGTTACTGATTGGCTCTTTTGTTTGTAAGCGCATTGAGATACTTTGGGCATGACATTAAAAGAACAAGATAGTAGTTCTGTGTGTTTGTTTCGATCACACATGTCAAAATGATTGGATATTTTTGAGCATGAGCAATATGGAAACTCTGAGCTACTACTGACTGGCTTTACACAATTCAGGTCATTCAGATAGATTTGAACATGGCACCAATTTAAATTAGTCAGATCATTCAGATATTTTCGTGCAGAGTGCCAGTCAACTCTATTCAGATAATTCAGATACATCTGAATATGCCCTAGATGGCAGCTTTACAACTATACAATGGTTGGCTATTTCGTTTTAATGGCTGCTAGCAGAAGTGGGCTAGTTTCACCATCTTGGATCGTTACAGCATAGGCATTGCAACTTATTATTGGGTCCATCTACCACAAAGTAAATTCACCACAAGACATAACTGAAGCCTGAGAGCAAACCTGAGATTACTAGTAAAAATGTCACCCACTCATATTGTTCATCAAGCTAAGAGATTTTAATCATCCCACAATCGACTGCACTATTTACATCACTGAGAATTTCCACAAGAAATTGGTATGAATGATCATGAGGCAGCTGTAGGAATAATGATTTCCAAATTATGTTTTTCTTCGTCTTCTTTTTCTTCTTGTTTTTGCCTTTTCCTATTTATTCTAAGCGGTCAGCTCTGTGGTATGGGTTGAGGCAATGTTGGTTGTAATTTGTGCACACATGCCATTCCTGACACCACCACTCCCTCCAGAAGGGAATATGTGCATCTTTCTAGATATTTGTGCACCATGTGTCTGTAGCAGGATGTTAGTACCTGCTTCGTATTTAAGTAACTGGATGTGCAAAAATGCGTAAAAACCACATACAGGTTTGGTTGCACTGCAGAAGCAAAGTTGCTCATTTTGTTTGCTAGGTATTCAATGTGTGCCTGCCAGCTCAAATTTTTATCTGAATTTAGACCTAATAATTTGACTGAATCAGCTTCCTCTGTACGTTGATTCCTGTGTACAATCTTAATCTGCTCACATTTTGACTGTTTGATTTTGATCTGCATCATGTGAGTCTTAGATATGTTTAGATTCAACCTGTTTACCTGAAACCAAGTTTCTAAGGTACTGAGGGTTCTGATCACAGATTTGGGAATTTTTTCCAAATCATGATCTTCAACTAAGACAGAAGTATAATCTGCAAACAGAATTCGTTCAAAAATGGCTCTGAGCACTATGGGACTTAACATCTGTGGTCATCAGTCCCCTAGAACTACTTAAACCTAACTAACCTAGGGACATCACACACACCCATGCCCGAGGCAGGATTCGAACCTGCGACCGTAGCGGTCACGTGGTTCCAGACTGAAGCGCCTAGAACCGCATGGCCACACCGGCCGTCTAAACAGAATTGATAGGGAGCTTATACTTAATGATAAGTCATTAACATAGAAGACAAATGTGACTGGACCTAATATCGAACATTTTGGAACACCCTGAGCTATATTTTTCCAGTCAGAATAATCAAATGAGCCATGCTATCTCTTTGTTTTCAGTTTGATAAGTCGGACTAATGCCATATTTTTCAAGTTTGTAACAAGCAATGCATGGTTTACAGAATCAAATGCGTCTGTGAGGTCGCAGAAAATTGCTGCCACCTTATTTCTCTTGTCTAATGATGTACTTACTTTCTCAATGAAACTGTTTACTGCATCTGTGGTGTTTTCCCCCACTGAAAACCCAATTGGTTGTTTAGAGTAAGAGAATATTTTGCTATGAAGTTTTGGATTTGTCCAACAGCAAGTTTTTCAAATATTTTAGATAGAACTGCGAGAATCGACATAGGATGATAATTTCGCACGATCTCTCTTGATCCCTTCTTGAAGAGTGGTTTGACTTCAGCATATTTTATTACCTCCGGGAAACAGCACTCTTCAAAATATTGACTTATTATTTGAGCTGGCGGGTTTCCAATTCTGTTGTGCACCACTTTAATAACTTTGATGGGTATTCCATCCCAACCTGCAGATTTTTTTTGCTTTTTAATGTTAGAATAGTATTTTCTACATCCTCCACAGAAACTTTTAAGAATTTTGTAAATTTTTCTGAGTTTTCACCTGAGCCAAAGGGATTTACCTTGTTGTGATAATCTGTTCCATCTACATCAGACTTTGTTACATTTATAAAGAATTCATTAAAGTACTCTGGTATATGAGCTGTACTAGTTAATTTGTTTTAATAATCTGTTCTGTGCTATTCAAATTCTTATTTAGACTATAAAAAATATTCAAATATTTAACTGCTATTATCATAATAACTGTACAAGAACTTCTGTGTGACAAAAACACAGGCAAAATGAAAGTTATAACTTAGGCACTGAATGAAGTTACAGCAGAAGAGTAATTCAAGATTATGTTTGAATGCTAAAGGACATTGAAGATCTACAAGGATATCGGGAGCTGCAGCTGTGTTGGCAATGGTGAACCACCAGTATAACAACCATGAGGTGCCACTGAGCAGCAACAGCCCTTGGAAGGCAGCTGGAAAACACAACAAGAGGCAGCATCGACGACACAGCAACAGCAAAATTGGTGCACTAGTTTCAAGCAGCAGTACTCCACAAGATAAGTATAAACAATAAAAATTGAGCTGTCTGGTATAGAGGTATGTTTTTGAAACTTGAACTTGGTTTAGCAAGAGTGTCAAAATGAATAAATCAAATGGATATTGCCTTAATTAAGTCATCAATGACTGTAAATCTTCAGAGAATGAAAACAGCATATGTTCTGTGAATAGCTCTGAAATCAAAGTGGATCACCAGAATTTAATATTGCAAGTTTTAGAGAAAATGAATGGACAATTGGATGAAATAAACGAAAATGTAAAGAATCAAGAAGCAGAAAATATTAGTAGTACCAAGTCAATGAAAAGTATATTAACCAAGGGAGACACTGATGCTAAAAACAAAGTTACGGATAGAATGTAACTCAAGTGAATACATAAGGTACGTTAGCTTTCAGTGAAAGCCTCCATCAGGAAATGAAACATGCACACACATTCATTCAGCCAAGTGAGTACACCTCATTCACATATGACAGCCACCTTCAGCAGCTGAAACCGATGTACTCTAGATGGCGGTCATACATGCATGAATTTTGCTTGCTTGTGTGAATGAATGTGTATGTGTGTGTGTGATTTTCCGTTTCTGATGAAGGCTTTGGTCAAAAGCAAATGTGTAAGTGTCTTTTTGTAGTACCTGTCTTCATCTCAATGTGTCATCTTTACAGTATCAGCCTATCTTTTCCACATGTTATTTCCATGATGAGTGCTTTATGATTGGAATTCATACTCTTCTTAAGGCTTTTTCTTTATCAATGTGAACCTTTTTGTGCAAAATTTATTTATTTGAGGTGGAATTCCTTTCCATTGTATAATTATTATGAATGCTGAAAAGTGGCACATAATGAGTTAATACTCACAGTTACAAATACACAAATGCAAAGGAACAGGGTAAATACTTTTACTATTCTCTAGAACTGATCTATATTTTTGTTTAAAATTGATTTTAGGTACATTTCATTTATTATGATCATTAAACGTTTGTTTGTTGGAATTCATATCCAGGGAAGGCCACACAATGAAGCTACTCATAGGCAGCTAATACTAACCAGCTGATGTACGCCTTTCATAGTAAAAGGGTAAATATTTTAAAACAGGTTTTAGCTTTTAACTAATGTTTTTGTTATGATACTTTAGTAGCTGAACACCTTCACCATTTCATTATTATTATTATTATTATTATTGTTACTGTACACATCATTTTGTTTCCTGTGCCTGTGAATAGCTCTAAAAAAATTTACTTTGGTTTTTTTCCATCATTATTTGCACAGTAGAAAGAGGCTGCCTTTTTAAAAATTTTGTTGTTCTTATTATTTGTTTCAAAGTTTTGGGTGTTATTGCGATGACATGACTCACAGTCTCCACTTAGATGTATTAAGTAGTTAAAAATGTGGTCACAGATGTGTGTTACACTGTTATTATATAGTGAATGCAACTTCTATAGCTTGTGTACATGACATCAGGCAGTGTGTACTTGAAGAGAGTCTGAGCACAAGGAGAAGGACTTATGCTGTTTGCAGCCGTGATGATATCAAGTTTGAATAGCATGGTGCTAGCCAATATTTTTTAATAAATAAGTTATGCACAAGCTCAACTTTTATTCAACTTATCATGGGAAATAATCAGATATTTAACTGCTATTATCATAAAACTGTAATAGATCTTCATACCCTGTTTCTGCTTTCTCAGTCTGATTCCTGTACTGATTCATATTTTGACTTTGCTGTCCATTAGTAATTCTCATGAGCCCTCACTCTGCTCTGTTCCAGTTACTTCAGGACAGCTTCTTCTACTCTGCTCCTGCATAGTTGCAGTACACTGCATCCAATGCTACTTTTGATTTTTCCTTGTCATACTTCTCCTTTGGAGAAGACACTCTGACTATCCTTTGAAGTTCAGAACATTTAAAAATAACCTTCTTGAATTATCAGTAAGCCTGGCTAAGTAGCCTAGGCCAACTTATAAAAAGCTATACACCCATAAGAGAACTAATGTTCAATGGCTGACATCTGTCAATCGTTCACTGAGTGTCAACCGTTTACCCAAATGCAACTGTTCATTGCACCAACTGCCACACATTATCACCCACAGACCACCAGTTCTACTCTATTGGCAGCTGATACAACACATGTGTGATATCATACTAGCAACATAGCTAACTAGAGCTCATAAAATCCTACAATCTCAGGCATCCTACTGTGTCAGCCCACTAAAATCACGTCAAAATCCAAGTCCCTGTATATAGTATACTGACTTCCTCGTTTTAATAAAGCATGTTTGAAGTTTCTATCCTTATTTAGTCCCCAGTGGCACAAATCCATGCTTAAAAATCTTTTTTTTCTGAAAAGAGGTGAAAAGTAATTTTATTCGCAGTGTAATTTCAACTTACCACATTCTGGCAAGCAGTTTGGATCATTATACAGCAATAGCATCCATGTCACTACAACAACATCTTACTGGGTGATAGTTACACCATTTGAGGAGCTGTCATGCAACTGAAACTTAGTGAAGACTTGCATGGAGCATAAGGAATACACACATTCTCTGCACATATTATTGCTAACCTACATATGAGACTCTGATGATGAGAAACTTCAGAATGATTAGGAACAGCTATTTCTGATAATTTCTACATGTTCTTAATATGCCTTGGAAATATTTCTCTCTAAAGCTAAAGCTACATCTACTGGCTGTGTCAGGTCATTGAGTACCAACTAATTGCCAAGTCATCCCCTACCAAAGGTGTCACTGAGATACCATATAGAGGGCATGGGATCAGCATACCATTCTCCTAGCCTTTGAAACCTTCCCAGACCTTGGAGCTACTACTTCTCACTCAAGCAGAACCCCAGCAGCCATTACAAAGCTGGGTCCACACTGTTCCAGTACTCCCTCTGAGGTAGTAGCCACAAGTTCAACACATATCAAATGCACTGCAAAATTAGCTATTGAGGCAGACAAATGTTTATTTCTGCTTTAGAGGAGATACTTGAGCTGCGCACATTAAATTTTTCAAAGGCAGCTGCTGGTGGTGTCTGTTGATGAATTACATTGACAATCTATTTAAATACAAAGTCTTTCCTGTGTGTTATTCGCAAAATTTCTAAATATTACCTGTTCATTGGGTCAACAGATATTTGTGAAAGGCGATTTATAGGCTACTGATATTACTTAACACAGATAATTTTAGATTTAAGATCATAAAAGAGACTTCAATCATGATGTGTCAACATTTCTCTAATCCAATAGAAGAAGCATATAATGCTCAGTAACTAGCTATAGTTTTGTAGATAAATGAGTGATGAATTACTCTCCTATTTTCCATTTTGTCTTGTATTCAATTGAAGGCTTGCTATATGGTATCATATGGATTCCAGATGCAGGCACTGGACAAGGTGCTTCTCTGCTAGTCAACATAATTCCTCCAATAGTTTGGTGTTGTTGAAACCTAGAAGCATGAAGTAGACAGAAAAAATCTGACAATGATTATACCCAATTGAATACTGGTATTCTGTCACTACCATATTATCACAGTGTAGAACAAGTAAGCTAATTGCATGGTTAATGTGATGATCTGGGCTCACATGATTCTTTGGTTGACCTCTTTCCATCCTCAGAATGGATGTGTTACATCCATTGATGCTAATGTCCATGACCAACCTTTATCCCCTAATTAAGGTAAGTTGTAAAGCCTTACTCAGATCTAATCTTGTCAGCTGTCTACATCCAAGAGAGCAATGATTAACCATAAAATCATATTCAAATGTGCATAAAATATTTAAACTCGCAAAAAATTCTTACTTATAAGGATTTCCCTCCACACTTACCGTTCACTTCTATCTCAATATCTGTGAAATTATTTTGAGTCACTAGTAATTCAATGGTTATTGTGGTATTTTTTTTATCTAAGGCATTCTGGGAGCTTACAGATCTTCATCAAGGGTAAATTAGCATTGTTTGCTCAGCTGGTGTGTCATTGTCTTTAGTCACATATTTACAAGGGTTTGTAATGCCACATATGCTTTGCATTCAGATGACACTAAGAAACTGGTCTCTCGTACCATGTTTATTTGCCTGCACTGTCACCCGTATCAAACTTAACACCTTGATCCTTACTATTTTTAAGAAATGGCTTCTTACACAGAAAAAAAAACACTGTAGAACTGACAACATCTCTATTTGCTTCTTCTTCCTTGACTCTTGATTACTACTGAGGCATGACTTGCACAGTTTTCTTAATGAGATATGGAGAAACTTCATGCTACAACTGTTCATCTAGATTTTGTTTCTCTGTAGAATCCAGCACCAACCCTTACATACAAAATTGGTCATTTGGACCCAAGATTCATGGGTTGCATATTGCGATTGAAGCTGACAGTCTCCAAATGAGCTAGAAGACTAAAAGACTGTTTTCCATGAGCATGAAGTTTCTCCATATCTCATTAAGAAAACTGTGCAAGTCATGCCTCAGTAGTAATCAAGAGTCAAGGAAGAAGAAGCAAATAGAGATGTTGTCAGTTCTACAGTGTTTTTTTTCCCCTGTGTAAGAAGCCATTTCTTAAAAATAGTAAGGATCAAGGTGTTAAGTTTGATACGGGTGACCTTTCTGAAATCAGAAACTTCTCTGGAAAGGTCAGAGAGAATCTACAGTGAAAAGCAAGGATCTGTGTCATTGTGATAAATATTATATATTGGCCAAACCACACAAACTGTACAAAAACAGCAAAATGAACTTAGGCAGCTGATATTTTCTTCTTCACCTGAATGAATCAGCAATGGCTCAGTATTGCACCTCTGCTCACCATTGTTTTAACTATGAACACTTTCAAAAACTGTCCACCATTACATCTTTCAGGGAGTGTCAGCTTAAGGAAGCAGCGAAAAACAACTAGCAAGAAATATAAGCAATCAATAAGAGGGTTTCAAATTAGACAATTCCAGTACTTGGATTCTGCTCATATCTCTTATATGCTGTCATTGTAATTTCTCTTGTGAATCAAAAACTTGTCATAATTTGACTGACTCAGAAATTAATTCATAAGATTTATTGACCTCCATCGTGCACATTCAGTTCTATTTTTAATTATGGTTATTGCAATTTTTGAAGACTTCCTCATATTACGATACTGGCACTTAAAGGAACAACACAACAGTGAACTCAGAAGACAATGGAAGACACTCCATGACAATGACTATAGGATTTATAGTTGAATTATCAGGAGAAATATGTTGGAACACTACAAAAGAACTAATTGCAGAAACTGTTTCACTGAATGCTCTATATTAATATGGCCTGAACAAATCGTTGAAATGAAATGGTTATTTTCAGTTACTTGGAGACCATTTGTAGTCGTTAATGAACCGCATCTTTCCAAACAACAATGAAATTTTTGCAGGTGATAATGTGCCATGTCACAAGGCCACAATTGTTCACAGTTCAGTTGAAAAACATTGTGGACAATTCAAGCAAATGATTTGGCCACCCCGACTGCTCAACATGAATGCAATAAAACATTTAAACGATATAATCAGGAATTCAGTTACTACAAAAATCCTGTACTGGTAACACTTTCACATTTATGATTGACTACAGAGGCAACATGGCTCAGTGTTTCTGCAGGGGAGTTCCTATGATGTGCTGAGTCCACACGACATTTACGTACTGCAGTACACTGGGCAAAAGCAGGTCTGAAACAATATTAGGAGGTATTGTGTGACTTTTGTCACCCCAGTGTAATGTTAAGAGAAGGAGTACATAAAATTTTATGATATCTACTTCAATAATACAGTGTTACAGGTAACATCAAAATTATGTAAGCAGGAATCTGTTAACAAACCATTTGATGTAGATTATTTGAATCTGCTAGTATTCTCTAGTATTACAACTTAATGTGGGAGTAATTTATCAGAGATTAATGTCATTTAAAATTGATTTCTTCTGTTCTTTTTTTGAGTAGTATACTTTTTCTTAAACCCCTCAGATAAAATAATTTTAAGTGCACTGTAGGCAAAAGAATGGACTACTTTTTGGACTCTGTTGAAATATCTGAGGCCAAGATATTTGTGGCCCGTTAAGAACATTAGCAAGCCTGTTGTGGGGAATATCATTTGACTGTCCAGTCCCTGTGTTTTCTTCCTGTATGGACATCTTAAGGTCAAAATTATTTAAATTCTCTTTAACACTGAGGAGATAACTATAGATATAGAGGCTAGGAACTGTCATAATATTAAGATCTTTGAAATGAGTTTTACATACTTCTCTTAAAAATTGTTACTATAAATCTGATAGCCTTCTTGTTGCCACCTGAAAACAATTTCTGAGCCAAAGCAGTTACCCCATCGAAGAATTCCACAGATAAGGTGAGAGTGGAAAAATAAAAAATATGCATATACCAATAGGGCTTTGCTTATGTTATTCCTGAATTTGTTCATCAGATAAATCACTCAAGACAGTCTGGAGCACAATTTTTCCGTGTTACTCACCTAGGTGAGTCTCCGGTCAGTGTAAAGACCTAACAGTTAGATTATTTTGTACTCTTCACTGGAGACACTAAAACTGAAAACAGTATCTTTAGTTTTCTTATAATTAATTTGCAGGCAATTTGTCTGGAACCAACTAGCATGTGTGTCCATTGCTGCATTTATGTTGTGCCACAGCTTTCTATATAACAAAAATGGTGTAATTAAAGTTTTATCATCTGTGCATAATAAAGACTCATATGGCAAGAATGAGCGGAAATTACCAAGTAGTGAGCTCTTTGGCATACCTTTGACAGCAGATACACAGTCTAATATTTTATCATTGTTACTAACTGTTCTATGGCTCAATAAGGTGAACAGCATTCCCACCGGCTCTACAGTACCAGCACTTGATGATAAGTCTACTGTGGGAGACAGTGTCAAGATTTGCTCAGGTGTGGAGCGTGCCAATTCTTTATTTCTTTAAGTTTATTACACCAGTTCAATTTTCTGTTTTTGTGATATTTGGGACAAAAGGAATAATCTTTCCTACCAAAAACCGTAAAAATTTCTTTGTTGACTTATAATTTGTAAACCATCACAAATAGTAGCCAATTGTGTAAATTTGCTACCATCTTCATGTGCACGGCATCAAGCTTTTGATGAAATAGATGTTATGGTAAAAACAGTTGTGTAGGTAAGAGGAGGTATAATTGATGTTATAGCCAGAGAGGAAAAATATCTTTCTCATTCCTCTCGCACACATTCAATATGAAGTCACCCCCACACCTGAGCCAAACAATAATCAAACTGGTATCTTTCCTCAACATTCCTGTCACTGTACAGGCTAATAATTACACTGATAATGCCACAAGTCCAATACAAACAGTGCATTGGTACTTGTTATGTGGCTGTTGATGACATTCTACACAATTGCTGAGATAGCTGTTTCTGCAGTTCTGCAATCTGATCTACTAGAAGTATACACTGACATGAAATGACCTGGTCATAATTTTTCTGTGGTATGCTTGTATGAATGTTAGGGTAAGTGTTTATTCATGTGCTATTCCACTGAGCCATTCATTTGAAACATTCAGGAACACTTACAGAAAATTTTACTCGCTTCAATGTGTTTTAGGAAGACACCAACCTCAATAATAACAGTAGTTGTGGAATCAAAGGCACAGACAGGGTTATTCAGGACTCTGATGATAAACCTTCTCACGCTCTTCAGGGATACCTTCTGAGTATTTTGGTACTGGGGATCAGTGGTTTCTGGCAGTTCATTACAGAGTTACTGCATTTTGTTTTCTTTCTTGTTCCAGTTAGTTTAGTGTCTTTATTGCACTGAAAACAGTGCTGACAGCAGTAGCAGCAGTAATACCCTTCTTACCTCATTGTCCTCAAGATTGCTTCCAGTACCACACAATTCCACCTAGGATTTTGTTTTCCAGCAGTTTTAGTTATGCAATCATGATAATACACAGCAGTATTAAAGGTGTGCTTACTGATGATGAGTTGGATGATATGCACTAGGTTTATGAATTCACTGAATGCAATGTGAGAACTGCACAATGAAGCTGTGATAATAGCTTATGTGTTCCATCTTAAGGTTGTAGCATTATCTGTGTTGTGTGGGGTACGCTTTGATCACTGCATATAACATACTACTTCATTGTTCTGAAGGTATTTTCACAGACACAAGAGTGGCTACATTAACAAACCAAATAAATTATAATAACATTATTACTCTGTAATGAATCACCAGAGACCATGACACCCTCATACCAAAATATTAAAAAAGTATCCCTGGACAATCTCTTAAAGCTTATCAGTGGAGTTCTGGTTCACCCTGTGTATTAATAAAGCATCCAAATGGTAATATATTTATGACAACAACAGAACTATTGACAGGATTTGACAAATTGTAACAAAGAGAAATATTTCTATTATATTATTCACTCATCTTCAAATATTTTACATGTCACTGGTGTAAATATTTACGTATCAACTGAGGTGACCGAAGTAATGGGATAGCGATATGTACGTATACACATGGCAGTACTATAATGTACATAAAGCATAAGAGAACAGTGCAATGGCCACATGAGAGGAATTAACAGACTTTGAATGTGGAATGGTAGTTGGAGCTAAATGCATGGGACACTCCATTTTTCAAATCACTTGGGAATTCTATATTCCGAGATCCACAATTTGAAGAGTTTGCTGAGAATATCACATTTCAGGCACGACCTCTTACCGCAGATCAAACCGTGGCGAACGGCCTTCACTTAATGATTAAGAGCAGTGGAGTTAACAGAGAGTTGTCAATTTTAACCGATAAGCAACAATGCCTGAAAAGACCAAAAAATAAATGTGAGATGTATGACAAATGTACCTGTTAGAACAGTGCAATGAAATTTGTCATTAATGGGCTATGGCGGCAGATGACCAATTTGAGTGCCTTTGCTGAGTGACATCAGCTACAGTGCCTCTCCTGGCCTTGTGACCTTATCACTTGGACTCTAGATGACTGGAAAACTGTGGAGTGGTCAGATGAGTCCAAGTTTCAGTTATTAAGAACTGATGGTAGGGTTTGAGTGTGGCCTAGACCCCATGAAGTCAAAGACACAACTCAATGGGGCACTGTGCAAGCTGGTGGTGGCTCCACAATGGTGTGGGCAGAACCAATCATTGACAGGAAATTGTTATTTTCTGTTACTTGGAGACCATTTGCAGCTATTCATGAACTTCATCTTCCCAAAAAGCAATGGAATTTTAGTGGGTGACAATGCACCATGTCACCAGGTCACAATTGCTCACAGTTCAGTTGAAATATATTGTGGATGATTTGAGTGAATGATTTGGCCACCCAGACTGCTTAACATGAATGCAATCAAACATTTACAGAATATAATCAGGAAGCACCAAATACTGCACTAGCAACATATTCACAATTATAGTTGGCTATAGGAACAGAAGGTCTCATTATTTTTGCAAGGGACTTCCAATGACTTGTTGAGTCAATGCCAAGTTTAGCTGCTGCACTACACTGGACAACAGGAGGTCAGAAACAATATTAGGAGGTATACCATGACTTTAATCACTTCAGCATAAAGCTAAGTGAAGTAGAACATAAAATTTCATGACATTTACTTCAACAATATTGTGTCACATCTAACATCAAAAATATGTATGCAGGAACCCATTAACAAACCGTTTGATGTAGATTATTTGTATCTGCTAGTAGTCTCTAATGTGACAACTTGGTGTGGGAGTAATTTATCAGAATGTAATACCAATTGAAATTGATTTCTTACATTCTTTTATTTCTTAGACCACTCTGATAAAGTAATTTTAAATGCACTATAAGCTATAGAATGAGTTAGTTGTGGAAGTCTGTTGAAATAGCTGAGACCAAGACAATTGTGGCTGCTACGAATATTAGCTAGCCTGTTGTACAGCAAATGAACTGATTGTCCAGTCCCTGTGTTGCCTTTCTGTATGGATACCTTAAGGTTAAAATTATTTAAATTCTCTTTAATACTGAGGAGATAACTATACATGTAGAGGCTAGGAACCGTCATAATATTAAGATATTTGAAATGAGTTTTACATGCTACTCTTAAAAATTGTTACTATAAATCTAGCAGCCTTCTTATTGCCACCTGAAAGCAATTTTGGAGCCAAAGCAGCTACCCCATAGATGAATTCCCTGGGTGAGGTGAGAGGGGAATAATACAAAATATACATATGCGAAGAGGGTTTTGCTTGCATTATGTCTGAATTTGTACAACAGATAAATCACTCAAGACAGTTTGGAGCGCAATTTTTATGTGTTACTCACCCAGCTGAGTTTCTGGTCTATGTAGAGACCTAAGAGTCAAATTATTTTATACTCTTCATTGGAGACACTAAAACTGAAAACAATTCCTTCAGTTTTATTATAATTAATTTGCAAGCAAAACGTCTGGAACCAAGTAGCATGTCAGTCCATTGCTGTATTTATGTTATGTCATGGCTTCTCTATATAATCAAATTGTGTAATTAGAGTTTTACTGACTCACATGGCAAGAATGAGGGTAAATCGTATTTGATTATAATTACTAAGTTATCTCTCTGGCTTAGGCATGACCCAATAACGGGAAGAGCACTCCCTCCAGCTGTGTAGTACTGGCAGTTGATGATAAGTATACTGTGGGAGACAGTGTCAAGAGCTTTCCTTAACTCCAGAAGAGTTGTGCAGCTTGTTTCCTTACACTCAAGAGAAACGATGTTGTGAAGAGCTAAGTAAATTATTTTCCTTAAAATGCTGGTTCATCTGTTTGTGCACATAATATTCTGTTATCTTTGACATTATTGGTAGGAGTGAGATGGCTTGATAGTTATCAGGGGATGCTTTATCACTCCTGTTATGGATAGGTGTTACAGTAATAATTTTTGGCAACCTGGAGAGATCCCTTCATGACAAATTTCATTGATGATTATAGTTACTGGCAGTAAAATTTCTTATTGCATAACTTGAGAGTTCACAGAAATCTTTGGCTTCTGATTTTCTAAGTTTGGCAACTGTTTCACATACTTTTCTGTAAGATACACAAGACCAGCAAAAATTATCAACTGGCTTACAATCTAGAGCTTGGAGCAAAACTGCATCTTTATTTACATCTTCAGTGAGATTTTTATTTGAGCCACAACTGGTAATGTGTGCATTTAAGATGATTGGTTAGATTGGAATTTTGTGCTTCCTTTTATACCTTATTTTTGTTTTAATAATTTTATGCACTACTTCACACTACTTTGTTGAGTTGAGTATATAGTTGTCATTTGCTTTCTTTCTGGACACTCTAGTTTCTGACCTGCTGTGTAAGTTTTCTTCTTAGATTGACTCTGATGCAATTTGACATAGTGCACAACCTTTTCATCATTGAGTTTGCTCAGGTGTGGAGTGTGCCAGTTCCTCATTTATTGAGGTTTATTACAACAGTTCAATTTTTTGTGTTATTTTGGACAATATGAGTAATCTTTACTACCAATAACTGATAAAATTTCTTCGTTGACTTATAATTTGTAAACCATCACACATAGTAGGCTGTTGTATGAATTTGCTACCTTTTTCATATATATGGCATCATGGTTTCACTGAAATGGATTTTAAGGTAAAAACAGTTATGTAAGTAAGAGGATGTATAATTGATGTTACAGCCAAAGAGGAAAATTATCTTTCTTATTCTCCTTATGCTGTTCAATATGATGTCTCCCCACACCTGAACAAAACAATAATGAAACTGGTATCTCTTCTCAACATTCTTGTCACTGTACTGGCTAGTAACCTCCGTAGATCTGTAAGTTGAATGAGTGAGATTCAGATTCCTGTCTTGGCATCTAGAGTTTGATATTCAATGGATTCCCTATATCATGGCAAGCAATTGCTGTAATGCCTTCACAGCTGGATTCTTTCCCTATCCTAGTAAACTCCACATCTCAAATTATCTATGTACTCTTCAAATAATCATACAGTTTCTAGTGGATACAGTATCAGTATCATTTTACTTCCTTCTTGTTTCATTCCCAATTAATGTGTAGGAAGAATGACATTCAATGTGCCATTTAGTATGCAGGAATTTATCTAACTGTGCAGTCATGGTTTTTATGCTAGGTATTTTTGCAACATTTTAAACTTTTCTAGGTTCATTTCAGAATTCATTTTCTCTGAATTTTAAAATATGTGGGACTCTGATGGATAATGATCATTTCTGTGATGACCTCTTGCAGACTACTCAAGCTTGTGAGTGTTTCAAAACGTTTCTTTCAATATTCTGCATTTTCTACATAATTCTGTTTGAGCAGACTACAAATGACAAAACATACAGTGTCACTCAATGTGTGTTTAAACTATATTCCTCTAATAGATTTGACATTCATAGAACACGAGTAATTTTTAGGATGTTTTACACAAGCACTGAATTCACTGCAATTTAATCAATCTCTTCAATGACAATACACAACTATTCAAATCATCTACTAACTCCATAAGTCAGTTTTCCATTACAAGTAACATAAAATACGAAGTGCTAAATCATTCAGTACTCTGCAAGCAAAATAGGATATTTCAGTTTGACAGCATTCTTACTCCACAGCTCCACACAAAATATTGAAGTTGACACCTTTGTCTGAGAGGTTAATAACATTACAAAAACATATTGAACATTATGTACAAAACCCTTTTGTGATTATTATTTCCATGAAATTACCTATCATATAACAGAAGATATTCGAGGGGGTAGCCTTAAAATGCATGCATAGTTTCAAGATAGCTGTTGAGTACTATTATTCTAATACTGTCCATATTGTGAAACAGAGGTAGCGACTGCTGAGATAAGGTCCACAGGTAACAAGAACCCATTTCCTGCAGCCTAGTGATGAGTTCTACTTCAGGGTGTATTTACTGTACACTGCCTTTTAATCAATAAAAAAAACTGCCATCCAGAGGGTAACATTAGCTACTGACATCTCAAAGTGCTTGTTTTCATAAGTCAAGGTTTTGGTTATCTATCGTATCCTTAAATTATTACAGGGCAATTTGGGATGGTTACTCTCAAAAGCAAACAGCCAATGGTCTTCCCCATCCGTCTCCTACTGGAGTTTATAATCTGTTTCACTGTCAATTGGTCATTAAATTCTAGTGCAGCTACCTTCCTTTCTTATTTTGTGAATGATGTTTCAGGTATTTAACAAACTCTCAGTTGAGCTGTACAGTTAAATCAAGTTCTGTTTGATGCTAATAAATATCGGGAGAAGGTTCCGTTCTGGTTTAACTCGTGTAATTGAGGCAATGTTAAGTAATGTATCAGTTAATGCGTGATTTGTTTGTTCTCCAAGTAGTTGGATGTCTGTTAAAGATGAAATGTTGTTGGGATGTACCCCAACTTATGAAACAGCCAAGAAAGGGATAAAATCTGTTATGTCACTTCATCTGACCATTTCAGAATGTCTAATAAACTGAATATGAATTGACTTAAATATCCTGAATTTAATTCCACAACAATTTACTGAAGATACATAGATGAATAGTGGCAACAAAATTCTTTCTGCTTGTGCTTTAATGTGGATAGAGAAGCACCCATGTGTAAGCATGTGCTACGGTTTAGAAGAACGGTCAGTAATCAAATCTAAATTCTATCAAAAAATCAATTTGGGCCCTGAGACATCATTTTATACAAATGACTCTTAAAATGAAGAGCAAGTGAGTGAGTGGAAGACTGGCACCTCCACCTAAGGTAAGAAAACAAAGCAGGAAAGAACCAACATGAAAGCAATATTGTTGTGTTTTCTTTGTTTCTGATGTCGAGGGGATATGTTCGATATGTGTTTGTTGCCCAAGGTACCACAGTTAAAGTGCATTAACACTTTCAAATGGTTCACCAACTGAAGTTTACATACATATGTGTTAGATAGGATTTAAAAGAAAAAAAATGGTCCTTTTTTTTATTTTCATGGCTGCCCAAAATGATATAATCCTAGACAGGAGCATTTTTTAGATTGAATAGCTGAAGCGCGATTCATTGGAGACTCTATGCAGCAAGAATGTTTGTGGAGGTCCCCTTTCTGATAACCAGACGCAAAAACTTGCTACTATATGGGTACACTAGTATGCTGCATGAAGATGCTCTGAAAACTATTTGGTGCATGTCTCATACCGTAAATAGACCTGAGATAAAATCTAAATGGTCACATCCAGTAATTTTAATACACTCTCTGCACAATTTTCAGAGGAATAAACTTGTGGTTTGGTCTTGCATCTTACACTAAATTGGGAAGGACATTCTGTTTAATTGTGGTGCCTTACCCAATTGTAGCTGCACAGTTTTCTGAGCCATCTTCATGTGATGCACTGCAGCTGTTGCATAGGGACACTGCAGTATACACAGCTTTTGATCCAACAGGGACAAGACCCAGGAGCAATGCTGTGAGCGGCCCAGTGGGGTTAGAGGTGGAAGCTGCCTAACACCAGCCTGCCACAACCCAGCTTTCTCCTCCCTGAAACAGCACAAACAAAACTAAGACACTGTGCAGCTCTGATCCTTAACTGAAGTGTCACATCCAGTAATTCTGATACATCCTCTACACAATACATGGAAGAATGAACTTGGAATTTCACCTTGCACAAAATTAGCAAGGAGCTTGTGTTTACTTGCAGTGCTCAGCCCCATACAGGATCTTTGCTGGTGGGGAAACCAAATTGTAGTTGTATGTTTTTCTGAGCTACCTTCATGTAATTTACAGCTGCAAGCACACAGACACTATAGTATATACAGGTTTTGGTGCATTGGGGACAGACTGTGTCAGCAAACACATTGTGGGGACTGACCAGAACAGGGTAGAGGCTGCCTAACACCAGTCTGCCACAGCCCTGCTTGCTCCTCACTGCAACAGCTCAATCACATCTATGGCACTCTGCAAATGTCCTCAGCTAAAGAGTCACATCCAGTAATTTTGATGTGTTTAGGTATTCCATCTCACAATAAATTAACAAGGAGTTCAGTTTAGTTGTGGTGCCTTACCATGAACAGGAGCTTTGCTAGTGGGCAAACCAAATAGTAGCTGCATGCTTCTCTGAACCATGTTCATGTGATGTAATGCTGCTGTTCGTCTTTTAGTGGGCTGGGGAAAGCAAGAGTGGCAGCGGCAGGGGGGGGGGGGGGAGCGGAGGGGGCAACTGGGGGGGGGGGGTCAAACACTAGCTGGACACAGGCCTGCTGCCTTCTGCCTGTAACAGCACGAATCCATCTATGCTATTCTGCAGCTCTGGTCCTTCGGTGTGAATCATGAATCTCACAGAAGTTATATACCTGTCTACATTTCAGAGAAATGGAATTCAAGTTGATGCTAACTATGAAGATTACCCTCAAAAAAATAATGTTTCATAATTAGTTTAGTGTTTGGAGGTGCATCTCTGCAGTCTCAGTATACACTGAAAACACCACACTACAATAATCCCTATCGTAATATGTTTCTCGAGGAGACAAAACAAAATGGTGTAGACCTGTAATAATGAGGAATATCATACAATGACTTGTTTTGTACATTTGAACAGGAGAAATGTGGCAACAATCCATGTAGAGTGCACACAATCAAGGCAATAGTGGAAAAAGTGGAAATTAGTATGAAAAATATTGCTACTTGTTGGCTCCATGACTATTCACATCATTACAAAAAGCATGCCAAACAAAAACCACAGCTTAAATATTGCAGCTATGCCATGGTCATCCAAATGACATCCTTAGCCACCTTGTCACTATGGATGGGTGTTTGGTGTATTACTATGACCATGACACAAACTTGTCTTGGTGTGGTGCAAACAGCTAACAGGCAGAGTGTCAAATGAGCATATTACCAAAATCTCTTGTTGAAGTAGAGGGGCAGCTGCTAAAGGAAGAATCATGGGAATCTGTCTGAGGGTGTGTTTTACTCCATGATAACACCTAATATAATTAGACATAGACATTTGACTATCAAATATTGCTCTGTATTCTCTTGACATGTTATCCAGTGATGTTTCCCATTTCCTTCAATGAAGAAATCATTATGTAGCAAGCATTTCCAGTATGACAATCAGGTGTTTTCAAAGTGAAATGTTTCCTGAACAGTGAAACACAGATGTCTACAAAATATCCAGAGAATTGCCAACACAATGAAATTCCTACAAGTCACACATTTACTTGTTCTAAATAAACCAATTTGCACTTACACTACACTAGTGACCAAATCTCAGTTATAAGTGGGGTAAAAAAACAATGGAAATGTGTACTGTTACTGAAAATTGTTGTATCTCTAAGATAGGACTACACTGCACTTCTTATATGCACATGATTCGTCAGTGATAAAAATGATTGCATTAGACCTACAATAGCTTAGCCATTATTTTCTTGTTCTTTGTAAGCACTATGTTGACTCCTGATGAAGTCTCCTTTTGAGACAGCGCAAGGTTGACTCCTCAACATAACTTATGTCTGTTCTTTGTGTAGGATGTAATTCAGTGATTTCTCTTATCTTGAACTCCGCTGAAAAAAGTGAAATGACATGAACTCAGTAAATTGGAGCAGATTTCATTAATGAATTGCTCATTTCCTCATTGATTTATTCTTTCTTTCATTATACTTTGTCA
Organism: Schistocerca piceifrons; assembly: GCF_021461385.2. Taxonomy (NCBI): domain Eukaryota; kingdom Metazoa; phylum Arthropoda; class Insecta; order Orthoptera; family Acrididae; genus Schistocerca; species Schistocerca piceifrons. Next base: position 681,622,357 of record NC_060149.1, on the reverse strand, counting down.
GTGTTGCTGGATCCATGTTTCTAGGATACACACTGGTTGTATGTGCGGTATCTGGATCAACTACTATGAGCCTTCAGGATGCAGTTAATTGAGAAATTCTATGCCTGAGGCAAGTTCTTAATCGTTATTGGCCTTGCTATGGCCTATGAGGAACATTTCCTCTCTCCAAAAACTGTTACCCACAGTTTTAATAGTAATTGTGGATGTACTTTGACACATTGAGCAGTGATTAGTTTGCACTTAGCTTCTACTGAATGCAAAGAGAATCTTCATAGCACTATGATTTTCTTTCTGCAAACAATATGAATTGCATGCATACTGTCAACACATAACTGTACACAATACAGATAAATCATTATATAAATGTATAGAAGTACAGACATAATTTGATGCTTCACTATGTTATGTGTTTGTACAGCATATTATAATGAATAATTGTAGAATGTCTCTCAATCATAACAGTTAATAATTAGCATAACTGTCACCATAATGTATATGCCATCTCAGACAATCTTTGACAGCAACTGTAGAAACACTTTTCTAAGAGATTTTTAGGGTATTTCTGAACCAATGAGTTTTTCTCCTCATTCTTTAACACTTACAGCACGGTGCCCGTACGCCATACGGGCGCGGCCGCCCTGACGTTGGCGACGACGCCCGTATACCGTACGGGCGAGCCCTTATTTGGCTCTGTAAGCGCGTTTAGCGCGTCTCCGAAGCAGTTTCGTCAACTAATGTGGAGGTATTTCATTCTTCTTCCGCAAGAGGCAAGCACTTATCGGCCATCTCATCCTGGGAGCGGCTGTGAGCACTGCAAAGACGAAGTTACCTGCAGTTCATTCACAGGTGTTTACGATCGTGAAAATATCGCAGAGTGATTTGACGGAGGCAGAGATCTTAGATATTCTTTATGGGGATGCAGGATGTGAAACTGACGATTCTGACAACGAGGATTCGTACTCTCCAGACGAAAGTACAAGTGATGAGTCAGGTAAGTATATGTGTCAGTTGTTCATAAAGTGAAGAGTTCATTGCCGCATTTTGTATTGTGAGTAGTGTTCATTACTTCATTTGCATTTAGTACCTTTTAGTACCAATCTTAGCATTATTTTCTTTCTATGCAGACAATGGTACAGACCATCAGTCACCATCTGCGGTACCTGGTCGTGTGTGGCTCACTCAGCACAAAGAGCAAGATTGGTCGGAACTAGACGTTCAGCCAGCACTGCGGGATCTCCAGGAAGTAGTCGGCGTAGCATCGCATTTTTAAGATGCCGCTGAGGAGCTTCGATATTTTAGTTATTTCTTTGATGACGACCTTATTCGGCTCATCAAAAGTGAAACGAATCTGTACGCTGGAAACGTTATTACGACAATGAAACGCAAAGGTAGCCTGAAAATAAACTCTGTTTAGCATAAGTGGTCTGCAGTAAAATTGCAAGAGATTTACTGGTCCCTCAGTATTATTTTGCATATGTGCGTCGCCAAATTGCCGAAAATCAGTGATTATTGGTCAACAGACCCGTTTCCACAGACAGGATTTGCGAGTAAATTCTTGAGTCGCGATCGATTTTGCACTAGACTGTCCATGTTACACTTGAATGACAATGCTACGTTCACTAGCAGAGGCGAAGAAAAGCACGACCCACTTCACAAAGTGAGGCCTTTGTTTGATTTCTTTGTGAATAAAAGCAAAATTAGTTTTCGTCCAGGCATGAATCTGACAATAGATGAGGCAAGTGTCCCTTTCGTGGTAGAAAAATCTTCAGAGCATACATGAGAAACAAACCCAGTAAATATGGAATAAAATTGTATGCTCTCTGCGATTCATCAACCGGTTATATGCTAAACTGTGATGCATGTACAGGTTCTGCAGGCAGTGTTGACAATAGTATTCAAAAATGGTTCAAATGGCTCTGAGCACTATGGGACTTAACATCTATGGTCATCAGTCCCCTAGAACTTAGAACTACTTAAACCTAACTAACCTAAGGACAGCACACAACACCCAGTCATCACGAGGCAGAGAAAATCCCTGACCCCGCCAGGAATCGAACCCGGGAACCCGGGCATGAGAGACAATAGTATCCAGGGACTTGTAAAAAGGTTGTGTTCACAGTACTTTGGCAAAGGACATTGCATTTATATAGATAGGTACTACACCTGTCCATCTCTTTTGGACATGTTGTGGGAAAATAAAGCTCTTGGAGTGGGAACTGTAATGAAAAACAGGAAAGGTTTGCGACGAATATTCAGAAAACTAAAACTAAAAAAAAAAGTTAGTTTTTCAAACGAAATTCCATCTCTTGGCAGTGAAGTGGAAGTCAGAAAGAGATGTTGTTTATCTTTCCACAAAGCATAAGTCTACCAGCACTAGTATTCAAGTGAGGGCCAAAGGTGGAATAGCAGAAATTGTAAAGTAAGACGTTATTATTGATTACAATTAGGATTAAAGCTGGGTTGACAGAGCAGATCAGTTCTCTAGCTATTATCCATTTGCCCGATAACTTTAAAGTGGTGGTAAAAGCTGTTTTTCCACTTGTTTATCATGTCAACTGTCAACAGTTTTATTTTATGTAAAGAGAACACTAGGAAGAATGTATCCCTAGTAGACTTTATTCACAGAGTGGGGAAGAAATTAGCTGAGAAGGGCGGAAATATTTTTCACCAACAAGCCGCTTCATCCTCACAAATTGAGAGGACATTTGCAAGGCACTTTCCAGAGAAGGTCCCACCCACTGCAAACAAGGTGAATACTAATAGGAATTGCAAATTATGTTCAGACAGGGGTAAGAAAGAGACGGGTAAGCGCATCAGGAAGGAAAACAGATGGTGGTGCAAGGCCTGTGGCATTGGCCTTTGCTCCCACAGTGTTTCCAGGATTTTCACACAAAGGCTAACTACATCTGAACTATTAAAATACTCTAGTTTACAGGTACCTGCAGTTAGACAGCCCAGTGATATTTTGTTTTAAATTTAGATACAGTAATAATGGCATTACTCAAGAGAGAGATCACGTAAAACTTTTTAATGCACGACATTTTTATGTTTTATTTTTTTAATTATAACACCCATTTGTATTTTATATTGTAAAATACACTCACATTCATGTAAAGCTCTTATTTTTTCCTTTTAAATGATGCAATAACAATATTCCTATCATTTTTCTGTTATTTGTAATTTAATTTCAAACATCCATTAAATATGCCAGTTCACAGCCAAGTGCCGGGTGTAAAGAGGGCAGTGTTGAAAGTGTTAATCACCACATAAGTTTGTTGTAATCTGTAATTCCACTGTGTAGGAAATCATGTTGTAGTTTTTCTTTGTTTTTCCTACTGAGAAGTAAGCAGTGGCTAGATTTGGTTCTATATTCATCCTTTAGTGTCTCTGGTGAGCAGCCTGCCATGAAAGATTCATTTATGATTTGCACTAAAGAGTTTTTCGTATTGACTATGCAGTCCTTCAGTATGCACACAGGCACTTCATCATTTTTTAGACTGTGCTTAAAGCTGCATAGTGCTATTGTAGTGATGGGTCACAGCATCATTGTATTTGACATATAGTTGTGTGTGTGTACAGGCTGTTTGTCAAATGTTTGTTGTACTTAGCTTGGTACGTATGTTTCTGACGTATTGAATTGCAATGTGTGCTTATTTCTTGGGACCATGTATTGTGGTACTATGATACTTAAATGGCATTGGTCTCCTCTTTGGTGAATTCCAGACTTCACTGATTTTGTTTTCTGCCTTTCCTATAAATTTGACTACTTTCAAGATAATTTTTCTGTTGGTAATGCTTTTCTATGTGTCTTTTTGTGTGAGTGGTATTAGTTACAAAATGTGGCATCATTTTATTTGTTTTTATGATGCTGAGATGTTTGAAGGCTACAGCTTTCTGTATCTCATTAGTTACTCTGTTATTTTTGTTTTGTCTTAGTACTTTACGGAAGACTTCTTCAGACCTGAATTAAATAATGATATGAACTATTGAAGTTTCCCATTGATGCTGATCTCCAAGTACTAGTGTTTCCAAGTTTAATTGTTCATCTTTGTGACAGATCTGACTATTTTTAGCTTAGAGAAAACCCTTATGCATGCGAGTATTTTAGTTTTCCTTTCTACAGAGCATAGTGTCAATGAAAACTATGCTGTTGGGACAGTTGCAGCGAAATTACTATTGTATTACTTTATTTCTCAGAGATTTCTTATACAATGTGAATGCAAGGAATAGTCTTCAGTGGGATAAAAAGCAAAAACCATGCAGGACCTATCAAGAGAAACACAGTATGCTATCCAACAAGATGTTTTTCACAGTTCTCCCTGCAGCAGAATGTTCTTGATTTTGGAGAATGCCAGGAAGACCAACTAGTAGAGGTTTTGGAATGGCTCGAGGAATCATATCATTGAACATGTTATGGCAAACCAACAGAAAGCCCAATGATAAAATACAAGATTAATAATTCTCCTCTGTATTTGTAACATGCACTCTTTCAGTTTTTATGACAGATTAATTTGTGAAACAGAACATGAAGCAAGTAGAGTCCATAGAGTTCTGACAATGTGGAAACCAGAATCATCCACAACATAAATGACAAACTGTTATTAAATATCAGTTGTAGAGCAAAAGATAGACAGTGATATGTGCATGGGCATCTGCAGAAATTTTTCCAAGATGGTGCAAGATTCTAAATTTGCTAGTTTGAATGTAACCAATTAAGTGGGTATGAAAATGTATTAAGCCCTATGAACTAAATTAGACAAGAAGTACACAAAACTTACTATTCCTCAAAAGCTGGAAATTTGGGTGTTTATCTGCTTAGTATTTTGAAGGCACATTAATTTTGCACCTAAACATTAAGCATATTTCAATAGTATATGCTAAAAACATCTACTTATATTATTAAGATTAATGTGGGTGACATCTTATGATTCAACTACCATATCTGAAATTACATCCTCTTATCATTAAATGTAGGATGTCCAACACATTATGAACTAAAGCTAGAAAATATTCACAAAAATGATTTATTTTGACTTGCATTATGTCAGGCAGAATTGGAAAATTAAAAACCTGATATAAGGAAAAAGTCAGAATGATAGAGAGAATCCTGTAGGATGACAACAAAAATGCCACTTTTACAAAGGTTTATTCAGCTCTGTTATTGTCTGTAAGACTTTGTTTGCTTACAAGACTTCACATCTGTTCAAATTAATGGACTTATTGCGTTATTTTCATTATTCCCATTTTTAGTGCAGGCTGGAATAACTGAATTTGAAGAAAATTGACTTTGAACCTGCATTTTTTTTTTTTTTTTTTGATAAAAGTGTAGCCTAGAGCCAATATCCCACTGGATGAATGTGGAAAAACTTCAAACACCATTGTCAGACTGATTGGTAGAATCAACTTTTAGCAACCTGGGACTGCACCAAGCTAATTCATATCCCTCCAACTTGTCACATTATTGTGCAGTATGCCAAATATGCCACATATGGGGCTGTGTTTTACCCACAGACAAAGGTCCCAATCCAGGAGAGCATATTTTTATGACCTTGGAATGTCATACTTTTCTCAACTAATATTTTTGGGATAAAGTATCAATTTAGGCATCCATAATCTAGCATAACTGTGTTCTTATTACTGTACTACAATAGCTCTTTCATGTAAAATTGAGTGGAGAATCAGTAGACCATCATGGATTTTCTTTTCCAACAGACACGTGGTAAACTATATCATGCACCAGATAACCAGATGGAGGGGTGTCATTACAGGAGATGAAAGGCATGTATAACGCTGCCAAGTTTATGTGGTGGGAATTGGGGACAGCACCCATGCACCATGGTGTTAGACCAACTCCTTTCTGCAACTCGGTAAGTGCTGAATGAGGAAGTGACAGAAACCGAATTCCAGGTTCCATAAAGATCTGTATCCATCTTGACCACAGATCAGCATCAAAATCAGAGCTACCTCAAATAATTGGTGTGCTTTTCTGTAAAAAGAGTGACAACTGTGAAAACCCAAGATACACAGTGATTATGTAGCTTTTGTTATGGTTGTCAATGTTAAATCTGCAGTACCCAGATTCGAGGAGGGTGCATGTCTATGGACATGAAGAAAAAAATTTCTGTTAAGTAAGATAGAGACAACTTGCAGATGATGGTGAAACAAATGTGTGTGAAGTCTTATGGGACTTAACTGCTAAGGTCATCAATCCCTAAGCTTACACACTACTTAACCTAAATTATCCTAAGGACAAACACACACATCCATGCCCATGGGAGGACTCAAACCTCTGCCAGGACCAGCCGCACAGTACAAGACTGCAGTGCCTTAGACCGCTCGGCTAATCCCACGCGGCGATGGTGAAACACCACTAAAGCATGTAATGGATGAAGAGTGAAAAACAACACAGATTAGAAGTCCTCTTGAAACCTTGATGTGACACAGAAACAGGTTTTATCTTACGTGTTTCAACTTGTATATTTGCATATTTGCCTGTCATAAGTGTTGTCCATGTCATTTGGCATGATCACTAAAGTGGTTGCTGCTGCAACCACATCCTCTGTGTTCCCAAAAGGTAAAATCATCTATTAGTCATAGGTGTTCTGTCCTACAGCAACTTGCTGATTGTAATTTAAAAGGTGACGATGCCACGGAACATGTGAGGCTGTCAGATGATGTTTGTTCCATTCCTTACATATTACTTTTGTAAAAACAGTGGTCCTTCAAAAGTCTGCAACTGTGTCAGTAAGAATTTAAATAATAAAATATGGTATGACTTACTGGCACATTTTTTTCAAGTGCTAGACATTACTGAAAATGCAACAAAACTCCTGAGCTGCATCATGTTAAGCATGCTAAAACATAACTAGGGCACTGTTCTATTATTTGAACTATTTTGGGAGTTGTTAACTGCAGTATTACCAGTCATCCATAAGGCTTATTTGTTTTGGTAAATTAAATATTGAGGATTGGTTCCTCACAAAGGGAATACTGTAGTGAGCTTCAGGTATTACCACCACATTTCTGTTTTTTCCTCCTCTTGATGCAATGATCTGGTGTTCTCATTTATATTTTCCTTGAGTTAAGCAATCTCTGGAAGAATTCAGAGCTATCATATACGAGGGTGAGTCAATTAAAACTTTAAATTTGTAATAACAAATGTAAATTTCTGCGCTGTTAGCCTGTAAGTTGGTAAGCGTGCTACAAACAGCGTACATAATGGCCTGTAGGTGGCAGCATAATTCAGATGGGCCACATACCGTTGCAGTATCAGCATAAAGATGGCCGCCCCACTTGCGAATTGCACCAGGGAAGAACAGCGTTCTGTTATTCGGTTTTTGCGCAGTGAAATTCATCAACGAATGAAGGTTCAGTACGATGATGCATGTTTGTCATAGCAGAAAATCTATGAATGGAGTAAGATGTGTGGTGTGACTTCAGTGGAAGATGCTCCTCGTCCAGGTCAGGCACAACGAATTGTGACTCGACAGAACATTGCAGCAGTTGAAGCCATAGTGAAGGAAAACCGCCGAGTGACACTGAATGACATTGCAGCATGTTTACAGATTAGTCATGGGTCAGCACACCACATTGTGGAGTTTCACAAAGTGTCTGCAAGATGGGTGCCACGGCAACTGACTCCTGAAATGAGAGAATGACATGTTGGTGCTTGTGAACTTCTTCAGCACTTTAAACGAGAAGGTCATGGTTTCCTTGCAAGAATCGTTACTGGGGACGAAACCTGGGTTCACTTCCACCAACCGGTAAAGAAGAGAGCGAGCAACGAATGGCACCTTTCCTCGTCACCAAAACCACAGAAGTTTCGAACAGAACCACCAGCAGGGAAGGTTATGCTGACACTCTTTTGGGACAAAAAAGGCGTCATTTTGGAACGTTACATGCCTAGAGGGACCACTGTCACCAGTGCATCCTACACAGATCTCCTAAAAAATTATCTGAGGCCAGCAATCAAATCAAAGTGACGTGGATTGCTGTCAGCAGGTGTCCTTTTGCAACATGACAATGCAAGGCCCTACACTGCCCATACAACAGTTGCAACAATTACAGACCTGCATTTTGAGTGTCTTCCTCATCCACCATACACACCAGACCTGCCCCAAGTGATTTCCATATGTTTGCACTTTGTAAACTCTGGAGGACTTGCATTGAGCGTGGGGGACATTATGTTGAAAAGTGATACAGCTTTCTACCACTTCTGCACACTAAATAATATTTAATAAAATATTTGAGGTTTTCATTTGACGCACCCTCGTATATCTATGTATTTTGTGTTGTCGTGTTGATCAAAAATTGCCTAAAACTGTACGCAAATGGTAAGGTAGTTTGTGTTTTGTGTTGATCTACAGTCCTCAATAAGATCAAATCATCCTTGAAAACAATCAAAAACGTACTAAGAACACCTGAACATATCATTTCACACTTACTAATTATGGCTGAGCTCTGTTCTATTTTGTTTCTTGAAAAGCATTATTAAACTTTCTCAATTTTGTAAGCTTTCATATCCTTCTTATGAAGATATACGCTCATCATGGCATATCAACAGAGTTTAAATCCAGTGACACATTCTGTTTCTGTGTGATGCTGTTATGATACAGTTTCTTCTCTTTACTAAAATTTAAGCTCCAAATCAATCATCATGCTGCATCTTAACCTTTCTGTTAGTAGCTTGTGGTATATCCAATACACTGAAACGGTTTGGTGAGTTATTTCTGTAATCTGAATGCAAAGTACATTTGCAGTACTGTAGTGCTTAAAATTGTAACATGTCAACAGCACTCGTATAGGGGACGAACATTGACAGCCAAGTTTGCATAGCGCCAAGTGAAGCCACTATTGTTATTATTATTTAATGCTCTTCATTTAGTTAGCTATGTAATACTTTAATTGTCTTAGGGCATAAAACATCTTGCCAATATGATGCTCTAAAACAGAGAAATGGAAATATGTGGGAAACGGTATCTAGTAACAAGACAATTGGAGATGTGGGGGATTAGTATTTACTACTTGACACTGAAGTCAGCACAGCACTGGCAGCATGCTCACATCCTTTAAATTTCTGCTGACTGTAGCAGTACTGGAAGAATGTGGTGATGTTCTAGGCTGCTTCTTACTTTTCTGCCTGGCAAGTTACATTTGATTAATGTCTTATTGGCAATGAACTCGTGTTTTGTACACAGGCATAGCCAATCCTATAGATATTAGTATCACACATTTTAGCTACCCATTTAACAAAATCAGCTGCAGGTAATCGATTTATGCAGCACATAGTGCCTTGGCAGTGCAAGAGAAGCTTATTCTGAGTCTATAGTATTTGTGTGTGAGTGATGTAGTGAACTGTAAGTTGACATTTCGTGTTTGTATTTGTGTTGTGGACAGTGAGGACTGATGCAAACTAGGTTTTAGAGGTTTTATACCAATTTAATTACCACCATTGTCACATGACGTATTTGCAGAGAAAAGAGAAGAGACACCTGCAAACTTTATCTTTGGTTTGATCAAGAAACTTGAAATTGTCACTATCACTGAAATCCTGTTGAATGAAGAACTGGTGCAAATGCCTTCCAAGGACATAACTGATTTAGAACAAATTTATGAGACTTTTAGTGATAATTGAAACAAAAAATAGTGGGTGGTCATTGAAAACAATTATGCATCACTTCAGAAAGGCCGAGGGCAGGGACATCTGTCTCATTACCAAAGATGTTATGAACAACAAGGAACAAAACGTGAAAAACTGAAGGTCATATCAGAGTACATTTGGTGTATTTTCCAAGTGGCAAGCCGGCCAGTGTGGCCGAGCTGTTCTAGGCGCTGCAGTCTGGAACCGCGCGACCGCTACGGTCGCAGGTTCGAATCCTGCCTCGGGTATGGATGTGTGTGATGTCCTTAGGTTTAAGTAGTTCTAAGTTCTAGGGGACTGATGACCTCAGATGTTAAGATCCATAGTGCTCAGAGCCAGCCAATCCAAGTGGCAAGGGTCAAGTCCATGGCTGTGGATGATCTCAATACAAGGCTGTCAGCATAGGCCTACACAAAAGCTAGAGTGCTTGGACACAGGGGGCCATCATCATTGAAGACTCCAAAGTTGGCAGACCAAGTGCAGTGGTCGTTCACCAGCAGTCGCTACTGCAATGAGTGCTGTCCAACCCCAAGCAGCAGCCGGTCCCATCACCAGTGCAGCAGTTCCACCAGAGCATGAGGCTTGACCACATGCAGAGGCACCATCTGCAGTGGCAGTTCCAGCTACTTTCCAGTTACTCCTCAGTTATGTTTGGGATCCACCCATTATAGTTCTCAATGACACCAGGGAGCCACTTAGCAGTACAGTGATGCACATTGCTAATCAGTGTTTACTTCATCTCAGAGACATCAACTCATCCATGGCTAGTACAATTATCTTTCTGAAACCTTGACCTCAGCCAGATGCAATTGAACTATTGTTCAGAGCCTTACTATTGTACATGCCAATGCCATCATTAGGCAAAAGACTTTTTACTGCACCAGAGGCCTATCTTCAATTTGTAAGTTGACTATTCTCCGTATAACTTTTTTAAGATGATGTTTGTCATGCTCTGATTGCCGTGCACCTTTCTGAACAGAATTTTATTTTGTATGCTTGTCTACCTCTCAGGCACACATTGATTGGCGCTGACGCTAAGAACTACAACATCTGGTGACAAGGAAAAATAAGATTTGGAAACTGCTGTTTGAATTCGAGAAAGTTTGTGCCTGTTTCAGATCTGGCTGTTACCCACCAGTATTTACATGTACTTAGATGTTCTTATCACAGAATTCATGCAGAAGACAACTTCCTGCGTATATACTGTATTTCATTGTTGTGCAGTACTCTGCTTTCACTTTTCTTAGAATTAGTCATTACTTGAACTTTTACTTGTCATTGTTGTGCCAGAAATGTCACTTGTACAAGTCGCTCAGTTTCAGGCGCTAAAGATCCAAAAATATAATGGATAGTATGAATAGAGTCTTGGAGTTCCAATCAAACATAACGGCATGGCACCCTGCTACCCAGGCCACGCTGAAGCGTTCTAAATCTGCCTGTGCACCTAAGTTCCGAGAATATGATGTACAGCAGGAAGATTGCACTGAGTATTTTGCACAGCTGCAGGCACATTTCTCAGTCTATCACATACAATGTACAGAGTGATTTGCTCATTTTCTTTCAACAGTCAGTGTTGAATCTCACCAGTGGTTTTGTAAACTGTTTCCCGCAACTTGTACTGAGAATGTTACCTTTGACAATTTAGGAGCAGTTTTAGAGAAGCATTTTGATGAACAGATTTCTGTAGCAGCTGCAAGGTTTAATTTTTTTTACATTGTGTAGAAAGCAGCGAACTATCAAACAATAGCCTGCATATTAGAGAGACTTAACCAGACAGTGCAAATTAAAATGTGAATGTGGCAAATATTATAGTGATGAGAGTTTCATGATGCCATTATCCAAAATGTTTCAGACAGTTGTCTTAGAGTTCAAATTCTCAGACTCCCAGGTCCTATTCTCAAGCAGGTTGTCGATTTGCTGGGTCACCAAGACATATTTGATATAGTGATGTTCAGGCTAGTGGCAGTAGTAAACAGCCTATGGATGCAGGCTATGTACCGTGGCCCAGTGTGAACTGGCCCAGCCCAGCATGTCCTGTGCAATCAGGTGGAAGTAGCAAACACCTGCCTCTCACTAAGGAACCGATAAACAAAGTAAAGTTATGTCCACAATGCTTCAACGCACGTAAGCGGCAAGCTTGTCCTTGTAGAAAGGCACAATGCTTTAAATGTAGCAAATGTAGACACATTCAATCAGTCTGCATGCAAAACAATTTCAGAACAAGTCAGGTGTTCGTTCATTAGAAAAGCAAGATTATAGTGTGACTATAATTGTGTCAAAACCAGTTCCTGAGGCAAACATCGTTAAGTCTGCCAGTTCCAAGTCAGTAGTTAAATCAGTCACAAAGCGATAGCATTGTCCTCAATCCAGAGAAAAGCTAAGTTATTCATGTCTTTGAACGTTTCTCAACAACATCTGCATATGCAACTAGACACAGTAGCATTAGTCACTGTGTTAAACATATTAACAATTACGTAGTCACTGTGTTAAACATATTAACAATTACGTAGTCACTGTGTTAAACATATTAACAATTACGTTAATCAAAACTTTTGAGAGTCGCAAACTGTACTGTCCACTTACAATAGAGGTGATATTCCGGATCTTGTGATGTGTGCTCTACCTGCAACTTCTAAAAAAGAAACTAAAACTGTGTCATTTGTGGTACTATGCACAAAAGACAGTCCAAATATTTTTTTGTATTGATACTGTAGGGGTACTGTAGGGGTTCACTACATAAAGGAAAACACTTGTGTGGAATTTATACTGTGAACGACCACCTTTATTGCACCACACAAACACACTTGATACATACGTTAATGCGGGAAAACGAACACTCATCGTGTCCCCCAAAGAACCCCACTCATAGAGAGAATCTCTCAGTGTCTTGTCGACTACCAACTTATCACTCCCACACAGCCCCCCCCCCCCCCTGAAGTGCGGAGCACCCGGTATGGTGGGGTACTTAAACTTCACCTCTCGGCCTGCCCGAGTGCGGATGGTGTGGGTGTGGGTGCTGCTTGCTGATTCTGTTGCTGCATTAGGCCCCCTGGTGTGGGGCTCATGTGGGACACAGCTGTCTGGTTCTGCGGAAGGTGTGGGTTCGTTGCAAGTTGTGTTTGAAGTCGTCTGTGAGACTGTCGTCGGTGCTGTCATTGTCCAAGCGGGTTTTACTCGCTCAATGGAAACTTTGGTCAACTTTCCCTGGAGGAGGATATCCATTGTGTGTGTGTCCCGTCCTAGCACTTGGTATGGTCCAGTGTACGGTGGCTGTAACGAATGACATACCAGGTCTGTGCGGAGCATGATATGGGAACAAGTATCGAGGGACTTGTGTATGAACACTGGATGCGTGCTGTGCTGAGATGTCGGGGCTGCACGTAGTGTCTCTGCCTGCTTCCTCATTTGTTGCAAGAGGTGGGGTAGTTGTGTGTCATCTGGGAGAGGAACTGGTGCAAGGAATTCTGCTGGAGCTCGGAGTGGTTCTCTGTATACCAACTCTGCCGAGGAACAATTGATGTCTGTTTTTAATGCGGTCCGTAGCCCCAACAAAACCAATGGCAACGCTTGAGTCCATGAGTCCTTGTGGCACATCAGGGCAGCCTTTAAGGTCCGGTGCCACCTTTCCACCAAACCGTTGCTGGCCGGGTGGTAGCTAGTAGTACGGTTTCGTTGGAAGCCGCAGAGTTTTGACAGTTGTTGGAACAGTGTTGACTCGAACTGGCGTCCTTGGTCGGTGGTAACGAAAAATGGGCACCCAAAACAAGCCATCCAAGTTTCCAAGAATGCGCATGCAGTAGTCTCTGCAGAAATGTCCCTGATTGGTGTAGCCTCTGCCCACCACGTGCAACGATCCACTGCCGTAAACAAGTACCTGTAACCTTCTGAAGGGGGGAGGGGTCCAACCAAGTCAATGTGTACATGCCCAAAACGTGCCGTTGGGTTTGGGAATTGTCCTACTGGAGCGTGAACATGGCATCCCACTTTGCTATGTTGACACTGATAGCAGCTGCAGGCCCATTCCCATGTATCTTTCTTGATTGAAGGCCACACAAAACGGTCCGTCACTAATTTCACTGAGGCATTGGTTCCCGGGTGTGCCAGGTTGTAAATGCTGTCGAATACCTTTCGTCGGAACTGGGGGGTGATGTATGGGCGTGGTCTAACCGTGGAGGTGTCGCACCATACCTTACATGGGCTGCAGGGGACGTCCACAAGTTGTAAACGTAGGCCAGTGGACGGGTCCACCAACAAGGATTGCAGCTGCGTATCTGAAGCCTGAGCCCTTACCAATTCGGAATAATCTAACATTGGACTTATCCCATTAATACGTGAGAAATAGTCTGCCACAATGTTTTCGGCACCATGGATGTGACGCACGTCTGTCGAAAACTGGCATATAAACTCTATATGGCGGGCCTGGCGGGGGGAACGTGAATCGCTGACTTTGTAGAAAGCTGCCACGAGAGGTTTGTGGTCGGTGTATATGGTGAATTGCCTGCCCTCAACTAAGGGGCGGAAGTGCCTGACGCTTTCATACATTGCGAGGAGTTCCCTGTCATATGAACTCCAACGAGTTTGACTCATCTTTAGTTTTTGTGAAAAGAAACTTAGTGGCTGCCAATGACCCTTCACCCTCTGGTGCAGTGCTGCCCCAGTTGCGACTTGGCTTGCGTCCACTACTACGGCTAGGTGAGCTCCTTGTGCAGGGTGTGCAAGCCCCACTGCGTTGTGAAGGCTGTTTTGCAGTGCCTTGAAAGCTGAGTCCATCTCGGGTGTCCATGGGAGTGGGCGCTTGCCAATTTTGTTGTGTCCGGCCAAGGCATTGTTCAGTGGCGTCTGGATTGCTGCTGTTCCGGGGAGGTGGCGACGATAGAAATTTATCACCCCTAGGAACCGTCGGAGATCATGGTAGGTTTGAGGCCGTGGTAGGGTATGCAACAACTCCAGGTTCTCTGGCAGTGGGAAAATGCCCTGAGCTGACACTTTATAACCCAGTAAGGTTACAACGGGTTCCCCAAACACGCACTTGTCCTTGTTAAGTGTAATTCCATGAGCACTAAGCCTGCTTTGCACCTCACTTACGTGTTTCTGATGGTCAGAAACATTCTCCGAAAACACCAGAATATCGTCTAAATAGGCGAAACAATATGGTAGTCCTCTTAGTACGCTGTCTAGGAACCGTTGCCATGTCTGGGCCGCATTTTTCAGCCCAAATGGCATCACCAAAATTTCAAACAGCACGAATGGGGTTGTCACTGCAGTCTTTGGTATGTCCTGCTCTGCCATTGGGATCTCATTATAAGCCTTACGGCAATCCAAAACACTGAATATGGATGCCCCGGCCAGTGAATGGGTGAAATCCTGTATATGTGGCACAGGGTATCTGTCTGGAACAGTTCGGGCGTTCAAAGCTCGCTAATCACCGCATGGGCGTCATGACCCACTCTTTTTACGGGCGAGATGCAGAGGAGAGGACCACGGACTGTTGGATGGCTGTATAGTTCCTTCCTGTAGCATCACGTTGAAAATGGCCTTGGTTTCCCGCAAGCGATCAGATGCAAGCCTGTGAACATGTGAGGAGACTGGTGGGCCCGGAGTTGTACGGATGTGGTGCACCGTCTCATGCTTCGCCCTGCGCTATCTTGTTCCCTGATGTGGTTTGGGTGTCGCCTTTGTGGTTGAAACAGCAGGAGCCTGTTGTTGTGTCGTTAACTGTTTTGATGCTGTTTGAGCCATGTGCCGGTCAGCTTCCTTCGTTGCTATGGTGTCCTCCCAGGTGGATGCACTGAGGTTATCTACCCTTTGGCATGCATGAGAAGTCGGACGTCCTTGTATTCCTGGAATACAAATCCATTGACAGAATGGACGAGTTGTGACTTGTGTAAATCCATGGACAATGCATGTTTTGCCAGGAAATCAGCACCTAGTATAGGTTGGTCGATATTGGCCATAACGAAGGTCCAGTTGCATTCTTCTGGTAGCCCAACGTCCACTGGCAGTGTTTTCTGTCCATATGTGTGGATGACTGAGTCGTTGACTGCTTTCAAAGTGGTCTCTTCAGTGCGTTTGTCTGAAGGGAAGAAATTTACAGGCAGAGTGCTGACATCTGAGCCGGTGTCGACCAAGAACATCCATCCTGTAGAGCGATCAGGAACGAAAACTCTTTGTGAAGCAGCGTACCTTACAGCTGTGGGAGAAGTCGATCCACATAACGTAGGCTCGTGCTGAAATGGGGGTGTTCCCCTTCCATGCGTCTGTGAGTTTAGGCGCAGTTGCTTGTTGTCAAGGTCGGCTGCGCCTAAAGCAGGCCGTGGGATGCGTTTGGGTGCGAGCACGGCGTCTTACACTTCGTAGCTTGCGCGCCGAAGCGCTGGTGGAACCAGCAATAACCGGTGCCGTTGTTTGCGTGACGCGGCAGTCGCGTCGGCTGGCGATGACGCGTGTGTGTGTCAGCCGCCGCAACGTCACGTGGCTCTAGCCGCTGCAGCTGGGCGGTCAGCTGATTGATGGCAGCACGGAGAGATCGGAAATCTTCGGTCGCGTCCGGCGCTCGTCGTGCTGTCGTGGCAGCACAAGCTGGAGGCGCCGCGTCAACCGGCTCCGGCCGTGCTCGGCTGGTGTCGTTGGCCGAGGTGGTTGCGGCGGCGGCCACTGTGGTGCGTGAGTCGAACAGGGAGAGCACTCTATCGGCTACTTGCAGCAACTCGCTTAATGGCCGGCCCTCGTAAGCAATTAAGGTTAAGCCCACCTGCGGAGGTAACTGCTGTTGCCATATGTGCAAAAGTAATGTGTCTGAGAACACGGAAGGGTCCACCATAGCACGTAAATGCCGGTAAAAGTCTGAAGGCGACCTGTCACCGCGTCTCTCGTGGTACAGGAGCTGTGACATCCGCTGATCCACCGGTTTTGTACAACGCGAAATTAAAGCCGTCTTGAGAGTGGTGTAGGCTTGTTGTGGTGGGGGTCACATAATCATATCCGATACCACTGACGATGCACGTTTGTCCAGGTTGCATATCACTAGCGTGAACTGTTCAAAATCGTTGACTATTTGTTGCTGCACGAAAATGTTCTCCATAATAGTGAATCAAATTTCCGGACACTCGGGAACGAAAGGTGGGGGTCGAATTTGTAACCGCGACGCGGGTGGCCCACGATCACTGGCGAATGGAAAGTGCGAAACTCGTGGGAGCGGTACCGACGCGGGTGATGAAAACGGGAACACTTTGGATCTGATATCGGCGTGTCCTGCGCGCTGGTTGTGCGAGGCAATGTCCTGTGGCGGCGGCGCGGGACCCGCCGGCACACGCAGCGCGGTTGGAAACGTAACGGCGTGGGCGAAGTCGGTTTGAGATGTAGGCGTCCGTGGCACTGTGAACTGAGGGTTTTGCGGCATCGTGTCGAGCTCCTTTTTGATGTTTTGGATGACGCCGTCGATGTTGCGGAAGAGGTTCTCTGCAGACGACATGTTGATACGAGACGCCGCGGAAAATATCTCAAGAAACTTGCCTACTACCACACTGCTTAGTTACGGGGTCACCACTTATGCAGGGGTAATTTCACTAATAAAGGAAAACACTTGTGTGGAATTTATACTGTGAACGACCACCTTTATTGTACCGCACAAACACACTTGATACATACGTTAACGCAGGAAAATGAACACTCATCGTGTCCTCCAAAGAACCCCGCTCGTAGAGAGAATCTCTCAGTGTCTTGTCGACTATCGACTTGTCACTCCCACAATACCTTAGATTTGTCTGGCATGCAAATACAGGAAAATGTTTTGTCAGTCAACACATTAATACCTAAGAACATTTTATCTGAACTGGGCAATGAATTTCGGGGTCTCTTTCAAGACTCTTAGGCAAGACCAATGATTTTGAAGCTTGTATTACTCTGCAAGTAAATGCACAATAAAAAATGTTCCAGGCACAGCCAGTCCTATACGCCATTGGTAGAGGGATGAAGAATGAAATGTATATGGCTGTCAAGATGGCAGTGAATTAGGCCATTAACATCTACCAAAACCCAAATAAACTCTGGTCATATGTAAAGATTGTCAATGAGGCCAATGTTAGTGTTCACAAACTTATGGATGACCAAAGAATCGAAACTGAAGGTATTAAACCAAAATCCACACCAGTGGAAAGATGGGAGCTATCAAACAAGGATGCAGGATGCAGTGGGATCTCTGTCAGACTGCATACGGAGTTTACAGCTGAATTAGCTCCCATTTTCACTATAATATATCATACATCTATTAACAACAAACTATCCCTATGCTTACAAAAGAGCACAGGTCACACCTGTGTACCTGAAGGATAACAGAAATGATCCAGAAAATTGTCATTCGGTCTCATTGACAGCCCATCTATTGTAGAATCCTTGAACATGTCCTGAGCTCAATCGTTGCAAGTTACCTGAAACAAAATGACCTCCCCCATGTCAACCAGCACGAATTCCAAGAACATTGTTCATGCAAAACCTGCTTGTGCTTTTCTCATGTGACATCCTGATAGCCATGGATCAAGGAAATCAGATGACTGCAGAATTTATAGACTTCTGAGAAGCATTTCACCTAGTACCATACCAAGGTTTACTAATTATGAATATATTGCGTATCAAACAAAATTTTTGACACAGTTGAAGATAACTTGGTAGACAGGAAATAGTAGGGGAGAGTGGGGCACTCTGAACCACGGGGCACAATGAATCAGGTAGCATAATTTCAGTATAAGGTGGTAAATTACTTTTTCCTCTGTGCGTGTGTGTCAGTACTGCTCTACCAAGTGCCACTTGTTTTCTGCAGTATCTATTTCCCGCCATTAGTGTTTTACTGGTGATATGTTAGTTTCGCAACAGTGAAGTAATTTTTGGGGACATAGATAGTTTGAATTTTGTTCAGTCCTTTGTCACCAAATTTTAGAGAAAGTATGTCATTGTAACAATATCAATACTGTATTTTAATGATAAAGATCTTCAAATATTAACAGTGTTCATACATAACGTAACATGAGCTTTGTTTGAAATATGTACTGTAGGGTCACATTGAACCAAGCTCTCCCGGGGCACAATGAGCCATGGTGCATTGTGCCCCAGGAATCTTTTAATTGTCCAATACAAGCATTCTGTACTTTGTTTCCTTAGCATGGGTAAAACATATGTGTAGGAATTTAAGGCTTTTAAATCACAGACGTTCAGCAGTCCTGTTTTGTATTATCAGGTTTGAAGATGGTTCTTTCATACTGCAGAAAGACGGACAGAGGTAAAACTGACCATTACGTTATGCAAGAAGCTGTACAGGATGTTCTTAATAAGGGCATGGCAGTTCGCCAAGCAGCTAAATCTCATTTAATACCTTACCCAACTGTACATTGATATGTTCAAGACATTAAATGTGGCTCCAGAGAAAGATTGACACCAAACTATGACAGTCGTAAGGTATTTTCTGTGGAGCAGGAGAAAGAATTAGGTAAAGAATGAAGCTTTTGTTCCAGATAGCAACATACTTTATGTGCTCCCACGACTTGCTACTGATGATGTGACAAAGAGACAAAAATCATATTTCAAATTTGAAATCAGCTTTGAGTCCACTGATGTTCGGTAATTCCAAAATAAGTAACATGATTGTGTGCCTACAGATTTAATTATATGATTCACACATGGAATGTATGTACGCGTTATGTTTAAAGTATATTTACACTTGCTTTGTGTGCTAAATAAGTTCTTTCAATGAACCTGTTTAAAGTGGTTCATTGTACCCCAAATGTCGGGCACAATGAACCATTTACCAAATTTTCTTCAAAGGCCTGCAGCTAAAAAACAATTAATGACAATGCAATCATATAAGGCCATTCGATACTTGAATGATTAAACTGTAACATCTGTAAATCACAACTCTGTAGTAAAATTATTGGATGAGTAACACAGAGAAATATTTTTTATGGTTCAATGTGCCCCACTCTCCCCTATGTTACCTTAGATGAATAGTAATCAACAGAGATCAAAGCACTTGAGATGTGCCCATAAAAGTGTGCTGGAACATTTGTTGTTCATGTTATATGTTAATGATATGGCAGACAATATCAAACCAGAACCTCAGACTTACCCCAAGTGATGCAGTTTTTTGTGTGAAGTATTCTGTGAAAAAAAGGTACAAGAACATTCAGTCAAATCTTTATAAAATTTTAAGGTGGTGCAAAGATAAGCAATTTGCTTTAAATGCACAGAAAAGTAAAATAATGCTCCTCACAAAATGAAAAAAAAGACATAGTATACAATGGCTACAATATCAGTGAAACACACTTAGTACTAGTCATCTTGTACAAATACCTGGGTGTAACAATTGGTAGGATTACGAAATCAGTTAACAGTAAATATGCATCCTATGGAATGAACAAATGAGAAGAAAGCAGCACAAAAGACAATATCACCATGTAAAAAGACTGCGGAGGAACCTGTACCAGAGTGGACAGAATATAAAAACAGCAGAGTGCAACAAGACCCCAGGCTGAGGATAGCATCCAAACAATATGTGAATGATTTTCTTATGGCCCAATTCACTGCTGAAGAATACAACCAAGAGGAATTCCAGGGCCCCCAGGAGGTGAAAATGAAGACAGAAATGAAAAGAAGAGTAGCGTCTGTTCTTCAAAGAATTAACCAGGCAAGAAATGTGCCTCTCATAGAACTGAATAATTCATTAACTCTCCTATTTCAAAATGTACAGGGCCTAACCAGTAAGTTATATGAGCTAGAGGTCCTTTTCAATGACACATCCAGTTGATCAGCACCTTTTGCAGGGAAACACACAGAGGGAGTGGACCATGTATATGAGTATCAAAGGAAATCAGGTTTAAAAATATTTGCTGTATTGTAAAGGATTTTGAGTATTGTTTATGTGAATTAACAGAAAGAAAAATTATAATTGCATATGAATATAGGCAATTCTGAATTGTTCTCTGAAAGTGTGGAAAATCTTCTGAACTGTCTCAGTAGTCAGTCAAAATACATAATTATGCTTGGGGATTTCAATGTTAATTTTAAGCACAACTCTAAAAAAAGGGCAGAAACTGGTCAATCTACTAAAAACATACAATACGGACATATGTGTAGAAGATATCACCAGATATGACAGCAGAAGTGGAAGTACTACTGATCAAATAGTCATTGATAAATCAAAATGTAGTTTTAAAGCTCAAGTATTGGATATAGGCTTCTCTAACCATCAAGTAATTAAATTGACTGTAAATGAATCTTATGAGGAAAGAGATATATTGAGAGAAGAGTAATTAATGACAACAGCATTAGGGTCTTTAATCTTATGTTAAAAAATGTAAAATGGAACATCGAAACCAATACTTCTGTAGACATAAAATTCATCAAGTTCCTGTCAAATTACAAATACTGTTATGATATTTCAATTTTTCTGAGAAAAACAAAACTAAACAAAAACTCAAATTCATGGTTAACAAGTGACATTAAAGAGTCATCAGAAAGTCATAGAACGCTATATAGCATGCAAAGCAAAATAATATCTTAAAACCTTATGTAAAGTATTATAGAAAAAAAGCACAGGAAAGCTATAGTTGCTGCAAAAAAGAAGCACAATGATTCCTATATCAGAAAAGGAAACATCAAAATGAAATCTGTGTGGAAAGTTATGAATAATCATAAGGGGAAATATGAAAATACAAGTATTACATTAAACATAAAGCAAATAAATAAAGTTCTTGATCAACCAATTCTAATAGGTAATGATAGGAAAACCATCACCACAAGTATATATAATCCAAAGACAAAGGTAATAACTCCAATAAATAAAAAGACAATGTTCCTATATCCCGTAATACTCGAAGTAGTACAAAGGGCTATCAGTAAAGTAAAGAGTAAAATGACCTGCACATTTGTTTGTATCACTGACGAAATTATTAAACATAGTGCCGATAATGCTGTCTCTCAACTTGTGTAAATAATCAATAACTCCTTTGAAATTGGTGTGTTTCAAGTAACCTTCAGTAGTCAACAGTAATAACAGTTTATAAGAGTGGTGACAAGTTTTACATCAAAATTTGCAGACCACCATCACTATAATCCACATTTTCGAAAATAATTGAAAGAATAATGTATGACAGATTGCTAGACTTCGTAAACAAATATAAAATTCTGGTAAAGGAACAGAATGGTTCAGAAAAGGGAAATCTACAGAAACAGCTCTCTTCAATTTCCTAAAACTTGTTTAGAAAATTATAGAGGAGAAGCAACTGGTCTGTGTGTTGATTTTCGACGTTTCCAAAGTGTTTGATCTTATAAATCATAATCTACTACTGTCAGAACTATATAATTATGGTGTCCATGATATTTCCAATCAGTGGTTCAAGTATTTAACTAATAGAAAGCAAAGAGTGAAAATTTCTCAAGATCATAATGTATGTAATTCTGAATATAAAAGAGTTAATTATGGGGCACCCCAGAGCTTGGTAATGGGACCATTGTTATTCTTGTAACAATTTTCAACAGCTGATACTATATTATTTGCTGGTGATAGCAGCTTCTTTATAAAAGGGAAGAATGATTATGAGATGCAGCAAAACATTGAAAAAATAGCAGAAACGTCTGAAAAATCGTTTAAAGATAATTGTCTGGTTGTCAGTAACAATAAAACTGTATGGATGATCTTCAACCATATAAGACACAAAAATAGGACCAATGTAAAATTCACATTATCGAATAGCGAAATTCAGGAAAAGAATTACATAGAATTTTTAGTATTACATGTGGGTGTGCATCTTATTAAGCATGCTTAAAGTTTGGTGCAATACTGAAACAGTGCTTATTATGCATACATCCCTAGTCTACTGTGGTATGGTATAGTATTCAGGGGAAGTGCTTCTGTCACAAAGCAGTCTTTTAAACTTCGAAAGAAAGCTGTAAGATTAATAAGTGATGTTGCTTACAGACAATCATGTAGAAGTACCTTTAAGGAATCTATATTTATATTTGAAATAATCTACTTCATTAAAAACCATCAAGTTTCTGCTTTTAACAGTGAGACTCACAATTATCAAACAAAGAATGGGGGTGATTATCACAGGGATGTACACAGAAAATCAATATATCAAGACAGTGTTGTTTACAAAGCAAACATTCTTTACAGTGTTTCGCCTGATAACATCAAACAATACCAGACATTAATACTTTTAAAAAAGATATAGAAAATGTACTAATAAACAACAGCTGCTACACCATTAATGAATACCTATAATTTTGCTCAAATCTGCAGGTCTTCTCATAATCTGTCTAAACAAAAATTCATAATTATCAGGGTATTCTTAGATAAAACTGAACTGCTTTCATCAATGTATGTATCTAATTCTGCACATAACTATAGTGCCATAAGTTACTATGCCTATTTCAGTAAAGTTGTCATATTTAATAGTTTTAGTAAAATCAATTTTATCTGTATGTATGTATATAATTTTATAATCTGATTAAGCAGAATAATGTTTCTGCTGTAAAGATGAGTTGCTGAGAATGTTAAGATTTTGTACATGATAAAAATACATAGTATTTTAGACTGTTTTGGTTTTCTAAAAGTCCAATATCATTAATGTGATAATATGGGTGCTAAATAAGTAAATGCTCACATATGGTCTGCTGTGTGTGACATAGGTGGTAGAATACTGGGAAAATCCAATCAGTCTACAAAGGAGAATGCTTATATGTCACTTGTCAATCGAATCTTAGAATATTGCTCAAGTATATGGGCCCCCACCAAATAGGATGAACAGTTGATTTGCAGTGTATACAAAGAAGGCAGTGTGACTTGTCACAGGTTTGTTTGACTCATGGGAGAGCATCATCCAAATGTTGGATAACCTTATTTGACAGACACTTGTAGATATAGAGAAGGCATTAACAAAAGTTTACAAACAAGTGTTTAAGTAGATATATTAAGTGGAGAATTTAGAGAAATTCACCTTCCCTTATGTATCACTTATACAGGGGCTGTAAAAACAAAATAATACTAATTACAGCGCACAAAAATGCATATGAGCAGCCATTTTTCCCATTCTCCATACTCAATTGGAACCAGAAGAAATCTTAACATGATACTGTTCTCTGTACCCACTCTCATACACTTCACAGAGGCCTGCAGAGTATATATATATATATATATATATATATATATATATATGGCTATTACTTGAGTGTCAGATATGTCATACATCATACAGAAGCTGAACACCTTCACAATCTGTACCCGTTCTTTACAAAACTCCAGCAGAATGGTATAAAGCCTAATTTTGATAAATGTGGATTCTTCCATAATCAAGTGCAATATCTATGCCACATCCTTATCAGTAGAGGCACAGGACTGATGCAGCTCATCTTGAAGCAGTCATTACTTACCACTGGCAACAAACCAGAAGGAACTTAAAGGCTTCTTAGGAAAAGTAAATTATTACTCCAAATCCACACTACATAGGTCTGAGTTTGTAATTGGCAATAACTGCCTACTTCTACAGATACAGCACATTACCATCAATGGCTGAGCTGCAACCCTACCTCTCACACCAGCATTGGAACTATGCACAAATCTCTTCCTCTAGCATCAATTACAGGTCATCACCAGAGTCACTCTAAGCCTCCTGGAAAATGAAGAATGCAGGGTTGTTATGCCTCACTGTTTCTGCCTTCTCATCCTGCAGAATCTCCATGGTGACTAGTATGACACCATCCACATGACAGCAATGGGCACCATAACTATTGACTGGGAATCAAATGAGGTGTTAAGTGTAAGGCCACCACATATGCAACCTGCTACAACTACCAGGTCACTCCACAGCTCTGCAGCATAGCCTGCTCCATGCTACAAGTTCCATGGAATTCACTGTAGCTTTTCTCAGCAAAATGTGACTTATCATCATTCATGCACTATGTAAATTTGAGTATGTGGTACAAATGTATTCTTCAACTACTTCTATGCCAGAATGTCTTCTATTGCAATCACTATATTAACCCAGATCTCAAACTTATTATTTTAAGGTGTCTGTCAGTTCTAGGTATCAAGCAATAGCCCACAGTCTACATCTGCCGAATTGTCTTTTTTGTGCCAGTCTACTATCAGTGACCACATATTCACAGCCCCATTCCCTCTGGCCTCAGGTGGCAAAGCAGAAGTTTCTGTATGTGGCTTCAAACAATAACTTAAGAAAAATATGTTTGTAGATAACAACAAATACAGTACCATGGTGGGATTCCTCTCTTCATATCAAACCACTCCAATTCA
Source organism: Schistocerca piceifrons (assembly GCF_021461385.2). NCBI lineage: Eukaryota > Metazoa > Arthropoda > Insecta > Orthoptera > Acrididae > Schistocerca > Schistocerca piceifrons. The sequence continues at coordinate 681,597,419 of NC_060149.1, read as the reverse complement.
CTCGATGTTTGTGACCAAGATACTCCACTTTGTCAGATCTCTTATGTCACATAGTGCTACAGTTACCTCAGTCAACTCACTCACAGTACTTTGTGGACTCCCCAGTGTGGGATCACGCCTACAGCTGGATGTTAGGCTGGATCCCAAGTAAAGTTACTGCTCTCTGAGGTAAAAGCCAGTTGGGCAAACTTCCAATGAAATGCTCAACTTTGCCCCTGGATTGGGCCACAGTATGATCTTTATCCTGGGGCACCAACATCCACAGACCTTCTTAACTTCTACCCATTTACAGAGAACATCAAGGAAACCAAGGAGATGGTGCCTCTGGCAGCACTGCTGGTCTAGTACTTCAGAAAGCTTCCCAGCATGGCTGGCTGCTCCCAGGGCATGGTAGCAGGACACAGGGGACAACATCAATGGGAGTGTCACAAAAGAATCATCTTCAGATTCTGTATTGTGTTCATCCCTACAGCTGGCATCTTTGGCTCAGCTACCTGTACCACTTACCCCTTAACATTGTGCCACCACCAATGCCAGATGGGACAGTTGTGGTTGTACTGGGTAAACATGAGGGAGGAATCTTATATCCTGTCCTATCACTGAATCTGGTTCTAACTCACACACTGTTATTGACATAATACAATTGTTTACATAAACAGTACCCCAGGTGAGGAATCACACACAAGTCTCTGTGGCCTTCATTACTAGGTACTCACAACATGTCAAGTGCTGCCCCAACTACAACAGAATGACAAGAATATAGGTCTCATATTAGCTGTGGAGTACCTCTTTGGATATTCTACTAACATTACCTGAACAAATCGACTTCATCCACAAAGGACATTAATAATTAAAGTCTTGTAATCCTGCCAGATGTACTGTTGAATGACCTTACTGTCAACATGCTGCATGACACTTATGGCAGCAGGGTATCTGGAAGCACTGAGCAGCACAGCATTTCCAGCCAATAGGTCAGGAGGGACTATCAGCCAGCAGATTTAAGACCAAGCAGTCACTTCTGTTTGATAGCTAATGTGTTCTTCTCCATGACCAGCTGATATACAGATGACGATTCGGCACTATAACAGTGATATCAGGATATTCCTTGGACTTACCATGTTATTTGTTCATAGCAAGTGGGCTGGCTTCGTAACTGAGTATAATGACTTCTGCCTGCCATTATCAAGGTCTGCTTTGGAGGACTGTGACATCATTTTGGTCAAATGATTGATTTCAGCTTTGTCAGTAATTCCCATCATTGTAGTTCATATTTTGTTGATTCTGATTGCTTTCATTTTCGGTCCTGGAAAATGCATAGGATCAGCAGCTCTTCTGAGCTAAGCATGATGTATCCTGTGTTTCAGTTTTTTTGATAATGTGTACATAAATGAGTTTTGTGATATAAATTGGGCCCAATAACTTTTTTTACCAACATGTATTTTGCACAGCTCAAATAGATTTTTTTTGCAACACCGTAACTCAGACTCACAGATCTTGAAAGACTGAGTACGAAGTGTAACTGTACATGCATTTGTAGCCTAGCACAAGCAGGAAGTTTAATTGCAGATACTGTAACTCATCTCAACCCATGATAGAGATGTGTGCTCATAAGGGTTGCCTCAGTTAAATACAATACAAGCAGAGGTTTTATGAGTGGCTTGATCTTTTAAAATTTCAAAATTTGCCCAGAAAACGTTTTCTGATTATTTTTAAATGTCTATGATGGCCTCGATGAGGACCAACAAAATGCAACAGATGTTTCCTTCTAAACAGGTCTCATCCTGTGGCCCTCTGCCAGTCACACTATACTTTATCTCTTGTATTTCAGAGGCAAAGTTACCAGACTCAAAGCTTTTGATCATTGCCTAATTTTTCTGATTGTTTCACTTTACACCCATTTCAGAACTGCCCTGATTATAGTGACAAATGCCAAAAGTCGACACTGTTTCCATAAGGGGCACATAGTGGACAGATGTCAAAGTTCTGCAAGGTTCGCAGGAGAGCTTCTGTAAAGTTTGGAAGGTAGGAGACGAGGTACTGGCAGAAGTAAAGCTGTGAGTACCAGGCGTGAGTCGTGCTTCGGTAGATCATTTGGTAGAGCACTTGCCCGCAAAAGGCAAAGGTCCCAAGTTCGAGAGCCGGTCGGGCACACAGTTTTAATCTGCCAGGAAGTTTCGGTCCACAGCTTGTTAGCAAGTGTTCGAACTATGAAATCTCACCTATTGTTAGCCCCTTGCTATGTGATGCATCACCCTTGGTTGTCATTGATTCTGGCAATAGGTGCATCTCTTCATGGAAATGGGGTCATTGTTTCTCATACATTTCCAAATAGTTCTCAGAATCTTGTACTGTTTGTTTCTGAATCCCTAGTTCAGGCTCAAGAAAATTAGTCACAATTCAAGAAGGAAGCACGGGATATAATTTTTGGACTGCATAAACTCTTCATTTTTCTTTCTAAAACTAAGTCACTGAAGCAAGCCTTTACTTGCTTTGTTTTGGCTGAAGGTTGTATTGGCAGAACAAATGGCTCATCATACTATTTTCATCGGAAATTTATTACTTTTGAAGTTTTATGTAAATTGTAGGTGGAGGGGGGGGGGGGGAGGATGAGAAAGAAAAGGGAGTGGGAGGGACTCATGATGGCAACTGCTTCAAGACTTTATGCAGAATCTGCAGCACCAAGCTACAATGTGTGGTGGTGCGGATTCGAAGTCAGGATCTTTTGCTAACTAGGCAGTTGCATGAACCACTATGCCATTCGGACAAGTTGTTCAGCGTAATTGCACGGACTCCCTCAGTATGACCCCTGGCTGATCCACATTCCTACCTGGCTCCACAGGGCACCATACATTCCTACAGCTGGGTCACCTCAATGGGCTATGAAACCACCACCTTCAGTGTGAATGAACAGCCACGGTCAACCACCTGCTGGAATCTGAAAGAAGCGAGCATGGAGGACATGGATGGCGACTACGGATATGTCATGCTAGGTGGGTATTTGGGTTGGCTGAGGGGCATACCGAGATAGACCGTGTGGGTGTGATAAACATTGTGTCTGGGTAGCACCGTGGGTAACTCAACTACATAGTAAGCAGGAGGTCCCAGGTTCAGATCCTGGTCCGCCACACATTTTCGCTCGACGTAAAGTCCTGAGGCAGCTGACATCATCAGTTCCTTCCGCCTCCCGCCGCCCCCCTCCCCCTCCACCTTGAATTTACATAGTATGTATCACAGCTGCCGATTCTGGGTGATGTCTGTTCAGACACGAAACGTTCATATATTTTTTGAAAATTTGCTTATGTTGAGCATCAGCTGCCAATGTCGATACCAAGCACTGATCTTCCGAAGGTATTCCTGCAGTTTGTTACAATTTCCTAGCGTTGTGATGTCTGCGTAAACGACAAAGTTATCCGTGAACAGCCTCATAGAGACTCCGACGTTATCCTCTAGGTTATTTATAAAAAAACAAAAAATTAATGCGAACAGTAATTTTCCTAAAACGATTCCTTGGCGTATGGTCGAAGTCACTTTCACATCTAAAGATTTGTTTCCGATAAAATGACATGGTGTGTTCTATTTGATATGAACTCTTCAATCCACTCATAAAGCTGGTCTGATACTCTGTACGCTGGAGTATGATTCATTAATCGACAGTACAGAGCAGTATCGAAAGACTTGTTACCTTTCCGTAGCTAAACCGCTAAACCGATTTTGATGAAACTTGGTGTGGAGATAGCTTGAATGCTGAGGAAGAACTCATTCATATTTATGGTGTATGCAGGACTTGGCCAGAAATGAAAGTGACAGAAATGGAAGCTCCAGATGGCCAACTGGATACAGGAAATAGTAATTTTGCCGCGGGTCGGGCGAATTATGAGCTATTTATGTCAGTGTAGCTTCCATGCAGCTGTTGGTGTAGTGTTGGGCCGGCCACAGCGTGCCGAACTTCACGTGTGCAGCATGTGAGGTCTGCGTGTGAGCCAAGGACCGGCCTGTCATTCACATTTGCTCGGTCCTTCTCGGAAGTACTCGGAACAGCACGACATTTCTTTAACATTGCGGTGTGCAGTTTTCTGTCGTCACATGTCTCTGAATCCGACAGAATCGTAATGTCAGTGCTGATTAAATGTTGTATAAACAGATCCACGGAAAACGGCTACATATCAAGTATAAATTGTATAAAGTGCAATAACTACATCGCGAAAGGTATCAGGTTATGTGCAGTGTCACAAAAATGGATTCATGCGAAGTGTTTCGCGGGAACGGAAGAATGAGACGCGAAATGTGACTGTGGCATGGAATACTGCGACCTACTAACGGTAGCTTTGTCAAGATACGATAACTGCATAGAAGAAAGTGTTACTGCATCGCTTTAGCAAAATCCTGTGCCTGCATATCGTTACGTAAATAAGTTAGAGGAGCTGATAAAGCAACGGAAAAATGACGATTTAACAAACGAGTGTAATGAAAACACACCGGCAACTTTAGTTTGAAACAAAACTTCTGCTCGTAGTGAACGAAATCTTTCTGACGGTATGAAATCGTCAGTAAATAGAGTGCAAAGAAAAACGGGTAATAAAGACAAGACAGGACGAAATGTGAACTCAAAAAATAAGACAAGTGAAAGTGAATCTAGATCATCTTTGTGTTCTAACGAGAGAACTTCAAAGAGTACCATAAAACCAACTGAACGAGGGCACTTGGAGAACAACAAATATCAAGAATGAGATTTTCACTCTGCAGCGGAGTGTGCGCTGATATGAAACTTCCGGGCAGATTAAAACTGTGTGCCCGACCGAGACTCGAACTCGGGACCTTTGCCTTTCGCGGGCAAGTGCTCTACCAACTGAGCTACCGAAGCACGACTCACGACCGGTACTCACAGCTTTACTTCTGCCAGTACCTCGTCTCCTACCTTCCAAACTTTACAGAAGCTCTCCTGCGAAACTTGCAGAACTAGCACTCCTGAAAGAAAGGATATTGCGGAGACATGGCTTAGCCACAGCCTGGGGGATGTTTCCAGAATGAGATTTTCACTCTGCAGCGGAGTGTGCGCTGATATGAAACTTCCTGGCAGATTAAAACTGTGTGCCCGACCGAGACTCGAACTCGGGACCTTTGCCTTTCGCGGGCAAGTGCTCTACCAACTGAGCTACCGAAGCACGACTCACGACCGGTACTCACAGCTTTACTTCTGCCAGTACCTCGTCTCCTACCTTCCAAACTTTACAGAAGCTCTCCTGCGAAACTTGCAGAACTAGCACTCCTGAAAGAAAGGATATTGCGGAGACATGGCTTAGCCACAGCCTGGGGGATGTTTCCAGAATGAGATTTTCACTCTGCAGCGGAGTGTGCGCTGATATGAAACTTCCTGGCAGATTAAAACTGTGTGCCCGACCGAGACTCGAACTCGGGACCTTTGCCTTTCGCGGGCAAGTGCTCTACCAACTGAGCTACCGAAGCACGACTCACGACCGGTACTCACAGCTTTACTTCTGCCAGTACCTCGTCTCCTACCTTCCAAACTTTACAGAAGCTCTCCTGCGAAACTTGCAGAACTAGCACTCCTGAAAGAAAGGATATTGCGGAGACATGGCTTAGCCACAGCCTGGGGGATGTTTCCAGAATGAGATTTTCACTCTGCAGCGGAGTGTGCGCTGATATGAAACTTCCTGGCAGATTAAAACTGTGTGCCCGACCGAGACTCGAACTCGGGACCTTTGCCTTTCGCGGGCAAGTGCTCTACCAACTGAGCTACCGAAGCACGACTCACGACCGGTACTCACAGCTTTACTTCTGCCAGTACCTCGTCTCCTACCTTCCAAACTTTACAGAAGCTCTCCTGCGAAACTTGCAGAACTAGCACTCCTGAAAGAAAGGATATTGCGGAGACATGGCTTAGCCACAGCCTGGGGGATGTTTCCAGAATGAGATTTTCACTCTGCAGCGGAGTGTGCGCTGATATGAAACTTCCTGGCAGATTAAAACTGTGTGCCCGACCGAGACTCGAACTCGGTCCCGAGTTCGAGTCTCGGTCGGGCACACAGTTTTAATCTGCCAGGAAGTTTCAACAAATATCAAGTCCTTGTATTAGGTGTGGCACAAATAATAAATGATCGGCAGTTCCAATTTAGAGTAACAGGCATTGTCAAACCTGGCGCTCCCCTTAGTGAAATAGTAAATAATTGTGAAAACTTAGTTAAGACTGGAACATGTTGTGTGGTAATAGGTGGAGCAAATGACATGTACAAAAATGGAAGCCAATTACCGGCAAGGGCACTTCAAACAACTCTAAAAAAGCTGTCAGATCTAAATTTAAAGGTTCTCGTTGTAAGTGTGCCACATGGTCATGATCTAATTTAGGAATTTTGTGTAAACAAAGAAATAAAGTCATCAAATAATAAATTTAGGAAGATCCGCTCTGCTTTTAAGAGAGAAATTATTTCACGTGGCATGGACAGCACAGGAACTATTATGGAAAAAAATGATGGGGGAAAAGATACTAGAAGAAATAAGACTTATATCAATAGAAAAGTTCCCTAAAATCCCACTCCAAATGTAGCTAGTATAAACAATCAATCAGCATCATCCATTTCAAGTAAGAAAAGCAACAGAAACAAGAAGCCTATGGTACAACAGGATTTTTGGTTTCCAGCCTTAGTGAAAACTCCAAGTTAACAGTGTTAAACGAAAGAAGAAATACCATCGGTATGGAGTAGATGAGATGCCAATAATACTAGTAAGGAAAACAGCTAATCAAATAGCGAAACCATGGGGGCACATAGCAAACTTGCCAATGGCTGAGGGCGTGTTTGCGCAGAAACTGAAAATTTCTGAAGTCGTTAACCTGTTGAAAAAGGGTGATAAGCTTAAAATAGAAAACTACAGACCTGTCTCACTTCTCCCAACTTTCTCTAAGGTTTTAGAGATACAAATGAAATATAGAGTCACACATTATCTTAATATCCTCACTCTCATAAACAGTAATCAGCATGGATTTCAAACTGGGAGAAGTACCGAAACAGTTGTACTGGAATACACAAAAGAAATAATCAGTAAATTGGGAGAGGGAAAAAGTGAAGTCGGTATAAATCTAGATCTGTCAGAAGCCTTTGACACTGCTGACCACAGCATACTTTTGGAAAAGCTGAGAATTATTTTCCTTTATTTGGAGTAAATAATTTATCTGATAAACTTCTGAATGCAATATTATTTTCAGCCAAAGACAAAGTTTTGTGTATCAATCTTTGAAGCACTTTGTTCCATCGTAAACATTTTTTGAAGTTAGCTTTCGTTCTTCCTTGTCAACGGTTATTCCAGCTTTAGATCTGATTTCAGCCCAGTCCATTGAGTAAATGGTTTTTGTGGTTAGGACTGTTTTCATGTATTTTCAAAGCCGCACTTAAATGTTTCCAATTTTTGAAACCCTCAGTGGTAGTCAAATTAGCCGTTGACTTTATGTCAAACAGTCGACAACAAGAACAAAACACACTATCGTTTGATACTGAATAAACTAGCCACCATCATCTGATAATTTCTTCGTTTGATAGTTTTCTTGTGCAATGTGTTAAAGAGAAATGACGCCCATTTTCATCTTTTGGAAAATTATTTAGATATACTTGTCAGGGTTCACATAGTATAATATGTTCTATATCTCTCGCATTAAGTACTTTTGGCCACGTACCTACATTAAAAACATTTTGTTCTGTTATTCCATGTACGTTGATACTTTCATCAACCACATTAGTCATACAGTAATTTTTACTAGGAGAAATCTCAAGAGGATTCATGCAATAATTTACTGGGCTAGTCACTTTGACCATCTTGAATAAATGATTGTATATTTTTAGTGCCTAATTGTTCAGAATCTCATGAAGTATTGGCTGATACATGGACTTCTTACTCAATATCTGATGTACTTGTCTTAGAATTTCGTTTAAGGTATTCGTGAATGTTCATGTGTTTCTTAGTTTCTTCTAAAACTTTTTCCATTTAGCTTTTCTTTTGCGAAATTTTTATAATTAATTCCCTCTCTTCTGGCATGATTTAATAATCTTGCAAATTATTGCTTAGGCAATGCTCTCTTTCGCCATCACAATATCACATCTATAACAAATAAATAAAGTAAAGTATCAGCAGACGTAACTGGAAAAAATCATGACCTAAAAGATAAAAATGTTGTTCGGACTTATCAAAAGATTAAAATAATGTCACACTCAAGACACTCGTTTCAGTCATTATTACTCAGCCACGAAAACATGACCCCTGCCTCCGACGCTTACTGACAATTGCTGAGTGTAAATCGTAGTGCTATCAACGTATTTATTTTATTTATTTATTTATTTATTATCATCCCAATGATCACATTTGTCATATAGGATTTGTCAGGGTACATTTTAACAACTAATAATATCTTTACAAAATTTGTATCTGTGCTGAATTCATATTAATTTATCTTATGTTTAATACAATATACAACTAATAAGTGCTTTTGTAACATAATTTATTATGCACTGATGTAATTTCATTTGTCACATTAACTTAAACATATATTTCATACAGTTGCGCAGAGATATTCGCTTATGCTGTAATAGCATTTGTCAAGCATGCGGTTCTTTAGAACAGTTTTAAATTTATCCTCATTTTCCAGCTCTTTGATACGTTTTGGTAGTGCATTAAAAAGTTTGATGCCTTGATTACATACATGTTTCTGGCTTCGGGTCCTTGTTACAGCTTGTGTGTGGAGATCTTTACATTGCTGTGTATCGTAATTATGGAAGTCTGTATTGGCTTTCATTTTGTCCTGATTTCTTTTGATCACCAACAGACATTTCAGAATGTATAATGATGGAATTGTTAAAATTTTCAATGCTTTAAAAAGGGGCCTACAATGTGTTTGAGGTGGGCTGTGGGTCATTATCCGAATAGCACGTTTTTGTAATTTGAAAATTTCATTTAGATGACAATTTGTTTTTCCCCAGAATACTATCCCATAAGATGCAATGGACTGAAAATAGCCAAAATATACTAATCTGGTACAGTCATTACTAGAATCTCTTGAAATTATTCTAAGCACAAAACATGCTGAATTTAGTTTTAGTGCTAAGTTCACCACATGGTCCTTCCAATTAATCTTCTCATCAATGTGCATACCCAGAAATTTTGCACACTGTACTCTTTCAAGTTGTTTGTCCTCCATGGTGGGATTCAGGTCGTCCTGTTCACTTATTTTTCCATATTGCACATAATTAGTTTTTTTTGCATTCAGTGTTAGCTTGTTAGCACTAAACCATTTTTGTATATCTTGTAGGACATGGTTCACAGTACTGTGCAATGACTGCTTCGTATCACTAACTATTAAACCAGTATCATCAGCAAATAACATGATTCTAGCTTTTCTCTCTGACACCTGAATATCATTAATGTAAATGAGGAACAGCAAGGGGCCTAATACACTTCCTTGGGGTACTCCTACTGTGACCTCCCTTGGATCTGATCTTAGTTTAAGTTTTTGATTAATATTTGGTGCTGTAATTTCAACCACCTGCATCCTCTTTTCCAGATAAGACTCAAACCACTTTTTTACCGGTCCTCTGATACCTATAGCTTCAAGCTTTTTCAAAAGTATGCTGTGGTCAACAGTGTCAAAGGCTTTTGACAAATCTAGATTTATCCCAAGTACACTATTTCCCTCTTCCAATTTAGTGATTATTTCTTTTGTGTATTCTAGTACACCTGTTTCGGTACTTCTCCCAGCTTGAAATCCATGCTGATTACCGTTTATCAGGTTGTGCATATTAAGATAATGTGTGACTCTATATTTCATTAGTATCTCTAAAACTTTAGAGAAAGTTGAGAGGAGTGAGACAGGTCTGTAGTTTTCTATTTTAAGTTTATCACCCTTTTTTAACAGGGGAATGACTTTAGAAATTTTCAGTTTTTGTGGAAACACGCCCTCAGCCATTGACAAGTTTGCTATGTGCGCCAATGGTTTCGCTATCTGATTAGCTGTTTTCTTTACTAATATTATTGGCACCTCATCTACTCCAGCTGACATCTTGGACTTCAGACTTTTAATCACTTTTAAAACTTCTTTTTCGGTTGTTGGAACTGCCATCATACTGCTGGCTGCCTTGGGTGCTTCAATCTTAATCTGCTCCCCAAGATTCCTGCTTAATGTCTGGGGTACATTTAAAAAGTAATTATTTATATAATTAGGCATGGCATATTTATCTACCATTTTATTCTCCTCATCTTTTAGAATAATTTCCTTGTCTTTGGTAGGTACCCCGGTTTCTTTTCTCACAATTTCCCATGCTATTTTAGCTCATCTGTACTTGACTGTTTCATAACATCTAACCAATTTTCATTTTCTAAGATACTTATGAACTGATTACAGCTGTCCACAGAGAAGTTTCTTTTGTAAATATTATTTACACCTTTATCTTCCTTCGACCTTAAAGGGATTTCAATGGTGAGAGCATTGTGGTCAGACAATCCTAAATCTATGTTTGTCACCTCTATGTCAGTTTCTGACATATTTGAGAAAATGTTATCTATAAGGCTATTGGAGGTGTTTGTTATTCTAGTTGAATTGTTTATGTGTGGTGACATGTTGAAACTCTTTAATTTGTCCAAAAATTGCCTTTTTTGTTGACTTTCAACTAGAAGATTAATATTGAAATCACCACAAAGAATAATCACAGTTTCTTTTTTGTAAATAGTATTTATCAACAATTCTAATTTATCAAAAAAGACTTCTATGTTTCCACATGGTGATCTATACACTGTTATGACTATGACTTTTTTCATCAGGCCATATAGCTGGACGGCACCTGCTTCAAAACACTTTTCAATACTTAAGTTCTCTGCTTCACATCTCTTCTTAAATTCTAACTCTTGTCTAAGGTAAATACCGACTCCACCACCTTTTAGAATTTTCCTACTATAATTATTTGCCAGTTTAAATGGATTAATATGAATACTACTAATTTCTTGGTCCTTACACCAACGTTCATTAATACACAAGACATCAGGTTGGGTGTTACTTACTGCTATTTCAAGTTCACAATATTTGTTCTTGAGGCACGCTGTCTAACAATGTGTGGCGCTGTGTTTTTCCAGTAACTATTCTTTCGTTGAGACTTACGGTGTGTGAGTGACCATGAGCGAGATTTTCGCGACTCCTCATATCCATATTGCAAGCCCGTGATACACAGTGAGGCGCGAAAAATAATTATGATTGTATATGAGAGCTGCAAAGAAGATGAAAATTAAATAAATTATACTACCCTTTGGAGCAATCTGTGAACCGTACTGCAACTTAAACAGTAATTTGGCCGAAATAATCCTGCAGAATCCCCCAGTACACCTGGGAGGAAAAGATGAGCGTTTATTTAATATATTCATTCGACAGCCCAGTGTGACTCATAGCATCCTCAATAGTATAAATTACACATTAAAGTTCAGTGTATTGACGCCAAACTAGGCACGCACTACGTTACCATAGCTGCATATTTGAATTGTTAACTTAACGAAAAGAGTATTGTCAAGCTACCGTTGTTGTAATTATTATGATGAGTATTTGCTCCCTTTTTAAGAGTGAATTGCCCATCGCTGTGCCTGCGTGGTTGCTGGCTCGATTTGACTGTTCCCTGAGTGCTTCGCGGCAAGGGACCAGGTTTTCGTGCCTGAGTAGTACACATTATCATTTTTTTAAGTAATAAAATGCCTTATTTAGTTTAGCCTAAAGTCTGAACAATTACAATAATATCCACGACTCACTAAGTATTGAACGGTTCTAGCCAATGTTTAGAAAGAAGTGTAATGAAATGAACTATTATTTCGTTTCAGTCATTCGGTAATTACTTCAGAACTTGGCACTTCTCCGCATATAATTGCGCAGGTAGACAGGGCTACGTCTCGCTGTGTAGAGCTGTACTTTCAGGGAGTTTCACTAGATGGCGATGGCATTGTTTTCACAGTTCGTTAGACTTTAATCTATCATTTATATATAGACGGAGAGATTGAGATACTACGTATCACCACCCCTCCTCCACACCTTGCTACCCCCTGCCCTCAACAACTATGGGCGCCTTCGTTTACAAAGTGGTGGATTGTTTCATTCATTCTTTCTCAATACCCATTCCTTTCATGGCCGACCGCGCCTGATTTTGATCTGCGGCCATTGTCGAATAAGTGCCGTAAATGTCATTGAGCTACAAGAGTGTACTAATTCAGAGCTTTTTTCAACAACATTTTCAAACCACATCAAAAATTCTAAAATTTTATAAAATGAATGTTTCTAAGGTATTTTTTAAGTACTGTAAACGTTAAAGTATTGTGGTTAATTTTAGACCCAACATTGTTCATCTCTTTTACTGTTTTTTTAGACATACATTGCCTAGACCTCCATTGGCGTGCGCAGCGCTCCTGGGCCGCGGAACCCTGGGCGACCGCCCTAGTAGCCGTCCCCTCCCATCCTCCCCCCCCCCCCCCCCCCCCCCCGGCGTCTTCCACCCTAACGCAGGTGCTGGCCTCTGCTCTTGATTGCCCATAAGACAGGTTCTTCTCAGAGCATAGTGATGCAAGAGCTTCATATTTACAATCATATACAACCATACAACCTATGGCTCGTTGAAAGATCCGTACCTAAAGACTGGAAAGCTGCACAAGTCGCACCAATATCCAAGAAAGGAAGTAGGGGTAATTGCCGGAATTACAGTTCCATATGGCTACCGTTGATTTCCAATAGGATTTTGGAACACACACTGTGTTCGAACATGATGAGTTATCTCGAAGAAAACGCGGGTTCAGGAAATATCGTTCCTGTGAAACACAGCTAGCTCGCTGGCTGGAGTGGCTAAGCGGTTCTAGGCGCTACAGTCTGAAACCGCGCAACCCCTACGGTCGCGGTTTCGAATCCTGCCTCGGGCATGGATGTGTGTGATATCCTTAGTTTAGTTAGGTTTAAGTAGTTCTAAGTTCTAGGGGACTGATGACCCCAGAAGTTAAGTCCCATAGTGCTAAGAGCCATTTGAACCATTTTGAACAGCTAGCTCTTTATTCTCACAAAGTAATGAGTGCTATTCACAAGGGATGTGAAATTGATTCCATATTTGTAAAATTCTAGAAGGTTTTTGATAGCGTACCTCACATGTAACTTCTAATTAAAAGGCGTGCGATGGACTATCGTACCAGTTGTGTGACTCGATTTGTGATTTTCTGTCACAAAGGGCATAGTAGTAAATGATGGAAAGTCCTCGCTTTGTCCCCATCCAATTTATCAAAACTGATTGGAACTTTTAAATCTCCGTCAAAGTCACTGGCTGATGTGCACTATACTTTAGCATACAAAACAGTGTGACGTATCCAGTTCTAAGTCAGTTTATAATGGTTCTACAACATATAATACATGCACAGCTAGGTTTATATCCATTTTCACCTTGCGGTATCATATAACGCATGTTAAGCTTTCATGCCCGTATCTGCAGTTTATTGGGTATCACTTCCAGGATTGTTGAACCATGTGACAGTCTAACAGTTTTAGCTGTTGCTCCTAGTGGAAACAATGTCGCAAGTTCAATTGTACGCTGCCAAAGATCAGTTTTTGAATGATGTTAAGCAAGAAAGTTGAATTCCAGGATCGCACAGTACCCCTATGCTAAAACATGGCAATACTTCTACATGCCCTCGAAAACTCTTATTACTCAAGTTAAAACGAACAGTGTTGTCACCAAGGACTTCATGTTAGTATCACCTAGTCCACATAACTTTATACAGTGGCGACCTCAATATCTTTCTGCCCAAAGCATCCAGACTGCCTTCTGACACGTGAGTCTCTGTGTGTTCCTGAAATTTCTGTTCTCTGCCATTTACTTTGCCTAGCAAGAAACACTCTGTCGCTGCATACGTTTGTGAAGTCTCGTATTCTACTGTGAATAGCGTTCAACGGATGAGGCACCCCTGTTCTCATTTAATGACTGATTATGAAGACATTATTTGCCGCTTTCTTCCAACTGTCACGCGTTTTATGGCCCACCTCCTTACAGTCATAACATTTGGGTTGACGATGTTGTTTCCTGATGTGGCCCATGAGCCCACATCACTTCAGAAGGAAAAAAAAAAAACACTTCGATCATCCTGTATTTGTGTAGCAAAGTTGATCTCTTCCAGTTTCATAGCATCCTAACGGTAGCAGATAAGTCACCTAGGTTCTCTATTTTGACCTCCTCCACATCAATAGAAATACCTCTTAGAAACACATCCAGAGCCCTATTCTCTGCCTCACACAGAATCATCCTATTGACCTCCGCATTTTGCTTTAGTTCATACATTTGCAGTTTAAATTTCCTAATCCTGTCAGAGAAAGGTTCACTGATTCGTCGTACTTCTACAGTTGTCCATTGGGATTGTCCCTGTAGAACCTCGCACTGCTCTACTTCTGATAGCGCTGTGTTACACCGTTAGCAAGTCCACCAAATGCGAGGGCCTTACTGTGACTCTTCCGGTTGCCCTAGAGCAGAATATAGATCAGGCCCAGCGACGCCGTGCCAGACTTCACGTGTGCAGCATGTGGACCCAAAAGCGGGCCAAGCCCGGTTTGTCACTCGGCTTTGCTCAGTCCTTCTCGAAAGTACTCGGAAAAACGCCACGTTTCATTTAGTATCAGGGTGCGGAACTTTTCGGTCGGATCATTTGTCTTCAGTTAGGTACAATCGTGCTGCAAGTGCTGTTTAACCTTCGCGATTTCTTCATGGTATGAAAAAATTCGCTGGTCATGTGTCTGTTTGCACAAGAAGAGGCAGTCTAGCGATCTATAGTCACAAGATTTTAAAAATAAATGGGAATGGCAGAACAGAGGTATGAGGATTCTCACCATGTATTATGCAGTCGCATAAGTGATGGGTACTGAGCATGTGCTATAAAATGACATTAAATTACCAAACAGCATGAATTTAAAGATTTAGCTGAAAATAAAAGAACAAAAAATTACTATGATAGACAAATGGGATTCATTGTTCTGTACATCAAGAACACCTCGTGCTAAATTTGCATGCCTGGACCACGTGAAGAAGTTGGTGGTACAAACAGCAAAATTTCTGAAGGCACATGCATTGTCCCCATGTCGGTTGCAACAGTTTTGAATGGAACTGAACAAAGAGTGTGGAAACTTCATGTATTACAGAAAGGGACGTTGAAAGTGAAGCGGCATGCCTGGAACGATTTTTCAATTGAAAACTCGCTGTTGTTGAATTTAAGAAGGAGAAAGGAGTGCAGGAACGAAACTTAGAAGATCCGGAACAGACTGCAGACATATTACTTTAAGTGCACTTGACTGCATCCTGTCCACATTCGCAATGTAACTTCTGTCTGATTTGATGGGGATGCATTTAAATAAAAAATCACGTTGTAGAAGGGACACATCCTCACAAAGAGTGTCAAGTTCCCTTAGCTCACTGGGATTAAAGAAAATGCGAGGTTTCAAGAATTCATTGTGGCTAAGAAAGAATTACACGGATAGTTTCATAAAGATTTTGAGGACACTGTCAATCCGACATCTGTTTATTACAAGCCGTTTTCGAGACTGTTTGCCGCTTCAGTTGAAACCGCCCCTGTGGATGTGCAGATGTGACTGAGTAACCTACAAGATAATTCCAGTTACGACAAATCATTTTACTTTAAAAATGTCCAGGATGACTAAATTGTTTTCCTCAGGTAGAGTTTCCACGTCTCCATGACGAGATTACAAAAGTGCTACAATATTTCGATCGACATATTTGTATGAAAGACATTTTTTGGTTATGAAACTAAATACGTTACGACGATGCGGCAGTTAAACGAGAAACTCGTGAAATTGTCTGCGTCTGGCCGTCTGTATCATTTAAAAATTATGTTATGTCTTGAGCGTGCCAAAAATAATTGAATAATTGAATAATTGTTTGTGACATACATTGTTGAGAAATGTGAAATGTAAAACCAAGTCGTATGTAGTGTGACTTATTGCCATTTAAATGCGGTGCATTCATAGTTTTCCCCTCTTCACACTCCTTGCACTCAGACAGTGTAGCATGGCGAGAGGAAAAATATGAAGCGAGGCTGAGTGGTTTGGCGCACCACATGAGCCAAAATCGTGACTGCCCCTTAAATAGGTGGTAAAGAGCATCCTGTAGCATACACATCCCAACAGTTGAACAAAGCAGAGCAACATTATTCCACAACAGAGAAATGTTAAGATTAATCTCTGGTGGTATTATATACTTCTGCTGTTACTTAAATGACCAAAACTTTAGTTGTGACAAAACACACTGATCTCAAACGCTTATTAGAATTGAAGGATTCTTGTAGCAGATTAAGATGGTGGGTGCTTCGTTTGAGTGGATGTGATTGTGAGATAACATACAAGCCAGGTGAAAGGCTTGCTAACACCAACAGTTTGAGCAGGAAAGTTGCAGTTCTACTAACAATTATTAGTAGCACTGCTAAATGATGAAAGGCTCAAGCTGTAGATGCTGACTGACAAAAATTCAAGTCTCAACCTCAAATCATTGCAGAAAAACCAAGTGCAGATTATGAGTGGTAGTACCTGCAGCTTTCCAGAAATAGTCTTCTCACAAGCTCATGACCATATGTTGTGAGATCATGGTAGATGAAAAGCAACTGATAGAAGATTTTCTGAAAAATTTTGGTGGAACACTTGAAAACGAGATGTCAGGAAATATGTGAGGACCCGTATACTGTGGGCACCATGAGCTGATTTCAGCCACTGACCAGTTCTGTTACAATGTCTATCTGAAGCGTCTTAACCATTGGCAATGCTTGAGGTGGACGTTTTAGGCCCATTTAATAAAACACCATCAGGAAATAAGTATATACTCACTAAAATTGACCACTGATCAATTTATATAGTAATGATAGCAATCCCTCACCAAAAGGCAAATACATTTGTTCAAGTATTAGTAAATAAATGTTTACTTACATTTGACATTCTGGACACATTAATTACAGACCAGGTACCAATCTAATGTCCAATCTTATTAAGCAATTGTGTCAGCTCTTCTGAATTCGCAAGCTGTAAACAAGGGCCTCCCGTTCTTCAGCCAATGGGAAAACAGAGAGACTTCACAACATTATTTCCAAGATGTTGAGCTATTACATTAGCAGTAATCATGAAAACTGGAACATATATTTAAATTTTGTAATTGCTGCATATAGCTAAAGTCCATACGGATACTGGTCTTTCACCATATGTGGTAATATGTGGAAGAAAAACTTGTTCACCTTTTGGGCTTGGGTCCAATGTTGAATCAGTAAAAATGTTTGCTAAGAAATTATGAAACATTTGGGAATAAGTAAGACAAGCAAATGCAGAAGCATTAGTACAGCAATAACACATGGGACAATGAGCCTGCACATTCCGCAATTAACACTAGGCTGACCCTTGACAGGATGCTCGACAGGCGTTTCATAGAATGTGGAGAATGCATAAATTGGCCAGCCCGTTCTCCTGATCTTACACCTCTGGACTTCTTTCTGTGGGGTACATTAAAGGAGTATGTGTACCGTGATGTGCCTACAACCCCAGAGAATATGAAACAATGTATTGTGGCAGCCTGCGCCGACATTACACCAGATGTACTGCAGCGTGTACGACATTGTAATTGTGTGCAGCAAATGATGGCCACCACATTGAACATTTATTGGCCTGACATGTCGGGACACACTCTATTCCACTCCGTAATTGAAAACGGAAACCACGTGTGTACGTGTACCTCACCCCTCATGGTAACATACATGTGCATCAGTGAAAAAGACCAATAAAAAGGTGTTAGCATGTGGACGTAATGTGCTGTTCCAGTCTTTTCTGTGCCTAAGGTCCATCACCTTTCCCTTTCGATCCCTACGTAATTCGGTGCTCTCCGATACACACGATTGAACAGCGGAGGAGTGGTACTCAAGTGTCAACTTTAGCTTACAATATCTCCGGATGTAATTAACATTTTACAATGCAACAAATGGCACTGATTACGTATTGGTTTATATGTTCAGATGTGCTAACAAAACTAGCGGGGTTCCACTTAAAAAACGTAGGTTTGTGTTAGAAAACATACTTCCGTGCATTTTTGTATGGTTTGTATTAACCAATTACACTAGCCCCTCTCCTTACGTTCGGTCTGTGGAATCGATTTGTCAGTATTTGATGTGGTTTACACAATATATCCAGCGGTAATGTTAGGTGATTCACCCTGTATATATATATATATATATATATATATATATATATATATATATATATATATATATATATATCATGCAAAATATTTTATTTGATTTTTCAAATATAATCTACACTGGTTGAAAATGTTAAAATTTTTATGTTCATTACTTCAAGATCTAATAAAATCGGTAATTTTTTATGCAGAAGGCTGTGGATTGATGTGTTATAAAGGTTATTTTACATGTTTGTATTGGTAGCACTGTCAAAAACCGTATCGCAACGTTTCGTAGTATATACATGCGTTGTATGTCGAAGTGCTAACTTTTTCCCAAGGAAAAGTGACGAATAGATTGGTAAATCTCTCAAAAAGTAAAGTATGACGCCAAAACGAAGTGTTTCTAACAGATGTGGGCTTCATGGTAATAGATTGTTGAATAAAGGGAAAAATTGTGTTCAACATGTGGCATGTGAAGTTGCAGACAATGAAATAAAGGCAGACTCGTCAGTGTGTAGAGAAACACCAATTAATGCTGCGAAGATTGAAATAAAACATTGTGAGACACAGTTTTCTCGAAACGAAAGTGATGTAAATTGTAGGTTAGGTTATATTCTGATAGAATCACACTTCCTAACAAGGGTGTTAGGTGAATGTGTGTATTGTAAAATATGTGGAGGGTCAGTTAGTGTACATGAAGACAGTGAGGTATCAAATGGACTAGTCAGGAAACTTATCATTAATTGTGCCAGTTACAAATATACTCATTCATTTTGGAATTCTGATTAGTGTAATGATAATTATTTTGAAGCAAATGTTAGGTGGTTTTATGGATTGAGAGGTATTGGCAAAAAAAACACTGTGTCAGAAACAATGTGTGCCATGATGAATATGCCATGCCCACCTTGTAAAATCGACAAGTATACTGGATTTATTGGGGCTGCTGTGGAATCTGTTGCCTGTGAGTCAATGAAGGGCGCTGCAAACGAAGTTGTTGAAATAAATGATAGTATGACTGACATACTAGTAGCTTTTGATGGAACTTTGTAGAAACGCTGTTTCTACAATGACCAGTGTGTATACTGGAAAGCTAATCAATTTCCAGATTTTAACCAAACATTGTTATAAGTGTAAATCAGGGAAAGAAGAAGGGCATATCCGTGACAGAAATTGTGATGGAACAAGTGGTGGTATGGAGGCCTTTGCACGTATTGAAATTTTTAGTCCATCTGTGAACGAAAGGAGAGTGTGTTACATTGATGGTGATGGAGATTCAAAAGCATATAAGAACGTAGTAGCCCCTGAGCATTATGGGAAGAAGATTATCACAAAACAGGAATGTGTTGGTCATGTCTAGAAGAGAATGGACACCAGGTTGGGGAAGTTGAAGCAAAGTTAGAGAGACAAGAAACTTTCTGATGGTTAAACCATAGGAGGCAGGCTGACGGACAAAAGACTGATGAACTACAGCAGTATTATGGGATGGCCATTAGAAATAATACTGAGGATTTGTTGAAAATGAAGCAGGCAGCATGGGCTACCTTTTTCCACAGTCTGTCAATTGATGAAAAACTAGTACACTACCTTTGCCCTCCTGGACCTGATTCATGGTGCAGTTACCACAATGTCCAGTACTCAAACGGTTCATACAGCCATAAACATTCCATCCCAAAAGCAGTCATGGATATCATAAAACCTATTTACAGAGACCTGGCAAATCCTGAATTACTGAAGAAGTGTCTGCATGGTCAGCTTCAAAATCCCAATGAGTCGTTCAATAATCTTATATGGACTCACTTACCAAAAAATGTTTTTGTTGGAATGAAGGCACTGAAGTGTGGGGGGGGGGGGGGGGTCAGTGATTCTGTTATTGCTTTTAATAGTGGCAACATTGGTAGGGTGAAAGTGGTAGAGCATGTGAGAGTTAATGCTGGAGCAAACTGCATCAGAGAACTTGAAGAGATGGACAAGGTTCACATTGATAAAGAAGAGTATAAAGCACAATTGGCCACTAAGGAGTCCAGAAAGAAGAAAACAAGAGAAAACTTGGAAAAAGATCAAGAGGATGATATACAGTATGGTGCAGCGTGTTTCTGAGTGACCAAAAATAAAAAAATTAAGCATACACTAAGTGAGTCACAGTCTTTTGAAGCTATAGAAGGTATACCTGGAAATTTACATTTTCAGTTGCATTTGTCTCTAAATCTCAGAAACCACTTTGAGTAGAGTATTCAAATTTCCAGGGAGTAATAACATACATATCCTGAGTCTACTGAACCAAAAAAAGAACATAATGCTATGTATAATTAAAATTATTTAGGATAACGTACAAAAAGTACATAAAATTTTAACTATGTAATTAAAAAATTATATTTCCGAAAGCAGTGGCTGCAATGCAATTATTGTAGTTCAGTAGACTCAAAATACACAGTTTAATGTCCTGTAAAAGTTTCACGTCAATGGCTATAGTGCTTCCTGAAATACAGGGAAGCCAAGTCACCAAATTTAACATTGTTGCGATAGGGCGTTCCAATTCCCCTGAATAATTTCAGACCAAAGGGATGCGTAGCTCTAATGTTGTTGGAAGACCTACAGAGATGCCAGAATGAAATTGTTACGATCTGTCTGTGCAGAGTGATACAGACTGGTGTTCAGGTATGCGAGGTCCATTTATTCCTGGTAAAAGCCGAAGTTAATGAATGTCACTGGGAAGTGTTAACGCCAAATCCACATTTTCTGAGAGTAGTCACCCACTAGGTCTAGTCAGTTTTTTCACCAAAAATCGTCACAGTTAACTGTTGTGAACACGAGAAATAAGATGTATCAATAGAGCAGAAATACGGCTTAGTAGAACAATAATAAACGGTACGACCTGTTTCTTAGCGGGTGTCACATTACATCTGCCAGCACCGATCACTATTATGACCACACTTAAGTGGGAACAACCTCTGTTGTACTGGCCCAATAAACTGCTACAGGTGCTGCCTATGCAAAACTTAACCTTTCAAAATTATAACCTGAATCCAGATATTTTGGGCTCATTGGATGAACTAGTAAGAATGGAAAAAGGAGGAACTGCAGCCAAAAAAATGTTCCTGCACTTACCAAGGCAGACAACATCACAGTACTATAAGCGACATGTATGATTGCTGTGAGTAATTGTACTGGTGTGTAAGAAACGATTTCTGCGAAGATCTTCCTTTTCGATTCGATGTATCAACAGTAGAAAATCATGTAAATTAGCCTTATGGTAATGAAAGAATAACTAAAGACTTATAATATATTACCATTGATGCAAAATATGTAGGATCCGGTTATGACGAGTACTCCAAACTGAAATATTCGAGACGAATTTTCTAAAGGAAGGGAGAGATGTTATGCCTGCAGAAAGCATCGCTGAATGACATAAACAATTCGTCCAAGTTGTAAATTTGCAACTCTGCAAGATAAACTGCTTGTGTCAATACCATTAGACTGCCAGAGGGGGACATGCTGAGCGAGTTACGACAGACATGGTGGCTATTACGGCATGGGGGCACAACTGAGCGACAAAGTCAGCAAGCACGCATAATGACATCATGGAAGCCGAGAGGTACCATCATACTAGTCAGAAGCAGAGTGTTGTTCAGGTGCTAAACCAGCAGAAAAGAACCTCTGAAAGGTCAAGTTGCGAAAGTCTGAAGTTACTAGGAGAGCTGACAGCAGGGGTAAACCTGGACACATGATGTCATTGCCATCCCCACAGCCGCAGAGCACCACGGGAAGACGGGAAACACCAATACAAAAAACTCATCCTTCTTAATATATGTCTAATTGTTGAGTGCTGATTGCTGACTTCCCAGTATGTAGTCTCAGTCACTGTGGCATTTGCAGCTACCCAGTGAGAGGGGAGGCTATGGAGGTCAAGCCTCAGCACACAAAGCTGTCTTCCATCATCTATGAAGTCATGAGTCTGGCTGGAAGGACGCTGCTGCCGCCAGCTGCACTGTTAACTTCTGAGGCAACACAAATGGGGCCTGGAAGCTGAGAGTCGATCCCTTTAAGTCAGCAAGTAGGCCAGGCAGATCTGAGGGTAGCACCCCTGAGTGCAAATCTTCATGAGAGTAATTTGGTGATACATAGAGCTGGAGGCCACTGTCGTCGATGGCCCAATGGCCACCATATGATGTAACAGCCACCACATGACACTTCGCTGCACTGGTGAAACTGCAACTGCGGCACATGCTGGCCTTCTCTGTTGATGATCCTACTGTTCTGCTGGCCCAGCTGTGGCACAGCACTTTGGAAGACAGCCCTGTATTACTGCCTAATAATTATGTTTGTTATTGCTAATATGTTTTCTTGGTGCTTTGAAGCATAGCTAGGTCTTCACCAGTGCATCATGCCCGGCTTTCTGCTGGTGACTGTAGGAATCTGGGACTAGACTCCTATATCACTGTCACTGTAGAATGTTTGACTTTTATGATGGAGCCGCTGGTGTATCTGTTTTTGTACTACATCATTACACCTTTAAAGTGGCTATAAGTTTTAATAACACATGAAAATCAGATGGGAACAAAATGAGACTTCAATAGGTTCAAATGGCTCTGAGCACTATGGGACTTAACATCTGAGGTCATCAGTCCGCTAGAACTTAGAACTACTTAAACCTAACTAACGTAAGGACATCACACACATCCATGCCAGAGGCAGGATTCGAACCTGCGACCATAGCAGTCACTTGGTTCTGGACTGCAGCACCTAGAACCGCTTGGCCACCACGACCAGCCGAAGATGAGACTGTATGGAGGATGATCGATGACAGTGAACCCATGCATCAGATCGATGTTGCAGCACTCATATGTGATCTGGCATTGTTATGCTAAAGGAGAAGATGCACTGTGTATGGGCGAGCTCTTCAAATTAGAAACTCGATTACAGTACACTGTTTCTCATGCAGCGACTCTTACTTTACACTCCACCATGTTGCAAGCTACAATTAGGAGCCCTCTGGTGTCAGATGGCTCCAAATATACAGATATGTAGAATAAAGATGGATAATGTTAATAAAGTTTCTTTTATTTAAAAGTTTTCACATATAAATTCTTAGGCATAAGTTTTCAGCACACCTCATATTTCAGGTCGAATGTGGAATAACGGGGATGGGCTCTGTACTGCCCTTGAACTTTGATCTGTCAATGCAGTACACATATAATAGCAAGTGTATGTGCCTGCAAAGACTAGGTACTGAACGTAAAATATTACTGAGGCAGAAAGAAAATTACAATTATTAATTTCTTGGAGTCCACGTCATGATTGATAACTGGGATGGAACGTTCAAATGCTGGAGTTGTGCCTTCACCATACACAAATTGAAATAATCATCTACTTGAAGAATAACTGTACAGCTATGGTAAACTGTATTAGGGCTATATACAGAATCCAGATGTTGGGATGCTTACCATCTTGAGTTAATTCACGTTCAGTTCATTGCAAATGGTTCCATAAATGTTGGGCACATTCTGTATTAAGGTGTACCGCACAGAATAAGAAGGATAGGAAAAATATAAATATCTAGAAATAACTTAAGGCTTACTTAATCAGAACCTACCTACATAATGTAATACAATATGCATAAAATTGACATTTTAAAGTGGCATTTTTGAAATGAGAACATCCTCAGATACTGCAGTGTACATTCATTCACATGTGTATATTGTCTAAATGTTACAGTTTTTTATAATAGGTGATTCTGGTCATTCTACTCTCGTCTTGTTTTCCCCAATTATCTTGAAAATACATAGCATGCTGAAGGTAACTATTAAAAGGAAGAGGGATGGTGGATGTACTACATTAAAATAAGTGGTGTGAGTGAAGTCGTGTTAATAAAGTGGAATTGTATGTACTGTGTTTGTGTGTGCGTGTTTGTGAGAGAGAGAGTGAAAGAGAGAGAGATAGAGAGATTAAATTAGACCAGAATTATGATCTGTGTTCATCTTATGCATTTCTATATCATTGACAATTTTGTAAAATGTTCAAATGTATTGTAAACTGTGTACAAAGTTATTGGTTCATAATTCGCAACAAGTATTTCTATGCACTTACATCTAGAGTAATCCTCGGTCTAGGACAACTTCCCATGTAATGAAAGGTAACACAATTTTATGAGTGCTTATAAGAGAAAACATATGAAAGTAATTACACGCAATGTGGGGCAAATGAGTTACTTTATTATGTGTGATATGCGTTACTTTTATGGTTAATTATGTGCAAAAAATTTGAATTAAATCTGGCCTAGATGTTGTCTAAGCATGTGTACCAGAATTTTTAAGTATAACAGCTGAAGACGCAAATGATAGTAGTAACAAGAGTCATTAATTAGCAATAAGATGGGTTAGATATGCTTCCCATTATCCTATCTATTTACAGTGGCCAAGGGATAAAACTGAAGCTCCCCATAGGACATGATTAGATGTCAATGCAACTGCAGGACTGAAGCTCCCCACAGGACATGATTAGATGTCAATGCAACTGCAGGCATGTACACGTTATTGGTTGATGGTTAAATGATTAGAGTTGTAATTCTTTCTGACAGGTAAAACAGCCACCAGAGTGCATTACGTTTGTTCATGTTTAGTTTGTTACCTGCCCTGATAGGATAAATAAAAGATGTTAATGGTATCAGGTGCTGAGTGATTACCCTGAAAGATATGTATTCGTGTGAGACAGATTTATCAGCTCCTGTCAGAGTCTGAAAGTGGTCTTATTGTGGCTCTCTATTAAGGTAGCTGATCGTCTCATTGAGTATCCAGAATTATGCGACATCTGGGAGTGACAGTGGCCTCATTTTTTTCTGCACTGGAATGTGAGTGGAGGCACACTCATCATCAAGATTCCAGTCAATCGTAACCCCTTCACATATGCACCTGTCATCTGAGAAAAAGTAATTGACTCCATGTAACACTATACGTTATACATCATACCATACTTTTTGTCAAAGAGTAGAAGCAGGTAAACTATGGATGTACCATCCCATTTGTAAGCTGCCATTGATACTACAGCATAAACACATGTTTTTGAAGTGGTACTGTGAGCATGATACATTGCCTGCTAATGACTGGTGCTGTATTAAGTTGAGTGATGAATTGCAGTTCTGCACTATGATAGTTGGTCATATTTGGGGAATATGGTGGTGACAGGGAGAGGTCCCATTGTTCCACTGTTTGAGAGAGATACAATGGTATTGTCCCATTCTTCCAATGTTACAGAGAGACACGTTGGTGTTGCTCCTGACATCATGGTGTAGGGAGCCACTGGGTATGGCTTCTAGTGATAGCTGGTAGTGACAGAAGGATCTCTGACAGTACAATGGGGTGTCACAAAAAACCTGTTACCTCTGACGTTACAAATATTGCAGCACCATTTTTCAACATGATGATGCTTGCCCATACCAGACAGGAGTCTTTATGAACTGTGCGTGTTGTGTTGAGATACTCCTGTGGCCAACAAGAACCCCATGTCTCTCCCCAATGGAACAGGTGTGGGACCGGCGCAGACATCAGCTCTGTTCCAGTGCCAGTATATCAACGACCAGTTTCTACAGCTGTTGGCCCTCTTGTCTCAGTAGACGATACAACAGTTTACAAATGATTGTATCTGGGTTAGAGGGGATGCAACTTCGTATTGTTAGATGAGCACATACTACCAAGTTCTTTGTAAATGTGACTCAGTTTTGTAATCATTGCAGTAACACCTCATAACCTCTGAACCCATTACGATGCATTTCATACCATCCTCCCCTTCTGAGAGCTTCACCTTTTTTGTCAGGTAGTGTATTTCATTAGCCTATTCAGTCATATGCAGTATGATGTACCAGGCGATACTGGAGTTTATAAGAATTTAGTGTTTGCAATGAAAAATAATAATGTTCATATGTACCTATATTAAGCCCCAGCATTCACTCACTAGATTTTTTAAATACAGTTACATTTAATATACTCACATCAAAAAAAGTTTTGCATCACCTCGGTTCCGAGAGTTCCAGAACCTGTACAGAAAATTGGAATAGAGATCAACATAAAAATCATTTCTGCCCTTTTTATTGCTCATGAAAACCACACATTGCATGTTGTACCACCATACAGCAAGACCTTCAGAGTTGGTGGTCCTGATTGCTGTACATACCGGTACCTCTAATACCCCGTAGCACGACCTCTTGCACTGATGCATGCCAGTATTTGTCATAGCGTACTATCCACAAGTCCATCAAGGCACTTTTGGTCCAGATTGTCCCACTCCTCAACGGCGATTCGCCGTAGATCCCTCAGAGTGGTTGGTGGGTAACATCATCCATAAACAGCCCTTTTTGATATATCCCAGGCATGTTCGATGGGCTTCATGTCTGGAGAACACGCTGGCCACTCTAGTCGAGCGATGTTGTTTTTCTGAAGGAAGTCACTCACAAGATGTGCACAATGGGGACGCAAATTGTCGTCCACGAAGATGAACGCCTTGCCAATGTACTGCCAATAAGGTTGCACTGTCACTTGGAGGTCGGCATTCACATATCGTACAGCCATTATGGCGCCTTCTATGACCACTAGCAGTGTACGCCAGCCCCACATAGTGCCACCCCAAAACAGCAGGGAATCTCCACCTTGGTGCACTCGCTGGACACTGTGTCTAAGGCGTTCTGTGAGATTGCGTTACCTCCAGACACGTCTTCGATGATTGGTTAAAGGCATACGCAACAATCATTGGTGAAGAGAACGTGATGCCAGTCGTGCCGTGGTTGAAAAGATGGACATTGCCATGGACGTCAGGAATGAGGTTGCGCATCATGCAGCCTATTGCGTACAGTTTGAGTCATAACACAACTTCTTGTGGCTGCATGGAAAGCATTATTCAACGTGGTGGAATTGCTGTCAGGATGCCTGTGAGCCATAGTCCATAGGTAGCAGTCATTCGCTGCAGTAGTAGCCCTTGGACGGCCTGAACAAGTCATGTCATCGAGAGTTCCTGTCTCTCTGTATCTCCTCTATGTCCAAACAACATCACTTTGGTTCAATCCGAGACACCTGGACACTTTCCTTGTTGAGAGCCCTTCCTGGCACAAAGTAACAATGCAAAAGTGATCGAACCGCGGTATTGACCATCTAGACATTGTTGAACTTCAGATAACATGAGCTGTGTA
Source organism: Schistocerca piceifrons (assembly GCF_021461385.2). NCBI lineage: Eukaryota > Metazoa > Arthropoda > Insecta > Orthoptera > Acrididae > Schistocerca > Schistocerca piceifrons. The sequence goes on along the minus strand of NC_060149.1, from coordinate 681,570,035 downwards.
CCTCCTCCCTGGTGGAATGACTGGAACTGATCAGCTGTCGAACCCCCTCCGGCTGACAGGTGCTGCTCAAGCATGTTTGTTTTCATCTTTCAGGATATTTTGTGACTTCTCTGTACAGTCAAAGGGGTTGCGTCTGTGATACAATATCTACAGTCAACGTCTATCTTCAAGTGTTCTGGGAACCGGGGTGATGCAAAACTTTTTTTGATGTGTGAATGTCTCAAATCATCGGGCAACATGTAGAGCAGTTTTATTCCCATATTGCTTGCACCATTCTAGCATAAACACATATTAGTTGAGATTACATGCCTATCTCCTTTAAATCCTGAATTGTTATTGTGTATCTCACAATTGTGTCTCATGCAACTATCTGTGCCAGTTAAATTTTTAAATATTCGTTAGTTTGTCTGCAACATTCATGCATTGTAACAACAGCGCTTGCAGTGTTTTAAACAATGGTTTATGCAGCTGTCTATCTTTGTTTCCAATAACAACACTAGCCAACAGCCATTTTACATCTGCGATGTGATACATCTACTAGTATATATTTTAGTGTGTAGAATCCGAATATACTTTTCAAAATGTTCTAGTATGTACCGTTTTTGAGTTTTTAAAGCTTTTTCATTTTTTGTATTCAGTACTTCGCTTTTTGCTCCTCTTCTGTTTTTATGTTTAATTGTTCGTTTTTGATATGCGCAGGAGAGCTAGAAGATCTACAGATCGTCAGTATATGGTTAGTATGGTCATCCAGTGGTGTGGCAGAGATCCTCAGAAACTGTTTCCTGTGAAAGATAGTGCAAACTTCTTGTGTTAGAAACTTGCACCAAGAAAAATGGCAACTAGTGAATCTCATTGGTGTCCAAACCACCCCAACAACTTTTGTTATGTGTGTGGGAAATTCACTCCAAAACCCAAAGAAAACCAATCACTGATTTGGTTAAGAAGGCTTATAAAATGTATTTTGATTGTCCGGTTGGTGATAAGATAAAAATTTTGCACCTCATATTGCCTGCATAACCTGTACTACAACCTTAACTGAGTGGTTGAAAGGAAAACGCCGAGCCATGCCATTCACTGATCCAATGTGCGGTGTGTGCCTAATGACCATTATTCAGACTGTTACTTCTATCTTACAAATATTTTGGGGCGTTCAAGCAAAACTAGACGTAAAATAAAGAATCCAAACCTATCTTCAGTTCATTTATCTGTGCCCTATGATGAGGGGTTGCCTGCCCCTGTCTGCAACTTGAAAGCCACTGAACCAGATACCATGTCAAGTGAATCAGAAAGTATTGAATATATAGAAGAGTACTGCCCTCATTATCATTACTCCTCTCCTCAGCTCTTTAATCAAAAGGAACTGAACCATTTGGTTCGCGATCTAAAACTTTCGAAACAGCAAGCTGAACTCATGGGGTCGAGACTGCAACAACGGAATCTTCTAGTTTCGGGGACCACAATTTCCTGTTTCAGATTAAGAGGTGCTTCCTTTGCTCAATATTTCAATATGCAGAATTCCGTGTGTGTATGTAGAAATGTCAATGGTGTGATGATGCAGCTAGGTGTAGGCCTACAACATAATACACGTGAGTGGCGACTACTTGTTGACTTCAGTAAAAATAGCTTGAAAGCAGTACTACTGCATTTTGACAATGCATTTCCATCGGTACTGTAAAATGGGGTGAAGTGATACAGTTCGCAAATTAAGAACATATTAACACACATAATTTTTTAAAAAAAAATCTATTTATACCAGTGGCTGGTTAGACCTATGTTTGGAGTATCTGTCCATGTAATCCTTTTTAATTTTCTTATTTTATTTACCTATTTCTTTTAAAAAACCTTGTCTTACTTCACCTCAGGTAAAGGGGTGAAGTGATACAACATACGAAATGGCTGCTGTATCATGTTCTAACAGTGCTGGGGTGAACTGAAACACATAGCATGTTTTTAAAGAAACTATTTATTCACAAAGAAATTAGAAAACATTTTTTGGAAATTGAAGGCGACCATAGTGAAGAGTCGCTGGCTTTGGAATACATGAAATAACTTCATGATGGCCATACATAAGTGTCTCTATAGCAGCTATACTGTTTTAGAAAAGTTACTTCTATAACCCTGTTACTACCACTGCTGGTTTCTGACACACCTGAGACTTGCGAACAATTTAACTTATCCATTTTTGTTATTTGGTCTTTTAGTTTTACAGGCAAAAAGTTTCCTACAGTGAGTGTCATGCAATCAACTTCTGTGGTTGGCTCAACTACTTCACAGTTTCTTTCTCACTTTCTTCTGGGGCAGCAATATAGTAGTCCTCATCTTCGTCATTGCTGTCATGAGACGTCTCCATTTCTTCTTCTGATTCTGGTTCATCTTTTCCAATGCTCTTGACACTTCTTTCTGGTTCAATGTGGAGCTTTCTGTCCACCTGGTTCTTGGTCTCGGTTTTTCTTTCCCATATTGTAGCTCCTGAAGCAGACTTTTTACAGATTCATCCAGGTTTTCTTCAATACCAACAGGATTAGCATCCACACCTTTTACAAGAAGTTCAGCTTTATTGAAATGTAGGACATGTATTAGTTGAATAAGTTTCCAGTATCTTAAAAAAGCACAACATAACCTGTCAAAGTAAACAATTCAACTGACCAGAGAAATTGCCACGAAAAAACAGTTGATGGTCACAGGCATTAGAACAGACCTAAATGGTCAGAGAAACGTCATTGTAGCCAACATTTACTTTGAGTTGCAATTACAGAGACATATTATAGCAAACGTTGCATTTTGTCTCAATTCACCTCATTGTATCACTTCATCCCACATTATGGTACCTTTGGCGCACGCAGTTGTCATGAAAGAAACTTGTGAAACCACGGCTTTGCTGCTAGAGGCAATCAAATTTGAGCATCATGAATGGCAGCTTTGCTGTGATTTAAAAGTTGTTGCACTCCGTATAGGTTTACAGGCTGGATTCACGAAATACTGCTGCTTTTTGTGCCTTTGGGACAGCCATGACACCATGAACCACTATATAGTCCAGGAATGGCCTATAAGGAAGTCATATGTTCCTGGAAACGTAAATGTGAACAATACCCCATTGGTTGAGCCTGATAAAATCATTTTGTCTCCCCTTTATACCAAGTTGAGCCTTATCAAGAACTTTGTCAAAGCTCTGAATAAAGAAGGTGAGGCCTTCAATACCTTAAAAGAAAAGTTTCCCAAAGTAAGTGAGGTAAAGCTGACAGAGGGTATATTTGTTTGACCACAAATAAGAAAATTTCTGAAAGATCCAAGCTTTGACACTAAACTCACAGATATCCAATTAGGTGCTTGGTCTTCTTTAAAGCAATTTTGAAGGGCTTTTTGGGTAACAGAAAAGACAAAACTATGTTACCATTATGAAAGAACTGTTAGAAAATTATAAGAATGTTGCTTACAATTCACTTTTTACAATCTCACCTCGATTCCTTCCTGGAAAATTTGGGAGCTGTAAGCGATGAGCATGGAGAACGCTTGCACCGAGACATTCTTACCATAGAATATTGTCACCACGGCCATTGGAGCCCTTTGATAATGGGTGACTACTGCTGAGGTCTTGTTAGGGAGAGTGACGAAACAGCAAACAGAAGGAGAGCTCTGGCATCGAATTCTTCAAAAAACCATAGACGATTAAAGGTGAAAATATGTGCTGAACTAATTTGGACCTTTTATTGGCATCATGTCCATATATACATACCAAATAGTATTGATTTAAAACGTTCTGAATGTGTATTTTTGTTTGACTTAATTTTGTTTGACTTAAATTTACTGAGCTGAGTTATAAAAGAGCTAACTACATGTGGGGTATCTGCATTTTGTACTTCTTTTGTTAATAATATTGTTTTATGTAAATCAGTATGGACGTTCAAGTCACTGATATGGCTCAGGAGAAGAACAATTTCCATTAATGACCATTGAGGTGCCCGAAAGCTGACTGACCACTCTTCTGAGAAATATCTTGTGGTCTTTAAACAGTCACAAATTTCGTGACTCTACTTGTTTTGCCTTACACCTATTTTTTGTGTGTGACTGGTAAAAAAACAAATTAATCCATTAATCTACATACAGCATTGCGGAAACCGATCTTTTTATGGCTCCATCCATCCATTAATTAAAAAATTGTGTCACATAATATGGATAAGGAGAGAACCATTAGCGAATAGAGTTCAGAATACAGTTTATTTCACTTCAAACATTTTACATGTTATTGGTAGAAATATTTATATATAAGGCTAAGAGAAATGAGGTACATAAAACTTCTTGATATTTGCGTCAGTGGAACATCATTAGCTAGTATGTGAAAATTATATACGCAATAACCTTTTAAGCAATGATTTCTTACAACTTTGTCTGACAGTAATTAGTTAGAACTTTGAGTCACTTAAGTCTGATTCCTCATACTCTGTTATGGAGCAGCATGCTGTCCTCTCAAACCAATCTTCTAAAACAGTTTTAAATGTACTGTAGCTAAGACAATGGACAGCTTTTGAAAGTCTACTGAAAAATCTGGGGCCTAGATATTTGTGGCTATTGTGAACCTTAACTAGCTTACTGTGAGTGTATCAACTGATTGTCCAGTTCTTGTGTTGTGTTCGAGGCCAGACATCCTAAGGTTAAAATCATATAATTTATCTTTAACATTGAGACGGCAAATTTAGATATAGAGGCTAGGAATTACAATTACACTACGATCTTTGAAGTAATCTTTACAAGATTCTCTTGTGGTAAGTGCTGCTATACATCTGTCAGCCTTTTCTTGCCATCTGAATACAATTTTTAGCTGGGGCAGTTACCATGTAGAAGAGCTCCTTTCGTAAGGCAAGAGTGGAAAAATGTGAAATGTCCATTCACTAATAGGTTTATGCTTAATTATTCCTCAGTTTGTACAACAAATAAATCACTAAAGATAATTTCGAGCACAGTTTTTCTATGTGACTCATCCAGCTGAGTTTCTGGTCTATGTACAAACCCAACAGGTTAATTATTTTGTAATCTTTATTGGAGACACTAAAACTGAAAACAATGACTTCTCTTTTATTATAATTTGTAAAAACTTTATCTCAAACCAATAATACAATTGTCCATTGCTCCTCCAGATCATCAACTTGCATAATTAGAGTTGTATCACCTATGTCTAATAAGAACTCAAATGATAAAAATGAGGGTGAATCATTCATACTCACAATTAATAAGAAAGTACAGAGTACTGAGCCATGTGGGATTCCTTTTGTAGCAGATCAGCATTCTGATCTTTGAGTATAGTTAGTGACTGTTTTCCCTTGCTTTGATGTGACTCAGTAACGTGAAGAGCATTCTCTCCAATTCTGTAGTATTGGCACTTTATGATTAGTGTATGCTGTGGGAGTCAGTATCAAACATTTTTCTCAAATTCAGAAGAGTTTCAGAGGTTATTTCGTTAAACTTAAAAGAAACCATGTTGTTAAGAGCTATGTATGGTATTCTCATTGAAATCCTGGTCCATCTGTTTGTACATATAATATTCTATTATCTTTGGTATTATTGGTGTGTGAGAGATGGCATGGCAGTTATTAGGGGATGCTTTATCACCTCTGGTATGAGTAGGTATTAAAATAGTAATTTTTGGCCATCTGGAGAGATCCTGTCATGAAGTATTTGGTTGATGATTTGAGTTAGTGGTTGTAAAATTTCTTTCTTAATGTTTTAATTACATCGTTTGAAACCCCATAGAAGCTTTTGGTTTTTGAGTTGCTAAGTTTGACAACTGCTTCACATACTGTTCGGTAAGTTACACAAGACCAGCAGAAATTGTCAATAGCTTGCTGTCTAGAGCTGGGACCAAAGATTTGGCATTATTTACATCTTCAGCGAGATTTTTTATTTGTGCCAGGACTGGTAAATTGTGCATTTAGGTGCCTGGTTAGATTCAAATGTTGTGTTTAATTTCAGAGCTTACTTTTGTTTTAATAACTTTCCATTCTACTTCACAGTTTGAGTTGAGTATATAGTTGTCATTAAGTATCCTTTGACTGTTCTCATTTCTAATCTACACTTCCTTCTTGTTGCTGTGTAAGCTTCCTTCTCAGCTGGAGTCTGCTGCAATCTGTCGCAGTGTTCAGTGATTTCCTCACTAAGTTGGCTCAGCTGTGGCATGTTCCAGTCCCTCAGTTCTTCAGGTTCATTACACTGATTCTGTTTTGTGTGTTTTTTTGTTATAGATGGGACATGTGACAAGGTTTTCTACAAGTAATTTTAAAAATTTCTGTGTTGATTCGTTGGCAAACATAACATTATCGACTACTGGACCCCAGTTGATGAATCTAAAATGGTTTTTTAACTGATTCAATTCATGTTCATTGCTTGGACTGATTTCCCTTCCAAGTTAAGGTGAAGAAATGTCTGTTTTGTTTCTTAGAGGGGGCCTAAGCCATCGTCCAGCATGGTCAGAAATCGTGAGGTCTGTAGTATTAAATACAGTTTTACTTGGTTGAAAGTTGCAGATTATTTTATCTAAGCTTTCATTGAGCCTGATGGGATTATCATACAGACAGTAGCAGTCTAGTGATCTTAACATGTCTAATAGGTACAACATATTTTTAGTCTTATACGTAATGTCTATGTTAAGGGGATACGGAATCACCTATCCCCGCAATGTTAATATATGCCTACTACAGGGAACATTTTCTCACAAACTACTGGAGACAGAGAGGTAAAAATTTTACTGTATGTGCATTCATATGTTACAACAATACTGAAACAACAGTTTATTGTCAAAGTATTTTCTTACAGAGATATTGTACATTTATTTTTAAGTAAATTTTTTCCATCGCTTTTTACTAGACTATCACCCCTAAGTCTTTTGTAAATCAAGTAATTAAAAAATCGTTGTTTCAGTATGTAATAGGGACCTATGTCACTACGTCATAAAAATTTCAGACTTCTAGGTTGACCAGTACCTGAGATAATGTTCCTAGATGAAGTAAAAAGTAAACTTACGGGAAACGGAGAAAGAAGATTAAAACATTCCTGATCCGTAGCTAATACCCCCTTCACAGTCTTCATAATCATCTTCAAGTCTTCTTTTGGCACCCCTCTGCACCTGTCTTGCTTTTTTCACTAATGTCTTGATTATATTATCAGCATGCCTTAGTCTGTGCTGATCTAAAAAGAACATAGCACGTACCGTACGGGAACCAACACACATACCCAACTTTTGAAGGACCTGGCATTTAGTTATATTTCCAAGATTGAAGGTTGCCACAGCATCATACACACCAAAATGTAGTGTATTAATTCCGACAAACACTGTTTTTGGGAGACGATGCCATATCACACTATTCAAGCACTCGTTGGGGTTCTGCGTTTTTCCGTGAAGACATTTCATCAGAAGACTTCTGTCAGCCAGATCTCTGAAAATGGGCTTTATTTCTGCCATGATGGCTGATGGTAGACTGTGGTGGTGAATGTATTTCTCTCCTGTTGTTAGTCCCCTATTGTATTTACACCAGCTGTTTTCACCTTTGGGGCACAAACCATGTTGTGGATGCTCATCCGTGGATGCGGTGTGGAAATATAAAGCCCATATAGCTCTCCTCATTTCTTCAAGATTGCCTGTATTTTGCCTGATTGCAAGGCCATAGCAGTTCTGAATGTGGTCTATTATGGAATCAGTCGATCTTCCTCTGCCATCCAAGGTTTTCCCATCATCTAGTTTTTTCCCTTTCATAACTGATTTTAACCTTCTCAGCCTGGCACCCATTCTCTTCTGCACATGTCCTATACATTCAAGTTTGCTTATATTTACACTGTTCCCATATGGTTTGCTTTCCAAAACTTCTTTGAATGCTTTAGAGTCACCATCTCCCAGATATTTGACATAGCGAACATTATACCACTGTGAAGAGCGATGAAAAATTTTCTTCACCCCAGCAACCTCCATGCCACGACTACTACCATAATAATTAGCAATACAGTCATCACTGTGTTCATTTTTCAGCCTGCCTGTGCACCTACAGTATTTTATTGCAACATCAATAACCTTGCCAGTATCAACACTAGTTGCTGTTACAACACCATTGTTGGAGGTGTGGCCCCTTTTCTGCCACGTGCCATCAAACGCCACTGTGAGGTCACGACTGCCGTCATTTTCTTCCACTGCTTCTTCCACAGCAACCTGCATTGACTTCTGTGCTACATCTTCAACTGCAGATCCTAGTACATAATTGTAAGCTTCAAACTTTGAAGGTGCACTTGGAAGATTTAGAACACCACATAGCATATCACCAGCTGCTTTGCCCTTACCAATTGCTCGCAATCCATAAACTAACCTAATATTTACACTATAAAGTTCAGTTTTCTTGTATCCATTATTTACAGTTACTGAAACCGAACTTGGAAACTTACAGCTGTATTTACAAACACTGCATATTAAATTAAACTGGGCAGCCAGGCCAACATGGGATTCTACTTTCAGAGAAACGTTTCCATGACATTTTTTGCAGCACAAACTGTTTTCAAGAGCTTCACACAATATATTCGTATCAATGAGTTCAAAAACTTCATTCCCTCTATCAAGTAAATTATATTTCTCTTCCAAATCTCTTAGTTTTTTATGAGAAGCACTGTTTTCATTTGGTGTAAGTTCGTTCGGCAAATCAGTAATAAGTGGATTCACATTTTCCAACAGTGATGATGATGAACTGCTTTGCTTTGCTAATGAATCATTATTTCTTTTCTTTTGCCAGTTCACACGCTTTTTAAATACTTTTGCTTTAGCTCTAGGCATTTTCACTGCGAAAAATGAAGCACTAAATACGAAATAACTCAACAACAACTACTTTCTTATATCACACTGTTTACAAAACAGTCCCGCCACAAAGTCAAAGAGTAACTTGAGGAAACCAGAGAGAAACATTTTCGGGCAACTAGTGTATAAATAGTCGCTGGAAACCGGGATATTTGAATTCATGTCACTTTAAAGGTACTGCCAAAAAGTTCATGGTCAGCCACGAGAGACGTGTATAACTAAAGCGCAATACCCGATCTCACAAATATATAAAAATAAAATAGTTATAATTGTAGTAGAGCTATGTATGATACGTCATTTTAAAGAGGAAACATGGCAGAATATAATACGCCAATAAAAAAAAAATTCGATTTTTTAACCCAAAATCCGATTCCGTATCCCCTTAATATTACTAAATATTATAACTCTGCCATTATTATGCACCAGGAAAGAATTACCCAAATAGGATGGATATCGATAGATGTGATTTGCATTTACAGAGAAGTAAATTATTAGAATTTCAGGAAAACTGAATGAATTATTTGAGAGACAGAGCTTTACAAATTGAGGAAGTCAGAAATTCATTGGTTCACCTTTAGCCCTTCTGTAAGCAGTTATTTAGTTTAGCATTGATTGACAGAATTGTCTGTCCTCCTGAGGAATATTGTGGCAAATTCTGTCCAACTGGTTCATTAGACCAGCGAAATCCTGAGCTGGATAGAAGGCCCTGTCCATAATGCTCGAAACATTCTATACTTGTAAGAGATCCAGCGTCCTTGCTGGCCAACGTATGGTTTGGAAGCATGAAGACCAGCAATAGAAACTCTCATTGCACGCATATAGGTGTTATCTCACCAGAATGTAAGTTCAGGATGGTTTGCACTGAAGGGCAACAAAATGGCGCATACAATATAGTTGATGTACTACTGTGCTTTAAGGATACCACAGACAGCAACCAAAGGGTGACTGCTATGAAATGAAGTGGCACCCCAGCCCGTCATACCCACTTGTCAGGCCATATGGTGGACGACAGTCCAGTTGATATCCTACTGCTGTCCAGGTTATCTCCAGACATGTATTTGCTGCCCTTTGGGCGTCAGTTCAAAGTGTTACTCATCCCTGAAGACAATTCTACACCATTCATTGCGATTCCTGGCTGAATGTACCTAACACTGATGCAAATGGGCTTGCTGGTGTACAGAGGTCAATGGCATTTGGGGCAAGGGACACCTTGACCTCAGTCCCATTTCAGTGCGCTACCTATTAATAGTTGTTGTGGTCACTGAAGCAGCAGTTGTATGTCAGATCAATGATACTGTTGCATCCAGGGCTCTGAGTGCCTCTAAGAATTGTTCTGTCTTCACTTTCTGTCATCTCCCTAGCTCGACCACTTCCTTATTCATACTATGTTTGACTATGGTTTACCCATTCCTGCTGAACTTGTCAAATAATCGCATTGCCACTATTCAAATGTTGAGCATTTCACCAATTACTCCCACCAATTTCTTTGAGCCCAACAACATACCTGCTCTGAAATGCTAACATCTGCATGTATTGTTTGTGCACCTGTCTGTGAGGCATAGTTACTGTCCACTTGATTACACAGTATGAAATTCACGAAGACTTAATGCCCTGATACTGGCATGTCCTGTGTTTACTATACTTGCCAGCTGCAGGGTGAAATTATGCTGCAGCATCATATATTCATCCATCGGCTGCCAAAGTTTACAATTTTGTATTTTCCATCAATACCTATATGAATTTCAATTTGTGACCAATTTACATAGCTCCTTCCTGGTGTATCATTTTTTAAAATTTTTTTAGCATTTTAAGAGAATTATAATCATTTTTTCAAGATTTTCTAGGCTCAGTCATTCCTTTCTTTTCTTTATGTTAGTATAACGACAACATTTCTCATCACCAGTATTGATACAGGATAGGAATGGTTGGTGTTGTTCATGAGCCAACTGGTGACGAGCAAGCAGAGGTGCACATATGACCACCCACTGATTTTTGTGATTTTGGCTTAGAGCATGCAGTACCCATACACTCGATTTTGAACCATCCCCATTCTTTGGAAATGTCTCAACATGGTGGAATCATAACAGTTCATCAAATTTGCCAGTTCTCAAGTGCACTGATGTGGGTGACTGTAGATTAACATGTTTAAATGAACGTGGGGTGTCATTAATGTCAAAACAATCGTCCTTAAAATGGGAAAAACATTTTCTTGCCATACTTTGTCCAATGGTACTATCCCCATACGCAGCACAAATGTTTCTGGCTGCCTCCACTCCTGTCATCCCTCTCTTTGAACTCAAAAAAGAAGAATATGTCAGAAATGTTCCCACATGGCATTCCATTTTCTAGTGTCCACAGCTCCACTCACTACCTCCAAATGAAAAAACGACAATATGTAAACTCAAATAGTAACAGTGAACTACAAATAAAAAATGGCAATCAATAAAAAAATCCATAGCATCTGGAATACCATCATAAGAAACGAAAATGTTACGAACTGAAGCAATATCCTTATATGTTCAAGATAGACACATTTTTGAACAGATGAGATTCTGACAGCTATACTGACTTTAGACAGAATTGTAATGGCCTTTATTCATTTCACTGGACTGAGCTGCTAGAGAATATTAATTTCTTTGTTTATAATTCTTGTCATGTTCCATATTATTTTTCCTGTGTCATTGCTCACAGCTATAATTAAGACGCACAACTTACCATTGAACCTGGTCAACATTTTGATACTGAACATAAGGAGAGTAGTTCAAGATGTGTTCAGTGAACTCAAAAGCAAACTTTTATTATTCCAACTGACCAAGTATCTGAATTAGTTTTGGTCTTTCACAAATTCAGTAAGTGGTTCAAAGTTACGTACTCAACTGCTCAGTAATGATATTGGGGTGAAGGTGGCAGATGATAGATATAAAGCTGAAGTATCAAATTTGGTCTTTCAAATTTTTTTCACTGTGGAACTTTGTAATACAGTTCTTCATTTACTCCTTGCATGAAAACCACAATGCCAGATAATACTGTAGTCATCACAGAATAGACATGCACCTACACTGCTCTCTTGTGTCAAGAAATTGGGGAGTGATAAGTACTGTTAATATTCTACACAGTTCATGCAAAAGAAGTTGCCCCCTTCTATCAACAGATCATTTCAGGTTACTGGAAAAACTAATGATGCTGTGTTAAGCAATTAGACAATTGCTAGCTGCTAACAGTTTTAAGAAAAAGTTTATTGGAGGATGAAGATATTAACAGGCTCATATTGTCTGATGCAGAACTATGGAATTTATTTTTTGATCATCAATTATGACCTACTTGTAGAAAAAATCTCATCTACAGCAAACAACACAGATTCTGCATACAGAGATCCTTGAAACTCGATTTTGGTGTCCTCTTTTTTTTCCTTTCCTATGATAATATAGTATACACTATATTTTAAACCATATATATCCTGCAACTATAATATTTTAATTATGAGCATAGCAATCATAATAATAGTAATAATATTAAACAAAAATTATCTGTAATAGGACAAAAATAATTTCAAAAGTTAAACATACAAACTACATTCAGCATAAGCTGCAAGGTGAAATACATTAGCAGCCTGCTAAGACAGTACAAATACACTATCACAACACCATGTCTTTGATGAAACATACACTGCCTTCAAAGGAGATTCTCATAGTATAATACATGATAAAGAACATAATGATTATCTTCAGAAGCTTATTATAACTCATATTTGAGATTTCTGAATGTGGAGAAATTTTTTTAAGATAATGTTATTTTGAAAGACTTTAATATCAACTGCTCAAAGTGGCCTCCTTGCATTTTCCAAACATTTAGTAACTCACTGGATCATGCTCCTCTGCAATATTTCAGACATACTTGCATACACAGTTACATGAGCAGTTGGATGTTCCTTTACTAGGTCTTGTACATTCCTTGCCAATAGAATAAATCTGCACACAAGGACAAGTGCCTCTGGAGGAACAAATATAAAGGAATTAGGCAAATACAGAGGCTATGAAACTGGACTTATGTAACTAACCTATTTCCAGGAATGGCTCTACATATTTCTTCCAGAGTGCGCAAGTGCACCATTATGTTGTAACTACAACCCCCTCAGAATGTAAAACGGAATATCTTCCAGCACCTCAGGCAAATTGTTTATGTGAAATGGGTGATTGTTCAAACGGCTCTGAGCACTATGTGACTTAACTTCTGAGGTCATCAGTCACCTAGAACTTAGAACAAATTAAACCTAACTAACCTAAGGACATCACACACATCCATGCCCAAGGCAGGATTCGAACCTACGACTGTAGCGGTCGCGCGGCTCCAGACTGTAGTGCCTAGAACCGCACGAAATGGGTGATGCAGTCAACTGATTTAGGAAGTGGGGACCTGAAATACAACTTCCTGTAAATTCACACTAAAGCAAATCTGATATACATGATTTTAGGAGATGTGCAAGCTGCCTGCACACCAATAGTGGCATTATGCATATTGAAGTTATCCTCATCCATTACTACTGCTTCATCAGACCATATTAAAACTTTTAAGAAGTTATCATCCGGTTAATATGATGGTTGAATCCATCCACACACTGCATCTGTAGAAGGTAATATTCTGGATGCAGGTGTTGAATTATCAAATAGTGATGCAGGTGGATCTCTTCACCATGCAACATGTCAATTACTATTCTTTGCAAGATATGCCACTGTGTTGTTACGTCATGTGTACTTAGCTGGGTCCTTCATATATATCTTTAAAAATGGCATCTTTTGTAACTGCGCTATGGCTAGTCTATATGTGGCCTCTGTTCAGTGACAGTCAACTAAAATAATTTGTCTCTCAAAGGTAAAAAACCATATGACAAAATAAATTTTTGTGTGGATAACATTGACCAGGATACCTAATAGCATATTGACAAGCAGGAACTTTAGCCATATAATCTGATGCACCAAGGCCCAAAAGCTTATCAAAATATTTGGCATTTTTTATGCCATAAATGGAATTGAAATGAGCATTTGGTGTCATTGGCCGGGTGGCGCCTTGCGGGGCAGGTCCGGCCGCCTTGGTGCAGGTCTTATTACATTTGACGCCACCACCTGCGTGCTGGATGGGGATGAAATGATGATGAAGACAACACAACACCCAGTCCCTGAGCAGAGAAGATCTCTGACAGTCAGGTAAAGAACACGGGGCCGTAGGATGGCAATCCGTCACGCTGACCATTCAGCTATCGGGTCGGACGTTACGCTATATAACTCTCTATACTGTTATGCAATAAACACAAGGGCAAAGTACAGCATGTACTACTTCCCATCTATGGAACAGAACATGTACACACTTCATTCATCAAAGGGGGCCACTGCCCTTAAGAAACATCAACACTGTTACAGCTTGTTCTTGGTGACATACAGAGTTAGAAATATCAACATGGGTTTTTTTTATTATTTTTTTATGTAACTCATATCCTGACAATATCCACTATGTACAGAGTTTTCAAAACACTTTTGCATCAATGGTTCACAAAAGGAGTCACATAGCTATCTAGGTCATGATGTCAACAATTTTTTGGCTGTGTGTGTGAGTCACAACTTACAGAAAAATAGCTTTCTTTCTACATTGTCCAACCCTACTCCACCATTCACGAAAGGCTTAAGATTCCAATTACATTGTTTTCTTGACAGTAACAGGCAAAATAGGTCAAGATTTCCATCAATGTAACTAATAATAACAATGACTGGACATCCATACAAAAATGGTCTGCAATTATTAGACTGAATAGTTAAATGTATAATTAGTTGTTATTCAGTGCTGATGATTGTGATGATAAAAATAGTAAGAAAGTTTCGCATTTATCTGTGAAATGGCTTATTTACCCTATGGACAATTCGCTATCCTAATGAACATAATGTGTAGGAGACATGAAAGTGGCATGCATTATAGTTGTTACTAATCAATGGAAGAAGGGTTTGAATGAATTATGCGAACATATACACTTAGATAGTGTGGTTATGGGAGGTGGACAATAACATGGAAACACAAAAATACAAGACATTATGATACCTAATACAGTGTAGGAAAACTGCTGGTATTTAAAACAACTTCTAATCATATCAAAATGTCTAAATACAGGTGGCCCTGCACAGTTTTCAAGTGAAGCTTAAGTCATGTTGAGTGATTAGCTGAGAAAAGTATGTAGCCTATAAAAAAATTTTAGTGTGAGAGTGGAATGAATTGAATGGCAGCCCAATCTATAACATTTATTATATCACTGAAGTGGGTAATGGAATAAGAAGAATCATTCATAAATAAAACAATAAAAGTTTTCCTGTTTTATTTTAAACTTTAGATAATACTTGAGTGACTAGGTGCTGTTTTATAGCATACATAATTGAGTGCAATGAATTAATAATTTCTTAAGTCTTAAATATATGTGCCATATTTCATACAATAGTTGTTTCATCATTACGGCATTGATTATTTAACAAATTACATATTTTGAGTGTTCATTGACATACACAGACAAACAGATTAAAATTTAAAAACTGTCTTACATGTGCCAAGTGAAGAGCCAAATAATGTGACAAGGCAAAATATTTTTACTACATATTTGATGATCCAGTGGTAAAAACTGTTACTAATATGGTAAAGGCATTAACGCATTTCAGTATAGAATTTTTCCAAAAATTAACACTTTTGTGGCTGGCCTATAAGGAACAAGCAGCTAAAACATTAAAAACCTTTCTGACAAACATCTTATCAAGCAAACTCATGTGAACACACATGATGAAATGTGGAGGCATATGGAACAATAAAATGTAGGCTTTCTACTGAATGATGAATAAAATTTTTTCATGAATTAGTAAACTACACAAAATCAAAGAAATATTAGTGCTACACTCATTGTGATGCTGGCTTTACTCCAAGTGTGTGTTTTGGGTTTCTCTATACTCAAGCAACTGTATCTGTTATTAGACTGCACTCATGCTTCAGCTCCACACCTTATGCTGTGCCCTTTGTACAACACCCTTCAGTTACTGCATTAACCTGAAACAGAGTGTCCATAGTAGTTCAGTACAATGTATAATCAAAATGTAAAAGAGGGAGACAATTTGCTTCTGCCTTTAAAAAAACTCATCATTTCTTACAATAATTCTGTAATATTTGGTTGTGTTGGTAATTTGCTCACTTTGGTTATGGAGATATCTTCAGCTTCCATATAACTGCTGTAATTTCATTTTACCTAATGGTAGATGGTCTTGGGCAGAGATTAATTTATTAATTGTGACAAGAAATCGGTCTTATTTGGTTTTTAAATGCAGACATAATGATCTGTCTATGACAGATTATTGTACTATTAACCAGCATGCATTAACCAGTATCCAGTGCTTGTTGTTTACTACCCTGGAAAGGTGACCCACAAATCTGCAGTATTTTTGTTATTTTCATTGCAGTGAGTCAAATTTCTATTCAATTTGTTGTATTTTATGACAAGAAAAGAGCTACCAATGATTATTATGTGACATGTTTTTAAGTCCTGTACGACATCACAACTCTTTATCAAAATATTATATGGTTGTCATTGTGTGCTATAGAATAACAGGTCTTTCCATTTTCCTTTTTTACCTTAGTTGTTGAGCAGTTACAGAAGTTTATGGTAACAGAGGATTTTTCCCAACATTCTTTTGATTTTGTATTTGAAACTGACCTTTTAAATTCCCCAGATGATTCTTTTTAAGAGTACCATATTGTAGTTGCATAAATTATGGTGTACAAATGCAGTGATAGGAATCATAGTAATAAATCAGCACAACAAACTATTTTTGTTATTTTAATAACACATCACCATCATCTAATTTTATGTACGGCATTCATGGATCCTATTAACCCACTAACATCATACTTCATCAGCTGGTGTCAACATTCCCAGTATTTATATCTGCTGGTGAATCTCAACATTATTGTATTGGATGTGGTTGATCCACACTTTAATCAGATCATCCAAAGGGCAATGAACTATCAGGAGGAATGATGGGTTCTGTACTACCAAGTGGCCATCTAGATTTTAGTTTTCAATTAACTAAGACAAAGGCTGTCATGATTTATTTTCAAAGAACGCAAGTAATTTTCTTACTCATTTTTACCCTATTCAGGTTTTGCCCCATCTCTAATGACTTTACTGTAAATAGTCATTAAATCCTAATGTTCCTTCCTATTTCCCTAAGATCAATATACAACAGTTTAAGAATATCTTAATTCATGACCTCACATTACCATCAACAGTTGCAAGAACTTCAGAGTGGTATGTTATTCAGCCCAACACAATAATAGTAGTAAATTGCCTATTTTAAATGCATTTTAATCTGTTACTTTCCAGATCAAAAATTATTTATATCAAATAACCTACCTCATCAATAGCTCAAAATCTTAAACATGGCTGTGAAACAGCAACTGTGTAATTCAGAACAGATCGAAAAATCAGCCAAAAGCAGCACCCTCTGTAGACCAGTTTTTCCTGCTCGCTTGAGCCTCTATATTTATAGCAATTGAATTAGTCTCTGGCATAAAGTATATGTAATTTATGCATGTATTTTATTTTGAGACACCTATTCTGTTTATATGATAACAAGAGCCTCTACCTGTGGGCATTTACTGAGTAGTCTTTCTACAGTACGATACATGTAATCTCACGCTATCTAAAGCCATGGCTTGTGGTAACTCTTGTTTCACCAATTTCATTTATGACAAGAGGAGCTCAGCTTCATCTAATCAATTGGTACATCATGTGATGTAATAAATGAGTACATTTACTTCAGAAATGTTTTTCTATTAATATTTTTTTTCTGTTAGTAAAAATCATTTTGTAACTGCTGTATACATTTTTAGTGCCAATGCTTCTGAAGAAGATATTTTTACAAATATCGAAACCATGATCAAGGGAAAATAAACCTATATTTGCAATTGGTTGGCTGATTTTTCACATCAATATATACTGTTCTGGAGCCAAAGTACAACGTAGCACAATTTAAAATAAGAGAGTTGACTGTTGTATCTCTTCAAGGCTGTTAACACCGCATAATCTGCCCTATCACCCATAGCAACTTTTGTCTGAAGCATTTTTGTCAATCACTAAAAATGCTCATGTTAATCTTGCTATCTGTTTTACATGCTTCACTCAATGTTTAAAAATCAGACAAAAAAGTAAGAATAATGAAAGTGACCAACTCAGTTAACAAATATACCAACTTAATGTCCAAAACTGGAAAATTACAGTTTGGCATACATTATTATATGCAGCTTAGGTAATAACAATTGGAAGGCAGAACTTCCGCAAACTGCATGAAGAAGAGAGCAAAATGCAAATGAAGACATCTATTAAACTGAAATAAAAGTAGCAAAGAGAATCTTAAGAGACAGGCTATGAACACTACGGGATCAAAAACCGATTCTGATAAGCAAACAACAAAGGCATGGCCTTACTGAATCTTTTTGTGTACTGTAAATAAAGAGAGCCAAAAACCAAACAGGACTTAACAGTAAGATCAGCGATACCACTTCAAATGCTTTTTTTCCTCACTATTTATGGTCTGGAAAGAAACCACTGTGCAATGCACAAAATTCATGTAAGCAAATGGGGCAAATGACTACTCAGCCAGAATACCAAAGTGTTAGTGAAAAATTTTTTTCTAGAATTCAGAAATGTTACACAATTTCTTGACCAACTACAAAGGAGACCTACAACACATTATTCGTACCTACTTATTGAGGTGCAGCAGCAGTATCACACAAAGAAACATTGATTACAGAAGAAAGTTTTCAGAGAGGAGCAGCTGTAATAACAATTACAGGAGGTGAAACAACACAGCCAGAAATTGATAAAAAAAGAAACAGTGAGAGTGACAGCATATTCAGCTAATGAAAGATCTACATCATCAGATGATCTAGCCCCAAAGAGAATGCAAGTTGCTTTTAAAAAAAAAAACTACTCATTGAAGAAAATGTATGTTTGAGAAAGATGGTATCAATAACTGTTGCTTAGAACCTTTGAAAAAGTCAGAAAAACAACCCGACTTTGAAATTTGTCCTATAGAACGAACGTCACTAAAAACATTCATTGCATGCCTCTTCAGTAGGCCAAATTCAAACATAAATATATTCATTACAATGAAATGAATACCCCTATCTGTATACAGGCATTGATATAAGTCAACAGGGACAGTTGAAAATGTGTGCCCCGACTGGGACTCAAACCCAAGATCTCCTGCTTACAGGGCAGATGCCCTATCGACCTGAGCCACCAAGGACACAGAGGATAGTGTGACGGCAGGGACTTATCCCTGATATGCCTCCTGTGAGACCCACATTCCCAACTTATTGTCCCACACTATATTCATAGTGCCCCTACCCATTATACTCATTACTCACAGTTTTTTGCTGATTCCTGTAAGAGTTCTGGCACTGTTTGTGCATCCCCACAAAAGGAGAAGATGGTCAAGTGGCCGGTGATCTTTAACTATATACACTCCTGGAAATGGAAAAAAGAACACATTGACACTGGTGTGTCAGACCCACCATACTTGCTCCGGACACTGCGAGAGGGCTGTACAAGCAATGATCACACGCACGGCACAGCGGACACACCAGGAACCGCGGTGTTGGCCGTCAAATGGCGCTAGCTGCGCAGCATTTGTGCACCGCCGCCGTCAGTGTCAGCCAGTTTGCCGTGGCGTACGGAGCTCCATCGCAATCTTTAACACTGGTAGCATGCCGCGACAGCGTGGACGTGAACCGTATGTGCAGTTGACGGACTTTGAGCGAGGGCGTATAGTGGGCATGCGGGAGGCCGGGTGGACGTACCGCCGAATTGCTCAACACGTGGGGCGTGAGGTCTCCACAGTACATCGATGTTGTCGCCAGTGGTCGGCGGAAGGTGCACGTGCCCATCGACCTGGGACCGGACCGCATCGACGAACGGATGCACGCCAAGACCGTAGGATCCTACGCAGTGCCGTAGGGGACCGCACCGCCACTTCCCAGCAAATTTGGGACACTGTTGCTCCTGGGGTATCGGCGAGGACCATTCGCAACCGTCTCCATGAAGCTGGGCTACGGTCCCGCACACCGTTAGGCCGTCTTCCGCTCACGCCCCAACATCGTGCAGCCCGCCTCCAGTGGTGTCGCGACAGGCGTGAATGGAGGGACGAATGGAGACGTGTCGTCTTCAGCGATGAGAGTCGCCTCTGCCTTGGTGCCAATGATGGTCATATGCGTGTTTGGCGCCGTGCAGGTGAACGCCACAATCAGGACTGCTTACGACCGAGGCACACAGGGCCAACACCCGGCATCATGGTGTGGGGAGCGATCTCCTACACTGGCCGTACACCACTGGTGATCGTTGAGGGGACACTGAATAGTGCACGGTACATCCAAACCGTCATCGAACCCATCGTTCTACCATTCCTAGACCGGCAAGGGAACTTGCTGTTCCCACAGGACAATGCACGTCCGCATGTATCCCGTGCCACCCAACGTGCTCTAGAAGGTGTAAGTCAACTACCCTGGCCAGCAAGATCTCCGGATCTGTCCCCCATTGAGCATGTTTGGGACTGGATGAAGCGTTGTCTCACGCGGTCTGCACGTCCAGCACGAACGCTGGTCCAACTGAGGCGCCAGGTGGAAATGGCATGGCAAGCCGTTCCACAGGACTACATCCAGCATCTCTACGATCGTCTCCATGGGAGAATAGCAGCCTGCATTGCTGCGAAAGGTGGATATACACTGTACTAGTGCCGACATTGTGCATGCTCTGTTGCCTGTGTCTATGTGCCTGTGGTTCTGTCAGTGTGATCATGTGATGTATCTGACCCCAGGAATGTGTCAATAAAGTTGCCCCTTCCTGGGACAATGAATTCACGGTGTTCTTATTTCAATTTCCAGGAGTGTATATATATATATATATGAAGATGGTATATGTTCTTTCGGACATGTCCAAAAGAACAGAGACCATCTTTATATATACAAACATATTTGTTCACAAACTTGAAGGTAGTCTTGAAGGTGTCTTGAACAAAACAAGGGCTCCTACTGGAGGAAGCAAAGATGTGAGGACAGGGCGTGAGTTGTGCTTGGGTAGCTCAGTTGGTAGAGCACTTGCCCATGAAAAGCAAAGGTCCAAGTTCGAGTATCAGTCTGGCACACACTTTTAATCTGCCAGGAAGTTTCATATCAGTGCACATTCTACTGCAGAGTGAAAATCTCATTCAGTGTTACAATTGTTTCAACAACCACCAAATCAGGGCATTGTTACCTCTCGCCAAACAGATGAACACACTAAATCACAGATCAAGTACTATGTTAACACTGAAGATCGTGATATGAAGCCTGCCACACCCTTAATTAACTGTGGTACATCAACAGGTGTGCACTGTGTACAATGGCTGCCTGCTGCCATCTCCACCTCCCACCTAGCCAGTGCTAGTAATATACCGATCAGTGACACTGTTAATGAACTACAACCCATTCATTTTCATTCTAATGACTTAGCACATACTGACATTATGGACAGACATACTCCAGAGTACTGCAACTGTTGACCAATAATCGCCACCATGTATGACCACCTTCCACTGCAGAGAACTGATATTTGCAGGTTATTGCAGACAAATCCATCCTACAAGTGACCTACCTATGCCAGACCATGCTTTTCCATGGCCTACACCTGAACTTTACATTCTATGTTATACCATACATCACCCGGGTGACGTCACACTTGTTAAGTTTGTACTGTGCCCAACGTCACGTCATAACGACGACGTCACATTGACCACAGCTGTGTCATGCTCTGGGCCACACCTGCCACATGAAGTCACTCAAATAGCAGGCATACCGTGTCTACCTGCAACTGCACAGGGTTTTCACACCTCGTGAGAACAGCATATCAGTATGGCGAGCTTGACTGCAACTACGAATCACACACTGTGTGAACACAAGGACTACATTCAACAGCTGCTGGGTTGGGTGATCTACACTGATGTGCCACCCACCAGCCTGTCCGCCGCACTGTATTCCTTGCTTCCCCACTACTACACCATCCTTCATGACGCCAGTGCACCAGCTGTGACACCTGTGCCACATTCTGTGATAACCGGTCATGACTCTCTCATTACCAATACACCTACCGCAACTACCGTGCTCCAGCCGCCGCCTTTATCAGTGCCACCAAAAGGTCTTCATGAATCTGCACCATTTACTTCACATGATTACAACCTCATACAGGTCCTGGTCACTCACCACCAGGCAGATTACCGCCAGCCACATACCAAGTTACATCTGCCACTGCTACGAGTTGATTCCCTGCAAGAATGGTTCACACTCTGCGAGTGCATGATGCAGTTGGCCAGGATCACAGACGACTGTGACAAGTCTTTAGTGCTATTGAGCCACCTCCCTACCAACACCAATCTTACCAGTGATGTCCTACTGCATGCACCAACCACTGGCAGATATGAGACAGCGAGGATGCTCATACTGCAATGCCTATCGCATTCACCTGAACAACAACTCCATCGCTGAGAATTAATACTACCCTAGGTCCACTGGTCCAACACCAGCCCCACGACCTTGTCCCTCACAAACTAAAGGTGGCCGAGGCCATGATCAAGGAACTGTTACATGAGGGCACCATTAGGCCATCACACAGTGTGTGCGCCTCACTGACTACAATGACAATGGAAAAAGATAAAATGTGGTGCATGTGCAGAGACTACAGACATTTGAACGTGCACACCATCATTGATAGTTAGCCTATGCCCAATATTCAGGACTTCCTCCGGCAACTGGCTAGTGCAACCATACTTAGCATTATCGACTCTAAAAGAGATAGTTGGCAGATCCCAATGGCCATGAAGGACATCACAAAGACTGCAATAATTACTCCCTATGGCCTATTTGTTCCTCTTTATGCACTTCAGACTAAAGAATGCAGCCCAGACTGGCCAGTGCTTCATTGACGGGTTGTTTTTTTACCATGCTCTTTTGCTATTGTTACTTGGATGATGTACATATATTCTTAGAAACAACTCAAGGTCATGAGAAACACCTGCAACTAGTATTCAACAAACTAGCAGAGCAGGGTGTTGTTGTCAATGAGGACAAATGCCAACTCTGGCAAAAATGTGTTACATTCATAGGTCAGCTCATCAACACTTCGAGAAACCATCCCACCCCAGAAAAGAGAGACCAAGTACGGACCTACCATCAAGAATGGACTATCAAAAGTTCCTCCTTTTCTTAGGGGTAATTAATTTTTAATACAACACCTCCCCCATGCCGCAGAGACACTCGTTCTGCTCACAGAGTCAATCCGTGGCAAGAGCACATCAGGCAAACATAAGCTCACTTGTATTCCTGATTCGCAAGGAACTTTTGAGAACATCAAAACAGAGCTTGCTCAGATTACCACCCTGGCACTTTCATCCATGGACACTCATATGGTTATGATAGCCGACACCAACGACCGAGCGATTTGGGCAGTGGTACAACAGGAAGTCCCCAGTGCAACCCAACCCCTATGGCTTTTCTCGTGGAAACTTAGTGACTCCCAGAAGATGTTGTCAACTTTTGACTGTGAGCTTTTGACGATATACAGAGTGATTCAATACTTCCCACATGACATTGAGGGCTGTCAGCTTACTATCTACACAGACGCTGTTAAATACCTGCCACCCAACACCTCCTCTTGACAATTCTGCCACCTGAACTTGATTTCAGAATATACCAATATACTACAGACTTACACTATGTATGAGGGAGCAGACAACACGCTGGCTGACTTCGTCTCATGACTCGCTGCCACATCGGAACACCATTACTTTGACCAACTATTGGAGGCACAAGCAACTGACACCAACTTTCAAAACCTGCTATCTGGACACACAACAGGCCTCCCGCTCAAGAAGTGCACCATTGCAGGCACAACAAAACTAGTTTGCTGCAACGTATCCCATGGTAGACAATGACCTGTCATCCCACAGAACTTCAGGAAGACATTTTTCGACCTCCTCTACAACTTGTCTCACCCCGGAGTATGCCCGACACTAAAACTGATAACAGATAGTTTCTTTTGGGCTAACATTAACTGGGACAGCACTGCATCGACGAGAGCCTGCAACCAATGCCAATGGGCCAAGACAGAACGTCATGCCCAGCCACCCTTCAGGAAATTCTCCAGCCTGAAGGGCTGTTTGCAACATGTCCACATAGACCCAGTGGGGCCCCTCCCACATTCAGACAGATACAAGTACAAGTTCCATAGACAGGACAACTTGATAGGTGGAGGCCACACTCTGACTGATAACTCAGTTGACGCCGTCGCCCAAGCTTTCATCACATTATGGACTGCACACTTTGGCTGCCCAGAGTCCCTGATAACAGACCAGGGTCAGCAGTTTTAGTTGACCCTATTCTCTGAGCTCTGCCACCTCTGTGGGTGCCACCAGTTCCACACAACGGCCTCCCATCCCCAATCCAACGAACTTGTGGAACAGTGGCACTGCACCCTGAACACACCACTCGTACACCACAACCAGGAGTGGACGGAGGCTCTCCCCTGGGTGCTGCTGGGCATACGAGCTGCCTACAAAGATGATCTGGGTTCCCCACTTGCAGAGGTGCTCTATGGGGAACCGATCACCCTCCCAACAGAGTTTGTACCACAAACCACCAACCCAGTGGATGTCAACCTAGTAAAACATGTCAGGAACCACATCCACCACGTCCACATCCCATCACCATCCCACCACAACAAACCAATCATCTTCGAGCAAAAGGGCCTCCAATCAAGTACACATTAAACAATAGACAGTCAGGCTACAGCATGGTCTTGAGGTCATTAGAGCACTGCATGCCCCTTCCACCTATGACTGACACAGCAGGTCTGAAATCTACTCTTTCTTTGGACGGCTACCTGCTCTTGTCGGCCCCAGAGAATTTTATAATACTGGATGGCGCACTAACAGCCACCAACACCTCAATGGACATCGCCACTGTGCCAATGGCACAACTGCTTGACATCACAGGCCAGCCACACTTTACAGGCACCCAGATACCTGGCAGACTACAATATGTTGGCATTACCCATCGCCAGCAGGACAATACATAATGATGTACACTAGTCACCATGCAGCACTCTAGCGATTTGAGGGGGGCGGGGGAGGGGGGTCCTCTGGGGGGATTTAGAAGCACTCTATCCCCCAATAACATCGCTGCCCTACCACAGCAAGAACAACTGTGTCTTTGCCAGATGAGTTTTCTGTAGTACATGCTCTATGCTAAACGCATTGTGTATATGTTGCAAGAATAAAAGTACTCATGTTAAGTGCTAAGAATGCGAGTGATCACATCATTGTAATTACAATGACTGCTTCCCATTACATACACAGTTATTAAAAAACCAGTTTTCAATGGCAGTATGAAACCTACAAATAGCCTTAGGAGATAGAAATTGTTTTTAATGACAAGGTTGGAACAAAATCAGAGGCAAGACAAAGGAGCAGTAGGCAGGAATGTTAGTAGTGCTTGCTGTCCATTCCAAAGTTTCAGTCACAGAGGATTATCAGGGGGAACTATTAGTATAGTTTGTTTTGACAACTAACCAAACTTTTTGAAGAAAAATTAGAAAAATGCAACAGGGAACTGAATAACAATTTGGGAGGGGGGGGGGGGGGTAGAACTGAGGCATTAAAAAGCAAAACTAAATGAAGATTTGATTGGTAGGATTAAAACAATAAAAAGTGATAGGGGTGGTAAAATCACTGCTAAAAATGACAAGTTAAAGGAGTTGAGGAAATAAATTTGGAGACTGGCATTCAAGTGCCTGAAACAATAGGAAATCTTAATAAATATAAATTAGTTGCATACTCAGGGGACAAATGAATCAATGTACAGATTGATTCTGTTATACGTGAAGTGACTGAATTTAAAACAAAATTGTCCTGATATAGTTGAGAAAATTGGAAAACTTTTGAAATAATTCACAATGTGATGAAACAAGAAGGCCAGGTATTAAGATCAGAAATGGATCAAAATGACAATAATCTTGAATGTAAAATTAATAACTTGGAAAGTAGGTAGTTAATGATAAAGTTGTTGCACTAGAGAAAGTTGTAATGTAATTCCATTTAATTGTAAAGTAGTTAATATTCTTAGAAAACTATCTGAATTGGAGGAAAATTTTGCAACTAGAAGTTTCAGTAGTAACAGTAGTGGGATGAGCACCAATGTGCCAATTAAAAGTTTTAGAGGAAATAATAACCTCAACATAGTCGACTTTTATCAACATTTTTGTCATAATTTTGATAGTTGTTTGACTGATTTGCTTAAGATAAAGTTTGTAAAAGAGTCTTTGGATGAGGAAGCACTCTCTTGGACTAACCAATATATTCATGCAGAAATGACGTATTGTGCTTTTGAAAACAGCTTTCTGAAGAAATTGTCAGAAACTGAACAAGCTTGTATCAGAAGTTAATTCATAGATGGACCAATTAGTGAGAAGTGAATGGCAACATAAAAGATTTTTGAGAGAAGCACCTGAGAAAATTAATAATCCTAGATCAATCATTTGATGAGCTTACACAAAAAAGTGTATAAAAGAGGAGATTACCAAGGAAAGTGCAATAGGGTTTAGTTTATGGGGCAGATGATTCTATTTTGATTTCTGAAATATGTAGATAAACTGGATAGGGGATTAGAGAGAAATTATGTATATAGTTTTTAATCATAATTTCCATAGTGTGACTCAGCACAAGAATGGGGAATTACAGAAGGAAACGGGGAAGAAATTATCTGTATAATTATGAGGGAAGACGTCAGAAAAGTGATCCACAGTCGAATGACAGAAATATTAATGAGAAAGAATACAAGAAAATTTAAACCGATCATTGGAAGGAAACGCCAGGCCATTTAACTACAGTAGTTACGAAAATAGGGGTAATGATGAGGTACATTAGGGATCCTCCAACTGAGATCTAGTCACTTTGGTGTGGGGAAAAATAGAAGAAATCAGGCTAATTATCACAAAAGAATTATGAGAGAAGGATAAACTTTGAACCATACAAGCAACAAGATAAAGACAGGAATAGATATCACATGAATAGATTAAATTTTGATAGGAAATTCTGGGAAACAATGGGCATTGGTATATGTAGGGAAAATCAGGACTAAGTTGCATAGAAGAGTACAGTGGTATCCCATTACAAACTGACTTCAGGATCATACGGAGCAACAGAAATCGGAGATGTCACCAGCACAAGTCACTGGGTCATAAACCTTCGATGGAGCAATATGGATGAGGAGATGAGGCAGGAGATGCTGTATGCACGTCCACACCTGAGTGCAGACCATGAACAAGCTCCTAAGCAGTCACTTCATCAGTGCATCCGATGATCGCAATGTGGTTGCTCACTGAAATACTGTGCTCACTGGACGCTGATGTCTGGCCATTCACCCGTAAACTACATAAGATAAAGTTGAAGATCCACAAGTAATGGACTATCTGCAACATTCTATGTCATCCTGTACCACTGGTCATAGGAAAGCAGCAGCTTGAGTAGGGATTTGCTGTCCTTTGTGTGGACTGCTAAAACACCACAACACAAACAGTTGTGTCTGGAGTGGTGCTGTACCAGGTAGCTTTGACTGCTGATGAAAGCTGTCACATTCTGTTCAGTGATGAATCGTGGTTCTGCACTACCCTAGATTACCATTGTCAGGAAGTATGGTGGCTACCTGAGGAATAAGCCAATTCTTCCCATTTCTTAGAGAGGCACAGTGGTGTTCCTCCTGGTGTGTGACATATGTGGGACATATGCAGTTGGAGTGATATTGCACCCCTAATATGTCTAGATATCACTCTGACAGGTGACATGTACATAAGCATCCTGTCTGACCACCTGCATCCATTCATGACCATTGTGCATTCTTACAGACTTGGTCAATTCCAGCAGAACAGTGAAGCACAACACATAAAAAGAATTGCTACAGAGTGTCTCCAGGAACATTCTTCTGATTTCAAACACTTGTGCTGATCACTAAACTCCCCAGATATGAACAGTCTTGAGTGTATCTGGGATGCCTCGCAATGTGCTGTCCAGAGGAGATCTCCACCCCTTAGTCCCCTTAGAGATTTATGGGCAGCCCAACAGGATTCATGGTGTCAGTTCCTTCCATCACTACTACAGACATTAGTCGAGTCCAGGCCACATTGCGTTGTGGCACTTGTGAATTCTCGCTGGTGCCCTACATGATATTAGGCAGGTGTACCAGTTTCTTTGACTCTGCAGTGTTTAATCAGTGTGTGTGTTACTACTATTCTTTATATTACTGATCAATGTGGCGCAATACATAGCACACTGGACTCCCATTCAGGACGATGATGGTTAAAACCAATGTCCGACCATCCAGATTTAGATTTTCCATTATTTCCATAAATTGCTCCAGACAAATGCTGGGATGATTCCTTTGAAATGGCACAGCCGATTTCCTTCCCATCCTGAATGCAAGCCAAGCTTGTGCTCTGTCTGTAGAAAAGGAGAAAGATTGGGTTTAAGCTAGTCTACAGATTAGCTTGAAAGTAAGATATCTGCATAAGTTTGTAGGTCTCAAATAGGTCCCTTAAAATTCTGTTCCATAGCAAATCAGTCATGACATTAGTACATAAATTAACAAATAAAATTATTTTATATCTTCCTTATGAAATGAGCTTTGCACAGTGTCAATTGAAGAGTAATAAAGGTATTTTTTTTCTTCTAGTATAACAGCTATGAACATCGTACTCACCTCAAATCCTGATTGAATTTTTATGATGAACTTCATGGGCTAATAGACATATTGTGAAACAATTAATATGAAAAATTCCTTGAAAAGGTATTTACAAGGTGTTCTTGATAGACATGACATATTATAGAGTAGCATATTGATAACCTGATGTGAATCAACTGAAACAGTGATTATATTAAAGGGTTTCAGTTAATATATTTAAATTTGTGCATCATACTTTTCCGCTAGTGACCACTAGTTCTTGCCTGAACTCAATCCTCTAGTCATCATCCATGAGTGGCATTTTAGCCTTCACTTGAAATATGCTGTAGTTATACTGTTCACATCAGTTAACAAATGTAAATGAGTTGTTCTCAATATTTCCAATAAACTTAAAATATTTGACCATCTGAGGAATGGTGCTAGTGAATCAAGCTTAGCTAGGGTATATGGCATGCCACAGGAATGGATATTGAAAAGAATGTAACGCTATTACAAAACTTGCCAAGTGACTTGGCAGTGAAGATGGAATCTTACACAGAAAAATGATGAAAATGGCAGAAAATCAGAATTTAGACACTGCAGTGTACACTTGGTTCACGCAGGTACAGTCCATAAGTGGCCCTTTGAGTTATGAAAAAGTGCTTCACTGAATAAGAAACTTTGGGATAATACTGACTTTAAAGTGACTACTGGCTGGCTTGTTGCTTGTTGTTGTGGTCTTCAGTCCAAAGACTGGCTGGATGCAGCTCTCCATGCTACTCTATCCTGTTCTTCCCTCTTCATCTCGGAGTAAATACTGCAACCTACATCCTTCTGTATTTGCTTAGTGTATTTGTCTCTCATTCTCCCTCTATGATTTACTTCCCTTCAATAGTAAATTGGTGATCCCTTGATGCCTCAGAATGTGCCCTACCAACTGACAACTGATCCATTCTTCTAGTCACATTGTACCACAAATTGCTCTTCACCCCACTTCTATTCAGTACATCCTCATTAGTTACATGATCTACCTATCTAAACTTAAGCATTTTTCTGTAGCACCACATTTCAAAAGCTGCTATTTCCTTTGTGCCCATGTTTCACTTCCATACATGGCTACACTCTGTACAAGAAAAGAATTCCTGAAACTTAAATCTATACTTGATGTTAACAAATATCTCTTCTTCAGAAATGCTTTCCTTGCCATCACCAGCCGACATTTTATATCCTCTCTATTTCAAACATCATCAGTTATTTTGTTGCCCAAATAGCAAAACTCATCTACTTCTTTAAGTGTCTCACTTCCCAGTCTAATTACCTCAGCATCACCTGGTTTAATTTTACTACATTCTATTATCCTCATTTTGTTTTTGTTGGTGTTCATCTTATATCCTCCTTTCAAGACACTATTCATTCTGTTCAACTTCTCTACCAACTCCTTTTCTGTCTCTGATAGAATTATAATGTCTTCATCAAACCTCAAGGGTTTTATTTCTGCTTCCTGGGTTTTAATTCCTATTCCAAATATTTCTTTTGTTTCCTTTACTACTTGATCAGTACACAGATTGAATGACATCAGGGATAGTGTACAACACTGTCTCCCCTGCTTCTCAACCACTGCTTCCCATTTGTGCCACTCAAATCTTGTACTGCTTTTTGCTTCCTGCATTTTATCCCTGTCACCTTCAGAATTTGAAAGTGAGTATTCGAATCAACATTGTCAAAAGCTTCCTCTAAGTCTACAAATCATATAAATAAGATAGGTCGTAGAGTCACTATTGCCTCAAGTGTTCCTACATTTCTTTGGAATCCAAACTGATCTTCCCTTGGGTCAGCTTATACTAGTTTTTGCATTTGTTTATAAAGAAATCGAGTTATTATTTTGAAACTGTGCCTCGTTAAACTGATAGTTCATGTTATAAGTTCAAGTTGAAAAAATATCTTTCAAGGACAATGCAATACATGAAAGTCACAGATCAAGTAAACAGAGTAAGATGTGTGTCACTTTAACAGTCAAATCATAACTGAGTCCAAGTCACGCGGCCGCTGGCTGGCTGGCCACTTAGGTGGCGCTGCTGCTGCATGGCTGGCAGACAGTGCCACATGTAGAGGATGCACGTAACTGCACAGCGGCACTTTGAAAGATTGGTGAGTCACAACAGTTTACTAATTTTCACACCGGTCAGCACCTTCTTTCTTAGGAATTGGAGTTATTACATTCTTCTTAAAGTCTGAGGGTATTTTTCCTGTCTCATACATCTTGCTCACCAGATGGAAGAGTTTCGTGCATGGCTGGCTCTCCCAATGTTATCAGTAGTTCTAATGGAATGTTGTCTACTCCCAGGAACTTGTTTCAACTTAGGACTTTCAGTGCTCTGTCAGATTTTTTATGCAGTAACGTACTGCCCATCTCTTCTTCATCTACGTCCTCTTCCATTGACATAATATTGCCCTTAAGTGCATGGCACTTGTATAGACTCTCTATATAAACCTTCAAACTTCCTGCTTTCCCTTCTTTGCATAGAACTGGTTTTCCATCTGAGCGCTTGATATTCATACAGGTGGTTCTCTTTTCTCCAAAGGTCTCTTTAATTTTCCTATAGGCAGCATCTATATTACTCCCAGTGATATATGCCTCTACATCCTCACATTTGTCCTCCAGCCATTCCTGTTAGCCATTTTGCACTTCCTGTTGATCTCATTTTTGAGACGTTTCTATTCCTTTTCACCTCCTTCATTCACAGCATCTTAATATTTTCTCCTGTCATCAGTTAAATTCAATATCTCTTGTGTTACCCAAGGATTTCTACTAGTCATCATCTTTTTACCTACTTCATCCTCTGCTGCCTTCACTATTTCAATTCTCAAAGCTACCCATTATTCATCTGGCTGGGTTATGCACTTTATATCTAGGCACTGAGTTGGGGAATTGGACACTCAAGGTGAAGAACTGTTTGCTCACACTGAAGCAGCAGATTGTTTCAAAGAGACTTTAAATAAATTTATCACCAAGTGCTATAACAAAAAAATATCTACAACATAGATGAAATTTCTTTGTATTGGAAGAAAATGCCAACAGAATCACTAGTTTCCTAGAAAGAAGTGTCAGTCCCTGGTTATAAGGCAAGAAAACCTTGCATCATTGCTACAGTGTGCAGAAATGTTACCAGAAGACATAGGCTACCCTTTCTGTTGGCAGCCCTGCAGCCAGGCGACTAGCGCGAGTTTTGGTGTTCTCGTAAAGATAAGTTATTTTAGATTATAAAACATATAGATTAGTACTGATTACGTGGTAAATAAGTGTATTAGTGTGCCGTTTAAGTGTACCATTAAAGGTTTCACTTTTCTTTACGTAATATAGCAGAAAACGCGAAAAGACCGTACAGTCGTATTTTTTGTTTACGTTCTGCTGCAGCAAATCTATAGAATTTCGCTTAGTTGTTCCTTGCTCTCTCCAGCAATTTAACTTAGCTTACCTCTTCATTATTTAACTAGCATTTCCGGAAAGTAGCGTAAAGTTTAACTTGTTGTTTCAGAAACTTTGCACTTTTGTTTTTGTTTACACACAGTTGCGTATAGGCCAAATTTGTGTAACCATATTTTCGTGTTTATCTGTAATTTAACTGACTTATTCTTAATCAACTATTACGTTTATCATGAGTGAAAAGTGCTTGACTTGCCGTAGAATTGTTAGGTCGGGGCTTTGGTGTGATGGGTGCTGTAGTTTTTTCCATGTGGGTGACTGTAGTGGCGTGGGAATAGGGGAAGTAAATGAGACTCATCAGTGGTTTTGTAGGATTTGTAGTAGAGATAGGAAGATACTGGAACAGGAGGGGAAAATTGCTGCCCTTCAGGCTGAATTAGACAAGGCCAGGGGAGATCTTGACAGGTTAAGAAGGGAGAAGGGTAAAGAGAGGTGGGAAGTGGCAACAGGCAACAGGAGGAACAGGCCTAGAACTTTGTCTGACAGCTTTATGGTGAATGTGGAAAATAGATTTGACCTGTTGCTTCAGTTAGAAGCTGGTGAGCCTCAAGCAGTTGCAGGTGTAGACAGGGCACAACAAACTTTCAGCAGCAGATTGAAAAGTAAGAATGTAGGGAAATCAGAAAAGAGAAAGAAAGTGTTGTTGTTAGGTAGTTCCCATGGAAGAGGTGTTGGCCAACTCTTGCAGGATGAACTAGGATCAGAATACCAGGTCACCAATTTTTTTAAACCTAGTGCTGGTCTGGAGCAGGTGACAGAGGATTTAGGATCACTTTGCAAAGATTTCACTAAGGAAGACACCGTGGTTATAGTGGGTGGGGCAGGTAACAGTATTGACAGAAATCCTGGGTACAGTATAGAGTGTGACCTGGCGAAGATTGCATCAGCATCGAAGCATACTAGTGTTGAGTTTGTATCTGTTCTTGGGCGCCATGACCGACCTCATTTGAACTCTTCTGTCAAGAGAGTTAATTTGGAGCTGGAACGGCTGCTCATGTCGGGTGCGGGGTCACACATTGGTGTGGTTCATGTTGATTCTCTCAGTAGGTGGGATTATACTAGGCATGGCCTTCACCTCAACAGGAAGGGGAAGGGTAAATTGGCTGGGGAAATAGCAGGAAAGTTAAAGGGGGGAGGCACTGTCATGAGTGGTAAAATACCAGTGGTTATAGGATTCAGAAAAGACCCTTTTTTAGGGTAGGGAGGACAGAAAGAAAGCAAATTTTAAGAGAGGTTATAACTGAGACAAACCTTCAGTTTGAAAAAGAAATCAAAAAACATAATTCCAGCTTATTACATCAGCATAAACAGCCATTGGTTAAGAATTTTCAACTGTCAGCAGATATTTTAACTCCACCCAATTTTAACTCAGACAATGTGAAATGTCAGCTATCTTTATTGCATCAAAATATTCGAGGACTGAGAAATAAAATTAATGAATTAACTATATGCATAGATGAATTAGAGTCTTCAAACCCAGCTGACATAATCTGCCTCTCTGAACATCATGTGACCACTGGTATAGAACTTTTAAGTGTTACAGGGTTTAGGTTAGCATCTCACTTTTGTAGATCAGAAATGGAGAAAGGAGGAGTTGCCACATTCATCAGGAACTGTCATAAATTTAAGAACATAGACATTCATAAATTTTGCCTAGAACAGCATATGGAAGCATGTGCAACAGAATTAGATTTTCACAAAAAATCTTTCATAATATTAAGTGTATATCGAGCACCTGCAGGTAACTTTAATCTGTTTGTAAACCACCTTGAAGCTGTACTGGCCCATTTAATAACCAAAAACAAAGAAATAGTGGTTGCTGGTGATTTCAATGTAGATTTCCTTAAAGACTCTCCGAATAAGAACTTATTTGAGTTAGTAACACTATCATTCAACTTAATTCCCACAGTAAAGTTCCCCACTAGGATAGCCACTTGCTCACAAACAGCCATTGATAATATCTTTATAGAAAAGTCCAATGAACAAAATTATATTACAAAACCAATAGCCAATGGCCTCTCAGACCATGACATGCAGTTCCTTCTGTTAAATGTTAATACTGAACAGGATATAAAATCTGTTAAATCTGAGCTCAAGAGGGTAATCAGTAAGCCAAAAATTGATTATTTTAGGACACTCCTCAGAGACATTCACTGGACTGATGTTTACAGTGCTCATGGCATGAATGAAAAATATAACATTTTTGCTAATAAAGTGCTTACCTTATTTGAACACTGCTTTCCCCCAAAACTTACCAAGGTTAGAGGAAAATCTACAAAGAAGCCATGGATTACTCGAGGAATAAGGGTATCTTGTAAAACAAAAAGAAAACTGTATCTGTCAATCCGAAACATTTCCAATGTTGATGCTATAGCACATTATAAGAAATACTGCAAAATATTAAAGACTGTAATATGGATGTCAAAGCAAATATATTACAAGGAAAAGATAGTCATATCAGATAACAAAATAAAGACAATATGGGATATAGTGAAGGAGGAGACCGGTAGGACCAGACATGAAGAGGAACAAATAGCATTAAGAGTAAATGATACATTGGTGACAGATGTGTATAGTGTTGCAGAACTTTTTAACAAACATTTTATAACTGTTACTGAAAAGATGGGGTTGTCAGGTTCGGTAGATGCTGCTACGGATTACCTTAGACCAGACATTTCAAGTACTTTCCATAATATGAATTTGACCCTCACTACCCCAACAGAAATAATGTCCATCATAAAATCTTTAAAATCAAAAACATCTAGTGGGTATGATGAAATATCAACAAAGTTAATTAAAGAATGTGATTCTGAGCTAAGTAACATATTAAGCTATCTGTGTAACCAGTCGTTTATCAGTGGAATATTTCCTGAATGGCTGAAATATGCTGAAGTTAAGCCACTGTTTAAGAAGGGAGATAAAGAAATAGCATCAAATTTCCGTCCAATTTCACTGTTACCAGCATTCTCAAAAATTTTCGAAAAAGTAATGTACCGTCGTCTTTATAACCATCTTATCTCAAATAACATACTGTCAAAGTCACAGTTTGGATTTCTAAAAGGTTCTGATATTGAGAAGGCTATCTTCACTTACAGTGAAAATGTGCTTAATTCATTAGACAAAAAATTGCAGGCAACTGGTATATTTTGTGATCTATCAAAGGCATTTGACTGTGTAAATCACAATATCCTTTTAAGTAAACTAGAATATTATAGTGTAACAGGAAATGCTGCAAAATGGTTCAAATCTTATATATCTGGCAGGAAACAAAGGGTGTTATTAGGAAAGAGCTTGATACATGTCTATCAGGCATCATCCAACTGGGAACTAATTACATGTGGGGTCCCACAAGGTTCCATTTTGGGGCCCTTACTTTTTCTTGTGTATATCAATGACCTTTCATCAGTAACATTACCAGATGCCAAGTTTGTTTTGTTTGCCGATGATACAAACATTGCAATAAATAGCAAATCAAGTGTAGTCTTAGAAAGATCAGCCAATAAAATATTTGTGGACATTAATCACTGGTTCCTAGCCAATTCTTTGTCACTAAACTTTGAAAAAACACACTACATGCAGTTCAGAACTTGTAAGGGGTGTCCCAAGAGTATATGTCTAACATATGATGACAAGAAGATAGAAGAAGTGGACAGTGTTAAATTCTTGGGATTACAGCTTGATAATAAATTCAATTGGGAGGAGCACACCACAGAACTGCTGAAGCGTCTTAACAAATCTCTGTTTGCAATGCGAATTTTGTCAGACGTAGGGGATATAAAAATGAAAAAGCTGGCATACTATGCTTACTTTCATTCCATAATGTCATATGGGATTATTTTTTGGGGTAATTCATCAAGCCAAGCTAAAGTTTTCCGGGCACAAAAACGTGCACTAAGAATTATATGTGGTGTGAACCCAAGAACATCCTGCAGAAGCCTGTTTAGGGAACTAGGGATACTAACTACAGCTTCCCAGTATATTTATTCCTTAATGAAATTTATCATTAAAAATATATCACTTTTTCAAACCAACAGCTCAATTCATGGAATCAATACTAGAAATAAGAATAATCTTCACAAGAATTTAAAGTCACTTAGTCTTGTACAAAAAGGTGTGCATTATTCAGGAACACACATTTTCAATAACTTGCCAGCAGCCATAAAAAGCTTAACAACCAATGAAATTCAGTTTAAGAGAAGCCTAAAGGATTTCTTAGTAAAACCAACTGATTTGTATATAAGTACAACATAACTTCTGCACAATTTCAGTGCAGTAATGTGTTCACTGAAAATGTGTGTGTGTGTGTGTGTGTGTGTGTGTGTGTGTGTGTAAGTATAATCTAACTTCTGCACCATTTCAGTGCAGTAATGTGTTCATTGTAAATAAGTATTACAGTAGTTGTATTACATGTTTATTACCTTATAAATAAATAAAAAACGTTTTTTATTTTAAATTCAGTGCATTAGTATTTGTAAAATGACTCTTAGTGTTCATTAAAAATGACGATCATTCCACTTGGGACCTGTGGAATGGTAAATTAGCTTATTTGTTTTAGTTGTAAATATTTGTCATGTATTGTTGTTTTTCTGACATGTTCCACATCCAGGAGGACCTCCTCACTACGGATCAATTGGAATGAAAGTAAATCTAATCTAATCTAATCTAATCTGTTCATAGGGAAATCCAAGACTTGACACTGTTTTATGGGAGTAAAAAATAGTTGGTCACCTACAAGAATCAAAAGAATGCAAGGACAGATGCAAGCATTTTTACAGAATAATACCACCCTGTATTTATTTCTGAAGTGTAAAAGCAACGGCATGCAATTGGGATTCTGAAAATGTTTTGTTGTCCCCAAGTCATCCCTCAAACTGTTCAATGCAAAGACAAAATGGAAAGTCTAAAGTTATTTTCTTGCCTCAGAACATTACTCCAGTCCTCTGGCATTAACTTATAGGATGCTGTGCACACAGTAGTAGATGTTGAGACTGCTGTTGAGGACACTACTCTAGCAAAACATTGGAACAAACTCCTTCCATCAGATGAGCACCTCACTGGAACTGTAGAACCACCAACCATACATCTGTATTGCAACAGCATGGGCTGGTTAAAGGATCTTCAAGATTTGGGATTATGAACTGAAAAACATTCAATACTGGTTCAAATGTGATACCAATGCTCCTGGTTATCGATTACTGACAGATGATGAGGTTATTGGCAACATCATCAATGACCAAGATGCTTGCAGTGACAATATAGAGGCTAGTGATGACTGTACCATAAAAGAACCACACAGTGAGGAAGTTTTTCACTGCCTTGCAAACTTGAAGAGTGTGACGTCGTGCAGCTGTTGTGTTTAAGATGTGCGTGAGATTTAGTGACAATAGAAGCATGTCTCAGGTCTGGAGAAAATGTTAATTTACAACTCCTTTTCATAGTTGGTAGGGATGCTTTAATACAAAATGAGTAATTTATGTAAACTAGGTACAGTATTTGTAATACATACAAAAAACATGCACTTTTGTATTTAATAGACAAATCTGTTTCTTCATTTCATATTCCTCCAATGACAGTGGTACTTTTTTTCTGAAAAATGATTAGTTATGTAAAAAATCAGTTATCTGAACACCCCCAACCCCAAATTGTTTTGGATAATTGATGCTCTACTTTACTCACTACTTGCTTTTATGCAATAATACTACCCTTACAAATGATCGTTTACCACAGAAAATTATGTCATGAATATGAAGAATATGTTATGATTTTTGTCTGTTTCTTTCAAACATTCATAATTATGTGAACGACAATGGTTCCTAAACTTGTTGTTTGAGCAACTCCGTTATACATTTCTCCCACTTTCAGGTTTTCATCATTACATTCACCCAAAAATTAGAAAAATTCTGTACTATTTACTAACTGCCATTCAGAGATTAAAATCCATATGCCTACACCTTCCTTGGAAATACTCTAATTTTTCCTGTCTTGAGACAAAAATAACCTAGACAGTATTCATCTATATAGATCTAAAAATGGATGCAAAATACCCAATTTTTTAGTGTTTCTTCCTTGTATTCTTGATTATTACTGGCTAAAGTGCAAAGCTCAAAACAGAAGCAAGAAATGCTTGTAATGCATACACACCATCAAAACTACTGCATATGATTTAGGGACCTTGCCAGACATGCAAATGGAAGATATGAACATGTCAATTTGTGTGACATTGCCCACATCCAGCAAGGGAGCCTGCAGCCACCAGTACAATAGGCTGGTCAAATAAATGCTTACAGTAAGTGGCAAATATAAGACCAACCAGTGGCTAGATTGCTCTCAGTTGTTATAATCCAACTTTTCCTCAGCAAGTGAACTATGACCACCACTGATGTTTATGTGGACAAATTTACAACTGTGTTGTATAGTGCTCTGACAGCTGAGCGATTGGTTTCCAGCCCCTCAAGTCATAGGTGGAACTTTGCTTCATGTTATAATTTCAATACACATGCATCATAAAGAAGTAGTGCCTGGTTTTATATCATATTCAAACAGAAACTATTGCACTTTCATTTCTATCAGGAACTAAGGCTTATATTAATTATCACCAAGTATTATTGTTTGATTTCATGGACTAATAGACAATTGAAACCTATTGTTACAGAAAGTTTATTTGTGTTTAACAAACTGTGATGACACTATATTTGAGCTTACAGTATGTGACCCACGAGAATTTCATAGTTCAGTTAAATTTCAGTGACTGCCTTCCTTCATAACCAGGATAAATAAGTAACAATATGCAGCCAGTATTTCAGCAATATGCCTTGGGTGAGGTGGTATTTTCATTCAGTTTTTGTTTTGTAATCTTTCTTATTTCTTGAAATTTAATTTTTCAGCCTTACGTATATTATCTGTGCTAATAAAATAACTGCAAGTATCATTATAAGCTTCTTCATCTCTTTCACAGTCTTACTCTGAATCACAGTGATATTATTCTCCACTGTCTAGTGTTTCTTCCTCACTGGGTAATTAATGTAATATACAAGGTGTTTCTCATCACCATTTAAAAATTTCCGAAGTGATGTAAATGATGCTGAGTCAATTAATTTAAGACATGTGGGATTGCAAATGTCACAAAATATCCCAAAAGTGGGTGACAAATGTTGAACAGGTGATGTCACCACCTGGAGTACTTCATTGTAGATGCACCAGTTGAACCTATCAGTTTGTTGCACCTGCTCATCTCAACCCTACTCAAGTATTCCCGTCAGTGTGGTTCTGGGCTCCCGTGCATGACTTCAGCGCACGGGGCTCAGAGTTTGAGTCTTGTGTCTGGCGAGCAGTATTTTTTCATTCCATTAAACAATTATGTGTTTACATTGAAGTAAGGTTTATTATTTTATTTACTGGTCTCGCAGTCACCACTCGTTAATACAAAGTACAATACAACTAAAACATACAATATTCCATCACAAGTAAATGGGTATAAGCTTCCATACTGCATTGTTACCAGTAAATGATTTATGTTTTCTTTACTACATAATTTCTGTAAACAGAAAAAAGGAGGAAAAAGGAAAGAAGCACAAAATAAAAACAGCTTTTACTTGGTTACAGAAAGGACCATAAATTTGCAAATTCAACATTTACAACAGACCACATTCACAAAAGATGTCTGAAATTTGCACTGTTTGCTTTAGTGCAACTACTACATCACTCAATAATCTCTTCGTGCCCTAGGGCAACTGCTGCATGTGCAATGAGGTATGCCATCTGGTGATGTCAGATGTTCAGTATTTCTCATTCCTTTTTGGGGTATTTCCAGACTTTTGTAACTCCATGTGCCTTAAAGTAAATTACTTGTCTCATCATCATGTATGGCACTTTTGGGGCTTTTAAATGCTGATAAGAATCACCCTGCATTCAATGTAGTTTTCAGATATTATTCTTATAAACATATAAAAACATGGTGATCATAACACTTTGATCATAACCAACAAAAGGAATCACAATTTGAACTGAGTAGCACTTCTGGTAAAATAATAATAACTTGAAATTAAATTATTTATGTGATCAAAGTCATGGGATTGATCATATCAGAGTATTGTAGTATACAATGTAATAGGATGGATGAAAGAGAATATGACTTACTCTATTCAGTGTTTAGGGCAATATTGAGTACATCAAAGGTGCAAATGTCAAGTACTGTTGGATGGAATCAATTGCCAATAGTACTTCTGAACTAATTTATCACAAGTATGATTGGTAGCTGGGAGAAACTATTTTGTAAGATGAACTTTTGTTGTTGTTTAAGATATTTTCCAGGTTTTTACTTCTTTTTAAATGGGTAGTTTTTCAAGATACATGGAATCGGCTCTGTTCAGTTTCTGGAGTCGACTCGGTTCAGTTTCATACATTTTGTGATTAATTGTTTATCCTGTTCTGTGAACCTTCAAATACTCTTTTAAAGTTATGCACATTAATTTTTTGAGGTTTTTTTTATACACTAGTATAGTAATAGCACGTCAGATGACTAATGTTTTTGTCTACTGTGGAAGTGATTTTAGAAACTCACAGTAACAACTTACCTCTTCCAGTTGGGGATTCCTCTGATGTATCTGCATCTGTATGTACTGCAGTAGCAACTCCCAGTGAGCTACTACTACTAGCATATAATGGAAGACCAATGTAGTACTCAACATCCTGTGGTGTTGGGAGAGGCCATTGTAGCAACTCTTCCTCAGATCTCTGCAGGATGCTAAGAGGTGGCAGTGCTGAAGGCTGCTGGGCACTGCTTACTTCTGCCTGCTTGTCTCTGTATCATACAAAGCAGATCAAGTTCAGAGGGCAGCAGATTTGTTTGAAAGGAAGAAAGGAATGAAATAGAGGTTAGTGTCTAATGTTTAGTTGAGAGTGAAATCACTTGGTACAGGACTCTAGCTTATGGTGGATGAATGACAAGGATGGTTGTGGTCTTATCAAAAGACTCAACCAAATATTTTTGATGCATGATCAATAGAAATTATGGAAAACCAACATTGTGATGGAGAGGCAAAAATTGAAACCACTTGATCCGTGTGTGAATCTAATACCCCATGTGCATGCTTTCATTCAGTCCTGTTTGAAATTTGACAGTCTGCCCAAGGATCTCTGAGTATTTACAAACATGCTGGCCCTTATCAATCATGGACCACAGAACTAAAAACCACAGGTATGCTGGAGAGAGAACACAGCTATTGCAACAGCAAATGTAACAGCTGGTATGCCATGCAATCAGGAAATCATCCGGCCATTGCCATGAAAGATAAGCCAAACTGTGGGACACAATGGCATAGTATGCACCATCATGGCGGTTGTGCAGACAGCAGGTGAATAACAAACTAGGATTACCTTAATTCAGGAAAATTTGTTATCCACAGAATGAGCTACCATTGGTAACACTGTGTTGATAATAATGTTTACAACTAAAAACAGTGAGCAAACTTAAAGGAGAGGAAGAGTGGGCCAGTGTCTGATTAAGTGAGACAATATGGAGGTAGCACATGTTGATTCTTTAACAAGATGAAATGGTTAGTTGTAAGGAATAAAATGATTTTGTCAACATTTTATAAAATTTTAATGTACAAGACAGGCACAGAGTCTAAATATTTTAACATCCTCAAAAGAGACAATGACAGAAAAAAAACATGGTAAGGCTCTACACATCAAGTGGCACAGTTGGTCTAACAAATGTGCGTGGGTGAATAGCTGAGCATTTGGTGA
Organism: Schistocerca piceifrons; assembly: GCF_021461385.2. NCBI lineage: Eukaryota > Metazoa > Arthropoda > Insecta > Orthoptera > Acrididae > Schistocerca > Schistocerca piceifrons. Next base: position 681,528,168 of record NC_060149.1, on the reverse strand, counting down.
ATGGCTGTCTAGCAATAGTGGAAGTGCAATGAAGCAGTCTGGTAGTGGCAGGGGCTCACAGAGGCATTGACATAGATGTAAAGTATGGTGCAGTAAGGTATTCAGGGGTTAATGCAAGCAAACACACTTCACCTACAATAATTACTGTTCTGCTAGAAGCCTTAACAGCAGCATTATTTGTGAATTTCCTGTTGCATACATTTCAGGAGAAACACTGCTTTGACCTTTGTTCTGTTGTATTATACTGCATTTATTGTATTTTATAACACCTGAGTTTGCCATGGACAGCTACAGAATACAGACATGAAGATAAGTGTAGTCATATACACGGTGCTTATAATTAAACTTTCCCTAGTTGAGAGATCCCCCACAAAAAACTAGTGAGCGTACAACAATGAAACTTAGTGGAAACATTTTTAAGGATTTGTGGAAGATGAATACTTTGTAAACCATTGAAAGAAAGACATTTAATTTCCACATTACAGAGTAACATCTGTTAATTACATACCATTTTTATGTTCCAGGTTACAAATGTTGCTTAATACTATGACTATTTGCTACCAATAGAGCCTGGAACTGTATTAGGGATACCAATTCATAATTGCTCGTATTACTTTTCAAACGGTGGACCATGAAATGTTCAGCTGTTGTTACACAGCTTGTGAACTGATTGAAGATTGCACAATTCATCCACAATTCTCAGCCACATGACAGTAACTTCTTCAACAATCTGGACCACAATTGTCCATCAGCCTCTCCCAGGAGCAATTTCCAAAACACCAGTTAATACAAACTTCCTAATACCATTCTTCAAGAAAGAGGTCCTGACCATATTCCTTTAATGTGTCAATATTCATGAAGAATATGCTGCTTATTTTGATAAAACAGCTTTATGAGTGAAGCCTTGCTCACCTAGTCCAAGCTCATGTTGACTGACTGCTACTGTAATGCAAACTGATGCTTGTATTTCAATCCTGCTTCACCATACCAGTACCAACACCTAACAACAAGTCGTTACACTAGCACTACTAACAATGCAAATCCTGCAGCACAGAGCCTGAACATCATACTTATACAACTGGATACCTCTACACTAAATAGTTTTCCTTCTACACTGGCTTGTCATCCTCAGCCCACAGGCATCACTGAATGTAGATATGAAAGAGCATGTGGTCAGCACCCTGCTCTCCTGGCCACTGTCAGTTTTCATGACCAAAAATGCTGCTTCTCAACAAAGTATCTCCTCAATTGACCTCAAAAGGGCTGAGTGCACCCCACTTGCCAACAGATGGTCACCGGTTCAAGTGTTAACCAACGCTAACAGCATTTCACTTCCGTGATCTGACTGGAACTGATGTTACCACTGCAGCACGGCCACTGATAGATAATTATACACAAAAATAATTAATTAAATGATTAATAATTTCTTGTAAATTATCCTATATTTCAATATGGCATTCAGACATAGATAGAAGGGGATTCACATTGCATAAGGAGAATAGTGTACATGTATTTTTCTACATTTCTATCAAGCAATATTTTCTATCAGGCAAAATCTCATTCTTTTAGTTGATTCATCTGTGGTTTCTTGGTAAATACTGTATATCATATTAACTAAATGAAAGACTCTTTTAGTCTTGCTTCAAAAACTTCATTCTTACTGTATGACATAGGTTTCAGGAAAATAGGTTTATAACCTGAAACCTAGGTCATACAGGAATACTGAAGGTTGTGAAACAGGGTTAAAAAAGTGTTTCACTTAGTTAATACAAAATCACATTAGTTCTTGTTGTAATCAAAAACAGTGAAAGTATTCCTAGCTAAACTGTAAAACATTGTATGGTTTTCAGAGTAACAGTTTGTTGTTATGCCTATCTATAAGTAGTCAAACTTCACTCAAAATTGTCAGTTTGCAGTTAGATAGCTCACAAGTAAGAACTCAAGAACTTTAACAATTAATAGCTTTTGAATGATTTCTGGAAGCTAAATTAATTAACATTTAACTCAACCTGTGCTGTGATAAGCAAGAGTGAAGAGTGTTATTTACATCAAAACTAGTCACAGTTGCACATGGTGCTTCCCATTATAGACTTGCTTAAAAGAACCATCAAAGCGTAACCTTTTTCTAGTGAATTACTACAGAAGAATGCTAAGTGCAAGTTTTGGCATGTGTAAATGTAAAATGTTCTTTGTGCTGCAATATAACTTCACTAACATAATTGTAGAGCAGATGTGGTTCAATAAGCTAGCAAATTTCTGTAATTGACAAATTGGTCACTGTTTCTAATACCAAACTTAGTGAAGAACAAATGAGTGTGTTAGTTCAGTGTAAACAAGGGTGTTGTGTACATCTTTGCGTAAATACCATCTTGCACTAATTTATACTTTTCAGCTTTGCGCCGATCAAAAGGGGGGCTACTGAGGGGAGACTGTGAGAACCAGGTTAATACTGGTAGAGCTACAATAGATGGTACACCTTTCATACCTGTTCCTTCAAGAAACACGTACTGAAGTCAATAAACATCTTAACTACTTATATTAGCTCATATAACTATTTACATAACTAAAATTAGGAAAGTGAACATAATGACTGCATACCTGTTCACCTGTAATTAACTTGAAAACACCAATACATCAGAAAAAGTAACTCAATATGTGTTTATATTTAGACATTAATGAGGATAAACTTACTCTCCTTCTATTTGCTTCTCGGTATATTCAGTTGGTGCCCTGCCTGGCATTGTGTCATTAAAGGTGGACGCAGATACTGTTTCAGCCATAGCTGACACAGACACTCCCATTATCCTCTGTTCTGAAAACCTAGAACAATGAATAAGCATGAGACAATCTGGGCAACAGTGTGTGTAGGAGCTTGTTTTTTTAGCCTTTATGTTGCTTATTCATTTATATTCTACACCAGTTAAAAATATAAAGATACTTGGATACCTGTTTCAACATACGTCAAATATAAAAAATGGTATTTTTTTTTTGTGTAGGAGGGATAATACGAGTTCAGGTTAATGGCAACTCTTAGCCTCATCTTTCATAAACAACAGAAATATTACAGAAATCATCAAAGTATGTCAGTGCTTCTCTCATGCAATGACACACACTTACATATTTCAAAACACAATTGGCAGTACTAACATTATTATGGAGAGGATAGTAAAACAACTTACACTCTTCCTCTTTGTTTTTTACATGGTGTTTCACAGAATGAGGAAGCAGCCAATACAATTGCTGCTTCTCCTACAGCAATCCTATTCACTTGCTTTCCTCTTTGTTATGAATGCCCAGAACCATTGAATAGCCTTAGATAACATGGTGAAATGTCTGCACTGCAAATTGTCGCTCTTTGTACCTTAATAGACAATGGTACTATGAAAAGACATGGCTTTCAAATTATATATATATGTGTGTGTGTGTGTGTGTGTGTGTGTGTGTGTGTGTGTGTGCTTGTGTGTGTGTGTGTGTGTGTGTGTGTGTGTGTGTGTGTGTGTGTGTTGTGTGTTTGTGTGTGTTGTTCTGGACTTCTTCAAGGCTAGCCAGACTTCGGTAAATCTTTTTGCATTTTGTGGACGGCAATGCCATCACAAGTAAAGCCTAATTGCCACAAACATCCTTTTCTCACTGATAAACATTAATTGTGAAGTTTTTCTCAGATTTAATACTGTTAATTGAATCCACAAAATGGCACAAATTAGTGTAGTGAGCCCCAGAATAGTTCTCAGATGACACTATTTTGAAGATAGCATGTCCAGGTGAGGGGTAACCAATAAGATTTTCATGTTATTACCACTACTTTCTGTAAGTTGTTTTCTGAGTCATCTATTACACATTGTGGTGCTCTTTGGTTTTTCCCTTGATCCACAACAAATTTGAAAGTGTGCTGAAGAATGAGTAAGCTGTTGGCCTTGTGTGTTTCCTTGATCTATAATCATGTGGAAGCTTATAGACTTTTAAGAAGCACGAATAGTCTATTACAGATTATTTGGTGCCTCTGTGGTAACAGTAAAAGGCTACTAAGGATATCTCCATCTATTGTATCTAATCTTCAGATCTGTATAAAGTTAGCTGGATAAATGTATCTGCTTTGAAGAGGATCTGAAATTCTGGAAAGAGAGAAAATGGTTTTAAAAAGATTTTTACCTTTTATGTGATGTCAGTTCCATTTAGGTGTCAGCTCGGCTTAAAATGTGTCTAAGGAACACAGTTCCAACAAAGTATTTCCAACTGTGTTAACAACTGCTGCAACATTTTACCACATCACAAAAATGCATAGAAAATGATTCTGTTGTTCAAAAAACCTGAATACTGCACTAAATTACTGTATCAGCATGCTACCTTGCCCAGCATTTGAGTTTTCACACTTTCATAATATAATGTACACTGATAGAAAAAATTCAAAATACAAAGAAAGAGTTGTGTGACATAAACAAAAGTTGGTAGGCAAGTTTCGACACCTGAAAGTTGATGTCTGTTCAAATTTCATGGGAACTGCATAAAAATAGCACTAGCAGTATCACTATGATGATGCAGGTTTGCTTTAAACACATGCTGTAATGGTCAAGAGTGTTAGGTGCCTTTGAGATTGAATGTAGTGAGTTGATGTTAGTCAAGAATGCATTTAAGGCAACATAAATGCCATTGCCAACACCACATTGAGTTTGAATAAGGCCATGTAATAGGTCTGTGAGAAGCTGGATATTCCTTATGAGATATTGCAGCAAGATTTGTCAGGAATGTAACCACTGTAGATCATTGCTGGTAATCATGGTCACAAGAATGCATAGTCACAAGAAGACCAGGCTCTGGACAGACACTTGGCACTAGCAGGAGGAAACACCTTTGTGTTCAGCAGAAGGTCCTGGCATATTGTGCTGCAATTTTAACAGCACTCTGAGCACCAGTTGGCACAACAGTGACATAACGAACTGTTACAAATCAGTTACTTCAAGGACAGCTGTGAGCCAGATGCCCTGTAGCCTGCATTCCACTGACCTCAAACCACCACTATTTCGGACTTAAGTGGTGTCAAGTGAGAGATCATTGGAGGTAAGTGTTGAGGTGGCAGTGATGACCATGTGCTGCTTAGATAGAGGCTACTTGAGGTCCTGCAACCAAACTGCACAACCCCTTCTTCGTGTTGTGATTTTTTTCTGTCAGTGTATTTTAATCACAGTATCATAATATTAAACCAAGTTTAAGAACTGCTTACGGCTTAAGAAAAATAGTTTTTACTTCTTTAGAAGATTTTACAACTCAATCCATTTGGACAATGAAGAAAAGGTTCCATGTATCGGAAGGGTGCAATGTTTCTAAGTACAAGTGAAGGCCAGAGCTGACCTTCATTATTGTCTGTTTTATGTGAAACAACACTTTAAAACTTAGTGTTCCCAGTTGTTTTCAAAGATTGTTTATACACTGCAATGTGCAACAGCAGCCAGATGTATCGGTAAATACAGAAGTTGCATGTCAGTACACACATTCAATTGGAAATTAAGAGCTAGTTTTGCAGACCTTCGGTCAACTTGCAGTTTCTGTTAAAGGCCTTCATCATTGCAGAAAGGCATCTGTGCAGGCCTGTGGCCTGTTATAGTAAGGAACAGACACAAATACATGTTAACTAACAAAGGAACGTTCTCAAGTGCCACTAAATGATCTTGATGAACCTTGGCAGATATGCTGAGGGTGAAAAATGATGTAATACTTTTCTTGTGCCCAGTTTCACTTTTAACAAGTAAAACACACCCCACAAGGCAATTTGGTAATTAGGTTTTGAGGTACTTTCATCAAACTGATGATATGTAAAAAATGTTTCTCACATGATAGTTAATATGTAGTTAACCTTCTTGGGAAGTTTATAATTAAATTTTACAAAAATTTGAAGTTTTTCAGAATACCCCACCATCATTAATTAATTTTCAAAAACGGAAACTTTTGTTAATGCATAAATCAAAGACGTTTTGGAGCTACATACATCCATGTGTAATAATGTTGGTTTTTAGCATACAGTTTTTGGAAAGTAAGTAATACACAATGTGCTGTCAGAGTATTTTCAGCAAATATAATTGAAACATGTAAACATTCATTATTAGTCTAGATACTTATTTCACTTATATTTCTTTTATGCAGCACAACAAATAATATGTCAGGATAACCAAAACATTGATGCTGTAACTGAAACTAAATTTCCTTTGATTCATACTCAAGAAAATCTTACAGGGAGCTCTCATAGTACATCCCTAAACGCAAAACTAGCAAAAATTAGCTATGTAGTGAGATTGTTTTGCAATAACACCAGTGCAGAATTAGTTTGGGCTATATACTTTGCTCATGTACATTCATCAGTGAACTGCAGTATCATTTTCTGGAGAATGTGAATCAAACCAAAACAGTTTTCAGGAAACAGAAGCCAATTATAGGAATAATTAAACAAGCAAGCAGCAGAAAATCATGCAAAACTAACTTTGAAGATCTAAAAATTTTACACATTTCCTGCGTTTATATATTTAAAGTAGTATTGCAAGTCAAAAAAGTGTAATGAGAAAAGAAAACACTTTTATGCAAAACATAATTGACCATGATTACAGTACCAGATAGCACAGTAATATACATATTAACCATTGCAACACAATTTTTTTTCCAAAAAAAGGTTTATACCATGCAAGAGAAAAAACTAAGTCACAGATATCCAAGACAAATAAAACCTCATTTTGAAGACAGTCTGTGACAGCTTACCTACTGCAAAACATCTTTTATTCAATCTTGTGGTATTCTATGCACGAAACCACATAATTCATACTTTTAATTGTAGAAATAAGTTGTAAATGTACAATATGTAGTCTGATTTGTTACTATTCACTTTAGGGATCCAATATGTTATAAAAATTAATAAGATATGTTTGACATTTGCAAAACAACGTCTACCGAAGTTATTTTTGTCAATTACTTGAATTGGAGATTCTGGCAGGGTTAGTGAAGTTAATCAGGGAATGTTACAGAATTAGTGATGACAAGATTGTTTGTTAGATCAAGGAAGGAGAAGAAGCTGGGACATTACACAAATTATATGGAAGATTATGATGATTCCATATTTATATAAAAATTCCGTACCACTACTTTTCGATCTCATGCTTCAGAAGCTGGAGCATGTAACTGAAATGTGATACAAATTTCCTAAAATAAAACTTTTTTCCTGTAACAAGCATTACAGCCATTAGATATTGGTACTTCGAGAAATACATTCTGTTGTGTTATTTATGTAAATGAGGTAGATAGAAAGGTCATTTATGCCAAAACAGTGTGGTTTATAGATTCTTTTGCAGAAAGTAAAGGACTGTGTGTAAAGCCTTGGCTACATTAGAGAGGAAAATATACTGGGACCTAAGAACTGAAGAAATATATACGTCATAATTGTCTCTTGCCTTTACTGGTTTTATGTTTCCTATATTTATTTTTATGTTACACAAAAGAGAAAGTTATTAGCTATAAAGCAATAAAGAGTGCAAATTTTCTGAAGAGTTCTTATTCTCCTGGTCATATATAATACCAACCTGTATTAATTGTTAGTTTTTTTTATTTATTTATTTTTTTGTTTTTAAAAGGGATTTATGATGTCAAACTGGCCGACTGGGAATAGGATAGGCACCACAGGACATTTTAATTCCCACTGTCGCTGAATATAAGTTTGACAGCTTCCATTACAAAATATTGACTTTTTAATCCCACAGACTGAAATACAGTGACGTGTGATAGAAGAATGATGTGTGAATATGCCTGGCACCTCACTTTGTCACACTTAAGACCAAACAACTTGTTTTACATTTTCTCAAACATGTATGTTCTACATATCAGACTCTTGAGAGAGATGTGCACTACAAAATGAACATAATTTTCAAAAACGATTTTTTTTTAATTTTTTACTTCCTAAGTCAAATGCTCAAAGACATTTTTGCCCCGGCTATCTTAGATTTGGGGCTCACTCCATTAATGCTACCTGGTAAGCATCCCAGACTGCTCAGCAGTACTCCAAAAGATGAAAGACAAGTGTAGAGTAGGCAATTTCTTTAACAGTCTGTTACTTTTCGATGTGTTCTACTAATAAAATGTAGTATTTGGTTTGCCTTCCCACAACATTTTCTATGTGTTCTTTACAACTAAAGTTGTTCATAATTTTAATTCCTAGGTTTTTAGTTGAATTTCCAGCCATTAGATTTGACTGATTTAGCGTGTTACCGAAGTTTAATGGATTCCTTTTAGCACTCATATTTGGATGACCTCATGCTTTTCATTATTTAGTGTCAGTTGCCAATTTTCGCAACATACAGATATCTTTTCTAAATAGTTTTGTAATTTGTTTTGATCTTCTGACAACTTTACTAGATCATAAACGACAGCACGATCTGCGAACAACCTAAGACGGCTGAGCAGATTGTCTCCTAAATCGTGTAGATACATAAGGAACAGCAGAGGGCCTGTAACACTACCTTGGAGAACGCCAGAAACAACTTCTGTTTTACTTGACGACTTTCCATCCATTACTATGAACTGTGAGCTCTCTGGCAGGAAATCACGAATCCAGTCATGTAACTGAGAAAATATTCCATAAGCACGCAGTTTCAGTACAAGTCACTTGTGTGGTACAGTGTCAAAAGCCTTCTGGAAATATAGAAATACTGAATAAATTTGAAATCCCTTGTCAATAACACTCAGAAATTTTCATGTGTAAAGAGGTGGTTGTGTTTCAGAAGAACAATGTTTTCTAAATCTTTGCTGCATATCGACATTAATGATATGGGCCTATAATTTAGTGGATTACTCCTACTAACTTTCTTGAGTATTAGTGTGACCTGTGCAACTTTCCAGTCTGTGTATTGTACATAAATAGGAAAAGAAATCCGCCACTGTATAACTACACCACTGATTACAAACTATGTGAAACAGTATCTGCCATAAAGTATATACGAGTGGCTATCTTTATTTTGTTTTATTTAAACGTCAAGTTCCATAGGACCAAATTGAGGATCAAATCTGCAAGGTCATGGAACATGTCAGGACATGAAATAATGAAAGATAAAAATAAAATGTTTATGAAGAAAAAAGAAAGGTCAAGCAATAAGTATCAGGAAACTCAGTCAAAAATGTAACATAAAAATCAGCTTAATTTTTCAGGGAACTCCTGAAGAGAATAGGAGTGACCCATTAGGAAATTCTCCAGTTTCGATTTGAAAGCGAGTAAATTACTACTAAGAGTTTTGAATTCTTGTGGTAGCTTATTGAAAATGGACGTAGCAGTATATTGCACTCCTTTCTGCACAAGTGTTAAGGAATTCCAATCTCTAGGCGCGCAGTCCGGAACCGTGCGACTGCTACGGTCGCAGGTTCGAGTCCTGCCTCAGGCATGGATGTGTGTGATGTCCTTAGGTTAGTTAGGTTTAAGTAGTTCTAACTTCTAGGGTACTGATGACCACAGCAGTTGAGTCCCATAGCGCTCAGAGCCATTTGAACCATTTTTGAAGTCCAATCCAAATGCAGGTCAGATTTCTGCTGAGTATTCACTGAGTGAAAGTTGATTATTCTTGGGGATAAGCTGATATTGTTAACAAGAAACAACAGTAAAGAATATATATACTGAGAGGCCAATGTCAAAATTCCCAGATTAATGAACATGGGACGACAAGAGTTCCGCAAACTTACACCACTTACTGCACAAGCCGCTATTCCTGAGACAAAAATATCCTTTTAGAGTGGGAAGAGTTTCCCCAAAATATAATACCACGCAACACAAGTGAATGAAAATAAGCAAAGAAGACTAATTTTCGTGTTGATTTCGTTTGAATAGTAAAAATGGCAACATTAAGTCTTTGAACAAGATCCTGAATGTGGCCTTTCCACAACAGTGTACTATCTACATGAACACCTAGAAATTTGAAGTGTACAGTTTCACTAATCATATGCCCATTCTGTGAAATTAAAACATGGAGTTTTGTTGAATTAAACTGTAAAAAACTGGGTCTTACTGCGATTCAGTGTTAGTTTGTTTTCTACAAGCCATGAACTTATGTCATCAACTGCACTGTTTGAAACAGACCCAATGCTGCACGCAACATCCCTTACTATCAAGTTAGTCATCAGCAAACAGAAATATTTTGGAGTTACCCGCAATACCAGAGGGCACAACATTTATATAAATAAGGAACAGGAGTAGCCCAAACACTGATCCCTTGGCACCTTCACTTGACTGCACCGCACTCAAGACCCCACATCATAGTCATTCTCAGCACTGTGAACAATGACTTTCTGCTGTCTGTTGTTAAAGTAAGCGGTGAACCAGTTGTGAACTAGTCCCCGTATTCCGTAATGGTCCAACTTTTGGAGCAATGTTTTGTGATCACACAATCAAACACCTTAGCTAAATAAAAAAAATATGCCTAGCATTCGAAACTTTTTGTTTAACCCATCAAGTACCTCACAGAGAGAAGAGAATTTTCAGTTTTTAAATGACTTCTAAAGCCGAACTGTACATTTGATAGCAAATCGTGTGATATAAAATGATCAACTATCCTCACATACAAAGCCTTTTCAATAACTTTAGCAAACACTGATGGCATAAAAATAGATCTAAAATTGTCGTGTGATATAAAATGATCAACTATCCTCACATACAAAGCCTTTTCAATAACTTTAGCAAACACTGATGGCATAAAAATAGATCTAAAATTGTCTGTATTATCCCTTCCTCCCATTTTATAATACGGCTTTGCTACTGAGTACTTAAGCTGTCCGGGAAACTGACCTTTCCTTGAGGAAAAATTACAAATATGACTAATTACAGTGCTAACATGTGCAGCACAGTACTTTAATATTCTGCTACGCACTCCATCATATCCATGAGATTCCTTAGCCTTCTGTGATTCAATTACTGATGCAATCTCCCTCATGTCAGTTTCACAGAGGAGTATTTCAGGCATCAGTCTCGGAAATGCTTTTTCCAAGAGAGCTATATGATCCACTGTAGAAACTAAATTTTTATTTAATTCACCAGAAATGCTCATAAAATTATTGTTAAATATTGTAAATATATCTGGTTTATCAGTAACAGAAATATGTTTACTACGAACTGACTTTATGTCATTGACCTTGTGCCACTGACCAGATTCACAACTGACCATATGGTTTTAACATTATCCTGCGAATTAACTATTTCATTTGCTCACCACATACTCTTTGCCCTCCTAATAACATTTTCAAGCATCTTACAATACTGTGTGTAATGGGCAACTGTAACTTGATTGTGACTACCTCTAACATTTTCATATAATTCCCTCTTTGTTCTGCACAATATCCTTATCCCACTAGGCAGCCACCCAGGCTGCCTCTTACCCCATTTGGAATGTTATAATGGAAAGTAACTCACATAGAGCACGAGAAATGTGTTAAGGACAGCTGTATATTCGTTATCTATGTTATCAGCTGTATAAACACCATACCACTCTTCTTCCTTGATGAGTTTTAGAAAACTCTCTATTGCCATTGGATTAACTTTCCTACTTAGTTTGTAATTATATGTGACATTTGTTTGAGAATAAAAGCCTCTTAATGTTAAAAATTGTGCATCATGGTCTGAAAGGCCATAACTCTTTTACTAACAGAATGCCTATCTAGTAATGAAGAATGAATATAAAGATTGTCTATGACTGTGCTACTGTTCCCCTGCACACTGACAGGAAAAAACACCATCCACATAAGACCGTATGAATTTAGGAGATCTACCAGCATCCTTTTTCTGGAACAATCATATTCAAAATGAATATTGAAGTCACCACATATAACTAATTTCTATCACTTCCTATAAAGTGAATTAAGAACCCACTCTAACTTGAGCATAAATGCTCTAAAGTCAGAGTTAGGGGACCAATAATCAACAAAAATTAGAAGTTTAGTTTCATTAAATTCGACCGCCTTTGCTCAACATTCAAATATCTGTTCAGTGCAGTGCTGTGGTATGTCTAGGGACTCAAATGGAATATTAATTTTTACATACATGGCCACTCCGCCACCCCACAAGGAACTCCTTGATAAACAGCCAGCTAATCTGTACCCTGGTCTGAAGCGACCATTATTAGAATAACCACATAAAACAAATTGTAAGAAAAACAGATGCGAGACTCAATTCGTAGGAAGAATCTTAAGAAATGTAACTCATCCACAAAGTAAGGGGCTCATAAGGCACATATTCCACCGATTCTTGAGTATTGTTCAGTATGGGATCATTACCAGGTAGACAGATAAAAGAGATCAACAAGACCATAGAATGTGGGCATGTTTTGTCATGGAATGATTTATTTGGTGCATGAGTGTTACAGAAATGCTCAGCAGACTCCACTGGCAAGCATTACAAGTGAGATTTACTATTGAAATTTTGAGAGAATACTTTCCAGAAAAAGTTGGATGACATATTACTTCCTCCCATATACATCTCAGGAAATGACTCTGATGAGAAATTTCAAGAAATATTATCTAATACAGAGGCTTATTGACAATCATTCTTCCGATGCACCGTTAGGGAGTGGAACAGGGAAGGGGGGGGATCAGTTATTGGTGTGAGAAGTACCCTCTGCCACACACCATTAGGTGGCTTGAGGAGTATGATGTAGATGCAGATGTATATTTTCCCTTATGAACACTGATACCGCAATCCTAAAGGAACAAAAAGACAGGCAAAGTCTGATTAATTATCTGTACGCCCAGTACATAGTACAATATTTTTCAGGTGACCCAGCTCGTTCTATGTCATTGCTGCCTATTAAAGGACAAACTGAAATGTTTTCCCAAACTAATTCATGTTTATAGGTATTCTGAATATAGAGGAACATGAGTGATTATGTATGTGGCCAAAGCAGCTCCTGTAGCAGCTGACTCCCAATTCCTGTGATACTACATCCCAATCGCCATTGATTAAACATGCCAAGAAACAAATGAGAGAAGGGTAAGTTCTTTTTCAAATTTTCAGGCAATAAACAGAGGACTTGTAATCATTTTTAAATTACCTGTGTGATTCCTAAAAAAGTAGAGAGTTATAGGCACACCCTTTTACGTTTACTTTTATGATTTTATAAAGTGTTTCTGTGAACTTAACAACTAGGTAGAGTAATTATGCAATATTTAGCAGTTTAATAGTCATCCATTTCAGAAAATCTTTCATCCTAACCTATCTACAGGGAAGAAAGGATAGCTGAGGTACATTAACTGCTAGTGATTTATCACTGTTTACTAATATAAAATACAGATGTATTCTATTTAATGTCAAGTGTTCATAATTTTTTTATAATTTCAACATATGCAGTGCATATTATTTTCCATAATTCCTGAACATGTTTAGAAATAATTTTGTATGATAGCTTCAGTTACAAATGAGAAAGTTGATTATTATTTTCCTAAGCCTTACGGAGGCTCTCAAATCTCCAGTATTGAAAGAAGGCAGTTTAGGTTGCACGGGTGTCCTAGTGTGATCAGATTTATTTAATCTCCTTCACAGTAGATATATTCATTCTCTGGTCAGGCATTATAACATATTTGTACAACACGTAAGCCAAGAATAGAACTTAAGTGGCTGCCAACCGTGGACTGTACTACTGGCCCTAGTATTGTGGCATTCTGGCAAAAATTTTCTGTCAAAATCTCATTTTCTTGGTTACACTGAGAAGGTAATAGGTAATCTTTCTTAGCTGTTATTCCTGTTAGTCATTTTTTCCACTCTCGCAGCTTGAATCTCTGGATTTCACTAATAGTTATAACAACGCCCATCACTGGCACACCCAGTCAACCACATAAACAAACAGCAATTGCATTCACCCATTCGGGCTTATTCACCTCAGCTTGTATTGCCCCATGCTCTTTTGTCTCCAGAAATTTTTTACTTCTTGATATGACAGAGATTCCCTTGGCAGAGACATCACGTACGCTACGCACGCATTCAAAAATCAACTTATGATTAGTTCAAAAATCAACTTTGAATGTGTTCAAAAACCAAAGGAGTGTATAGAGAAAGTTCAAAGAAGTGCAGCACGTTTTGTATCATCATGAAATAGGGGACAGAGTGTCACTGTCATAAAACACGATTTGGGGTGGACATCATTAAAACAAAGGCATTTTTCATTGCGGCGGTATCTTATCACGAAATTTCAGTCACCAACATTCTGCTCCGAATGCAAAAATATATTGTTGATGTTGACCTACATAAGAAGAAATGATCATCATAACGAAATTAAGAAAATCAGAGCTCTCACGGAAGGATATAGCTGTTCGCTTCCCCCCCCCCCCCCCCCCCACGCAGTGTTCAAAATGGGAATAACAGAGAATTATTGTGAAGGTGGTTCGATTAACACTCTGCCAGGCACTTAAGTGTGATTTGCAGAGTATCCATGTAGATGTAATTGCAAATGAATATGTTACATTTATTAGATCATTTATTCACACTGTAAACAGAAATGGCCCTATCACATTTCCCTGGGGTACACTGGAAATTACTTTTACATCTGTTAATTTTGTTCTGTTAAGGGTGACATGCTGCGTTCAGTCCACAAGGAAGGCTTGAATCCAGTCACAAATCTGTTGTGATACTAAATAAGCTCATAATGTCAGATGCCTTCCAGAGGTCAACGAACGAGGCATTAACCTGTGCACCATTGTCTGCAGCACTGTGTATCTCATGGAGGAACAGAGTGAGCTGAGTTCTGGAAGATCTCTGTTTGACAATCCATGTTGATTTTTATAGAGGAGAGCTTCATTCAACAAAAATGTCATAACTCTTGAGCATAAAACTTGTTGCATAATTATGCAACAGATGCATCTGCCCTATGGGCCTTCCTCAAAATATGGATGACCTGTGCTTTTTTCCAGTCTTTAGGTATCATTCTTTGGTCCAGTGAACTATGATAAACAACTTCTAGAAGGGGTGTATGGTTTTTTTGCATAACCTTTGTAGAATCCTATAGGTATCTTATCTGGTCATAATGCCTGTCCACTACTAAGCAGTTGTAGTTATTTTTCTGCTCCATGCTCAGTTATGTCAATATCTGCCATTTCGACATTTGTACAATGATTGAAAGGAGAAACCAAGTTGGTTCTCTAACTATCTTCTCCAAGTAATTTTCAGACAAGACATACTGAGTGATGTCGCATGAATCCATCTCTAGCACAAATTTTGATCACATGACCCTCTGTATCTGTACCTGGAAAGTTGAAGTTAACCCCCCTCCCTTCCATTACAACAGCATGATCAGGAAAATCATTAATCATATCCTGCAAGTTCCCTCTCAAGTGCTCTACAGCTCCTGACCCATGATGTTTATAAAAGCAACTGATTGGCATTTTGGACCTATCTTTGTTGCTTAACTTATCCCAGATTAATTCACATTCAGAATCTGTGATACCATTGCTAGATATTATTGAGTTCCTTACTGCAAAAAACATGCTGCCACCATTGGTGACTAACCTATCCTAAGAATAAATATTCCAATCTGAATTTAGGAATTCGCTGCTGTTCACTTTCCTGCTTCCAGTAATAACCTTCAATTAGCAATACTAATTCTTGGACAAGGACCTATCCTTTGATGCTCCTGCTGCTTATTAATATTATATCAACCTGATCCATGAGGACAAGCATTTTCTAAGAACATTGTGGCAGTTGTAACTTCAATTTTGGAAGGCAATACATCTCTTATCCAAAGGGGAGATGTGTTTCTCTAACATAAAAAAACCATGTACATGCCACACACACTCTGGTACCCTAGTAGCCATTTCCTGCATTTAGTTCATGACTATCCTGTTAAGGGGAGCCCTACAATTCTGTACTCATAGTGGAGGCTGAGAAATGTGCATCCAATATCATCACAGAGTCATCTGAGCATCTGTTTTAGACCTTACCCTCTGCTCCAAACCAGAGGATTGTGATCAACCATGAGTATGATGCAACAAATAGTCAGCTCAACATGCATTCTGTGTGATGCACCAAATTAGCTATACACTGAAAGAAACCAAGGATAGCCTTAGCATCCAAGTGGCAGTCATCATTCATGCCAACATGTGCCACTGTTTGCAGCCGGTTGTACCTGAGATCTCATGGCAAACATACTGAGTGCACACTGGCATTCTTTCCTACCCTGCATGCTATTTCTATGAGGAACTCCATTACACAACTGCCATTGGAGCTCCATATGATTAGCGTACACATCCTCTGCACTTGTCCAGATTGGGCAGGAAAACTAGATGCTGGCCCAACAAGTGGGGCAAATTGTGCAGCCTCAGAAGTGTTACAAACACAGGTATGTTCTCCTGTGAAACTTGCAGAACTAGCACTCCTGGAAGAAAGGATATTGTGGAGATACAGCTTAGCCACACCCTGGAGGATCATTCTGCAGTGGACTGTGTGCTGATATGAAACTTCCTGGCAGATCACGAATGTGTGCTGGACTGAAAGTCAAACTCAGGACCTTAACATTTCACAGGCAAGTGCTCTACTGACTGAGAAATCCAAGCATGACTTATGACCCATCATCACATTTTTACTTCCACCAGGACCTCATCTCCTCTATTCCAAACTACTGGCAACATGCACAAACTGGGCTAAAGCATGTCTCCACAACATCCTTTGTTCCAGGCCTGCTAGCCCTGCAAGTTTTGCAGTAGCAATTCTGTGAAGTTTGGAAGTTAAGAGATGAGGTAGTGGCGGAAGTAAAGCTGAGATGACAGATCATGAGTCATGCTTGGGTAGCTCATTTGGTAGAGCACTTGCTCACAAAAGGCAAAGTTCCCAAGTTTAAGTCTTGGTCTGACAGATAGTTTCAGTCTGCGTTGAAGTTTCATATCAGCACACACTCTACTGCAGAGTGAAAAATTATTCTAGAAAGTTCCAAAAATTAATGTAAGTTCACTATCTGATATTGTACATGTATGTAAAGCAACTTGTCTTTCTGCCATTTGTTTCTCAGTATATTCAGTTAATGATCCCCCAGGTATTTCGTCAAAGCAACTGAGTGTGACAATTGGAGAGGCTGCTTCTGCCATTTTTGATGTAATCACACATTTCTTCTGCGTTTTGGGAACTTATAAGCATTAACAGTCATCAGACAACCTGTCCATGAGTGCATGCTGTACACTTAATGTCAACATTAGTACTTGAATAGGTAATAAGGCTAACACAAAATAGTAGGCTTCCAGATGTGGTGCTAATGCAGAATGCTCAACAGACTGAAGGCAAGGAAGCTATGTCCTTCAAAGCTTAACCTACATACAAGAGATGCATAAATTGGCCATATACTGAGATATGATACTATCATTGAGGCGACAGTATAGCAGAAGAACACAAGAAGTACACTGAGACAATCTTACAACACACACCAGCCGACCACTTTTACCTTATGTGACTTAGTGGTGGCCCAAATTAATTACTCACAAATAGAGTGAAAGTATTAGTGATAGCATATGGGATTATGATATTTCACATATATCTGTAAGGAGCACAATTTTACATAATTCCAGATCATAAGCCTCCAGTCTAAGTTCCCACAAAAGTAAGTACAATGATCGCAGTAATGGGGCTTATTCCCAAGCGCAGAACTGCTCGACATTCATTATAGGCCCGGCTAATGAAAATTCTCCATCCCATGAAACTTCATGGACTAAGTTTCATCAGTACAAGGCAATGCATTTACAAATAAATAACAATGTGTAATCTATTCTAGTAGAACTCCCTGTTACTTCTCACCACATAGACCCATGTACACAGGGAACCACGCTACTCTGCAGAGTCACATCATCAATTAAGTATGGGTTGCCATATCAGCTACCGAAAGGATTACTGCCAGCTTTTATAACATACTTCCCACTACAACATAGGATCAACACAACTAGTTTCATAATGTTGCTGGTTATGCGGATGACAACTGTAGTTTTATCATCCTGCCTACATTCCAGCCATTGCTACTCCAGTTACTGGAAAGGTCACTTTGGGGAATTATACACATGACAGCATCACATCATGTTTGTTGGACAGGCATTGACACTGAGACTCAAAAAATTGTGCAAGCCTACAATGCATGTCCTTAGACTCTGGTTGTGTTGTGCAGCATGTTTCCCCCTGACTCAGATGTGACCACTCTTCAGAGTAGGTTCACACTCATTCAAGGGAGCTATATGGTTACTGGTCGTGGAAGCCATCTCAAATTTCCTATATGTGGTTCAGATCAGATGACTATCATCACCAGAAGTTTTACAATCTTGGGTGTGGGAAAAGTATTTTCCATGAAGAGAACACACCATATGATGGTTTCTGATGACTGCCCACAACTACCTTCCTCACACTATTGGAGCTCCTGTAAATGCAGCCACAATTATAGTCAGCGTCTTATTACCATTTTGTTCCATGCAGTATTTAATTCCAAAATGTGACAAATTGTCCAAAGAAAAATTATGGTATCAACAGTGACTCAGGAAGACCTAACAGTCTTCTTTGCAATGTATTATCCCATCTCCATTAATTGTGACAGACCTGTAGATCAGTTGCACATGCTTAGGTTTTTATTTTGTTCAAAGTGCCATATCCAACCCAGCAAGCCCATAGCCCACTGTCACAAATATATGACCACATGAGCTCACATATCTCTATGTGGATGTGAAATCAGGGTGTTATCATTGGCTGTTGATGGTACCAAAGTGTCTGAAGGCAGAGTCAGCCTATCCTCCATCATAATCAACAGTTATTATGACACAAATGGGTGACTAACAGACTGGCCAGCACTGGCCAATAAGTAGAGGCCTTGTTCACCACCACTGACTCCATCATCAGATCAGTACAAGGATAGTGTTGCATAGCAATATCAATGTCTCGCCAGAGCCAGAGATACTCTCTCACCACAAGGCAGATCACTGCTGACCATGGAAGTGTAAGCCATACCAATAGTTGGTGTCACTGTGACATCATGACACTTTTAAAAGTTTCCGTCATAGACTGCATACTTCACATGATGTTCAATACTCATTACACTGCTTACTCAAGCTGCCTGCCTGACTACTCTATGGATGATGGCCCTGAGTTACCTGGGCTGCATTTGTGGATGTTATTTGGATTGACTGTGATTATGCTACTGATGTCTTGCTCTGCACTGGTTTAAAGAGTCCTACTATGGACTGGTAACTGAACAAATGTATTAACATTTGTTGTGATGTTCATGACTGCAATGACTTTTATGGATTTAAAAAGAATAATGAGCCAGGGTAAACAACTGTTTAGTGACAAGCTGCATGAGACATTACATGTGGACTGACAAATAACAGCTCAGATGTTGATATTTTAAATACATGGCAAAGACAAAAGTCATTGCAGGGACAGCAATTAAAGCATCTACAAGAGCTACTCATTGTTGTAATGTGGGAGCATAATGATTTATCTCACATCCAAAAGGGCATGATCATTGGTTTTCAGATCAAGAGTGGAAGCATTTCCATAATGGCTAAGTTTGTAAACTGTTTGCATGTTGCTGGCATTAAAGTACACCAGAATGGCAAGATGGTGCTGTAAGAAACCTGTGCTAAGGCAGCTCTGGTACACCATGAGCCATAGATGAAATGGGTGAATGATGGTTGCAGAGATGTGTATTGGTAAACAGATGTGCAATTGTTGAGCAGCAAACTACCCAGATGAACCAATGGGATACCAACAGTCTCTCTTCAATGACAGTTCATCAAACATTTCTGCATGTGGGCCTCTGCAAAAGGCACCTGGTTTATGCAACTATACTGACTGCTGTTTATCAGCAAAGAAAGGTAGAATTTTCACATGAGTACCACAACTAGATGTCCACTAAGTGGCAACAATGGGCCATTCCAGAAGAATCACATTTTGTGCTGACTGAGACAGATGGTCATTGACGTAAACAGGATGAAACATCTGAAATCAAACACCCTGCAACACCAACACATAGGATGGGTCTAAGCTGAAGGAGGGAGCGTTATGGTCTGGGGAATGGTCTTGTGGCATTCCCTGGGTGATCTAGTCACTATGGAAGGCACAATAGATGCATGTATGCTTTGGGACCATTTCTACCACTACATGCAGTTTTTTTCCCCTCAGAAAGATGGCATCTGCCAGCAGGGCAAAGCAATGTACAACACAGCTTGCAGTGTACACTGAGCAGCCAAAACATTATGACCATTGCCCACCATGACACTGGATGGCGTTGCAGGCACGTGATGAGGTAACAAATGTATGTAAGCGGAGAAGACATGTAAGGGGGATCACCCGAGTGAAGATATAGGCTGAAAATGGGGAAACCCACTGACATAAGCGACTTTGACAAAGGACAAATTATTACGTAGCAGAGACTGTGAACGAGTATCTTGAAAACAGCGACGCTGGTCAAATGTTCACATGCTAATGTCATGAGCATCTACATCCACAGACTGTGGGATTTGGAGGCTCATCTGCTCTATAAAATAGGATGTATTGTGATTTGTGGCATCTCTGCCAAAAGATCACTGGTGTGCACACTGGTGTGCGCAGAAGTGTTTTGGAGCACACTATTCATCATACACTGTTAAATATGGAGCTCCACAGCAAGCCATCCCTACATGTTTCCATGTTGTGCCAGTGACATCATCAGTTATGAGTGCCATGGCCATGGGACCATTGGGATTGATAAATAGAAATTATTGCCTGTTTGGGTGAATCACACTTTTGCTATATTAGGTTGCTGGTCATCTCCAAAGACACTATTAAGGTGAAGGTGGCTGGAAACATGCAGCAGGCCACAGATGCAGGCTGGTAGGAGCAGTATTATGGTATGGGAGACATTATTCTAAGCTTTCGTGGAGCCTGTGGTAGTAATCAAAGACACGCCGATAGCTGAAAATCACATGAATCCCTTCAAACCTGATGTCTTCCCCAACGGCGATGCCATCTTTCAGCAGTATAATTGTCCATTTCTCAGTGCCAAAACCTTGATACAGAAGTGTTATAGCAAACTCATGCTGATGTCTCAGCAACCAAATTCACCTGATGTAAATCCTGTGGGACCCACCAGTGTCGCAATCAGCGGCATCACTGCATACACAAATCAGTGGCCCATTATTAGCATGAATTACATGAACTATGAATAGACGTCTAAAGCCATAAACCTACCAAAAAAGTGTCAGATCCCTGATACACAGAATCAGTGATGTATTTGATTCCAGACTCACCAGTGTATGTGCATGGTTTGAAAAGCACAGCTGATTTAAACCCAACCGAGAATCAGTAGGACGACATTGATCAGGCTGTTTGTGCTGTGGATCCTCAACCCAGAACCATAGTACAGCTGGCCACAGTGGTGGAGTTGATTATAGTTCCACATTCTTACCAGTCCCTTCCAAAATCTCATTGGCATATTTCATAGACAGCCAAAAGGGAAGAGGTAGTTATATGAGCTTTTGACAGGTATTCACTTTAGTGTGACTGAACAGTGTAGTTGATGCAAGAGTAGAAATTCTGAGTTACAACTTACAAACACAAAAATCTCCTTTAGCATAGATATCATCCACTGCACTGACACCATCTTTAGTAGGTACATATGGCTTGAAGTCTTAATATGTAAATAACAGCAACAGAATTTTACAGTTTTTGAGGTGTCAGACAGTGTCAGTCAAAAAGACTACTTTTTCTTATGGACTGGACGTTATGTGTTTTATTCACTACATGTGCTAGCCCCAGTAGCCGGCCCAGAAACATTGTCATTTGTATAAACGTGATTGTCACTAGCAGCACACTATCGTCACTAACAGACTGAGAGAAATTAGTATATAAATATCCCTTTAGATGTCAATAATCTTATCCATCATATATGGGCTCTTTTATTCATAACAGACTCATGCAGTATGAGCCAAATGGAAGAGGTATGACACAACTCCTTAAAATTACAAAATCGATTAATGAGCTTTGACAATAAAGTGAAAATGAAATCAGAATATAGTGTATATCATTTCATTAATTAGAGTGCTACATTTATGTTCCTTTATGCATAATGAATCAATTGGGAATACAAAGCAGTGAATGAAGATCATAAACAATGGAGCAAATTTAGTTAAGTAGCTTTCTACTACAAACAGACCCAATGTTTTCTAATATTCATCAAACATCACTTAGAAGCCAAAATACAAAATTTTCATCAATACCTAAAATTTTGTAGTAGAATGTTATACATCATATAAAATGTAAATGATATCAGTAAACAGCCATTATCATTTCAAGTAGACACAAGTCCAACAGTAACATTACGTAACATGGTAATATACTACAGAACAGGTTTACCACCATTGTCACTAGCTGACAACCGTGTAACTTTATGTTACAAGAAAAGAATACCAGTCAAGCTTATGTTCAGAACAGAAGCCAGTCAGAAGCAAGTGTGAAGAGTTAACCAGGTTATTTTCTTCAGAATGCAGGTTCACGTGTTTAGGCATATAACTTTCTCAGGTGTGGAGTGTGCCAGTTCCTCATTTCTTGAAGTTTTTTACAACATTTCAATTTTCTGTGTTTTTTGTGTTATTTGGGACAATATGAGTAATCTTTTCTACCAATAACCATAAAAATTAGTTTGTTGACTTATAATTTGTAAATCATCACAAACAGCAGCCAATTATGTAAACTTGCTACCTATTTCATTTGTATGGCATCAAGCTTTTGGTGAAACATGTGTTACATTAAAAACAGTTGTGTAAGGAAGAGGAGGTATAACTGATGTTAAAGCCAGAGAGGAAAAATATCTTTCTCATTCTTCACACGTGCACTCATTATGATGCCACCCCTACACCTGAACCAAACAATAATGAAACTGGTACCTTCCCTCAACATTTCTGTCACTGTACTGGCTAATAACCTCTGTAGATCTGTACATTGAATGGGTGAGATTTAGATCCCTGTCTTGACATCTAGAGTTTGATATTCTGTGGATTCCCTACATCACAGCAAGCAATTACTAGAATGTCTTCACAGCAGAATTTGTTCTATAGCCTAGTAAACTCTACATCTCAAATTATCTATGTACTCTTCAAATCATCATACAGTTTGTAGTAGATACAGTACCAGTATCATTTTACTCCCTTCTTGTTCCATTTCCAATTAATGTGTGGGAAGAATGACTTTCAATATGCCATTTAGTAGGAAGGAATTTATCTAATTGTGCAGTAATGGTTACTATGCTAAGTATTTTTACAACATTTAAAACTTTTCTAGGTTCATTTCAGAACTCTGAATTTTAAAACTTGTGAGACCCTGATGAAGGATAATAATAATGTTAGTGATGAGCTCTTGCAGACTATTCAGGCTTATGAGTGTTTCAAAACTTTTCCTTCAATATTCTGCATCTTCTACATAATTCAGTTTGAACAAACTAGAAGTGACAAAACATACGGTGCCACTGAATGTACATGTAAACTGTACTCCTCCAATAGCTTTGACATTGATAGAACATGACTAGTTTTTGGGGTGTTTTACACAAACACTGAATCCACTGCAGTGTAATCAATCTCTTCAATGACAATACACAATTATTCAAATCATCTACTATCTCCAAAAGTCAGTTTTCCATTACAAGTAACATAAAATTCCAAGTGCTGCAACATTCAGTTCTCTGCAAGCAAAATAGGATATTTCAGTTTGACAGAATTCTTACTCCACAGCTCCACACAAAATAATGAAGTTGACACCTTTGTCTCAGAGGTTAATAAGCTTACATAAACACACTGAATATTATGTAGAGAGCCCTTTTGTGGTTATTATTGCTAGTGAATTTACCTATCACATACCAAAAGATATTTGAAATGATAGTCTTAAAATGTAGCCAGTGTTTCAAGATAGAAGCTGAATCCTATTATTCTAATAGTGTCCATATTATGGGACAAAGGTAGCGAATGCTGAGATAATCCTGTTACATAAGTTGCACAATATATGGACAGGTCCACAGGTAACAAGAACCCATTTCCTGCAGTCCACTGATGAGATAGGTTTTCCTTCAGGGTGCCTTTACTGTACTTTGATTATCTATTGTATCCTTACATTACTACAGGGAAATTTTGTTATGGTTCCTCTCAAAGGAAAATAGCCAATGGCCTTCCCCATCCATTTCCTACTAGAGTTTATAATCTGTTTCATTGTCAATATGTCATTAAATGCTAGTGCACCTTCTTTCCTTTCTTATTTTGTAAATGATGTTTCAGGTATTTAACAACTTTTTAATTGAGCTATACGGTAAAATCAAATTCTGTTTCCTTCTAATAAAAATCAGGGGCAGGTGCTGTTCTGATTCAACACATATAAATGATGCAATGTTATATAATGTATCAGGTAATTAGTGATTTGTGGGATCTTCAAGTAGCTGAATGTCTGTTAGAGATGAAATGTTGCTGGGTTGTACTTCAACTTATAAAACAGCCAAGAAGGGGGATAAAATCTGTTATGTCACTTCATCTGACTATTTCAGAATGACTGATGAACTGAATGAATTGACTGAAAAATCCTGCCCTTAATCCCAAAACAATTTACTGGAGACACATAGATGAATGGTGTGGTAGCAAAATTCTTTCTGCTTGTGCTTTAATGTGAATAGAGAACCACACATGCGTGAGCATGTGCCACAATTTAGAAGAAGAGTCAGTAACCGCATCAGAATTCTATCAAAATTCATTTTCTGCTCTGAGTCATTATTTTATACATATAACTCTTAAAATGAAGAACAAGTGTGTGAGTGGAAGACTGGCATCTCAACCCAAGGTAAGTAAGCAAAATTGGAAAGAACCTACATGTGAGCAATATTGTTGCGTTTCCTTTGTTTGTGATGTTAAGGGGATTTATTCGATATCAATTTATTGCCCAAGATACCACAATTAAAGAGCATTAACACATTCAAATGGTTAAACAGTGGAGGCTTAATTTTGACAATAAAAATTATGATCCTACACCAAATCAATGCTCCTGTTTACACAGTGGTGACAGGTAGCACTTACCAAAAAAGGGAATAGAGGTCCTTTTTTGATTTTCATTGCTGCACAAAATTATATAACCCTACCACAAAGGAGCATTTTTTATATTAAATAGCTGAAGCACAACTCATTGGAGCCACTATTCAGCAAGAATGTAGATAACTACTACTGCCACTAGGAGTTATTTTTGTGATAACCAGACACATAACTTGCTACCATATGGGTACACTACTACGATTCATGAAGACACTCTGACAACTTTCATATTTTCTAACTGTGGTGGACATGCAAATACGATAATAACTATAACAGATGGCATTACCACACAGAAACTAATCACTTCTGTTCTAATTGTAATTTATATATTTCTTCTTATTTCTGCACAAATAATATTATTCGAAAGACTTACCCAGTACTTGGTGCATGTCCCATAACATAAACAGACCTAACATAAAATCTAAGGTGTTGCATCCAGTAATTTTAATACACTCACTGGACGATTTCCAGAGGAATGAACTCATATTTTGGTATTGCATCTTGCACACAATTAGGGAGGAGCTTCTGTTTGGTTGTGCTGCCTTACCCTGTACTGGATCCATACTCGTGGGTAGAACTAATTGTAGCTGCACCCTCTATTGAGCCACCATCATGTGATGTACTGCTGCTCTTGCACACAGATGATAGCGTATACTTGGCTTTCCGTGGGATGGGGTGAGGCCCTAGCTGTGGAGGCAATGAGGGGGCCACCTGGAATGGGGGTATAGGTTGCCTAACACCAGCTAGCCAAGGCCCTGCTTGCTCCTCCCTGCAACAGCACAAACACATCCATGCCACTCTGCCACTTAAATAAGTGTCACATCCAGTAATTTTAATACACTCTCTGCACAATTTCCACAAATGAATTTCTGATGTGATATTTCATCTTGCACAAAATTAGGAAGGTGCTTCTGTTTGGTTGTGGATCCGTACCCTGTACTAGATCCATGCTCATGGCTAGAACCAATTCTAGCTGCACCCTCTGTTGCGCTGTTGCACACAGGTGTTATCATATACTTGACTTTCCATGGGATAGGGCACTGCCCTGGCTGTGAAGGCAGTGAGGGGGCCAACTTGGATGGGGGTACAAGTTGTCTAACACCAGCTGGCCACAGCCCTACTTGCTCCTCCCTGCAACAGCACAAACACATCCAAGCCGCTCTGCAGCTCTGTTAGTTAAATAAGTGGCACATTTTCAAGAAATGAGCTTGTGTTGTGATATTGCATCTTGCACAAAATTAGGAAGGAGCTTCTGTTTGGTTGTGGTACCTTACCCTGTATTGGATCCATGCTCGTGGGTAGAACCAATTGTAGCTGCACCCTCTGTTGCGCTGTTGCACACAGGTGTTACCATATACATGACTTTCCGTGGGATAGGGCACTGCCCTAGCTGTGGAGGCAGTGAGGAGGCCAACTGGGGTGAGTGTACAGGTTGCCTAACACCAGCTGGCCACAGCCCTGCTTGCTCCTCCCTGCAACAGCACAAACACATCCATGCCTCTCTGCCACTTAAATAAGTGTCACATCCAGTAATTTTAAAACACTCTCTGCACAATTCCCACAAATGAGTTTCTGTTGTGATATTCCATCTTGCACAAAATTAGGAGGGTGCTTCTGCTTGGTTGTGGTACCTTACCCTGTATTGGATCCATGCTCGTGGGTAGAACCAATTGTAGCTGCACCCTCTGTTGCGCTGTTGCACACAGAGGATACCATATACATGACTTTCCGTGGGATGGGGCACCGCCCTAGCTGTGAAGGTAGTGAGGTGGCAAACGTGGATGGGGGTACAGGTTGCCTAATACCAACTGGCCACAG
The DNA here is from genome assembly GCF_021461385.2 of Schistocerca piceifrons. Lineage (NCBI taxonomy): Eukaryota > Metazoa > Arthropoda > Insecta > Orthoptera > Acrididae > Schistocerca > Schistocerca piceifrons. Next base: position 681,501,300 of record NC_060149.1, on the reverse strand, counting down.
CCCTGCTTGCTCCTCCCTGCAACAGCACAAACACATCCATGCCACTCTGCAGCTCTGCCACTTAAATAAGTGCCACATCCAGTAATTTTAATACACACTCTGCACAATTTACACAAATGAGTTTCAGTTGTGATATTTCATCTTGCACAAAATTAGGAAGGCGCTTCTGCTTGGTTGTCGTGCTTTACCCTGTACTGGATCCATGCTCGTGGGTAGAACCAATTGTAGCTGCACCCTCTGTTGCACTGTTGCACACAGATGATACCGTATACATGACATTCCGCGGGATGGGGCGCCGCCCTAGCTGTGGAGGCCGTGAGGGGGCCAACTTGGATGGGGCTACAGGTTGCCTAACACCAGCTGGCCACAGCCCTGCTTGCTCCTCCCTGCAACAGCTCAAACACATCCATGCCACTCTGCAGCTCTGCCACTTCAATAAGTGTCACATCCAGTAATTTTAATACACTCCTTGCACAATTTCTACAAATGAGTTTGTGTTGTGATATTGCATCCTGCACAAAATCGGGAAGGAGCCTCTGTTTGGTTCTTGTGCCTTACCCTGTATTGGATCCATGGTAGTGGGTAGAACCAATTATAGCTGCACTCTCTGTTGAACTATTGCACACAGCTGATACCACATACATGGCTTTCCGCGGGACGGGGAGACGCCCTAGATGTTTAGGTAGTGAGGGGGCTAACTGGGGTGGGGTTACAGGTTGCCTAACACCAGCTGGCCACAGCCCTGCTTGCTCCTCCCTGCAACAGCACAAACACATCCATGCCACTCTGCCACTTTAATAAGTGTCACATTCAGTAATTTTAATACACTCTCTGCACAATTTCCACAACTGAGTTTCTGTTGTGATATTGCATCTTGCACAAAATTAGGAAGGCGCTTCTGCTTGGTTGTGGTGCCTTACCCTGTACTGGATCGATGCTCATGGGTAGAACCAATTGTAGCTGCACCTACTGTTGAGCTGTTGCACACAGATGACACTGTACACATGGCTTTCCGCGGGACGGGGAGACGCCATAGCTGTGGAGGCAGTGAGGGGGCCAACTGGAATGGGGGTACAGGTTGCCTAACAACAGCTGGCCACAGCCCTGCTTGCTCCTCCCTGCAACAGCACAAACACATCCATGCCACTCTGCCACTTTAATAAGTGTCACATCCAGTAATTTTAATACACTCTCTGCACAATTTCCACAAATGGGTTTCTGTTGTGATATTTCATCTTGCACAAAATTAGGAAGGCGCTTCTGCTTGGTTGTGGTGCCTTACCCTGTACTGGATCCATGCTCGTGGGTAGAACCAATTGTAGCTGCACCCTCTGTTGCGCTGTTGCACACAGGTGATACCATATACATGACTTTCCGTGGGATAGGGCACTGCCCTAGCTGTGGAGGCAGTGAGGGTGCCAACTGGGATGAGGGTGCAGGTTGCCTAACACCAACTGGCCACAGCCCTGCTTGCTCCTCCCTGCAACAGCACAAACACATCCATGCCACTCTGCCACTTAAATAAGTGTCGCATCCAGTGATTTTAATACACTCTCTCCACAATTTCCAGAAATGAGTTTGTGTTGTGATATTGCATCTTGCACAGAAAAAGGAAGGAGCTTCTGTTTGGATGTAGTGCCTTACCCCATACATGATTTTGGCTGGTGGCTAGAACCAATTGTAACTGCACCCTGTTCTGAGCCAAACTCATGTGATGTACTGATACTGTTTCATAGAAAAACTAGTTTATACATGGCATATAGTGGGATGGTGAGAGGCCCCACCTGCAGAGGCAGTGAAAGGGTCAACTTGGATGGTGATAGAGGCTGCCTAACACCAGCTGGCCACAGCCCTCCTATCTCCTCCCTTCAATACTACAAACACATCTATGCTTCTTTACAGCTGTGCTCATTATTTGAAGTTTTACATGCAGTAATTTTAATACACTCTCGGTACAAGTTATGGAAGAATAAAATTGGCACTTTGTGTTTTGGAATTTCACCTTGCACAATATTATCAAGGAGCTTCTGTTTAGTTGCAGTGTCTTACCCTGTACAGGAGCTTTTCTGGTGGGGAGACCCAATTATAGCTGGAGACTTTTCTGATCCTTCTTCATATGACGAACTGGCTGTGTAATGTAGGGACACTGTAGTAGACGTGTCTTCTGATGCAGTGGGGACAGGTCCCAACCGCCTACCCCGTGAGAGGCCCAATGGGATTAGAGGTGGAGGCTGCTTAACAGTAGCATCCCGCAGCTCTGCTTGCACCTCCCTGCAACAGCAGAATCACATCTATGGCACTCAAAAGTCCTCAGCTTCAGTGTCCCATTCAGTAATTTTGATGTGTTTTGGTATTCCATCTCACATAAAATTAGCAAGGAATTCTGTTCAGTTGTGGTGCCTTACCTTGTACAGGACCTTTTCTTGTGGGGAGACCCAATTATAGCTGCAGACTTTTCTGACCCTTCTTCATATGATGACCTAACACTGTTATGTTGGGACACTGTAGTACATGTGACTTCTGATGCAGTGGGGATACGTCCCAACCGCTTACCCAGTGAGAGGCCCAACGGGATTAGAGGTGGAAGCTGCTTAACAGTAGCATCCCGCAGCTCTGCTTGCACCTCCCTGCAACAGCAGAATCACATCTATGGCACTCAAAAGTCCTCAGCTTCAGTGTCCCATTCAGTAATTTTGATGTGTTTTGGTATTCCATCTCACATAAAATTAGCAAGGAATTCTGTTCAGTTGTGGTGCCTTACCTTGTACAGGACCTTTTCTTGTGGGGAGACCCAATTATAGCTGCAGACTTTTCTGACCCTTCTTCATATGATGACCTAACACTGTTATGTTGGGACACTGTAGTACATGTGACTTCTGATGCAGTGGGGATACGTCCCAACCGCTTACCCAGTGAGAGGCCCAACGGGATTAGAGGTGGAGGCTGCCTAACACCAGCCTGCCGCAACCCAGCTTGCTCCTCCCTGCAACAGAACAAACACATCTGTGCCATTTGGCAGCTCCAGACCTTAGTTAAAGTGTCACATCCAATAATTATGATGTGTCTGGGTATTCCATCTTGCATGAAATAACCAAGGATTTCTGTTTGGATGTGATGCCTTACCTTGTACAGGAGCTTTGTTGGTGGATAGACCTCATTGTAGTTGGATGCTTTTCTGAGTCACCTTCATGTAATGTAAAGCTGCTGTTGCACACAGACACTGCAGTATACAAGGGTTTTGGTGCATTGGGGACAGGCAGTGTCAGCTAACACATTGTGGGGGCTGACTGAGATTTGGGTAGAGGCTAAAAATTATCAAGGTGTTCAGTTCAGTTGCGGTGCCCTACCTTGTACTGGAGCTTTGCTTGTGGGTAAATTGAATTGTAGCTGCATGCTTTTCTGAGCCATGTTCATGTGATGTAATGCTGCTGTTGCACAGGGACATCTCAGTATATGGGGCTTTAAGTGGGCTGGGGAAAGGCCCCAGTAGGAGAGGCAGTGAGGGGGCCAACTGGGAAGGGGACATAGGAGGTCTAACACCAGCTGGACACAGGCCTGCTACCTTCTCCTTGTGACAGCACAAATACATCTATGCTACTCTGCAGGTCTGGTCCTTTGGAGTGAATAATAAATCTCACTTAAATTATTTACCTGTCTAAATTTCCTTCTCCTACATAATCTCAGAAGAATGGAATTCAGTTTAATGCTAACTATGAAGGACAGTTATTAAATTTTTATCAACACCTCAAAAAATAAGTTTTCATAATTATTTTTCTGTTTATTTGCAGGTGCATGTTCACAGACTCAGTACACACTGAAAACCACACACTACAATAATCCCTATCATAGCACACTTCTTGAAGAGAGAAAACAAAATGGTATAGGCCATAAATAAAGTGGAGCATCATGCAATGATTTGTTGATTTCTTTTGTACATTTGAACAGAAGAAACATGGCGCTCAATTTATATAGAGTTCACACAATCAAGGCAATAGTGGATAAATTGGAAATTAGTCAATGATCTGTTTTCAGTATCTTACACAATGAAATATTGAATATGAAAAATATTGCTACCTGTTGGTTCCACTGCTATTCACACCATAACAAAAAGCATGCCAAACTGAAACCACAGCAGAAATACTGCAGCTGTCATGGTCATCCAATTGCCATCTCTAGTCACCCAGTCACCTGGATAAGTGTATGGTATATCACTGTGACCATGAAACAAAGGTGTCTTGGTGTGGTACAAGCAGCAAACAGGTGAACTGTCAAATGAGCATATTACCAAAATCTCCTGTTGAGGTAGGGGGGCTGGCAAATGAAGAATCAGGGGAAGCAGTCTGAGTGTGTGTTTTTACACACTCTGCTTCGTTGGGCTATCAAACATTGCCATGTACTGTCTTGACATGTCAGCCTGTGAGATTTTCCATGTCTTTGGATGAAGAAATCATTGTGAGCATTTCCAGAAAGACCCGTTTTCAAGGTGAAATGTTTCCTGAACAGCCAAACACAGATTTATACAGAATATTCAGAGAATTTCAAACACAATCAAATTGCTGCAAATCATACATTGACTTGTTCTAAATAATCCAATTTACACTTACATTACACTAGTCACCAAATCTCAGTCATAAGTGGGGTGAGAGAAAAATGGAAATGTGCACTGTCACTGAAAATTATTGTATCTTATAGATAGGAGTACATCATACTTCCTATATGTACGTGATTCATCAGTGATGTAAATGATCGCATGAGATCTACAGTAGCTTAGCCACTATTTTCTTGTTCTTTGTAGGCACTGTGTTGACTCCCAATGAAGTTTGGAAGATACCATTACACATACGTCATCTGCTCACCACTCCATGTGGTAGAATCTTTGGAAAGCTTGAGACACGCACTGTAGTCTTAGTAACATTTAATGTTGTACAAAGGTTTCTGCATTTAATTTTCTGAAAAACTGGAAATGTTAATTTTGGGACAGTGCAAGGTTGGCTTATCAACATAATTTATGTCTGTTGTTTGTGTAGCATGTAATCCAATGATTTCTGTTATCTTGGGTTATGCTGAAAAAAATTAAATGACACAAATTCGATATGTTGGAGCTGGTTTCATAAATGAATTGCTCATTTCCTCATTTATTTATTGATTCTTTCATTGTACTTTCTCAGTGTTGCTGATGCCATGTTTCTAGGATACACACTGTTGGGTGTGTAGTAAATGGGTCAACTAATATGAGCCTTCAGGAGGAGTTCATTAGCAAATTCAATGCCTGCGGCAAGTTCTTACTCTTTTTTGACCTTGTTATGGCGTGTGAGGAAGACTTCCTCTTTCCCAGAAATGTTGCCCAAGGTTTTAACAGTAACTGTGGATGCACTCTGTGACACACTAAGCAGTGATTAGTTTGCACTTTGCCAAAGGGTAGCTTTGCATTAATTGTATGCATATTGTCAACACATAAATGTACGCAATACAGATACATAAATGTATAGACAAACACATGTAATTTGATGCTTTTAATTTGTGCAGCATATTATATTCAATAATTGTAGAATGTCTCTTAACAATAACAGTTAATAATTAGCATAATTGTCACCATAATGTATGTGCCAATTCAGGCAATCTTTGCAGGTACCTGTAGAAACAATTTTCTAGTAGGTTTTTAGGGTATTCCTGAATGAACGTGTTTTTCTCTTAAGTCTCTGATCACCTGTAAAAGTTTGTTGTAATATGTAATTCCACTGTGTAAGAAACCATGTTGTATTTTCGCTTTGTTTTTCCTACTGAGAAATAAGCGGTCGCTGGATTTGGTTCCATATTCATCCTTTAGTGTCCCTGGAAAGCAGCCTGTCATGAAAGAATCATTTATGATTTGCACTAAAGAGTTTTTCACACTGACTGTACAGACCTTCTGTATGCACAGAGGCACTTCATTTTTTAGACTGTGCTTAAAAGTGCATAGTTGTACTGTAGTGTTGGGTCACAGAATTATTGTATTTGGTGAGTTTTTGTTCAGACTGTGTTTTGTCAAATGTCTGTTGTATGCAGCTTGGTACCTATGTTTCTGAAGTATTGAACTGCAATGTGTGCTCCATTCCTGGGATCATATATTGTGGTACCATGATACTTCAATGGTATGTTTCTTGTGTTTTCTTCTATTTGTCTCCTCTTTGGTGATTTACAGACTGCATCGATTTTGTTTTCTGATAATTTTTCGAGATAATTTTTTAATAATTACACATCAAAATATTCAATCAATCGAAAACAAACTCTTAAACTCACAAGTAGATATAGAAATCAGTGGTATAAGAACTACTGTTCTCTATGTAACTGAGTTTTTTAAAACAATGACATAACTTGTATAAACTTAGACAGTTATAAGTTAGTATCATACTTTTGCAGAGAGAATTTTAAAAATGGTGGTAGCTGCATATTTGTTAGAGATTGCATCTCCTGCCCTGTAACTGCAATTCCATTGGAAAGGTATGCAATTGAAAAACATTTTGAGTGTAGTGGTATAAGTATTGAACTGCAAAATGCAACCCATGTAATAATGTCTTTAAACAGAGCTCCCAGTGGTGATTTCAGTGTGATAGGCTGCTATCACAATTTTAGGAGAACAAGTTAATTTTATGTGGAGACTTGAATATTGACCATCTGAATCAAAATATCAAACGGAACTAGAGAGCTTACTTATAATGTATGGTTTACATAACACAATACAAACTTATACCAGAATAGGTATGAACACTCAAACTGCCATTGATTACATAATTACAAATATTCCGTCTGGCAGATATAATTGCTTTATAGAAGACATGAATTTATCAGATCACCACTCACAGACAGTAATAATAAAAGAAGTAGGGAAATCAGATACACTCAGCTTTATCCCATACAGAGATATGAGAAGTTCTAACACAACAGACCTAAAGATAGAACAACAAAATGGAAAGTGGCCAGAAATGTACTTAAGTAATAGTGTTAATGATAAATATAACAGTTTCCTAGATATCTATTTAAGAATCATTGAAGAATGTTTGCCAACCAAAACTAAACCAATAAAGAAAAAGAGAGGAAATCTGCCATGGCTAACAAAAGGTCTATTAGTATCCTGTAAAAAGTTGAAACTTCTTCACGCAATTTTGAAAGCTCCAGATAGGCCTATTCATTTTGTTGAATATTATAGAGCCAATAAAATGATTTACAATAAAACTTATATAGCTGCAAAAAACTGTATAATGGAAATGTTATTACACAAGTTCCCAACAAAGTCAGAAACACTTGGAAGATAATAAACAGAGAAACAGGAAAGCCATCAGGAAATAACTATAAAAGCTTAAGCCTAAAATTCAATAATGTTGTAACAGAAGATCCAATAACCACTAGTAACACTTTCAACCAATATTATACCAGCAGCTGCCAACAACTTACACAGGGTAACAATAGCGATTCTCTGAAAGTCCAAAAACTAGTTGAGAATAAACAAAAGTCACCCAGTAACTCATGTTACCTGTACCTGGCAACTGAACAAGAGATAAGAAAAGTAATAGAGAAACTAAAAAATAAAGCATCCACAGACATAAATGACTTGTCAAAAAGTAATTGAAGCTGTCTACTAGGAAAATTGCTAAACCCCTGTACCACTCAGTAAATTCATGTCTCAAAAGAGGAATCTTCCCAGATAGAATGAAGATTGCCAGAGCGCTACCACTATTCAAAAAACGTGATCACATGTACCCAAATAATTACAGACCAGTTAGCCTCCTTCCCACTTTTTCGAAGATCATAGAAAGAATAATATTTGTTAGGTTAATGGCATTTGTTGATAAAAACTCTATCATAAATGGTAGACAGTTTGGGTTCCAGAAGGGAAAATCTACAGTGTCAGCTGCATTTCAACTTATTAATATAATCTCTGCAGGCCTAGATCAAGGTCAAATCCCAGTTGGTGTTTTTTGTGATTTATTTAAAGCTTTTGATCTTGTCAGTCACCACATATTAATAATGAAGCTACACCGCTATGGAATTAGAGGAAGTGCTCTTGATATCATAAAGTCATTCTGCAGAACAGAAAACAAGCAGTGGAAGTGTCAATCAAGGGAAACATCGATCAGAACTACAAGATATAAAACATGGGGTGCCATGCCACAAGGTACTATACTAGGACCCCTCCTTTTCTTAATATATGTAAATGATTTACCTTGTAACATAGACAGTGAATTGATACTCTTTGCAGATGACACAACAAGAATAACTGTGAGACCGAGTTTACAGGAGACCACAAGTAAAAGTAATCAAACAGTTGAAATAATCACCCACTGGCTTGAAGTGAAAAGGTTAATTCTCAATTATGAGAAAACTAATGCAGTCCTATTTAGGAACAACAAAAGAAAAACAAGTTAACCAACAACTTTGCAAGAGCTAGATGTAAGAGTAGTTGAAAGTGTTAAATTTCTAGGGATCACTGAGGACAGTTGGTTAAGATGTAAAGATCATATTTCCAATATAAGCAATAAAATTAGCAGTGCTGTTTTTGCTCTGAGATAAATTAAGCCACCAACGACTGAAGATGATGTGCGCATGGTGTATTTTTCATACTTCAATGCTATAATGAGCTATGGTATAGAAATCTGGGGCCACTCAACTCAGCCAATTAAAATATTCAAATTACAAAAGAGAGCAATTACAATAATGGGAAACAAAAGATCAAGAGATAGTTGCAAGCTTCTTTTCCAAAAATATAAGATTCTAACATTCTACAGCTTGTATATATATAAAATTCTGCTCCTTGCTTGGGATCATAATGATAAATTCAACAAAAATGAAGATGTCCACCACCACCACATCACAAACACCAAGAAATTAAGAATTCCACAGCAGAATACAACTCAATATGAGAGAAGCAGTGGTTACAGGGCAGTAAAGTTGTACAACTCTTTATCACCACACATCACTAATGACAAATCGAAGGAGAAGTTTAAACAGTCAATCAAACAACTGCTATTAGAAACCCCTTTATATTCAATCAGAGAAATTCTTTCAAATGAAAATAACTGAAGCAAACAGACATAGTACATGAAAAGAAAAATGTACACAGGTACAGAGAAAAAGAAAAAGTAAAGTGTATTAACTTCTTAACAGCATTGTTTTATCCAAAGATTTTGTTTTTCTACAGTATTATTGCTGTTAAATTTTTTTTATGAATGTAAACTAAACAGGATCTAGAATATGTATGTGCTATGTGACTGTATTATACTGTATATATAAGATGATGGACCCATAGCACAAAATAATTGAAATTCAATGTTCTGTAATTTAGGTACATATATTATGTATGCCTCATAAAAACTGTTTAGTTTATAGTATCTAAAATTTTGTAATGATGTTTTTAATTTCCGGAAATGTTGTGGCTAAAATTTATTACTTATCTTAGCAAAACTACAGTTAGAATCAGTAAAAGTAATGTATTTTATTGGAAAACTGACAAATCAAATATGTACTTGGACTTACTCCATAAATGTACACCATAAGCTGTTAAATAAATAAATAGGTTTCTTTTTGTATGAATGGTATTGGTTACAAAATGCAGCATTGTGTTTGTTGTTTTTTATACTGCTAAGATGGTTGACGATTACAGTCTTCAATATCCCATTAGTTACCCAGTTATTTTTATTTTGTGTTTTAATAGCTCTTAGTACCTCTTAAAAACTGAAATTCAAAACTGAATTTAAATATTGAAATGAACTTTGAAAATTGCCCATTCATGCTAATGTCCATGTACAAGTGTTTCCAAGTTTAAGTGTTCATCTTTCTGACAGATCTGACTCTTTTCGGCATAAAGAATACCATTATGTATGTGAGTATTTTAGTTTTGTTTTTTACACCTATGTTTAATTTTAAGATCTGATGCAAGTGATTTGAAAGTTCAGAGTTATCTACAATGACATCACATCTTAATTTCTCTATATCATTTACTTTACGTTCAATGATTGATGCAGAATGCTTGGTTATGCCTGTGACAGTGTCAATCAGTGGAGATAGTCCATAGCTGTACGTAATGTTAACTTCACCAAGAAGTTTAGTCCTATTTATGATGAAAGTGCAAACAAGTGTGAGACAATCATCTTTCTAAATAATGATAAATGTTTACTGTATTTGTAAGTAACTTAGATGTGCTAAAAAAATTATGCAATCCCATAAATATCCAAATTACTGACATTAGGTCACAGAAATATTTTTGGGAATCATATAGAAAAATCCAAGGTAATATCAGTGTTCTATGGTTCTATAATTTAATAGAAAACATATAAAACTTCAAAAATATTTCATGCTCTCTTTTAGGTTTCACAGAGGTTTCAGACAGGATTTACCCTTCACGTGCTTCTTTATTGGAATATTCAATCATTGGTTGTGATGGTGTGTCCAAATAGGTGGGAAAGTCTCTTGGATCAACTGCTGCTGCCCATGTCAGTGGAGCATCTACCACAGCTTTTAGTCCCAAAACCAGTAAGTAAGAATTAGCTTCTGACCAGTTGGTAATAATTACAAACTGCCACAATTTGTACTTTAGCACATGACAATGTCATTGAGCAACTAAGGCCACATAATGATTTTTGTAACTTTCAAGTCTTACTTGTCACACATTTCAGATCATGAACTCCAGCAGCATTGTAATAGTCACAAACATAATTTGTTTTGCTAATTAACATAAATTGTATGACCTTTCTCGTATCTGCTACTGTCAGCTGGCACCATACAAGGAACAGTTCACTGTGATGAGTACAGAATACATGTCCAAGGATGGGTGAAATGTAGTGAAAGACTGATAGAACCATCCCTTTCCTGGAGGATTTTCCCTGGCTTATGTATAACACAATGATATTGTCTCTCTTTCTCACTTGAATTACAATATCTTTTGCAGTGCCCTGAGCCACCATTGGTTGGCACTCATTGTAGTTTCTGGTGCCTCTTAGTTGATACCTCTGTGACAAAATTCACAAACGCACTAGATGTACAATACGTGATTAAAAGTATCTGGACATTCCCAGAAAGGTACGTTATTCATATTAGGTGCATTTTGCTGCCACCTACTGCCAAGTACTCCATATCAGCGACCTCAGTAGTCATTAGGCATTGTGAGAGAGCAGAATAGGGTGCTCCGCGGAACTCATGGACTTCAAACGTGGTCAGGTCTTTGGGTGTCTCTTCTGCCATTTCTCTGTACAAGAGATTTCCACACTCCTAAACATCCCTAGTTCCACTGTTCCCAATGTAATGGTGAAGTGAAAACATGAAGGGACATGTACAGCACAAAAGCATACAGGCCAACCTTGTCTGTTGAGTGATAGAGACGGCTGATGGTTGAAGAGGGGCATAATGTGTAATAGGCAGTTATCTATCCAGACCATCACACAGGAATTCCAAACTGCATCACGATCTACTGCAAGTACTATGACAGTTTGGCGCGAAGTGGGAAAACTTGGATTTCATTGTGAAGCAGCTGCTCATAAGCCACACTTTGCACTGGTACAATACCAAACAACACCACACTTGGCGTAAGGGTGGTTGAACAGTGGAAAAACATTGCATGGAGTGATGAATCACGGTAAACAATGTGGTGATCTGATGGCAGGGTGTGGGTATGGCATACCCCCTGTGAACGTCATCCGCCAGTGCATGTAGTGCCAACAGTAAAATTTGGAGGCGGTGGTGTTATGGTGTGGCCATGTTTTTCATGGAGGGGGCTTGCACCCCTTGTTGTTTTGCATGGCACTATCACAGCACATGTCAACACTGATGTTTTAAGCACCTTCTAGCTTCCCATTGTTGAAGAGCAATTTGGGGAGGGTAACTGCATCTTTCAACACAATTGAGCACCTGTTCATAATGCACGGCCTGTTGTGGGGTGGTTACATGACAATAACATCCTTGTAATGGGCTGACCTGAATTCTATAGAACAGCTTTGAGATGTTTTGGAATGCCAACTTTGTGCCAGGCCTCACTGACCAACATTGATACCCCTCCTTAGTGCAACACTCTGTGAAGAATTGGCTGGCATTCCCCAAGAAACCTTCCAGCACCTGACTGAAGGTATGTCTGTGAAAGTGCATCTGTCATCAAGGATAGGGGTCGGCTAACGCCATATTGAATTTCAGCGTAACCAACGGAGGGTGCCACAAACATGTTAGTCATTTTCGGTCAGGTGTCCGGATGCTTCTGATCACATAGTGTACATGGGGGTAATGTATCTAGTGTCATCACTGCATACAGAGGTCATCAGAAATCTTTGTCTCATAAACATAACACTGAAGGAGACACTTAACTCTCTGACACATTGAAGAAGATTGCTACCATAAATAAAAGTCAGTTATCATGAAAGAAACTGTTGAACTTAGAAAACATTCAGAGAAAATTGTGTCAATGAAAACTATGCTAGGGCAACAGTCTCAGTAAAATGATTATTGTATTACTTTTGTGTCGGAGATTTCTTATGTGAATGCAAGGAAGAGTCTTCAGTGGGATAAGAAGCACAAACCATGCAGTACCTACCAGGGAAACACAGTATGCTATTAAACATGAATCTCTTCACAGTTCTGCCTGCAGCAGAATGTGTTTGATTTTGAAGAACGTCATCAAGACCAAACTAGCAGAGGTTTTGGAATGGTTTGAGGAATCGAATCATTTAACATGTTATGGCAAACAAACACACAGTCTAATGATGAAATACAAGATTAATAATTATCCTCAGTATTTGCAACATGCAGTCTTTCATAATTAATGAGAGATTAATCTGTGAAACAGAACATGCTGCAAGCAGAGTCCACAAGCTCCAACTATGTGGAAACCTGTATCATCCTTAACAAAAATGAAAAACTACTACAAAATATCAGGTGTAAACCATAAGACAATCAGTTGTAGACCAAAAGACAGACAGTGACATGAACTTGGGAGTGTGCAAAAATTTTTCCAAGATAGTGCAAGATTCAAAACTTTGCTAGTTTTAACATAATTGATTAAGTGTTTGTGAGAATTATGCCCCATGAACTAAATTTGACAAAAAGTACACAAAACTTACTGTACCTTGAAAGATGGACATTTGGATATTTATTTCCTTAGTATTTTGAAGGCAGATTATTTTTGTACCTAAACAATAAATATATTAAAAAATATCTGATTATATTACTAAGATGAATATATATGTGATATTATGATTCAACTACTATATCTGAAATTACATTCTCATATCATTAAATGTAGAACATCCAACACATTATGAACTAAAACTAGAAAATATTCACAAAAATGATTTATTTTAACTTGCATAATGTTAGGTGGACTCGGAAAATTAAAAACATGAAATAAGAAAAAAGTCAGAATGACAGAGAAAATCCTGTTGGATGACAACAGAAATATCACTTTGATATCCATAAAAGTGGAGGAACAGGAAATAAACTCTTACAAAAGTTTATTCTGCTCTGTTATTGCTTGTAAGACTTTGTTTACTTACAAGACTTCACATCTGTTCGCATTAATGGACTTAATGCATTATTTTCATAAGTCCTATTTTTTAGTGCTGGCTGGAATAACTGAATTTGAAGAAAATGTGTTTTGAACCTATATTTTTTTATTAAAATTGTAGCCTAGGGCCAGCCAGTATATGACTAGATGAATGTGGGAAACCTCCGAAAACAATTGTCAAATTGGCAGGTAGAATCAACTTTTAGCAACATAGGACAGCGCCAAGGTAATCCTTATCCCTCCTGTTTGTCACATTATTGTGCAGGATGCCAATTGGAATTTATAATTCATAGCTGCATATGGGGCTGTATTTCACCAACAGACAGAAGGCCCCAATCCTGGAGAGCATATTTTGATGACCTTGGAATTTCACAATTTTCTCAACTAAAATTTTGTGGATGAAGTATCAATTTAAGCATACACAAGTTAGCGTAACTGTGTTCTTCTTACTGTACTGCAATAGCTCTGTTTGTAAAAATGAATGGAGAAGCAGTAGACCATCATGGGTTTTATTTTCCCATAGATACATGGTAAACTACTATTGTGCACCAGATGACTAGATGGAGGGGTGTCATTACAGGAAATGCGAGTAGATGACAAGCACATATACAGCTGCCAAGCTTATGTGGTGAGAACTGGAGACAGAATCCATGCACCATGGTGTTAGACTAGCTCCTTTCTGCAACTAGCTCCTTCCTGCAACTCAGTGAGTGCTGAATGAGGAAATGACAGAAGAAGACTGAAGACATTATCCTGACAAATTACAGCTACCTCAAAGAATTGGTATGCTTATCTGTAAAAAGAGTGACAAATGAGAAAACCCAAAATACATAGTGATTATGTACCTGTTGTTGTGGTTGGCATTGTTAAATCTGCAGTTTGGGGGTGTTGCAGGCAATGACTGCTAGAAATCCAGTATGAATAAAAAATTGGTACCTATTTCCAGGAGGGTGCATGCCTATGGACATGGATAACAAAATTTTTTGTTAAGTAAGATAGAGGGAACTTGTGGATGATGGTGAAACATCACTAAAGTATGTAATGGATAAGGATTGAAAAACGACACAGATTATAAGTCCTCTTGAAACCTTGGCGTGACACAGGAACAGGTTTTATCTTACATGTTTCTGCTTGTATATTGGCGTTTGCCAGTAAGAAGAATTGTCCAAATTACTTGGTACGGCCACTGGAGTGGATAATGCTGCTGTCACATCCTCTGTGTTCCCAAAACATAAACTCAACTATTAGGCACAGGTTTCCTATCCTACAGTGTCTTACTGATTGTACTTCAATAGGTGATAATGCCACAGAACATGTGAGGCTGTCAGATGAATTGTGTTGTGTTCCTTGCATATGAATTTCATAAAAACAATGTTTTTTCAAAAGTCTGCAACTGTGTCAGTAAGTATTTAAATAACAAAATATAGTGTGACTTATTGGTACATTTTTCAAGTGCTGTAAATTACCAAAACACATGAAAATGCGAAGAAATTCCTGATCTACATCATGATATGCATGATAAAATGTAGCTAGAGCACCGTTCTATTGTTTGAATCTCTTTGAGTGTTGGTGACTGCATTATTATCAGCCATCCATAAGGCTTGTTGGCTTTGGTAAATTAGGTACTGAGGATTGGCTACTCACAAAGGGAATAGTGTAGTGAGCTTCATGTGTCTGTGATGAGTGATATGAATATTAGCTTCAACATACTGGTATTAAAACCTCATTTATGTTTTTTTCCATCCCTTGGTCCAATGATCATGTTTTCTCTCTTATTTTTCCCTTGAATTAAGCAATCTCTGGAAGAATCCAGAGCTACCATATGTCTATGTATTTTGTGCTGATGTGTTGATCAACAGTCACCTAAAACTTTACACAAATGTTACTAGTAGTTTGTGATGTTGTGTTGATGTACAGTCACTGAAGACTTTATAGCCCTCAATAAGTTGAAATCACCTTTGAAAACAGTCAAAAACCTACAAGGAGCACCTGAATATACCAAACACATCATTTTACCCTTTCTAATTGTTTGAAAAGCTTTATTAAACTTTATCAGCTTTGTAAGCTTTCACATCCTCCTTAAGAAGATATATACTTAGCGTAATAATCCAAAGAAACAATTTGTTTCTGTTTCCTGCTGTTATGATACTGTTTCTTCATCTATACTAAAATTTAACCTCCAAATCACTCATCTTGCTGCATCTTAACATTTCGGTTAGTAGCTTGTGATAGATCAAATACACTGAAATAGTTTGATGTGCTATTTCTATGATTTCAATGCTAAGTTCATTTGAAATACAGCAGTGCTTAAAATTGTAACATGTTATCAGCACTTGTACACATAAAAAATAACTGTAAAGGGTAAACACTGACAGCCAACTTTGCAAGTGAAGCCCCACCATTGTTATTCTTTTTAATGATTTTCTTTTAGTTATGTCATGCTGTAATTTGTTTAGGGCATCAAACAACTTGTCAATATGATGCACTTAAACAGACAAATGGAAATATGTGGGCTATAATATCAAAGGAATAGTATTTACTACTTGAGACTGAAGTCAGCACAGCACTGGCAGCATGTTCACATTCTTTAAATTTCTATTGAATGTAGCAGTACTGAAAGAATGTGGTGATGTTCTAGGCTGCTTCTTACTTTTTCTGCCTGACAAGGTACATTTGAAAAATGTCTCATGGGCATTGAACCCATGTTTTGGACACAGGCATAGCCAATACAATAGATATCAGTAACACACATTTTAGCTGCCAATTTAACTGGTATCTAACAGACTAACAGAATGTCAGCTGTAAGTAATCCATGTGTCCAGCACATAGTGCCTTATCAGCGTAAGATAAGATTATTCTGACTCTACAGTATTCATGTGTGAGTGATGTAGTGAACTGTAAGTGGACATTTTGTATTTGTGTTTGTATTGTTCACAATGAGGACTGATGCAAACAAGATGTTATGAGGTTTTATACCAATTTAATTACCTTCTTTATCATGTGAAGTACTTGAAGAGGAAAGAGACAATGCAAACACTATTTTTGGTTTGATCAAGAAACTGGAAAATGTCACTATCACTGAAATCACAGAGAATGAAGATCTGGTGCAAATGCCTTCCAAGGCCATTACTGATGTTGAATCAATTTATAACACTTTTAGTGATGATTGCAGCAAAAAATAAAGAGTGGTCATTTAAAACAATTATGCATCACTTCAGAAAAGTCAAGGACAGGGACTATCTGTCTCATTATCAGAGATAGTAGGAACAACAGAGAAAAATGTGAAAAACTGTAGTTCACATCACAGAATAGTTAGTGTACTTTCCAAGAGGCAAGGGCCAATTCCACGGCTGTGCATGATGTTGATATAAGGCTGTTGGCATACACAAAAGCTAGAGTGCTTGGATTGACACATTCGAAAGCTTAACCTAACTGAGTGCGGAATTTTGAGGCAGTTCACAAGATTCTGTGCCACAGATTTATGCAGTATGTAAACTGCCAACATGTTCAAGTACAAGAAGAGATGGAGAATTCTGTAATTGCCATTGGTATTAAATTCATGGATGTGTCATTGTTGTACCGTCAATACCATTACTGAGGACTCCAAAGTTGGCAGATCAAGTGCAGTTGCCATTCACCAGCAGTCACCACTGCAGTGATTGCTATCCAGCCCCAAGCACCAGCCGGCTCATATCCAATGCAGAGCCACTTAGCAGCACAGTGATGTACATTGGTATTCAGTGTTTACTTCATCTCAGAGATGTCAACTCATGGCTGGGGCAGTTATTTTTATGAAACTCTGACTTCAGTCAGCACAACTGAACTATTGTACAGAGATTTACAATTGTACATGTCAACACCATCTGTAAGGAAAAGACTGCACCCCACACCAGTCTTCAATTTATAAACTTACTACTCTCAATATAACTGCTTTCAAATGTTCAAATGTGTGTGAATTTCTAAGGGACCAAACTGCTTAGATCATTGGCACACTACTTAAATTAACTTATGCTATGAACAACACACACTCATGGCCGAGGGAGGACTCGATCCTCCAGCAGGAGGCGCCGCGCAGTCAATGACATGATGCCTCTGACTGCACAGCCACTGCGCACGGCATAACTGTTTTAAATTATGTTTGTTATTCATTCTATGTTTGAGTTATGCTTCAATTCCTGTGCACCTTCCTGAACAGAATTGTATTTTGTATGCATGTCTACCACTAAGAAACAAATTGTTCAATGCTGACACTAAGAGCTACAACATCTGGCAACAAGTAAAAATAAGGTTTTGAAAGTGCTGCTTAAATTTTGGAAAATTTGTGTCTGTTTGAGATCTGGCTGTTGCCCACCTGTATTTAGGTGAATTAACGTGTTCTTTCTACAGAATACTGGCAGAAGACTGCTTCCAGTATATATACTGTATTTTATTGTTGTTCAGTACTCTGATTTTACTTGTGCTTGGAATTAGTCATTGCTTGCACCTTTACCTAAATTTGTGTATGCCATTTCTATTCCAGAAATGTCACTTAAACATGCCGTTCCATTTCAGGCACTACAGATCCAGCAACTTAGGAATAGTATGAATAGCCTTTTGGAGTTTCAATCAAACATAACAGCATGGCGTCCTGCTAATAAGGCCACACTGCAGCAATCTAAATCTACCTGTGCATCTAAGTTCTGAGAATTTTATGTACAGCAGGAAGACTGGATGGGTATTTTTTACAGCTGCAGGCACACTTTTCAGTCTATCACATACAATGTACAAAGTGGTTTGCTCATTTTCTTTCAACAGTTGGTGTTGACACTCACCAGCATTGTTGTAAACTGTTTCCTGCAGCTTGCACTGAGAATGTTGCTTATGACAATTTAGTAACTGCTTTAGAGAAGCATTTTGATGAATAGATTTGTGTAGCAGATGCAAAGTATAATTTTTTTTTACACTGCTAAGGAAACAAGAGCAAAGTAACAAACAATAGGTTGTATATTTCATTCTTAACCAGGCAGTGCAAATTTAAATGTCAATGTGGTTAATATTATAGTGACAAGATGTGGCATGATGCCATTACCCAAAATGTGGTAGACAATTCTCTTAGAGCTCAAATTATCATATTCAAATATCCTACTCTCAAGCGGGTTGCCGATTTGTTGGGTCACCAAGACATACTTGATAGACTGACGTTCAAGCTAGTGGCAGTAGTAAACAGTGTATGCATGCAGGTTATGCACCATGGCCCAGTGAGGAATGTTCAAGACCAGCCAGGCCCGTGCTACGTGGTGGAAGTAGTAAACACCTGCCTCACACTAAGCAAGCAGTAAACAAAGTAAAGTCATGTCCATAATGTCTCAAAGTACATAAATGGCTAGCTTGTCCTTGTAGAAAGGTGCAATGTTTTAAATGTGGCAAACATAGAAACATTCAAACATTTTGCATGCAAAACAATTTCTGAACAAGTCAAAAGTTTGTTCATTAAAAAAGAAGGATAAGAGTGTGAATGTAATTGTGTCAAAGCCAGTTCCTGAGGCAAACATTATTAAGTTTGTCAGTTCCAAGTCTGTAGTGAAGTCAGTCACAAAGTCATAGAATTGGTCCTCAATGCAGAGATAAGCTAAGTTATTCATGCCTTTGAACATTTCTCAGCAAAATTTGCATCTGCAACTAGACACAGTAATATCAGTCACTGTGTTAAACAGGCTTACATATGAACAATTACATTAGCCAAAACTTTCAGAGTCACAAATGGTACTGTCCATTTACCATGGAGGTGATATTCTGATTCTTGCCATGTCTAGTTTACATGTCACTTTTAAGAAAGTAACTAAAACAATGTCATTTGTGCTGCTATACACAAAAGACAGCATCGAAATATTTTTGGCATTGACACTTTTGACTTGTCTGGCTTACATATTTAGGAAAATGCTTCGTCTGTCAACACATTTGTACCTAATGACATTTTATCTCAACTGTGCAAAGAATTTCAGGATGTCTTTCTAGACTCTTTACGTAAGGCCAATGATTTTGAAGCTGTTATTACTCTGAAAGCAAATGCACAATCAAAAATCTCCCAAGCACAGCCAGTCCCATATGCCATACATAGAGAGATGAAAAATGAAGTGTATTTGGCTGTTAAGATGGCAGTGAATGAGGCTATCAGTGACTACCAAAACGCAAAGAAACTCAAGTTATATGAAAACCATCAACAACACCAGTGTTAGTGTTCACACACTCATGGATAACCAAAGAACTGAAAGCAGAAATACTGAACTGTATTTTCAAATGACTAAGGAAGATACAATTTATCTTCCACACCGCTCTAAAGATGTGAGCTATTAAACAAGGATGCAAGACCCACTGTGATCCCTGTCAGATTGCATACAGAATTTAAAACTGAATTAGATCTCATTTTCACTATAATATATCATACATCCCTTAACAGTAAACTAGGCCTATGACTAAAAAAGAGCACAGTTCACACCTGTGTACATGAATGATAACAGAAGCAATCCAGAAAACTACCATTCAGTCTCACTGACAGCCATCTATTGTGGAATCCTTCAATATATCCTGAGCTCAATCATTACAAGTTACCTGAAACAAAATGACCTCCTCCATCTCAACCAGCATGGATTCCAACAACATTGTGCATGCAAAACCCAGTTGAGCATTTTTCATGCTACATTCTAAAAGTCATGGATCAAGGAAATCAGATGAATGCAGTATTTACAGACTTCAGAAAAGCATTAGACTCAGTACCACACCAAGGTTGACTAATTATGAATATACTGAGTATCAAACAAAATTATTGACACAGTTGAAGATATCTTGGTAGACAGGAATTAGTATGTTATCTTGGATGAATGGTCTTCAACAGAGGTCCAAGTACTTCAGATGGGCCCATGAAAGTATGCTAGAACACTTCTCCATGTCGTATGTTACTGATATGGCAAACCATATCAAAACAGAACCTCAGACGTACCCCGAGTGGTACAGTTATCTGTGTGAAGTATTCCTTGAAAAAAGCTACAAGAACATTAGTCAAACCTTAATAAAATTTCGAGATGGTGCAAAGATTAGCAACTTGCTTTAAATGTACAGAAATGTAAAGTCATGCTCTTCACAAAATGAAACAAAGTCATAATTCTCTGTGGTTACAATATCAGAGAATTACACTTAATATCAATTGACTCATATAAATACCAAGGTGTGACTATTGGTAGGGTTACAAAATCAGTTAACAGTAAATATGGCTTCTGTGGGACGAACAAATGACAAGGATGGTAGGGTTATGAAATTAGTTAACAGTAGATATGAATTCTGTGGAATGAACAAATTACAAGGAAGCACCACAGAAAACAATATCACCATCTAATAAGAGTGAAGAGGAAGAGATACAAGGTTGGACAGAAAATAAAAACAGCAAATCACAATGAACCACCAGGCACAGGACAGCACCCGAACAACACATGAATGAATTTTTATGGTCCAATTCACTGCAGATGGATACAACCAAGGAGAACTCCAGGACTCCCAGGAGATGAAAATCAAGACAGAAATGAAAAGAAGACCAGCGTCTACTCTTCAAAGAATTAACCAAGCAAGAAATGTACCTCTCATAGAATTGAATGATTTGGTAACTCTCCCATATCACAATTTACAGGACCTAACCAGTAACTTATAAGAGCTACAGATACTTTTGAATGATAAACTAAAGGAGATTTCAGTCTTGTGTGTAACTGGACACTGGCTGCAAGAAATACAAAAATGTGCAGCTGGGATTACAGACTTTGCAGGGAAACATACAGAGTGGGTGGAACATGTACATATGTAAAAATGGATAGTAAACCAAAAGAAATTAAGTTTAAAAATATCTACTGTATTGAAAAATATTTTGAATATGGCTTATGTGAACTAACAGAAAGCAAAATTATAATTGCATCTATAAATAGGCAATTTTGAATTGTTCTCTGAAAGTCTGGAAAACCGTCTGAACTGTCTAGATAGTCAGTCAAAATAGATAATTATGCTTATGGATTTCAATGTTAATTTCAAAGACAACTGGAAAAAAGGGCAGAAACTGCTTAATGTACGAAAATCATACAATATGGACACATGTGCAGAAGATATCACCAGATATGGCAGAAGTAGTGAAATTGCTATTGACCAAAAATTAATTGATAAAACAAAATGCGACTTTAAATCTGAGGTATTGGATATAGGTTTCTGTATCCAATTAAATTAACTTAGATACCTCATGTGAAAAGTGTCAACAAGAGATATTCTGAGAGAAGATTAATTAATGATCACTGCACTGGGGTCTTTATTCTCATGTTAAAAAATGTAAACTGGAATACGGAAACAAGTAGTTCTGTAGATATAAAATTCAACAAGTTTTTGTCAAATTATAAATAGTGCTATGATAATTCATTTCCTCTGAAGAGAACAAAAATAAACAATCGAATTCATGGATAACAACTGAAATCAAAAAGTAATCAGAAAGTCATAGAATGCTATATAAGAACGCAAATCAAAATAATATCTTGAAACCATATGCAAAATGTTATAAAAAATATCATTGAGTGGCTATAGTTGCTGCAAAAAGAAGCACAATGATTCATATATCATAATAGGGAACAACAAAATGAAATCTGTGTGGAAACTCATTAATAATCATACAAGTAAACATGAAAACACAAGTAATAAATTCCCCATAAAACAAAAAAATGAAATTGTTGATGATCCACTGCTAATAGCTAATATATTTAATGATCATTACATTAATATAGCCCAACAACCTGACCACAAGTGTATATAGTCCAAAGACAAACGTAATAGCTCCAATAAATGGAAAGACAATGCTCCTATATCCCATAACACCTGAAGAAGTACGGAGGGCTATCAGTAAAGTAAAGAGAAAAATGACCTGCCGATTTGTTTGAACCACTGTCAAAATTATTAAATATAGTAGCAATAATATTTTCTCTCAACTTGTGGACATAATCAATGACTCCTTTGGAATTGGTGTGTTTCTAAGTGAACTTCAGCAGTCACCAGTAATAACAGTTTATAAAAGTGGTGACAAGTTTGATATAAAAAATCTCAGATCACTATCATTATAACCCACACTTTCAAAAATAATCGAAAGAATAATGTATGGCTGATTGCTATACTTACTAAAAACATTCTTGTAAATGAACAGAATGGTTTCAGAAAAGGCAAATCAACACAAATGTCTATCTTCAATTTCCTAAAACTTGTTTACAAAGCTATAGGGGACAAGGAACCGGTCTGTGGGTTGTTTTTGGATGTTTCCAAAGCGTTTGATCTTATAAATCACAAACTACTACTGTCACAACTATTTAGTTATGGTGTCCATGGTGTTTCCTATCAGTGGTTCAAGTCATATTTAACTGATAGAAAACAAAGAGTGCAAATTTCTCAGGATGGTAATGTGTATCATTCTGAATATAATAGGAGCTAATTATGGGGCGTCACAGAACTTGATAATAAGACCATTGTTATTCTTGGTTCTTATTAATGTCCTACCACAAAGATTTTCAACAGCTGATACACTATATTGTTTGCTGATAATACCAGATTCTTTATATAATGGAAGAATGGTTATGAATACTGAAAGAAATCGAAAAAACAGCAGAAGTGGCTGAAAATGGTTTAAAGGTAATTATCTAGGTATCAGTGACAAGAAAACGGTAAGGATGATCTTCAACCGTATAAGAAACAAAAATAGAACAAATGTAAAAGTCAAATTATCAAATAGCCAAACTCAGCAAAAGAATCACATAAAATTTTTAGTATTACAGATGGGTGAGCATCTGAGATGGGAAAACATGTATAAATGCTCAACAAGAAATTAAGCAAGCAATGTTACATTTGAAGAGTTCTTAAAGATTGCTGCAATACTGAAACAGTGTTAAGTGCTTATTACACATTCATGCATAGTCTACTGAGGTATGGTGTAGTATTCTGGGCAAAAGCCCCTGTGCGCAAAGTAATCTTTTAAACTTCAAAAGAGAACTGTAAGATTAATAAGTGATATTGCTTGCAGAGAATCATGTAGAAGTATCTTTAAGGAACTAAAAATTATGACCTTGCCAGCTATATTTATATATGAATTCATCTGCTTCATTAAAAACCATCAAGTTTCAGCTTTGTACAGTGAGACACACAATTATCAAAAAGGGACAGGGATGATAATCATAGGGATGTACACAGAAAATCAGTATATAAGGACAATGTTGTTTACAAACCGAACATTCTTTACAGTGTATTGACTGGTAACATCAAAAAATACCAAGCATTAATACATTTAAAAATTATATAAAAATATATAAAAATGCAGAAAAATCTACTAACAAACAATAGTTTCAACAGCATTAATGAATACCTGTAATTCTGCTCAAATCTGTAGGTCTGCTCATAATCTAAGCAAAAATTCATAGCTATCAGAGTATTCTTGTAAAAATCTAAACTTCTTTTGTCACTGTATGTATCTTATTATGCACCTAACTTTAGTGCCATACATTACTATGCCTATTTCAGTAAAGTAGTCATATTTAATAGTTTTAGTAAAATCAACCAAGGTGTTTCACTAGCTTTTATCAGTATGTACATATATAATTTTATAATCTAATTAAACAGAATAATGTTTCTGTTATAAAGATTTGTTGATAAGATTTTGTAAGTGATGAAAACATATAGTATTTTATACTGTTTCGTACTTTGAAACGTCCAATATCATGAACATGATAATAAGAGTGCTAAATAAATAAAGGCTTACATATGCTCAGCTGTAGGTGACACAGGTGGCAGAATACTGGGAAAATGCAGTCAATGTACAAAGGAGAATGCTTATATGTCACCTGTGCATCGAATCTTAGAATATTGCTCAAGTATATGGGACCCACACCAAACAGGACATACAGGTGATTTTCAGTGTATGCAAAGAAGGTAGTGTGAATGGTCACAGGCTTGTTTGACTCACGAGAGAGCAGAAACCAATGTATAAAAAACCTGAATTGACTGACACATTCAGATATACTGAAAGCATTAGACAAAAGCTTACACGCTAAATTTTAAGAAGATGTATTAAGTGGATAATCTAGAGATATTCACCTTCCCCTATGTATCACTTATGTAGGGGATGTAAAAACAAAATTACACTAATTATAGCACACAAAAAAGCATATGAGCAGCCATTTTCCCGTTCTCCATACTCAACTGGAACCAGAAGTAACCTTAACCTGTTGCCTACTATTCTCTGTATCCACTTCCATGCGCTTTGCAGAGGTCTGCAGAGTATATATGTATAGATATGGCACTTACTTGAGAGTTATAATTATCGTGCATTATACAGAAGCTGAATGCCTTCACAGTCTGTGCCTGTTCTATACAAAACTCCAGCAGAATGGTCTAAAACATAATTTAGATAAACATGAATTCTTCCAACCTTGAGTGGAATACCTATGCCACATCCTTATCAGTAGAGGCACAGGACTGATTCAGAACATGTTGAAGCTGTCACTTACTTACCATTGGCAACAAACCAGAAGGAACTCTAAGGCTTCTTAGGAAAAGTAAATTATTACTCCAAATCCACATTATACACATGTGAGTTTGGAACTGGTGATAACCCTATACTTTTCCACGTACAGCACTTTATTACCAATGGCTGACCTGCAAACCTACCTTCCACATCACCATTGGAACTCTGCATAAATCAGTTTCTCTAGCATCAATTACAGGTCATCATCAGAGTCACTCTACACCTCCTGGAAAATGAAGACTGCAGGGTGATCATGCCTCAATGTTTCTGCCTTCTCATCCTGCATATTGTCCATGGTGACTAGTATGGCACCATTCACATGAAGGGAATGGGACAGCATCACTATTGGCTCTGAATCAACAGAGATGTTGAGTGTAAGGCCACCACATATGCAACCTGCTCAAACCACCAGACCACTCCACAGCTCTGCTGCATAACCTGCCCCATCCCACAAATTCCATGGGACCACTTTAATATGGAATTCACTGGAGCTATCCACAGCAAAATGTGACTTATCATCATCCATGCTCGATGTAAATTTCAGTATGTGGCACAAATGTATTCTTCTACTGCTTGTATGCATAGATGTCTTCTATTGCAATCACTATATTAACCCAGCCCTCAAACTTATTTTTTAAGGTGTCTGACAGCTCACGTATCAAGCATTAGCCCACAGTCTGTGTCTGCTTAATTATTTTGTTTTTGCCAGTCTATTGATACTGATCACTTATTCATAGCTCCATTCCCTCTGGCCTCAAGTGGCTAAGCAGAAAGTTCTGTATATGCCTTCAAACAATAACTTAAGAAAGCAATGTGCATAGATGACAACAAAGACAATACCACGGTGAGATCCCTCTCTTTGTATCAAATGACTCCAATTCACTGGATGTTCCCGACCAAGATACTCCATCTTGTTAGATCTCTTATGTCCCACAGTGCAGCAATCACCTCATTCCGCTCACGTGCACTACTTTGTGGACTCCCTATTGTGAGACCACACATACAGCTGGATGCTACGATGGATCCCAAGCAAAGTTACTGTGTTCTAAGGTAAAGGCCAGTGAGGCAAACTTCCAGTACCACGCAAATCAACTTTGGCACTGCAGTTCACCCTAACCCCTGGATTGTGCCAAGCCTCCTTCTCCATCTCCACAGTATAACCTTAGACTTCATCCTGGGGCACCAACATCCACAAACCTTCTTCACTTCTACCAGTTTACAGAGCAGAAGAACTGGACCAGTACTGCCATAATATCAGTGATGATGACATGCTATTGAGTAGGGGAGGAATTCAAGTACTGATGTGGCATTGTTCATATTGCTAGTGGAAGCAATACTGAACATATGTAATCTAAACTTGAGAGAGTTGTAAATATATGTCTCAACTTTTATTATTGATTTGCTATTGTTTAATAAATACATGCAGTCAAATTATGTATATTCTTTTTGAAGCATTATGTATAATGAAATGTTTTAGTGCAAAGATTGTGAATATGTGTTAAAATTTATTGTGAAGTGTGTGTGTAATTAAGTGAATTGTTATTATGTATAAGAGATGAAGCATATTCTGCCGTATGTATGGCCGATGGCAAATAGAAGTCATGCAGCTCATTTTTGCCCCTATGCGCTGACTCACCAAAAGTGGGTTCTTGTAATGCCACGAGATATATCACTGGATTACATCATACTACTGTTACAACCAGTGCCTTTACTGTGAGCAACAAGCAGCAAAGCTGGTAGATCATGTAGGTATAGGTATGCCAGCCAGTCAGTTTACGACCAAGTTGCCACAGACACAGTCTCCTTTCTGTTCATTAGGTCATGTATTCCTCTCCATTGCTGATTGAAGTGTTGACAATAATCTCACACTACATTAGTTATATGTGGTTATTCTTTGAACTTGACCTGTTGGAGACATATGTTTAATGAT
Source organism: Schistocerca piceifrons (assembly GCF_021461385.2). NCBI lineage: Eukaryota > Metazoa > Arthropoda > Insecta > Orthoptera > Acrididae > Schistocerca > Schistocerca piceifrons. The sequence continues at coordinate 681,474,291 of NC_060149.1, read as the reverse complement.
GTCTGCCTACTGCTATAAACTTCACCTTTGGCAGGTTGTTATACCATTTTAACCAAGTGAATGACTTTAGCCTTGTCTCTCAGTGTCTTCCACAACTGTAATTCAAGCTGTGTAAATGCTAATTGTTTTCATTTGCAGTTCTGGAAAATTAACAGGATCAATAAATCTTATGAACTATTTGTCACTTATTTTGTATTTTAGCATAGTCCATAAAGGAATGCAAAATAAAGTTATGTGTTTAATGACAAAGGTAACACATATTTTCAATAGTGGAAAAACTAGTATGAAATGTAAATGTGTTTAGCGGTCTGTTCCATGTTTTGCAGCAAAATACCTCAAACAAACTGGTCCCTTCCATGATGTTTGCCTGCTTCTAATGGATACAATTTAATCTAGATACATACATAGAATGAGAAGATTTCAAATCCTTTGCTTTCCTGTACACTCACATTACTCCTTCAACACAGTTCACGCTGTATCTTCTAATATATCTGCCAGCTCAGAGCCACTAATTTGTTTATGGTGTGACAAATATAGTATATTAGTTTACTGCATTCTAATCCAATTTGTGGATAATGACTGTTAGGAACAACTATGAGGAAATCTTGAAGAAATGGAAATTTCTCTAATTTTACCATAATGATAATTTTCCTGACATGCATGTAAGGATGGGATATATGTCTTGATTTATCATCTCGAACTCACAGTATAGGAAATTTAAGAGTTAGTCTTAAACTAGGTGAAACTCCTCCATCTGTTATGTTTTGTACTCAGATGAATAACTAATTTTTTTTTGTATATGAATGTGCCAAATTGTTGTTTGTGCAAGATTCCATTTAAATTTATGGTTCAGTTGTTTACAGTTACCTTCCTAATTCCAAAGACACAATTCATTCCATTAAAAGTGAAATGCTGAATACTGTAAGCAATGGGGAAATGTTTTGAGTGAAGAGACAGAATACAAAGTACTGCGATAGATATTTTACTCCTCTTGAAACATACTTTAATTTATGTGAAACTAATTAACTTCTGAATCTCAGGCAACTGACAATGAAAGTTCAGAATTTCAATTTCAGTTCGCTGTTTTACATTAATACTTACAAGTTACTGTAGTTTCAGAAAAAACATTTTATTCTTACACCTGTCATTAACTTGTGAGTCCTAGATACACTTTCGAATGTGCACCACCTGTGTACCAAAAAGTTTGTAAACAAAAAGCACTCACATAAAATCATTAAGTCAGATCATGTCAGAATCTGCATGATGATAAAAATCTTCATGCTGATATGAAAAAGTCTCCCTCATAATTTTAATAGTGCAATAATGTCAGTTAAAGTGGAAGTGTGCTGTCAGAACATGTTAATTAATGAGACTTCCTGGCAGATTAAAACTCTGTGCAGGACTGAGACTCAAACTTGGGACATTTGTCTTTCATGGACATGTGCTCTACCAAGCTGTGAAGATGAGTCATGAGTGGTCATCAGTCATTCTTGATTAGCTCAGTTGGTGGAGCATTTGCCCATGAAAGGCCAAGGTCCCAACTTTGAGTCTCAGTCTGGGGCATAGTTTCCCAGGGGGTTTCACATCTGCACGCACTCATCTGCAGAGTGAATCTTTCATTACAAATGTTAATTAGTGTCAATAATTTTTACCATGAAATGATGTTTAACTTTAATATTTATTGTTCAACCTGGAAAACAGTGTATCACTCTACTACGCTACCAATGTGTACAAACTTGTAATATGTTTTTAATTATGTAGACTGGAACAGGATGTATAAATGTAAGATTCCTTTCTATTCAAGTGGCTAACCTATATCACTAGAGAAACTAATAGTTTGTTTGCATTTAGCTTGTATATCTTATTGAGGGATTGCAATGGAAGCTGCACCATTTCAGCATCTGTGAGGCAACTCAAACATTATGATGATCTGCTGGAATTTGGGACATGCACACTTCCTCTGTGTATACTGATACCAACATAGGTCCCTATGTATGAGATACTAATGCTGACAGAAGCTTCAGTTTCTGATAAACTCTAAGTGTTCTTAATATGGCTTACACTTTTCCTTTGATGAATGTAAAGTTTGAATCACTCCATTGTAATGGATGTACTGAAACAAACTTGCTCATGGTTAGGGACAGGAAAAAGTCGATGCTATTTTATGGCCAAAATCGGTATTATTTTTTGCACTTTTCTGTGTTATTTATCGGTGTTATTTCTGGCAAGCTTTTCATATTTTCAGTTATCTATTTTTGTCAAATTTCACCATTTTTCAATGCTATGTTGAAAATGTAACTATTTCCAAGATAGGATCGGCCAAACATGAGACAAGTGTAGAGAAAAATTGTTTTAACAAAAAACTTTGACACAAATAATTATTCAAAAACAAATACCAAAGGAAAAAAGAAAATAACAGCATGTTGCAGATATTTCATTGATGACATGTTTCACGCTTCTTCATGTCGTTCTTGAGCTGTCGAGACCACAGAAGCCAGTCTTCACAGCTCAAGAATGACCTGAAGATGCGCTAGATGCGTGAAATGTGTCATCAATAAAGTATCTGCAACAGAGACTATTATTTCAATTTTTAACATTTTTATACTGTTGCTGCGCTTGGCCAGAATCAATCAATCAATCTCTTTATTCAACCGTTAGCAATATACATTGTATGGATGCAGTCAATTACAATATAGTCTATTATCTTTAATTTGTTTCAAAAACTTGGATAATACAAATATTTTATATCAGTATAAATAAATAATATTACTTTTCCATATTCAGATATTCTTCAATGCTATAAAAACTATGTGTTAGTAAAAATTGTTTAAGATCTACCTTGAATTTATGTAATTCTTTAATTCTCTTTATTGTAAAAGGCAATGTACTAAAAAGTATTTTGGGCTGGTAGTTTACCCATTTTTAGTAGAGAGCTCCTTTGTGGGTGTCTCTGTGAAAATCATCCCTGTTCCTTGTTTCATGGTTATGAATCTGATTATTTATTGTTGAAAACTCCTGGTGAGCTTTCAGAAAGCATACACATTCGTAGATGTATAAGCTTGGAAGAGTCATTATTTTAAATTCTTTAAATATTTCCCTGCATGACACTCTTCACTGAACCCCTTTCATTATTCTAACAGCCCTTTTTTGAAGTTTGAAACTTGTTTTGGCGTAACTGCATTTCCCCAGAAGATCACACCGTATGTAAGCAATCTGTTCATGTAAGCATAATAAGCACACAGCAATGATTCAGTGTTGCAACATTCCCAAAGCATTCTTAGCACATAGCAGCATCTACTTAATTTTTTACTCAAAACTTCTAGATGCTTTTCCCATCTCAAGTGCTCATCCACCCATATACCGAGGAATTTTGTGTATGGAGCTTGTGCAATAACATAGTTCCCTAACTCAGTTTTTACTCTTCTTCTAGCTTTACTTTTAATATTACTGAAATTCATCAATACCGTTGTATCCTTATTTATGATCAAAGCATTAACACTAAACCATGGTGTGGAGTGATGCATATATTTTAAATAATGTGAAAAAAATTATTATCAATTATGTATCCAGTTTGTGGAATGTAATGTTGGCCTGCAAAAATGTTTCCACAGTCCTTTGGGCCAGATATTCAAAATCGCTCTTCTTCTTTTTTGCAGTTTCAAAGCTGCTGCTAATCGTAGACTGCCACTTTATCGGCAAACTGGTCTACTTCAACTTGCTACCCTTAAGTTTTTTGGTCTGCACATGTTTCACTGTTGAATCTCTCCAATCCTGTGGTTTTTTATTTTTTGGCTATAGTGACGGACCACGCACCGAAAACTCCAAATTATTATGATAAGACACTTTTATTAAGATTCGTATAGTTACAGAAACACAAGAAAAACAATGCAGAATTTCACGACGCATGTATCACTCAGTCAAGTCGCAGACGGGACTGACAAAGAATCTCGAGTCTCCAAAGACTGTTTACTCTGCGCTTCACTGGTGAAGTTACTGAGGGTTGACTGTCGCCAGAGAGCGCCCCCCCCCCCCCCCCCCCGGGGAGTGCGGAGCACTGGGGGAAGGACGTGGGTGTCTTCCTGTGTAGTGGCGTTGTGGGATGCTCGCTGGTTGATACCTGCGTGTGCTAAGAGTCCATACTGCCTGTGCAGGGAGGACTAGCGCTCATATAGTCCACCATCCATTGGGGGGAGGGGGGGGACTGGTCGACCTGCGCGCGTGAACTGGACTGGCACAGGGGCATGCGAATCTTGAGCATCCCATCGGTGCTGAACGTTGCAGCTATGGCAGCCATTTCCACCCCATTTGGGATAGGGACTGTGTGCAGCATGGTGATGTGTGACAAGGGTGTGGACCCACGTGAAGTGTCCCCTATGCGGAGGACGAAGATGGATCCCTCATGGAGCTGCAAGGAAAGCTCGTTGCGTGGGCACTCAGAGGCGTTGATAGCAATGCAGATTTCGTCGACAGTGGGTGTAGGAAGCACTATGGGGGTGGGGGAGAAAAGTAACGTAGTTCAGGAGAAACATTGGAACACTCTGTGTGGGTATTATGTGCCAACACTTGGACAGTGTAATGTCACACACAACATGTGGTTGATCCTGAGGTTGTGGATTGTCACATACAGTGCCTGTTTGAAACGAGGGTAGAGTATCATCATATGCAACCACTGAGTTGCCCACAGGTGTAGGGTCGGTGTGCATACGATCATGGTGGGGTGCAGGGGAGTGAGTCGTCTGTGTGAGTTCGGGGTCATCACCTGATGGAAGAACACTCGACTCGGGGGGGGTTTACAGATTCCTCGATCGTCCAGGCTGGTTTCACACTTTGGAGGGAAACTGTCTGCCGGCGACCACTGACGAGAATGTCCATTGTATTGTCCGTGCGAGCCACTACTCGATACGGGCCAGAGTAAGGTGGCTGTAATGCCGGTTTGACTGCGTCATCCCGTAACATACTGAACTCGCAAGAGTACAGTGCCGAATGCAGGAACACCCGAGGATGGGTATGTGGTCGTGGAGGAGGCATGCGGATCGCAGCTATGTGTGTCCAGACACGCTCAACTAGCATGGGGAGGTCGGATAGGTCGGCGATTGCTTTGTTGTTGAAGAACTCTGCGGGGAGAACTTGGGTCTTGCCATACAGGAACTCTGCAAGTGAAGCCTGGAGGTCTGTCTTGTAAGCCGTGTGTATTCCTTGCATAACCCAGGGAAGAGCGTTGCACCACTCACCACTGTAGCACATAAGTGCTGCTTTCAGAGTTCTGTGCCACTGCTCAACCAGTCCATTGCTCTGAGGGTGGTAAGCCGTAGTGCGGAATCTATCCACCCCACAAAGGATGCAGAGTTTGTTTAACAGCAGGGATTCAAACTGCCTTCCGTGGTCAGTGGTGATGGATGTAGGACAGCAAAATCAAGCTATCCAGGAGGATACAAATGCGCGTGCTATGGAATCTGCTGTGATGTCCTGCAGGGGTATTGCCTCGACCCAACATGTAAAGCGGTCAATGACAGACAGGATAGACCTGAAACCATCAGACATGGGTAACGGTCCTACGAGATCCACATGTACGTGACAGAAGTGGCCTTTCAGGATGTCGAATTTACCTAGACTGGGCTGTGTGTGCCTGCAAACTTTGCTGCACTGGCACTGTAAATAAGCACGAGCAGTGCAGCGGAGTTGTGACTTGTTATTATTGATCTTGACTCCGTTACGTGTCAATAAGTCCTGTATCGTGGCCAGGTGGAGTTCATGTTCCCTGTCAGAGGGGGAGAAAATTAGTATGTTGTCGAGGTATGTGTAGCAATATGTGCAGTTAAAAAGAAGTGAGTCTATAAAACGTTGCCAAGTTTGGGCCGCAATTTTGAGACCATAAGGCACGTAACAAAATTCGTACAGACCGAAAGGTGTGATCACTGCTGTCTTTGGTATGTCAGTCTGTTCCATTGGTATCAGTAACTATGCCTTGCGGCAGTCCAAGACACTCAAGATGCATCCTCCGCTAAGTACTTGCACAAAGTATTGTATGTGAGGTATCGGGTAATTGTCTAATACTGTCCGCGCATTGAGGTGACGACAGTCGCCACAGAGGCACACAGTGGTGTCCTTTTTGGGGATTAAGAATATCGGCGAGCACCAGTTACTGTCCAATGGGTGAACAATACCTGCCCGTAGAAGTCCCTCCACTGCGGCTTTAGCAATGCATAGTTAATGTGGTGACAGTCGGCGAGTTTTATGGCGCACTGGAGGCCCATCTATCGTGACAATTTTGTGTGTTGTGCCATTCATGATAGCGTACAGCTCGGCTGGCGAACTCGTTCGGGGGTGTCGTGAATGGGAATCGGTAGCACACAAGAGTCACTAACCTGATGTGCCGGGTAAGCTGTCTGCATTGGCGGCGACAAAGTTCCACGAGGTGCATCTCCGGTGTTGGATGGTGGCAGTGTTGACAGGCGTTGTATGAGGCATCATGCCTCGGTGAGGGCTTGCGTAGCCGACAATATGGCATGGTTCAGTTCGGCGTTGTGAGCACAGAGTCCGGCGACTGCAGGGCGTTCGGGCTGGAGCTGGGCAATGGAAGTTGTGAGGCTGTCCGCCAATGAAGAGCACTCGATGGGAGCTGTGCCGGAGTCATCGGGCAGCTGACAGGGAAGGGGGGCTGAAGAGGTGACTGAACATGCAAAATGAGTGGACGAGGCGTGCTGCAATAATGCAGCTGACTAAAGATCTGGAGACAGTCCGAAGTGGAAAACCAGGTCAATGCCTAATACTGGATCTTCGACATCAGCCACGTAGAAGGACCAAGTGAACTGTTTGTCAGGTATCAGTTCATTAGGTAACTTGGTCAAACCCTCGACACGAAGTGTCAACTTATTTGCTGATCGAAGGGACAGTTTGGTTGGTGTTGTGTCCTCTACAGAAAATGTGGGAGGTATGACACTAATGTCTGCTCCGGTATCGACAAGAAAATAACGGTGCGAACGTAAATCCAAGGTGTACAGACGTCCTCGTGAGATGGGGGATCTGATAGAATGCAATTTCTATGGGTACCCCGGCATGTATCTGCGGGCTGTGGCGCTTACTGCGGCCCATGTGCGGTGTTTGGGAACGAGCAGGGTGGACAGTAGTTGCGAGCAGTGTCCCTGAAAATGGTGTGAAACCAGCATATGTATGAGTCCGCTGTACCTGGCCCACCAGCCAAAGGGGCAGGCGGGGTGGGCAGGTCCTAGCCCAGTTGGGGTGGGAAGAGGCTGTTGCCGACCCGCTGGCAGTTCCAGGTCATGGCGGCTAGATGGCTGCTGTTCCGTGTGCTGTCCGCTATATGCACGTGCCTGGTTTCTACCGCCCAACGGTGGTATTTATAACCCCAGGATTACCAACCTCGGTGGTATTAGGCACTGTGCTGCACAGAGGGAGGTGGCTGTGTCGAATAATGGTGTATACCTGGTCTGCCAGCCGTAGTTTATCCTTGAGTAACGCTGCGGTATGTGGAAGCAAATGTAACTGTAGTTCTTGCGGCAGCTTCACCAACCACGATGCCCAGAGCGCTAAGTTCGAAGAAGATCTCGGTACTGACCTGTGCACACAAGCATCCCCACAGCTGTGAGGGTGTTCTGTCCCCTAAAATCTCGTCGTAAATTATGTTGTGAATTGTATCGGCCAGCAGACGAGAGAGGCGCTCGATGAGTAATGCACGAGCATAGGCATATTCGTTGCACTGTGGTGGGTTCTGCAATAAGTCGCTGATGAGATCAGGTTCGTCATGCAGGTGGTTCACTAAACACACAAAATGAGTGCTGTCACCCACAATACCGTGTATGTCCAACATGTTGTCCACCAAGGTAAACCACGTCACTGGGTTTTCCGGTTGTAATGGTGGCAGCTTCGGAAAACGGCCGAGGGCCAGTGCTTGCGGGGCTGTAGGAAAGGCACAAAACGTACGGGAATTCTGCACAGTGTTCACTGGTGCAAACTGTGCCGCAGTGGCAGGAGATGTGTTGCGTTGAACATCCGTTAGCTGTTTAGGCGAGACATGGTATCCAGTCCTTGTTGTTGTTGTGGTCTTCAGTCCTGAGACTGGGTTGATGCAGCTCTCCATGCTACTCTATCCTGTGCAAGCTTCTTCATCTCCCAGTAGCTACTGCAACCTGTAGGCACGGAATCTGTACGGCCACACGATGAGCACAGTGCAGCAGGTGCGGGCTGATCAACTGCTGATGCAGCCAAAATCTCGAACAGAGGCGCGAGATCGTTATTGAGCGCCGAGTGACAGGGTAGAACCACAGCAGGTGCGTCGCCCAAGGTGTGTGTGGGGCGGCAGGACGGATAGGCGCATAAATGGCTCGACACTGTTGGACCGAGTGTCCATTCGACCAGCACGGAGGGGGTCACGTTAAATGGCGGTCATGCGTGTGGACCCAGAAACTGGACAGCCGTGTGGTCCATGTTGTGCGGTAGAAACTTGGGGTTTCCGTGGTCCTGTGCTGGAGCAGCATTCTGTCGAGTGTAGAATGCCATAGAAGGTGTCTGCAACGATGTGTACAGTGCCCGGTGTGGTATGCCGGCAGAGGTTAGGGTCGTCTGGCCAGGCGAGGCAAACACGGGAGATATGAACATTCCCGGTGTATTAGTAGCACACGAGGTAAAGCGTTGCGCCTCACAGTCGAATGTCCATTCTGCAGTCGCGGCATCGTGCTCTGCCATAAAAACTGGAGGCTACGACATTGTCTATTGGCGCGAAACCGGTGATACACAGCGAGTGACTGCAACGTATTTTCGTGACTCGGGGTCACCAATGTGGTTTTTTTTGGCTATAGTGACGGACCACGCACTGAAAACTCCAACTTATTACGATAAGACACTTTTATTAAGGTTCCTATAATTACAGAAACACAAGAAAAACAATGCAGAATTTCACGACACGTGTATCACTCAGTCAAGTAGCAGACGGGACTGGCAAAGAATCTCGAGTCTCCAAAGACCGTTTACGCTGCGCTTCGCCAGTGAAGTTACTGGCGGTCGACTGCAGCCACACTCTCATGAAACTCTGATATTGCAGAATTTACAAAATACTGTTAGCTTATCAGGAACACATAAACCACCGATTTCAAATTCTCTTATCCTTTTGTCAGCGATTACTGTAGGCTTCGTCATTGTGATGTGTTTGTGATAGATTTTCATTACGCCATTGCTTTTAAACGTCATACTGTGGCTCATACACTGCAAAAGAAATAATCGAAATTCGCACAGTGATCATTCGTTCGCGCTCGCAAAAGTCGATAGTCGAAAGGCCACTAGTGACGTCACAACTACAAAAAGTAGTACGACGATGGAACACGGATCATTTCAACGTTAAATATGTTTGTGACATCATTAGATTTACGAAACTTCTTACGAGGGCACAGAAAAATATTGTTGAAAAACGCTGCTTTTGCGTTACTTCTTTAACAAATGCCGAAATCGCGTTACTTCCTTAAAAACTGCCGAATTCGCATTACTTCCTTAGAAACTACTGAATTCACGTTATTCGTCGTGTTACCGTTCAAATGAACTTTTCCTGTCCGTACACATGGAAAAATTATCAGTTTTTTTTCTACAAATTTTCATATTTATGGTTAATATTGCTAATTATGAGGAGATGGATGAGCTGCTCACATTCCATTTTTCAAAGGAGACTTGCTCATTTATGTTAGCGAGTTAGGCTGACAATGCTTACAAAACCAAAGTGATCGATATATGATACTCACACAACCTGCCAGTCTTCCCTGCTAATTTCATAACAAACATTTATAGTTGTTAATAGATTCCTTGATTACTCACAGATAGTGTTTTGTATTTAATATTCTGAAAAACTACTTAGTCATAATGCGTGAATATTTCTCTACTTCAGTAAAAATCATTGACAATGCTCAATAAGTTTATTTAGTTTTGTATAGCACTGATGGAAGGCACTCTCCACTCTTTTATTTGTGGATGTATTCAATTGACGGCTGGCCAAATGGTGTTTGGTGGATGCTAGATGCAGCCACTGGACAGACTGCTTCTCCTATGGCCAATTTCATTACTTCTGCTTTTTGTTGTGGGAACCTATAAGCATGAAGTAGACTGAGAAACCTGGCAAAGATTGTGTGCACCTGAATGTCATTATTCTATTACTGCCATGTTATGACAGCATAGAAAAAGTAAGCTTCTTGTCTGATTAATGTAATGTTCTAGGGTTACGTGACTCTTTGGTTAAGCTCTTTGAATCCTCACAATGGTTATGTTACTGTCCATTAAGGATAATTCACAATGTAATGAACCCAGTTTTGAGCTTTTTAGTGTGAACTGAATCTATCACCACCACCTTCTCTCACGAATGTTCCAAAGCCTCTTTTGGTCGACTTTGCACGAGTCTTAGATTTTACAGGGAGCTTGGTATATTAATATACTTCTCTGCTGTTCCAATTTATTTTTCTTTTTGAAGCTAATAAAAATATCTTGCAACTGTGTTTCGAGTGCAGGAATATGAAAACTCTACAAAATTAGCCATTCTCATACTTTTATGAGTAGTGTAAGTGAAAGTAAGTAAAATCATAAATTTTAAGAGATGGAATAATTTTGCACCCCACATTGATACACGAGTACTATTTTTATTGTACACAGTGAGTAACACAGTTTATATTTCTATGTTCATAATTCATCTACCGGATGTCAATATCCTAGGTTACGTCACTGCACCAAAATAGGCAGACATGTTGTACACAATTAGTTGAATGCTGATCATTGTATTTGTTAGGAGTTTGAATTTGGAATGGAATGCAATATTTGTTAACCTTTCAGTGTGATTCAGAACAGACATGTCAACATAGTTTTGAATGAAAACATCATAGTAGATTGAAAAGTTAACAGCAGAAGGAATACTTCCATCATTCGCTAAAATCTAGGCCTCAGTAATGGAAATCCCAAATGGATTGTTGCAGCCCTTTTATGACTGCTGTCAGTGAATGATAAGTAATTCACCTTCTCCCTATAAGAAGACTACTCAGAAAATTGTCTACATAAATGCAACATTAGTGGTTTACACTATGATGGCATGGTACCTTAATACCTTTCATTTATTGATTTCCTTGTCTAACAATCACATGGTAGCTGTGTTGGAATTTGGTACTGCTGCCCGGGTCTGAAAATCATAGACTTAAATTCTAATTATTATTGTGTTTGTCTGCAGCATATATAAAAAAATTTCCAAAATGTGTACACAACAATACAAGATGACTACAGAAGAATAATGTGCATAGAACATGAAAAATTCAGATAAACTGAGCTAGAATAGACTCACATTGTCGAAAACAGTTAGTAAACTGTCCTTCAGCAGGAAAGATAAGAAACTTTACACTTTTTTTTAACTTTTTACACTTCTTTACACTTTATTTTGGACTATCAATAACCATAACAAAAATGGATCGTGAGAGAAATTTAATTATAGTGGGGTGCACGAAGAAGAAAGGAAAATCAGGGTTTAACACCCCATCGACAACGAGGTCATTAGAGATGAAGCACAAGCTTGTGCTATGAAAGGATGGAGAGGTAAATTGGCTGTGCCGTTCTCAATTTAGGGGAATCATGAAAAACTTGAATCAGGATGACTGGACAAGGATTTGAACTATCATCCAAATGTGAGTCCAGTGTACCAACAACTGTGCCACCTTGCTTGGTAGGATGCCAGGAAATATATTACATCAGCCTGGTTCAGAAGAAGTCAATACCCCTGATTCAACAAAAGTGTTGAGTGGATTTGCAGTTCGGCAGAGTAAGTTGGATGCAAGCAATAACAAAGCCTACACCCAGTTGAATTCGGGATTTTTACAAATTTCGAAGCAGAAGCAGCGAACAGGTTTGATCTTTCAAAGTAGAGAACAATGCTAAGTGAACACTTAGATGCAAAACTTCAAGAAACAAGTGAGAAGCTAGAAGCACGATTAACACAAAGCAACAGTGGACACTTTTAGGCTTTTAAATGAACTTAGTAGGTGACAAATTCGATGAAATTGAAGGTAAAATTCTGGCAATACCCTACCAAAGACAAAAATCTTTCTTATACTAGTTTATAGGGGATCAATTCCAGAGTACCTACCATAGAAAATAAATTAATCATTTTAGAAACTTAGTTTGTTAAAGAAAGTATTAAATGGGGTAAAAGTTTTATAAAATCAGTTCTATTATTAAACAGGAATGATAAGGTAAAAGGAGAACAGTGCAAGGTCAAAGGTACCTTAGAAAACAAAATGAGTAGCTTAATTATTGAAACAGAGAAAAATCTTAGTGAATTAGATGCACGTTTAGGTGATGTCAAAAACAATGTATAACTAAAGTTGTGATTGTGACAGGAAATGAGTCGCGTAATGTTAGCAAACATCTAGTAGAATTTCCAGAGGGTACACTGCCTAAAAATCTGTGTGCTAACATTAGTGTTATATGGGCCAATATTCTGGAGAAAAGTTTTCATTGTAATGTCTTACGCCCTATAGTCTTATCTTCAACACTGTAAACATAACTTTGTGACTGGTCTGAAAGACAGTTCAAAAATTAAATCTGTTAAGAAGTTTTTTGAAGTGGAAGATTTATCTTGGCAAACCAAACTTTTGATCAGAGAGTAACTTTTGCTGAATCTGACATGGGGTTTTTAAATAAGTCTTTGTCAGAGTTTGAACAACCCAGAACCTAGAGTAAATTTTTAAATGGACCTAACTACAGAGGAAGAAATGAGAATGAAGGAATTTTGCAAAAACTGGTTAAAAAGGTTAGTACATTTAGACAGGCCGTTTGACGAAATGACACACAATGGTAGATTCAAAAGGAAACTATACCACAGAGGATACAATGGGATTTAATTTATGGACCTTATGACCCAATGGAACAACTTTTAAAGTATGCGGACAAGCTCGATAGTGTTTTGGAGAGGGGTAATAGATCAAATACCAATCACAGATATCATCAGTATGCCGGATGGAATTCAGACTTTAATGGGGGGAAGCCAAGGGAGTAGAGAATATGAAAGTCTTAGGAATGAATATCATAATGGTGGAATTAATAGAGATTATAACGGGAATGGTACAGATAGGAACTATGGAAGGGATTTTGACAATAGAAACCAGGGACGGACTGCAAACACATGAAATGCCAGTTAACAGAAGAAATACATCAGTCAGTTGAGGATCACTTCAATCAGGGTCTATAATTTTGAGCAAGTGGAGTAGATAAAACTTGGATCACTGAATTTAGTTGGAATGTTAAAAGATTTTCAGGGCAGATTTGTTGAAACACAATGTGTTGGAGTCATTATGCAGCCAGAATGTACCTGGAACATGTACTGAGAACAAGGCGAGAGTGGTGCAACTAATGTTAATTTCACTGTGAATGCCATTTCAAGACAAACAGTCCTAGGCACACCCTTATACTAATCTATACCCATTAGATGCCCTAGATTTCTTAATACTGAAGCTTAATTGATATGTCTATATGTGTAATGGAGCAGGATGCAAATTAGGACTGCAAAGATCTTTATCTAGGGAGAAGGGGATGGGGGAGGGGAGTGCCACTCATACAGTAAGTGTTTTCTACAAAGCATAACGCTGGAAGACATAAAAAGTGATTTCCATCAATGGGTATAACTTTGATATAGGGTAAGTGCAGTATATCTGATAAACACTGTATTTTAAACAATGCATTGTTGTAAATGGAGTGTGAAATACAAAAAATAATAATTTACTAATTGTAATTTCTTTTGGATCCCCAATCTTATTTTATTGAGGTAGCTGCCCAGCACTGTGTGAGCTTTGTTGAAGACAACTGCTGTAAAGTGTCCATGCTTCGAAGCTCTTGCTCTGTTACACCTGACTGGAAGCTCCACATAGACAGGCTACAGCTGACCGGATGGCAAATTGCATGTCTATTGTCTGTTCTCAGTAACAGAATCTGCATTTATTTATTTATTTTTGCACTAACCAGATCCACTGGTCTTGGTACAATTTCTAGAGGAACGAACTTGAGACTCTATTTTGGTACCATATTTAACACAAAATAACATGGAGTTTCAGTTTAGTTGTGTCCCTTACCTTGCACATGCGCTTTCCTGGTGAGTAGTCCCCATTGTAGTTAAATATTGTAGAGGGTTTCCTGGGTCATCTTCATGTGACATACTGCGACTGTTGCACAGGGACAGATTGGTATACACTGCCTTGGATGGAATGGGAAGAGGCCACGGCAGCAATGTGGACGTGTTATCTGGCACAGCTGGACGTTGTCGCCCACCAGCTAGCCACAGTGCTGCTTGCTTCTCCCTACGACAACAAAAACACAGCTGTCCCACTCCGCAGCTCTGTTCCCTGGCTAATCCTTAGCTGTGGACCATTATTCTCCCAGCAGTTATTTACATATTTTCTCCTCTGCTTGCTTCTCCATTTCTAGAGAAGTGGAATGCAGTTTGGAGGTAACTAGGAGGTACCAGTATAACATAAAGTTTTAATTATGACATGAAAAATACAGTTTTTTTTTACATGTAACATGTCTGCAGTCCTGGTACACAGACAGACACTGTTATAAATTCGCAAGAATTCTGTAACGAATAAGAAACCTATCCTCAGATACTAGAACGGGGTAAGTGTCCCCTCTCGCCACCCTTGGCAGATACCTGTGTAAATGAGTTTCAGTAGCACACCATCTCACTGTGAAGAACAGCAATCACAAGAATAGTGGAGGCCCTGGTCTTCGAAGACCAGCATGTGTCAATCAAAGCAGTAGTGGGAGAGTTGAAAATCTGACAAAGATCAGTCTTAAATATCTCACACGCCTTTTGATCACTACGCAGTTCAACACCTGTTCGTCTCCATGACTGTTTACGACAGTTGCAAAACCACATCAAAACAATAGGGCCTACAACAGCTATCTCAGAATAGTCCAGATGACTTCTTCAGCTAAATAATCACATGTACAAATGCTCTGCATATTACTATGACCCCAAAACAAAGAAGCAGTGGAAGCAGTGGAAACATGTGAATTCGCCATTGCCAAAATAACGTCAAGACTGAGCAATGATCAAGGAAGATGTCGCTGAATCTATTTTTTTTTAGGGGGGGAGAGGGGACTTATATAGTGTGGCGCAAACTGATTACACTCAGAACGGACAATCGTCACTGGAGCATGTTGCTGATTTTTTTTTTTTTTTTGGGGGGGGGGTGGGGGGGTGGGGGGAGAGGGGGCTTGCATAGTGTGGTGCAAACTGATTATACTCAGAACGGACAATCGTCACTGGAGCATACTTTCAAAATGTCCTGACAAGGTTACTGGAGGCTGTTAGCAAAAGCAAGGGAAGCTGTCCATGGGGTTAATCTGTTCCATATCAGTGTCGTAGCTCGTTCTAGGCACGACACAGTCACACATGCAGCTTCTTTGTGTCATCAAATTTTGTCTCACCCCCAATGTCCTCTTGATATGACACCCAGTGACGTCTTCCCCTTTCCTCAGATAAAGAAACTACTGTGGGGCTAGCACTTCCAGAATGACAAGATGACAAGGAGGTGCTTTGCGAGGTACAACGTTGCTTGAACAGCCAAAAATCAGGCTTCAGACAAGGTCTTCGTTTTTCCAGGTATTAAGGCTACCCCTTATGTTTTTCTATAAGAAATGTAGCATCGTATCTTGTTATACTGTTTTAAATTCATACAAGACATTGATTTACCTTTTCACAATAACCTGAGCTACGCTAGTGAATAAGTTTTAAGGGTAATAGAGACAGGAAAAAAACGAAAAGGACTGCACCAGAATGTACCAGTCAATATTTTCACTATCTTTGTAAGCACAGTGTTGCTGCCTGATGAAGTTTTTGGAGACAGTGTTACAAAGACGCCATCTGCACATCTCTTTGCATGGTAGAATCTTCAGACGAATTTTATTTTGCTGAATGACAGGAAATGTTCGTTGTGAGACACTACAAGGTTGATTCAACGTCACAACTGGTGTCTCTTTTAACTGTGTAATGTTACCTAATGATATCTGTTTACCTCGATGTCGACTGACGAGAGAAGAATTCTACAACATGATCTGAAAAGCCCTTTCCTTCCTTCAGTCATTGTAATTTCTATATGTTACACGTACATTGCTGCGTGTGTCGGGTACATACCAGTTACTCTGAGCCTCAAGCACACATTTGTAATGTATTTCTTAATTTCGTCGTTCTTTCTCTTGGTCGACCTTGTTATGGCCTATGAGGAACACTTCCTGTCGGTCGAAAATGTCACTCAAGGTTTAAAATGGAGTTTTGAGGGATATTCAACATTACTGAGACCGTAATCTTTTTTATTTTTATTTTATTTATTTTTTGATCTACGTCGAAGCGCCTAAGTGATCGCCCCTACTAAACGGAGTCCAAATGACGTGTCTGTAATGGATTACTTGTGAAATTCACCTAGAGGCTACACTGCTCACAACTGAGGTAGTAATACGTCCGATACATTTCTGAGTCTCTCTTCCCTGCGTTACGTTCGAATTACGTGTTTACCCCTTTCCTGTACAGATCCCATACTTCAGATATGGGGTGAAACTGCAGTTATTCTTCACCTTACCGTTCGATATTTTCATTTTTTATGATACTTGTCTTTCCGTTTTCATTTTTTCCCATTACGATAGGAATTTTTTGACACTAACAGTGGAAAACACAAATTCCTATAGGATATGGAGCATAAAGTGCAGCACATTTCGGTGTAGGTGCTCGAATACGCACTTAACTATACTGCCTAATAGCAAAATTCTAAGGTGCAATAAACATGTGTAAATTTGTATTGAAAATTTTTGGACACTATCAGCAGAAAACTCGTATTTGTATCGATGCTGGTGACTTAGAGCATAAACTATACACATTTCGGTGTGGGTGCTCGAATACCAACTGAACTACCGTAAGCTGCCAAACAGCCGAATTATATAGTGCCACTAAAATATGTAAATTTGTATTTCCAATCAATAATACGTAAAAACTCGTGAAGTAAGTGCAATGGCAGTTGTTTATAAGCAGCCAACAGAAGTTGAAATGTATCTAGAAAATACATGAACAGCCAAATCACGTATTACAGGCACACTGCGGATGCTACTAAACCAAAGTAGGGCGAAACGGTAAAGGTAATCACTTAAAAATTAATTATTTACTCACATGCGCGGTTGTCCATTTTGTTCCAGAGATTATGTAAACGACATCACCCACACGAACTGACTCCTAACGTATTTATTTATTGAGTAATGGAAGGAGCAGTGATAAAATAAATGGATATATGTACTTACCTAAGAAGCAGAGTAAGTCATATATGACAGATGCTTAGATTCTGTATTAAAATTCTTTTCAAAAGAGGCTTAAAGTGTACCGTACTATACGTTATTCGCGCAAACGAAGTTGTCACTTGACGCGGTGGCTGATGGGTGTGATTGTAAATGAGAAATGCCTTTACGGTCTCTCCCATCAGCCACCACACCGAATGTCAACTTCCTTTTGGCACAAAATACAAAGCCAAGATTCTAATTTGCACACGCAACGGACTGATTGGCTATGTTCAGTGCTAATTAACTGGGAAAAGGTGCAACGTATCGAATTTTTTTCTTTATAATTATTTCTCAGCACAACATGGCAGTTGTTAATAAGCAGCCAACAGAGGTTGAAATATATCTATAAAATACACGAACAGCCAAATCACGTATTATAGGCACACTGCGGATGCTACTAAACCAAAGTAGGGCGGAATGCTAAAGGTAATCACTTAAAAATTAATTATTTAGCTACTCACATGCGCAATTGTCCAGTTCGTTCCAGAGATTATGTAAACGACATCACCCACACGAACTGACTCATAACGTATTTATTCATTGAGTAATGGAAGGAGCAATGATAAAAGAAATGGATATATGTACTTACCTAAGAAGCAGGGTAAGTCACATATGACAGATGCTTAGATTCTGTATTAAAATTCTTTTCAAAAGAGGCGAAAAGTGTACCGTACTATATTTTGTTCGCGCAAACGAAGTTATCACTCGACGCAGTGGCTGATGGGAGTGATTGTAAAAGAGAAATGCCTTGAAGGTCTCTCCCATCAGCCACCACACCGAGTGTCAACTTCGTTTGGGCGTATAATACAAAGCCAAGATTCTAATTTGCGCACGCAACGGACTGATTGGCTATCTTCAATGTTAATTAACTGAGAAACGGCGCAACGTATCAAATTTTTTTCTTAATAATTATTTCTCAGCACAACATACCCTGCAACACCCTGACAAGCTTTCCAGACTGTTACTGACCACTCTGTATAAATTGTTATATGTATTTATGTTCTACACCTCCTCCTAAACCACTGGACTGATTTCAACCAAACTTGGTACACGTATCACTTACCATTTGGAAAGAATCACTGTGAGGAAAAGAACCAGCTACCTATAAAACAGATAGAGATGGGGGTGAAAAGTAGTATAGTCCATGACTAACAAATACTCATACTTTACTGATCCAGTATCTGACAATAAGACCACTTTGTGACCTGCGACAAACTTCACACATAATTTCAAACCTTTTTGAATCTGTTTCCGCTGACAACACCCACAAAGCGACGAAAGGGAAAATTTTATCGCATTCTACATTTTCGCCGTTCACATATAAAAACTACCGAATGAAGCATGACGTTTTAAGTTCTTACTTCTTTACTACTAACTGCATTCGCAACACATTTTGCAGACAGTATTTATGTGTGCAACTTAATGTACGACCAAATTGTGTCATTGTACGAGTGACACTTCAGGACATACGACGTCATAAACACTGAGATGCGTGAAAAACTGCGACATCATGCATGACGGTTTAATTTGTTACTTCTTTACAAGTAACTCTAGTCACAACACGTTTCGCAAACAGTATCCACGTGTACCACTGGACTTACCTGCAAAATAACATCATTGTATGACTCACAGTCCAGGATATATAACGTCATAAACACAGAGTTGTGTGGAAATGAAACTGTAGGGTGAAATTCGCTAGAGAGATAGGTAAAATATGTGTAACAACACATGTGAAATATGTGTGAAATATACTTGACATGTGTGTACACAGGAAAAGTCAGGGGTAAAACACTTGTCTTAAAGCTGTGGAACAATTTCAACCACATATTAGCAATGATCTGTAGAGAAATACTGTGGGGGTAAGAACCATCAACCTTGTGTTGTGTTGGGAGTTATAACATGGAGAGAGTAGGTGGGAGGAGGAGGTGACCAGACAGAAAGGGGGAAGGAGGAGATGGACAGCCACGCAGGCGAGAGAAGATGGACAGGGAGAGGGGGAGGTGGAAATGGACAGAGAGAGAGGAGAGGAGGAGATGGCCAAAGAATGGAAAGAAGAGGAGATAAACAGCAAGATGGGGAGGCGGAGATGGACAGAGAGATGGGGAGGAGAACGTGGACAGAGAGAGGGGAGGGACAAAAATGTGGAAGAGGAGATGGAGTTAGACGGGCGGGAGAAGATCGACAGATTAAGACGTAGCTGATGGAGAGAGGTAGTGTTGAGGAGGAGGTACAGAATGGCAGGAATAGATGCACTGAGAGTGGCTGGAGGGGGTGGGGGAATTGGATAGAAGGAGGGGATGAGGATGATGATGAGAGAGGAAGAAAGGAAGAGATGGACATAGAGGCGAATGCGAGAGACGGACTAATACAAGATTGGAATAATTGTATATGCAGCCGGCACTTGGTACTCAGCTCAAACCAATGAAATTTGTTGCGTCAGTCCAGGTATGAATGCCTAGGGAGAGCAAAAACTTAATAAGAACACATGCAATACATGTGCAAGGAAACACATGCAATATCCTGAAAAGAAACAAAATTGGTTTTTTCAGCAGTCTTCCAGACATCTATGATTCATAAGCAAGTCTACAATCAATCGTTAACAAAAAATCCTAAAAGGTTATATAGGAAGAAAGAAATGCACAGTAATGTATTATATGCCTTGCGTTTCTTAAGAATGTTAATAAAACTTTAAAAGGTAAGACGGTCGTTTTTTAGGCTTGTTGATTTAGTTACTTAATATATCCATCATGTAACTTCATTCATCTGTTTATATTCACTGTGTTTCGATACAGATGCATATTCGGCGCATTACTTAAAACGTAGTATTTCTACGGACAACGAATTGAGAACGTTGACAAGGCATTCTGCACACACATAAAAGGCACCTGTTTTTCGCGTTTTGTTTCTCATTACAAACGAAAGTGCACGAAACTGAAACAAAACAGGTTCAAAAGACGTCCTCTGCCGTGGAATGGAAATACTGTGTGGCGCAACAAGCTAACTCGCAATCGCCCATTTGACGAGAGTGGTGATGCGTGTCGGTAATAACATAACAGTGGTAGCGCACGATTGAGTTTTTTCGAAATTTACAGTTCGAGAATGTGCTGGGGAGTCTCTCTACATCACTGGCTGACTGCGGCGTCCTGGCTCACCATATTCTAACTTTACTGGTTACCAGTATCACAATCAAGGAGCTAAGAACCTCATTTTGTAACTTTTCATGTGCTCGAGAAACTTGGAAGTGAATGTGGACTACATTTAGAACTGATAGTAGTGCCCTGAAGTCGGGACACCTGCCACTCCTCATAAGGCTTCAGCGGGACTTGCTCATGACACTCACAAAATTTGGACATTCTGCGACAGTTCTTACATCTGCTAACACTGGTCCGTTACTGTCCGTTTTGCATAATCAACTAACAGACAGCATTAACATTAACCTCAGACTTTTTACAGATGATACAGTCGTGTATAATGAAGGACTAGCCGAAACAATTTGCATAAATGGCTCAAATGGCTCTGAGCACTATGGGACTCAACATCTGTGGTCATCAGTCCCCTAGAACTTAGAACTACTTAAACGTAACTAACCTAAGGACATCACACACATCCATGCCCGAGGCAGTATTCGAACCTGCGACTGTAGCGGTCACGCAGTTCCAGACTGACGCGCCTAGAACTGCATGGCCACACTGGCCGGCTTGCATAAATGTCCAGACAGTTCCTGATAAGATTTCAAAATGGTGCAGAGTCTGGCAACGTGTTTTAAATGATCGTAAATATAAAACTGTGCCCTTCAAAACATGCAAAAACGTAGTATCCATTGACTAAAATATCAATGAGTTACAGCTGGAAATAGTCAACTCATTCAAGTACCTGACTGTTACAATCTATGGAGATAGTTTCAGCCTTAGTTGTACCTGAAAGCTGACTTCAGTTAAGCAATAGGATAATGCAATTTTGTCACATAAGGAGATGGTTAGAGCAGTGGCAGATGCAGAAAAACATCAAGGAGGGGGCGCTAAAGATAACTTTAGGCTATTTTTACTGCAATAAAAAATAATCAAGTCACATGCTAACTTTAAGAAAGCTTTTTTTTTAAACAGATTATACGCATATACAAGACAATGGCATCTTATGATATAAAATAGTTACAATTGTGGTTCTCTTCCTTAAATGATGAATTCTATGCTCATATTCTTCCTGGCAAATTAGATAATTACATCATCAATAGAACAATCAATGTCAGGTTGAGTGTTCAACTGAGCTAAGCCATTAAGTCGATTCTCCCTTGTTGTCGATCTCAGCCATGTCTTTGTATGCCACAGTGTTTAAAAACTTCTTTCTACTGTAGCAATAGATGCAGCTAGACAAGCAAATATTTTGTACTGCATGTACAAAGTAGGATAGTCAGATCAAGGACAAACAGACAACACTTGCATAACAGAATCAGTGTATGTTAGCTATCTATGTGCCAGAGAGAAACGTATAAAATATGATGACATGGATGCGCGTGCTACACAGGAAAGTACAACTGCTCAATTCAGTTGAGTCGACTGACGAAAGAAATGAATGAATAGCATGTGGGCTGACTGGCATGGGTGGCAATGTGGATGCCTCCGCATGGGGGGGGGGGGAAGAGGGGGGGGGGGGGCACGTGCCCTGCACGCCCCCATATATATCCACCACTGGGTTAGAGATCATGGCTCCTATGTTACACAAATTGTTGATGATGTACAGTAGCCACCCTAAAATGCTGGTTACTGTACACCATCAAAAATGTATTCATAGTATTCTTGGAAAATGCATTCAATCTACAAAGGAGACTGCTTATAGAATACTTGAATGATCCATCCTACGATATTACTCAAGTGACTGGGATCCACATCAGGCATTATATCAAACGTGCAAAAAGAAAGGCAGCATGAATAGTGAAAAGTTTGTTCGATTCATGGGTTAGTGTCAAGCAGGATTACCAGAACTGGTAGTACTTGAAGGTCCTGTGAAAGCCTACATACAAAGTTTCAAGACAAATACATGAATTTACATGATTTTAGCGCTAACTACTAACACTGGGTCTATGTTTTGGTATCAGTGGGCTAAACAAAATTTATAAATGTACATTCTGACATTTGCACAGACTCACTCACACAAGTGTCTACACATTATTTAAATTTTGTTTTCCATATACTGACTGACTCTGTCTTTGTGTACAACACTTGTTTCTAGAAATACATAATATCATAAATTACATTTTATTGAACTATAGGCTGATTGCATTTCTGAAACAATGACACAAAACACAGGACAACTGAATAACACAAAATCGCAATGTACTGTGAGGTAAAGGTGCTTAACTAATTTGGTATAACTAGAAAATGGCTAAAAAGATACCAGAATGGCCAGCTGTCATTTATTATATAAAAGAGTTGGTTAGTTTCATTACATGTCGAGACACAACAATTAAATTTTATAGGTGACACAAATAACTTACTGTATCCGAGAGATATGGTTATCCGCTACCTACCAGGAAATCTGAGCATGTTAAAGCACTGCTTCGAGGATGAGTGGTGCACTGGTCCTGGATAGAGCTGGTCAGGAGGTTTAACAATGAGTGTCAGTGTGCTGGTCAGTCTGGAAGTGATTTTTAGGCAATTTTCCACATCCCAGTAGCTAAGTCCCACCTCAGTTATATGAGTCATAAATATTTGGAAAACTTTCATTCATTTTCATGTGAATAGCACTAGACACAGACTGTTAAGATACTGATATTCCATCTCAGTGGATGGCAACAGAAAGAGTATCCAGGAATACCCTAAAATAAACCTGCTCAATCTGCTAATAACTATGCCAATCCTGTGCACATGCAGGACAAAGGCACAAGGAGAAAGTCAAAGCTTTGATTATCCACTCATTTCTAGAAGTTAATGTGAATTTTGTAAGGAATAAAAATTCTGTACTCCAGATTACATATAATTATTGCATGCATTTATACAAAACGATTAATAAAGTATCAGAATCAGATCCTTACCAGTTTGGCTCTTTTCTTTGATTTTCTAGATTTCTCTTTTTAATTCTGAACATAGTTTAATAGTTTTAGTGACCCAAAGTTTCTTTGATTTATTTACTTTCACAGGAAAATGATTTTCAAAATGGTTAAAAACTTAATAAGATGTACATTGAATTTGGAGCTGGTATTAGGCTCTTTGTGAGCTTCACTCCAGTCAATATGTTCTTATGTTTTTCCTTAAAATCTTCATTGGTTTGTCATTGGTCATCTTTATTGTGTCCATTGAGTTTTTCTGGATTTTACATGTAGCTAAGTTATGTAATGTATCTATCACAGGGAAGATTTTTGTTTCTTTAACTTCAGCTCATTGTCTGAATACATTATCTGTCAGTGTACTATTATCATGAGCCATGCAAGTAGGTAAACTTAGATGTGACATTAAACTGTCTAAGTTTAATAACATCAAACCTGTAAGATTCCTTTAAGAGATTTGCATTAAACTCACTACAAATCAATAATTCCATCTTTCAGTCTGACAGACAGCACGCTAGGATATCTCTGTTTTTTATGAAACTGTACAAATTACCCTGTGGTCACCTGTATACTGTAACAATAATATTGTTATTATATTGTTCAGTATTAACTGACGAGCACTTGCTGCTGTATCATTGTCTACAGAAGTTCAATTATTTCTGTGCTTTTGAATATACAAGCATTTTTGTGAAACTCCTCCTTTCTCCATAGACAATCGGCATGAACAGGCTGGTAACATGTAGCCACCTACTACAAATATCCCTATCCCAGTGGTTACATTGTGTTCAGAGAGACAAATGATATCATTTTCTTACCAAATGCTGAGATCTTTGAAACAAACTAACAACTCATTTATTTTATTTCTTACCTCCCTAATATTCGCATGAATCACACTAATTTCGTGTTTCACTGTACTCTTATGTGATGAAGTGAAAGTGTGCACATTTTTATTTTCTTGAATGCAGTCTGATTTTTTAATTTAACTGAAGTACATTTGTCTCACCTGACCCCAATGGCCCCAGAGAATTCACTCTGCATGTTTGTGAATTCACTTGCTAAACTCCCTAAGGCACATATTTATTTTCTGTTACTTGGCTAAGACTAGCATTTGGTTGCACAAACCTTGTGACTATATACCCTGAACGTAATTTTATCTGTAGCTGCTGAACTGCATCTCTCATAGTAATATAGGGTGATATTAAATTCAATTTACTTTCACAAGAGAGTACACTTCAACATAGATTCCGTACTTAGCTTGTGTTTGTCATGAACATCTTATCTATCACAAAGTCTCAGGCAATGGAAGAAAGTAAAGGTGATTACATACATGAGCAGGACATAATTATGAACCAACTATATTAGAGACAATTTCCTTAACATTAGTTTGCTGCAGAATTCTGGAGCTTATTCTAACTCTGAATGTAATAAATTTCCTGAGACAGAAAACCCTCTACCCACAAATCTGCATGGATTTTGAATGCATCTGTCTCCCTAAACTTAGCTTGCCCTTTTCTCACACAATATTCTGTGAACCATGGATGCAGGGCAGTAAGCAGATTCCAAATTCCTGGGTTTCTGGAAAGTATTTGACACAGTGCTCCACTACTGATTATTAACAAAGGTCCAAGCATATGGGATCAGTTCTCAGGTATGTTAGTGGCTTGAAGACTTTTTAAGTAGCAGAACAAGGTACTTGGTCTTGGACAGTGAGTGTTCATCAGAGACAAGCACATAACCTGGAATGTCCCAGGGAAATATGATCTGACAGATAAGGTGAGCAGGCAATGTGTGACTGTTAGCTGATGTTGTAGTGTACAGGAAAGAGTCGTCACTGAGTGACTACAGGAGGATATAGGATGAACAAAGGAAGCCTGTTAACACTGACGTAACAGCTGTGTCTTGATCTGTGAAACATACAACCCAAAGATTAGATTCATGTTCACTCTGTTTCTGATCTCTACTAGTCATTCCTTTCCTGCTATGCTCACAAATGGAACAGACAAAAAGCATGTTTATATGCCTCAGAATGTGTCCTAATTTCTCCTAGCTTCTTTTTTGGTCCTTGTGCATGATGTGCAATCAGTCACAAATAGTGTTCCTCCAAACTTTCTTCAATAATTTTTCATGAAAACAGCATTGTTTTCCCTCCGGGGCTTCCTGTTCGAGTACACAGAGAATTTCCGTAATGCCCATGTGTTAATCAATCCTACCAGTAACAAATCTACCAGTGTTTCTCAGAATTGCTTCAATATTATCCTTTAATCTTACCTAGTGGGGATCCCAAATACTTGAGCAGAACTCAAGAAAGGGTTACATGAGTGTTCTATATGTTGTTTCCTTTGTAGATGAGCTACACTTTCCTAGAATTCTCCCAGTAAACTGGAGTCAACCATTCATCTATCCTACAACTGACCTTATATGTTTGTACCAGATCATATCACTTAGCAAATGTACCCCCTGATACTTAATCAATGTGACTGTGCCATGAAGTACATTAGTAACACTATATCCGAACAATGCAGGTTTGTTTCTCCTACTAATGTGTATTAACTATATTTTACACAGTTACAGCAAGTTGTCATTTATCACACCAAAGAGGAATTCTATCTGAGTCAGTATATGTAATCATTTGGTCATGGGAACTTAAGTTTTTGAGCAAATAGTAACTCGTGTAGCTTAGCATTAATTTCTTTAATTCATTTTAATAACTAATCTCCATTTAGAGATGACACTTCATCCTCATGCCAATCTTCTGGTGCTGTACTTACTGGCTTGTTAATGCCTCAAAAGTATGCGTATGTTAACATAAATATCAGGCATTCTCTGAATAAATAGTAAATATTAAAATTAATTTACAGCAGCCTTCAGAAACGTTTTTTCTATAGATATGTATGTATAAAAACAGCATTCATTGCTAACCTGTCAGTTGTTACACTGGTATGTAACTTGCTTTATCATTTAGGCTGGTCGGACGTTCGGAGACATTTAAACCTGCACTTGGGCTGAAATCACAATTGTCTGAAATAAATGAGTAATAATTTACAGTTCAATGTAGCACCACTAAACTGATATCTTACCACTCTCTGACTGTATTAACTATTATTTGTTTTGGACATGTGTTCATGAGAGGCATGTCAGTCACATTATGCTATAAATCGGATTATTTCTTCAAAAATCCCACGCCATTTCATTTTCCTATCACAATTAACCATATTTTATAGCTGTATAAACACTCTTCAAGTCATGTACTTTCAAAACTGAGAGCCCTCTATTGTCTGTTTCATACATACCTCTGTTTAAGTTAACAAATCTTTCAAATTATTCTGTCATTTAAAGTCTATAGTTACCATTTTATATCTAACCAACTGAAATTCCTTCACAGAAAAAGCTCCAAAGCTAATACAAAATCAAATATATGCTAGGCACGTTTAGGCCTTATCTAAGTTATCAAAATGTGCGTAAAAAGTTCAAAAATGAAACTTTCTGATAGATTAAAACTATATGGTGGACCAAGACTCAATCATGAGACCTTTGCATTTTGCAGGAGGGGCTCTGCCAACTGAGCCACCCAATCATGACTCACAACCATTCATCACAGTTTTAACTCAGCTGTTTCCTCACCTCCTACTTTCCTAACATCGCAGAAATTCTGTGAAACTTGCAAAACTGGCACTCCTGGAAGAAAGGATATTGTGGATACATGGCTTAGCCACAGTTTGGAGGTTGTTTCCAGAATGATTTTTCATTGTGCAGTGGAGTGTGTGCTGATATGAAACTTCCTGGCAGATTAAGGCTGTGAGCTGAACCGAGCCTTAAACTCAGGACCTTTGCATTTCACAGGCAAGTGCTTGACTGACTGAGAAACCCAAGCATGACTCATGACCCATCATCAGATTTTTACTTCTGCCAGGACCTCATCTCCTGCATTCCAAACTTCTGGAAACATGCACAAACTTTGGCTAAGGCATTTCTCCACAACATCCTTTCTCTTCCAGACCTTCTTGCCCTGCAAGTTTTGCAGTCATATTTAGCTGGTAGAGCACTTGCCCACAAAAGGCAATGCACATACAAATAAATAACAATGTGTATATTATTATAGTGGAATTCCCTTTTACTACTAACAATATAGACCCATGTACAGGGGTAACCATGCTACTCTCCAGAGTCGCATCATCAGTTAAGTATGGGTTGCCAGTTCACCTGCCAAAACAATTACTGCCATCTTTTATAACACACTTCCCACTACAACATAGGGTTAGTGCAACTAGTTTCATAATGTTGTTGGTTATGGAGTATGACAACTGTAGGATTATTGCCCTGCCTAGATCCCAGCCATTCGTACTCCAATTATTGCGAAGGTTACATAGGGGAATTATACACATGAGAGCATGACGTCATGTTTGTTGGACAGGCAGTGATACTGAGACTCAAAAAATGGTGCAAGCCTACATGCATGTGCTCAGACTCTGGCTGCCCTGTGCCACATATTTCCCCCTGGCTCAGATGTGACCACCCTTGGGAGCACATGCACACTAATTCAAGGGAACTATATGGTTACTACTAATGGAAGCCATCTCATATTTTCTGTATGTGTTTCAGATGACTGCCATGACTAATAGCATTACAATCTTTGGTGTGAGAAATATATTTTCCATGAAGAGAAAACGCCATATTATGGTTTCTGATAACTTCCCACAACTGCCTTCCTCAGACTTTTCGAGGTCCTCTAAATGCAACCACAGTTATAGTCAGCATCTTATTATCATTCTGTTCTATGCAGTATCTAATTAAAAATGCAACAAATTGTTCAAAGAAGAAAAATGTTACTATCAACTGGGTTTCTGCGCCTGAAGAAGACTTAACAATCTTCTTTGCAACATATCATTTCATTTCCATTAATTGTGACAGGCTGTAGATCAGTTGCATGTGCTTAGGTTTTTATTTTGTTTCAATTGCCATATCCTACCCAGCAAGCCCATGGTCCACTGTCACAAAAATATTACTTACCACATGAGCTCACACATCTGTATGCATATATGAAAGCAGGGTGTTTTCATTGGCCACTGATGGTACCAAAATGTTTGAAGACAGAGTCAGCTCATCTTTCATCATAATCAACAGTTGTAATAACACACTCATAATTCTGAATCCCCTATAATACAAAAATGGATGACCAACAGACAGGCCTGCCTTCCTCCAAGTACCGGCCAGCACTGGCCAACAAGCAGAATCCTTGTTCACCACTCTGACTCCATTATAAAATCAGTACAAGAATACTGTTGCATAAGGATATCAATGTCTCACCAGAGCTAGAGACACTCTCTCACCAGAAGGCAGATCTTTGCTGACCCTGGAAGCGTAAGCCATAGCAATAGTTGGTGTCACTGTGACATCATGACACTGTTAAAAGTTCCCATTAGAGAGTGATCACTTCACATGATGTTCAGCGCTCACTCACACTGCTTACTCAAGCTGCCTGCCAGACTACTCTATGGATTATGCCACTGAACTACCTAGGCTACATTTGTGGATGTTATTTGGAGTGACTGTGACCATGCTACTAACAACCTGCTCTGCAATGGTTTACAGACCCTTACTTTGGCCTGGTAACTGAATGAACACGTTAAAATTTGTTGTGATATTCTAGCCTGTAATGGCTTTCATCCGTTTAAAGAGAATCATGAGCCAAGGTAAATAACTGCTTGGTGATGAAATGCATCAGACGCTATATGTGGACTGACCAATAACAGTGCAGATGCTGGTATTTTACGGACTTGTAGTCATTGCGGGAACAGCAACTGCAGCAGCTACAAGAGCCACAGCAAGAACAACAAGAATTACAGAACAAATACATGGTCCATTCACATTAATATGGCTACTTCCCATATTTGACATCAATAAGCAATAACCACCCACAGATGGCAAGCGCAAGCAGTGGAGGGCATATAAAGAATGGTGGGAGATGTGGAAAACAGTGAACTCAGTGTAGTAATGTGGAAATGTAACAATTTATCTGACATCCAAAAGGTCAAGATCATTGGTTTTCATACCAAATGGCCAAATGGCAAGTTTGTAAACTTTTTGCATGCTGCAGACATTGAAGTACACCAGCATGGCAAAATGGTGCTACACAAAACTGGTTCCAAGGCAGCTGTGGCACAACATGGGCCATAGGTGAACAGGGTGAATGATGGCTGCAGAGACATGTATGGGTAAACAGACATGCAACAACTGAGCAGCAAACTACTCAGATGAACCAAGGAGCTACCAACAGTGTCTCTTCAAAGACCATTCATTGAATATTTTTGATGTGGGCCTCTGCAAAAAGGCTCCCAGTTTATGCACCCACACTGACTGCTGTATATCAGCAAAGAAAGCTAGAATTGACACACCAGTACCACAGCTAGATGTCTACTAAGTGGCAACAAATGGCCGTTTCAGAAGAATTACGTTTTGTGTTCCATCAGACAGATGGTCACTGGCGTGTACAGCATTAAAAGTCTGAAAGCAAACACCCTCCAACAATCATAGGATGGATCCAAGCTGAAGGAGAGAGTGTTATGGTCTACTGAATGTTTTTGTGGCATTCCCTGGGTGATCTCATCATTAAGGAAGGCACAATAGATGCATGTATCCTTTGGGACCATGTCCATCCCTATATGCAGTTTCTTTTGCCCTAAGAATGATGGAATCTACCAGCAGGACAATGCAATGTGTCACACAGCTTGCAGTGTACACTGAGTAGCGAAAACATTATGACCACTGCCCACCATGATATCTGATCCCATCTGATGGCATTGCAGGCATGTGATGCAGAAACAAGAGTACGTAAGTGGAGAAGACATGAATGAGCAATCACCCTAGTGAAGGTATGGGCTGCAAATGGGGGAACCCACTTAGATAAGCGACTTTGAAAAATGGCAGATTATTATTATGCATAGCCTGTGAACAAGTATCTTGAAAACATCAAAGCTGGTAAAATGTTCACGTGGTACTGTTTTGAGAATCTATGGAAAGAGGCAGAAGGACAGTGAAACTACCACTAGTCACAAAATGGTAGGATGTCCATGACTTCCACAAAATGTGGGGTTTGGAGGCTTGTCTGCTCTGTGTAATAGGATACATGGTGATCTGTGGCACCTCTGCCAAAAGAGCACAATGCTGGTGTGCACACAAGTGTTTTGGAGCACATTGTTCATCATACATTGTTAAATATGGAGTTCCACAGCAGACCATCTCTATGCATTCGCTTGTTGAGCCAGTGACATCACCAATTACGAAACCAGTGGCCGTGGGACCATAGGGATTGAACTGTTGATCAATGGAAATGTGTGAGCTCTTTGGGTGAATCACACTTTTGCTACACTAGGCTACTCGTCATCTCCAAAAACACCATCGTCAAAGTGAAAGGTGGATCTAAACATGCCGCAAACCACGAATGCAAGCTGGTGGGAATAGTGTTATGCTATGGGAGACATTATCCTGAGCTAGCATGGGACCTGTGGTAGGAATCAAAGACATGCTGACAGCTGAAAATCACCTGGATCCCTTTATGCTTGATGTCTTCCCTGACGGTGATGTCGTCTTTCAGCAGTACAACTGTCCATTTCTCAGAGCCAGAGCAATGCTACATGGTTTTAGGAGCGTTATAGTGAACTCATGTTGATGTATCATCAACCAAATTTGCCTGATGTAAGTTCTGTGGAACCAATCTGTGATGTTATCAGCTGCATCACTGTGTACGCAGACCATTGGCCCATTATTAATGCGAATTAGATGACCTGTGAAGAGACATCTAATACCACATATCACCACAAACCTACCAACAAAGTGTTACATCCCTGATACACAGAATCAGTAATGTATTTCATTCCAAATATGGACAAACAAGCTATTAAGTATATGGTCATAATTCTTTGACTCATCAGTGTATGTGCCTGGTATGAAGAGCACACCAAATTTAAACACAATTGAAAATGTGTAGGACCATGTTGATCAGGCTGTTTGCACTGTAGATCCTCAACTAAGAAACTTAGTACAATTGCCAGCAGTGCTGGAGTCTGCATGGCTCTACATTCTTATCAGTACCTTCCAAAACCTCATTCACTCTGTTGCAGCATGTTTCACAGATGGCCACACTTGAAAAGGTGGTCATTCGGGATTTTGACAGGGTGTAACATTAATGTGACTGGATAGTGTAGTTGACAGAAGAGTAGATATTCCTGACCTACATCTTATAAATGCAGAAATCTCCTTTAGCTTAGGTATTATCCATTGCACTGCCACTGCAACAGAATTTTCCAGTTTGTGAGGTATGAGACAGTGTCAGTCAAATAGCCTGCTTTTTGTTGTGGACTGGAGAAGAGGTGTTTAATTCACTACATATGCTAGCCCCAGTGGCAGACCCAGAAACATTGTCGTTCGTATAAATGTGTGTGTCACTAGCAGCATACTATCATTACCAACAGATTGACAGAAATTAAGACATAAATATTTCTTTAGATTCCAATAATCTCAGACAACATATATGGGTTCTTTTATTCATAATAGACTCATGCAGTATGAGACAAATGGAGGAGATATGACACAATTCCTTAAAATTACAGTCCCCTTTACTACATCAAGTATTACCAATAACCACAACTAGAAATAGTGCTAATGTGCAGATTACATAAATGTACTGCAGATGCTTGGCACATCAGACAAGAGCTGAGACTGGCAGCTGCAGCAAGCATGCCCCAGGCATGCACCACACTAACTAAAGAATTGAGTGTGGACTTGGTATTGGAGCAGCAAGCATTTTAAACAATTAATAAACCACTCTGAACAGCAGTTGCCTTCTTGCTCATGAACTACAGTTACCTTCTTGCATGCAGTGCTTTATTTAGCATGAATGCAATCATTGGTTTATTGTAATGCAATCTACCAGCATTGAAGCTGTCTCTAACCAAAATAAAGCATGTTTAAATATTGCTAAAGGTCAGGATTGTTTAACTTTATTTATGGTAAGTTTGCAAAGCCTGCCAAGTCACTTAGTGTTTGTTGAATCTTCAGTTCAGTGTACTCTGCAATCTGTCTGCATTAAAAGCTTGTCAAAATCAAGTAAGTAGCTTCAGCAGTAAAGTGAAGATGAAGCCAGTGCGTAGCATATGTCATTTCATTAATAAGAGTGCTACATTTCTGTTCCTTCATGGAACGCAAAGTAGTGAAGGAAGATCATAAACAATCTCCACTGCAACAATGGAGAAAATTTAGTTAAGTAGCTTTCTACTACAAACAGATGCAATGTTTTCTAATAGGCCTCAAACAAAATACAAAATTTGAAATTTTTCATCAATATATAAAATTTTGTACTACACTGTTGTACACCATATGAAATTTCAATTACATCAGTAAACAGCTATTATCATTTCAAGTAGATACAAGTCCAACAGTAACGTTATTTAACGCGATAAAAAACAGGTTTACCACCACTGTCACTAGCCGACAACTGTATAACTTCTTCTAACAAGAAAAGAATACCACTCAGGCTTATGCTCAGAGCAAAAGCCAGTCAAAAGCAAGTGATAAAAAGTATCCAGTACTTTAAGGTGTAATGTTGTATAAGATATTCATTTTCTCAATTTGGAGGAAGTATGTGAAGACCTTTGAGATCTACCTTGGATGTTCCAATGATTTCAAAGCCCATATTACATTTAAACCAACAGCAAATACTCAGCCTTTTGGAATAGTCTTTGTACTAATTTCTCTTCAACCAATAGTAAAAAAGGAGTCAGAGTAACTCCAGAATCTCTGTGTTGTCAAATCTGTAAATGTGAGCAAATGGGCCACACATATCATATGCACAACAAATAAAGGGAAGTATTGTGGCTTTGTGCACATTTTAATACTGTAATCAATGAATAGTTCTTAGTATCTCATTATATAGGCAGAAGGTAGCCTAGCAAGGTGATTTCTGTAATGTAATGAAAGGCTTCAAGAAAGTTGGATGCTAGTCCACGATAAGTGTTATATTGAAATTTGGCCCACTGTCATCTGCAGAGCTATAGTCCATATACCTGGATGCAGTGAAATTATGTAAGGGAAGGGAGGAAATCTTTGATCTTCCATTAGAAAAAAAAGTCACAGACTGAGAACAGCTCTATGGTTTAATGTTGATTAGTAAAAATAATTAGAACTACTGATGGCCTTGGGAGAGCCAGTCTTGACAAAACTCTACCATCTGGTGAGCAAGATGTATGAGACAGGCGAAATACCTTCAGACTTCAAGAAGAATATAATAATTCCAATCCCAAAGAAAGCACATGTTGACAGATGTGAAAATTACCGAACTATCAGTTTAATAATTCACAGCTGCAAAATACTAATGCGAATTCTTTACAGATGAATGGAAAAACTGGTAGAAGCCAACCTCGGTGAAGATCAGTTTGGATTCCGCAGAAATGTTGGAACACGTGAGGCAATACTGACCCTATGACTTATCTTAGAAGCTAGATTAAGGAAAGGCAAACCTACGTTTCTAGCGTTTGTAGACTTAGAGACAGCTTTTGACAATGTTGACTGGAATACTCTCTTTCATATTATAAAGGTGGCAGGAAGCGAAAGGCTATTTACAATTTGTACAGAAACCAGATGGCAGTTATAAGAGTCGAGGGGCATGAAAGGGAAGCAGAGGTTGGGTAGGGAGTGAGACAGGGTTGTAGCCTCTCCCCAATGTTATTCAATCTGTATATTGAGCAAACAGTAAAGAAAACAAAAGAAAAATTCAGAGTAGGTATTAAAGTCCATGGAGAAGAAATAGAAACTTTGAGGTTCACCGATGACATTGTAATTCTGTCAGAGACAGCAAAGGACTTGGAAGAGCAGTTAAATGGAATGGACAGTGTCTTGAAAGGAGGATATAACATGAACATCAACAAAATTAAAATGAGGATCATGGAATGTAGTCGAATTGAGTTGGGTGATGCTGAGGGAATTAGATTAGGAAATGAGACACTTAAAGTAGTAAAGCAGTTTTGCTATTTGGGGAGGAAAATAACTGATGATGGTCGAAGTAGAGAGGATATAAAATGTAGACTGGCAATGGCAAGGAAAGCGTTTCTGAAGAAGATAAATTTGTTAACATCGAGTATAGATTTAAGTGTGAGGAAGTTGTTTCTGAAAGTATTTGTATGGAGTGTAGCCATGTATGGAAGTGAAACATGGACAACAATAGTTTGGACAAGAAGAGAATAGAAGCTTTCGAAATGTGGTGCTATAGAAGAATGCTGAAGATTAGATGGGTAGATCACATAACTAATGAGGAGGTATTGAATAGAATTGGGGAGAAGAGGAGTTTGTGGCACAAATTGACAAGAAGAAGGGACCGGTTGGTAGGACATGTTCTGAGGCATCAGGGGATCACAAATTTAGCATTGGAGGGCAACGTGGAGGGTAAAAATCGTAGAGGGAGACCAAGAGATGAATACACTGAACAAATTCAGAAGGAAGTAGGTTGCAGTAAGTACTGGGAGATGAAGAAGCTTGCAGAGGATAGAGTAGCATGGAGAGCTGCATCAAACCAGTCTCAGGACTGAAGACGACAACAACAACAGTAAAAATATGCTCCACAGTGAAAGACTTCTCTCAGTATTGAAAGACATGTACACTGTGGACACACAAATCTCATAAGCACATGGCTTTTATGTACAAGATGTGTTTTACCAGTTTGCAGATTGGCCTTTTGGTTTTTGTTTTAGCATTTGTGTCTTCATAAGCGGATTGTGTCAGGTACTAAAAGACGATTTACTGTCCAAACTAGCAGTGTATATGGGTGATATCCTGACTGCAAGTCTCATTTGGAAAGAGCACAGTCAGTCTACCAAGGAAGCCTTTTAGAAGCAGTAAAGCAAAGAGGCATGAGATTATATTTAAAAATGTACAAAATTTGTCAGTAAGGTTTGAAAGGTTAGTCATAAATGGACTAGTAATTGTGAAAGATAATTTGAAGTTGCATCCTGTATCTGCTTCATGTGGAACATTACAGATCTCTGTCAAGGACAAATTGTTGATGTCTGTTCAGCTGATGTTTTTATGACTTTGAGCTCTAATCTATTAGAGGCATGTAATTTTATCTGTATCTGGTGTGATCACATATCTCAAATTAATGATAAATCTTTACCTGCTAAGCACAATAGTGGAGGGAAATCTGAGCACCATTACAAAAACAGGCCATAAATTACGATTCTTATCAATAACAAGATAACAAGTAAAATATAAGAGAGTACTGAGATCAAAATTTATCTACCGAGCAGGTTGTGCAATATGGATTTATGATGGGAAATATTTGCAAAATTATTGTGGTGTTTCTGCCAGCACACAGGTCCTACTCTAGTGGCATATGGAAGAATTTAATTTTATTCAATTAATCTGACACTTGAGACATTAGGAACTGATAACATACAAAGAACACCAGTGAGTGTGCCCACTATAAACTGTGTTCTTCTTCTTCTGAAGCATGGTGGAGGATCTGCGATGGTTGTCGTTAATGTTGTTGTTGTGGTCTTCAGTCCTGATACTGGTTTGATGCAGCTCTCCATGCTGCTCTATCCTGTGCAAGCTTCTTTATCTCCCAGTACCTACTGCAACCTACATCCTTCTGTATCTGTTTAGTGTATTCATCTCTTGGTCTCCCTCTACACTTTCTACCCTCCACACTGCCCTCCAATACCAAATTGGTGATTCCTTGATGCCTCAGAACATGTCCTACCAACCGATCCCTTCTTCTAGTCAAGTTGTGCGACAAACTTCTCTTCTCCCCAATCCTATTCAATACCTCCTCATTAGTTATGTGATCTACCCATCTAATCTTCAGCATTCTTCTGTAGCACCACATTTCAAAAGCCTGGTATGAGTATGCTATGTTAAATTACTTGAGCAATAAAAAATTAAAATAAGAGTTCAAAAAGTATCAGAAATACTATGTAGACCTCCTAATTTTGGAGAAACAGAAATATTTTGAAATTGCCATTCAGAACTCAATTAATATCTCTGAAACATCATGGTCACTAGTAAATAGAGAAATAGGTAAATCTAGGAAACATGCAACAACTTGCTGATTAATGGCACAATAGAAACTGATCAGAATAAGATAGCATATCTAATTAACAATTACTTTGCTTCTTTTGGCTCAAGCATAAACAATCATGTTAAAAATCATAAATACAAATTCAGAGGAACATCAGTGTCAGGAAGTATATTTTTGACACCAACAAGTAAAGAAGAATTAATTAAAATGTTGATTAACTTAAAGAATTCCCATGCAGCAGGCTATGATGGTCTTAGTCTGGACACGCTTAAGAAATGTATACAAGAAATTGCATCACCTTTATCCACAGTTAACAACTCTCATACGGAAGATGGTCTATTTCCAGATGAATTGAAAATTGCTCGAGTTGTCCCTATTTTTAAAAAAGGAAACAGAAATCAAGTAGAAAACTTTTGACCCATTTCTGAATATCCCAAATCTTTGAGAAAGTAATATACATAAGAATCTGGAACTTCCTGGTATGCAAAAAAGTGATTTCTCAGGGGCAGTATGGGTTTGCCAAGGGATCATCCACCATTACAGCAGCATCCAACTGAATCAAAGGTGTAACTCAAGCAATAGTTAACAAAGAACATGTATGTGGCATCTTTCTAGACTTACAAAAATCATTTGATTGTGTTGATACGACCATATTGCAGGAAAAACTGTGGAACTATGTCATTCAAGGCACAGCTCATAATTTGGTGAGGTCCTACTTGACATATAGGAAGCAGTTTGTGTCTTTACATTCCTAAACACAATACTGGAAGACAACTGAGTATACATTACCAACAGAAGGGAAACGATTAGGATTTTCATGTTTAAAGGAGGTACAAGGCTACAAGAGACTACTTGGCTTAAAATCTCTCTAGAGACTAAGTCCCATCTATACACAAAGAGTGGCAGTATGCAGGTACAGAAAAAACTGCCTTCTTACCATTTGGTACCATGATGGAGGCTCTGACATGGTTAGGGAAAAAATTAAGTCTTCTATGTGTCTTTGATTACGAAAGACCACAAAGCATCTTCTAAATTATCTGGAACAATTAAAAATTTTTAATAAATATTGAAAAGGAAAAAAAACTGCTCATAGATCTATGAACTGAATCTAATTAAATATAATCCTCCTAATTTTTATTAGACCCCAATATGGAAGAGCTTGCAGCTGGTTTTCACCAATGTGGGCAACACCAGTACAAGATTCAGCTTGTGCTCCCATTATTTCCACTGGAAAACCTCACTGGTAGTGGTTTGAAGAAAAGAAAGAAAAGTCCTTTGTCATATCTAAATTAAGTGTAATGATCAGCCTTTAGCAGTTACAAAGACACAAATCATAGTCCAGTGTCCAATGAAAATGTGTAATGGTGTCTGATGAATTTGTTTGCGCATTGTTTTCAATACTAATAGCAGTTTACACCAAGATAACAGCAGTAAGTGTTCATCTTATGGGCTGCCACCTCCTAATTATGGTGAGCAAGAGGAGTCTGGTTTGTCAGTGACATGCTAATATGTATTAAATCACAAATATTAATGTAGTTAATATCAAGAACAGGTTTACAAGTTCCTGTATTGAAGGCATGAGTACTTAGCAATGACAACTAAACTGGCACAGAAGAGAATCAATGAACAAAACCAAAGTTTGAAACCACTAATCACAGCTACAATCCATAGAATATTTTATTTAAAGTCCATAGTGGACATGAGTTGACATTAATAGTAGAAGACTGGTGAGTATTCACATGAGCATAGCAACAAGCTTATGGTTACTGTTCAATTTGGGTGTCATATGTTGGTGTCAGTGGATGCATGTCCCAGTAATATGAAGCTGGCTGATCGAGCCATGGTGGTTTCATGGCCTGAGGTGCCCTCTTGTTGTTAGTTACCTCCATGTCTAGTGGCAGCTGTGATACAGTATTATTGTCAATAATGTTACCTGACATGAAAACCCTCACCCAAAGGGAAAGCAAATAGGCCTAGAATCAACTTGACTTATAGTGACTCCGGCAGATTATTAATGTGCTAAGTATGTGGATGTTCAGTGTTGGAGCACTGTTCTGACAGTCTGTGTTTATAGGCATGGAGATATCAGGGTAGTTAGACCAGTAATTGGCAGAAACTGCCAATAGACCACCCTCCACTGGATCTCCCTAAAAGAATCTTTCTGAGAAATATTGTTTTACTTGAAGGTGCCACCTGTATGGGGTGCTGTCCTTGGTTGTGGTGAAGCTGTTGGTCCAGTATCACATATCATCTGTGATGTCTGGTGAAATTTTTCATGGGATATTATTTGATGGTGTTGTTGTTCTTCATTTGTTAGTGGTTAGTTGGCAAGACCACCATAGACAGAGATAGTTTTGGTGGTGCCACTGACAACTATCCCAGGTGGCTGCAGTGAACATCATCTGGCCATGGGTGTTCTCTACTGCTGCCAGAATAAAGGTCTTTGGGTGCAGGATGGAGATTGCTGAATGTGGAGGAGGTGTAGTAACATTTATGGGTTTCCACCATAAAATATCTCTGTTGGGATTTTCAGGTTATTTGTGTTGTGTGGTATGTGAGTAGGCTTACCTCAAACATGAGCAATTCCTGGCCAGGTTGGATATTTCCTCTGCCCGGGGACTGGGTGTTTGGGTTGTCCTCATCATTTCATCATCATTTGTAACAGTGGTTAGATTGGGTGATGTAAAAATTGGACTGTTTAAAAGTTAGGACTTTGTATGTGTGCTGATGACCATGCAGTCAAGTGCCGCACAAACTAAACATCATCATCATCATCATCAAATATGAGAAAATTACTTAGGCCTCAGATTATATGATCTGTAGCAACTGACTGCATGTTGGTGATGTATGGGTAACTAGACACTGTGCCTGCCGCCACCAACCATATATACTTTAAAAACAGTTCCAAATTGTCCAGGTGAGTGTGCCAGGGATGACAGATATTGACCATAATTCAAATTTCCACAGAGATTTGCTTTGGAATAACTATCTAACATTCTTCTGGATTCACTGAGACTATCAGCATTCTATTAGCTAATGATAACTGGTGATGCTGCACAAGTTGTGATGCACTCTAGGGGTGAATGTTTGAGCCACACCTGTTGGGCCCTTTGAATCACTACCACTAGGATGTGATTCTTGTTAGTAGCTAGAGCTACTTTTGTGTCTACTGGAAGTTTGAATAGAGCATTAGAGGTGGTACTGTGGATGACTATCTTATAAAAAATCTTATGTTCGTATGCTTCTAGAAATATAGTCCATCTTTGTTATTGTTCAGGTGTCTGCTTTGGTACCATATTACATGGGACAAATATGGTTATTAATGCTCGATTACAAGGCCCTTTAGATGAAAAACTTGTTGTCATGGAAATAGACATGGAACTTCTGGGTTGTATATACTACTGCCGATGTCTCTGTGCCTAACTGTAATTACATTATACTTCATTGAGTGAATTAGATTCAAATACAATAGTGCTCAAGGCTAGATGCTGGTAAGCCATACATTCAGTGAAATTGAGATATCTGTGTTTTTCATATCTGCTAGATGGTGGAAAACCACTGGCAGGGTAGTATATGAAGAGGCTAACACACTCTGTTGTTACGTATTGCACTGAGACAAAGTACATCATTTTTTTGCTTTAGTATGGCAAGCCACAGCCAAGATGATGACTCACAGAGGAAACAGTGTGACTTGTTTGCATGAAAAAATGTACTAAGGACTGATACAGAAGCCAACCATTTTGACAGCGAATCCTCTTGAGATGAGTGTTGTAGATGTAGATTATCGACAAAATCCATGTGATTAGAGGTAAGCAACAACAAAATATAATTATGTGGCATGCTATACTGAAGCATGTGACAATGTGGGTTACCATGACGGTGGAGAAAGCTCTCAATACTAAGAAATTAATGGAATTGTGATCCATGGAACATTTCCAAGATATCTATATGGAGCCTATTAACCATGAACAGTTTTACACTGGTTATGAACATCTCTAGGTGCCTGCTATAGGGGTTATTATGGCTTTCAATTAAATAGCTGTTAAAGTG
Organism: Schistocerca piceifrons; assembly: GCF_021461385.2. Classification (NCBI taxonomy): domain Eukaryota; kingdom Metazoa; phylum Arthropoda; class Insecta; order Orthoptera; family Acrididae; genus Schistocerca; species Schistocerca piceifrons. The sequence continues at coordinate 681,433,789 of NC_060149.1, read as the reverse complement.
TTAAATTGATCTAGTAATGTCACAATATAGATGTTAAATTGCACTATTTTTTGTTGTAGGTTCATAGATTGATTCTCTTCATAATTTTTTATTTTTTTCCTTCCACGAAGAGGGAGACTCAGCATTTGTTGTTAGAGAGGTGGCCATCTGACCCGTTAAGGATTGCAGGTGTTGATGATGGCAGCGAATGCCTGAATTGAGAGAAGGGCTACTGACCACAGTTGAAGAGCGTTAAAAATGATATAATTTTACTGAAACAACACCAATTATTAACATTATTAATTAGGAGAGCCAGAACAGAATAACACTGTATTAGTATTGTTATTACTTGCAACATGATTTTTTTTCATAAACATGTTATAACACAAATGTTATTTTCCTTTTTAAGAGTCAGAATTACACAATGATGCTATAAAAATGAAATTAGCTGCAAAAGAAATGGGACATCCATGTCCCTGCCATCAGCAATGGATGATGAAGACAGCAGAACCAGATTTCACAATATTACATGGAGTCTGGGACTTAGTGAATGTTGATACACAAAACAACTACTCCTCTTTGTGTATCTCAAATGGCACCTGCTAAACACTCCTATGAGAAAAAATCGGGTAAGCCTTCCTGGAAGATCACAACTATCTGCACCGTTAAGGTGCAAGGTGAAGATATCAAAATCTGTAAGTCTGTGAATGGAGAGAAATGCTTTTCTCTCCATTCACAGGTTGCACAAATTGGGAAGAAGAGTGGACAATGTTGCAAAGAAAGTCAGTAGTATTAAAGAGTTTGTAAAGACATGACTCCCATGAGGTACCGCCTTATCATAGAACTGTCCATGTGGGCAGGAGAGTTTGTGTGCTCCAAGGAAGCTGAGAGCTATATTGGTGGTAGCGTAGCTACTGGCAGGTCAAACCTAGCCAGGCAGGTCTCAGCAGAGGAGCCAGTCAAAGTGTGCCTCACAATGACCTGTCTTATATCCTATATCCTATTCCCTACCCTCTCCTCAGTTACCATTCCTTTTCTTTCTCTAATTACCTTAACACACCACTGCCTTGTGGTTAGTCTCGGGAGGGATGAAGGCTAAGGGAGAAAACCCTGAAAGAAAATCTGGAGTGGGCCCCCAAAGGCAGTTGGAAGGTGCACTATGTCCCCTTCCGGCAGCTCCTGAAACCGAGTGATACCAGACGTATTGGCTTGCCTTTCCTCAAGATATTATCATTTAGGTCGAGAGGGAGACCGTGATGATTGGGCAACTCACGAGTCTTCATATTTATCGCTCAGGCTTGTAGCATCCTGGAGAGGACACTTCAGTGATGTCCAAGAACTTCGGCACAACACGGGAAGAGTGCCAGGGGCCACTTCCGACGGTGGGAGACATCATTGCGTCTCATTGGACAGCTACCATCCGCCTCAAGCTGGGCAGCCCCCAGACAATAAGGTGCTGTCCCGCCACTATCCACCTGCTTCACGGGGTGTGTGGAGCTTAGAAGTAATCTTTGACAAGCGGGATGGTATAGTACACCTACCAACAACAAAAATGAAATAATAAAGAAATCACTATTTCGTATTGCCACCTGGAATGTTAGGACCATGTGTCCAAGGTACATTGACGATGCCCAAGAGGTTGATTTCATCTGTAAGACTGCCGTAATTGACAGAGAGCTCCATCATTTGACTGTTGACATCACAGGACTGCAGGAGACGCAGCTTCCAGGACGTGGGCTCTATCAGGGAGGATAATTACACATTCTTCTGGCAGGGGAAGTCTTAAGATGAGCAAAGACTTCATGATGTAGGAATTGCTGTTAAAAACACCCTCCTGGATTGTACTGTGCCACCATCCTGTGGAACAGAGAGAATTATTGCTTTGAAAATATGCTCCTCAAGTCAACTGTCAACATCCTAAATGTGTACGCTCCCACCTTATCATCCAGCATGGAAGAGAAGGATCTGTTTTATTATTTACACAGCGACAGAATAGCCAAGGTACCTAGCACCGTGACACTATGTATTCTAGGGGACTTAAATGCTAGAGTTGGATGAGATATTGACATATGGCAAAATTGCCTGGAACATCATGGGGTGGGAAAAATTAAAGAAAATGGCCAGAGACTGCTTGAAGTTTGCTGCTTTTGTGACCTCTGTATTACAAACACATATTTCCAGCTTAAGGATCAGCACAAGGTGTCTTGGAGACACCCGCACTCCCATCACTGGCTTCAACTTGACTTAGTCATAGCTAGGCGTACTGGTCTCAAAAATGTGATACTGACACGAAGTTATCATAGTGCTGACTGCAACACTGACCACGCCCTGGTGGCATGTACATTGAGGCTCACTCCTAAGAAATGTCACCATGCTAAACCGAGAGGTCATCCCCGTATCAACACAGATCATGTTCATGACACACAAAGAAAGCAGGATTTTGCCAGTAATTTTGAAAGTGCTTTCCCAGGAAACGTGCAAGCGGAAACGAATGTTGATAAGAAATGGGCAAAACTCTCAGTTGCAATCTACAACTCAGCAGTATTGGCCTATGGAATAAAAGGAAAAAGAAATAAGGACTGGTATGAGCAAAATTTGGAAGAAATGGAACCAGTCACTGAGGCTAAACGGAAAGCCCTGCTCGCTTACAAAAGAAACCCAAAAGAAAGAACTCGAGATCACCTATGAGAAGCAAAGAATAGGGCACAGCAAACATCCAGGAGATGTGCAAATAACTTCTGGCTGAATTTATGTACAGGTATACAGAAAGCGGCCAATTCTGGGGATGCTAAGGCAATGTACGATGGTATTAAGAAAGCAATTGGACCAACTGTCAGAAAAACAGTTCCTCTTAAGTCCAAGACAAGTGAAGTCATTACTGATGAAGGCAAAAATATGGAATGCTGGGTTGAACACTACCTCGAGTTGTATGGAGCCTAGAATGAAGTTAGCAAGGATGCATGTGATGCCATCAAACAAATGCCAGTTATGGAGGAACTGGATGCAATGCCTACTATGGAATAACTTAGTAGAGAAATAAATTCTCTTGCTAACGGAAAGGCCCCAGTTGTAGATGGGGTCCCTGCAGAGGTTATTAAGTATAACAAGTCTGTTCTTCTCAAACATTTATATTCACTTGTTACAACCAGCTGGGAAGAAGGTTATGTCCCGATGAGTATGCGGCATTCGAGGATGGTTACTCTATGTAAACAGAAAGGGAACAGGAACAACTGTAACAATGACCGAGGCATTTCATTACTAAGTGTAGCCGGGAATGCTTATGCAAGAGTCATCCTAATGCGATTACAAATCTTAGCTTCCAGAATCTATCCAGAACCTCAGTATGGCTTCAGGCCCGGCCGATCAACCGTAGATATGATCTTCTCCTTAAGACAGCTACAAGAGAAATGTCATGAGCAGCAGAGGCCACTTTATATTGCTTTCATTGACCTTGTTAAAGCATTTGATTTAGTGAGCAGAAATGGGCTTTTCAAACTGTTGCAGAAGACTGGATGCCCACCTAAACTACTACAGATAATTGTCTCTTTCCATGAGAAAACACAAACAACAATCTGCTTCAATGGTAAAACAGCAGAAGCATTCCCTGTTAATAGCGGTGTGAAACAGGGGTGTGTGTTAGCTCCTATATTATTTGGGATTTTCTTTTCCCTTCTGCTCAGATTTGCCTTTGAAGACTGTGAGGAGGGAGTGTATCTACATACAACATCTGATGGAAATCTTTTCAACATCGCTTGCCTCAAGGCCAAGACCATAGTAAATACAGTTGTTATCCATGAGTTGTTATATGTGTACGATGCAGCTCTAGTATCGAACACAGAAGATGAGCTGCAGTATATAATCAACAAATTATCAAATGCCTTTGAAAAATTTGGTCTAATCATCAACCTTCAAAAGACTAAGATCATGGCGCAGAGCACTACCAACCTTCCATCCATCAGAAATGATGGCAATCCTCTGCAGGTAGTTGATGACTTTACCTACTTGGGATCCACAATATGTAGCAACTTGTCCATGGACACTGAAATTACTAACAGAATCGCAAAGGCATCACCTGTCATGGCTAGATTGAAAAAGAGAGTATGGAACAACGGACTGCTTACCACAAAAACTAAATTAAAAGTCTACAACGCTTGTGTTATAACCACCCTTCTCTATAGCTGTGAGACATGATCAACTCTTTCTAGGCATGAATCTCGACTCAACAGCTTCCATCTTTGCTGTCTCTGGAAGATCCTTCAGATCTCTTGGAGAGATAGAGTACCCAACACCGAAGTCTTTCATCATGCAAGCACAACCAACATCTTTGCACTCCTGAGTCATCGACGTCTAAGATAGTAGGGACACATCAGGTGCATGAATCCTGAACGGATACCGAAACAACTGCTGTGCGGAGAACTTTAGGAGGGTGTGAGGCCAGTGGGATGACCGCGTCTTCGTTTCAAGGATGTCTGCAAGAGAGACCTGACCAAGACCAGAATCAATAGAAGTCACTGGGAAAGCATTGCAGATGACCATGTCAAGTGGCGAGAAACTGTGCGCAATGGCATCAAGCTCTCAGAGGACGAACACACACAGGAACAAATCGGTAAAAGAAGAAAACGAAGAGACAGAACGGCTTCTGTTCGAAGTCCCTCAAATTTCGCATGTCCAAACTGCAGTAGGGACTGCAACTCTCGAGTGGGACTTTATAGCCACAGCAGATGCTGCAGACTCTGAACCAAGCATGCTACACCATCATCCCTCAAGGATGGACAGATGCCATTATGTAAAGGCAGACCAGAGGTGGCACCATAAAAAGCATCAGAAATATCCACCTGAAGTGACAGAAGGAGTTCACAAGCACATTCAAAGCATTCTGACCTACCCAGGTCACTAAAGCAATTATGAGAATCCCTAAAAGGTTTATCTTGATTGGAAGATGACAATCAGTACTTTATACTGGAATCACTTTGTACCCTACTGTGAGGGATAAAAACAGCCATTATTAGAGAGGTTAAGTAGAAACCGATTCAATATTGTGATCATCTCAACTGGTTTGTAGGAGTGCTCTTAACAAATGAAAACTACAGGTGTACAACATGTATAAATATGACTGTGAAGCAGGCACTGGACTCATGTACATGTGGATTGATCATGTTGCAAGAACCAGCAGTGATACGATATGGAGCTATATATCTAAATTTCTATAGCCAAACAGCAGTGCTTCCAAAATAATATACTATTCAGGCAACTGTGCTGGACAAAAGGAGAATTGGACTCTTATGTGCATGTCATCATCACTACTATGTAAAGACATATGCAAAGAAACTAAAAACAGGTTTTGATTCCTGGTCACACACAACTCCTGTGATATAGAAATTTTGCGACCATTGTGTAATACTGAAGAAGACATGCAAGCCATGTTTTCTCACCCACTGAGTGGTTTGATATTGCCAAGAAAAACAGAGCAGAAAAGAAATTAGCCATGACAGTTATAACACATGATTATTATCTAGAGTTCAGCAAAATTCCTCATCAGCACATAACATTAAGAAATACAGCAAGAAATAGACAGTATATTATAGTAACTAATCAGAAGTTACTGTATTCAAATTTTTGGTCTCAGATCCTGATTCAGTTTTCCTGAAACACACTGTTCAAAGAGACTTCCATGACATTAATGTTGAGAAGCATAGATGTCCAATATAGATTTCACAGATTATGACCAGATTATTGTAGGCCTATTCTTATGCAGCATGAGAAATTGTCTATCATCATGGACCTGCTTCCCTATATACCTGTAGTGTATCACAGATATTATTTATCCCTTACTCAGTACAAAGCCACAGAACAGGTTATTCAATCAACATTAACTGATGGCTGTATTTCATATTACAGTTAATACCAATTGGTAAAGCCAAATTGTGGCACTGAATCTTTTGTGATACACTATCACAAGCCAGAGAACTGTATATATTCCTTATACTTAATATTGTTTTTCATGGCGTGCAGTAGTTAAAAATGTTTTATTTCATGTGAGAAGAACACTGTAACATATGTAGAATCTTACAATATAAGAAATACACCTGTTATGCCCATTACCTGAATTATGAACTTTATGAACATTCAAATGACTGTCCTGCAAAATTAACTTAATATGGCTTACCATTATCTTGCCCTAAGTGCCTCAGTTTGTTGTAAGGAATTGTGTGCACTGGTATGAAAGAGCTGTGCATGTTCCATATTGATGTGCACCTCCTTATACTGCCAAGGGCTTTCCACACACATTATGTGATCAAAAGTATCCAGACACTCCCAAAAACTTACATAGGTGCGGTGTGCTGCCACCTACTGCCAGGTGCTCCATATCAGCAACCTCAGTAGTCATTACACATCATGAGAGAGCAGAATGGGGTGCTCTGCAGAACTCACAGACTTTGTTCGTGCTTAGGTGATTGGGTGTCACTTGTGTCATACATATCTACATGAGATTTCCACACTCCTTAACATTCTTAGGTCCACTGTTTCCAATGTGATATACCAAGCAAGGTGGCACAGTGGTTAACACACTGGACTCACATTTGAGAGGATGATGATTCAATTGCACATCTGACCATTCTGATTTAGGTTTTCCATGATTTCCCTAAATCGCTTCAGGCAAATTACGGGATGATTCCTTTGAAAGGGCATGGCCAACTTCCTCCCCCATCCTTCCCTAATCTGATGAGATTGATGACCTTGCAGTTTTGTCTCCTCCCCAAAATTAGCCCTCAACCTCCAATCTGATAGTGTAGTGGAAACGTGAAGGGACACATACAGCACAAAGGCGTACAGTCCTACCTTGTCTGTTGACTGGCAGAGACCGCTGACAGTTGAAGAGGGCCGTAATGTGTAATAATCAGACTTCTATCGAGACCATCAAACAGGAGTTCCAAACTGCATCAGGATCCACTGCAAGTACTATGACAATTACAAGGGTGGTGAGAAAATTTGGATTTCATGGTCGAGTGGCTGCTCATAAGCCACACATCACACAGGTAAATGCCAAACGATACCTCACTTGATGTAAGGAGTGTAAACATTGGACGATGTAACACTGGAAAAACGTTGTGTGGACTAACAAATCATGGTACACAATGTGGTGATCCGATGGCAGGATGTGGGTATGGTGAATGTCTGATGAATGTCACCTGCCGGTGTGTGAAGTGTCAACAGCAAAATTCAGAGGTGATGGTGTTACGGTATGGCCATGTTTTTGATGGAGGGGGCTTGCACTCCTTGTTGTTTTGCAATGCACTATCACAGCACACACCTACACTAACGTTTTAAATACCCTCTTGCTTCCCACTGTTGAAGAGCAATGTGGGGATGGCGGCTGAATCTTTCAACACGATCGAGCACCTGTTCTTAATGCGTGGCCTGTGGCAGAGTGGTTATGACAATAACATCCCTGTAATGGACTGGCCTGAACAGAGTCCTGACCTGAATCCTACGGAATACCTTTGGGATGTCTTGGAATGCTAACTTTGTGCAAGGCCTCACTGACCGACATCGATACCTCTCCTCAGTGCAGCACTCCATGAAGAATGGGCTGCCATTCCACAAGAAACCCTTCAGCACCTGACTGAATGTATACCTGCGAGAATTTAAGCTGTCAGCAAGGCTAAAGGTGGGCCAACACCATATTGAATTCCAGCATTATTGACAGAGGGCACCACGAACTTGAAAATCATTTTCAGCCAGGTGTCTGGATACTTTTGATCACATAGAGTATGTAGTTTGCCAAACAGAGAGCCAAGTGAAACTTGCTCGTGACTGTTAAGAATGCTTGCTTCTGTGAATAAGACCACACAAATTGTATGGTTTATATATTAATAAATAAAGAGGCCTCAATCTCTTCACAGCTCTGGAGATAAAGTTTGCATTTCCTAATAATGTAATACTGGTGAGGTAAGGAAGGGCAACAATTGCTGATAAATGTTGCTTAGATGGTGCAATGCTAATTTCAAAACATACGTGCCTTAAATATGTGACTTCTTTGAGTATGGAGCTGCTTTTGTTGGGCCAGCACTTTATTCATGCACACTGGAGGCAGGACAGGATCATGCTGCCATTTATTTGAAATATTGCTAATGCATTTGTGATAGTATGACTGAAGGGTGTGTTAAATATTATTATTCATTTGTTGGTCTCTTATCCAATGGTGACTTTAAATATTTAATTTTGGGATACAATTTTTAAAAACATTGTTCTCTTGCTCATATTGACAGAAACTCTTCTGAACTAGTTACTGAGTGTGTTTATATTACTGACTATGAATTTGTAGTTGCCTTAAAGTCTCTACAAAGCATTTCAGATCCCTTGGATCACTTAACTGTCATCAGTTCCATGTCCCACACAAGTATCTAATTATTGCTTAATTTTGTCCTTGAGCATGAGCTATACGCTATCTGTCTTCTCTGTATAATGTCCATAAAGTCATATGTGTCCACAAAGATGCAGGAGAGGACATAAAAGAGAGGCACTTGCTCTCTCCCCCCACCCCCCCCCCCACCCCCACCCCCAGATCTGGAATACAGATTTTTAATTCCCTACTGAATACTCTGAAATTCTTGCTCTTCCCCCCCCCCCCCCCCCCCCCCCCAGATCTGGAATACAGATTTTTAATTCCCTACTGAATTCTCCGAAATTCTCATGATTTCACTAAAACTCTCATTTAACCAGTTGTAGCATTATGTGGCTGGTCATACTGGATAACACTACAGCTTCAACAATTGCTGTATATCTTATGGTTGTTTGGATGTCACTACGTCACAATTTCAGACCATCAGATTAAAAATGTGCCACTTCCATAATAATTATAATAATACAGAGAGGTGTACTTTGAAGACAGTTTGAAAGGATGCATATATTTTAAGTATCAAAGTAATCTACGTGGAATAAATGTTGAATGAATGACAAGAAATTATTTGGTATACAATGAATATTGTGTGTGTGTGTGTGTGTGTGTGTGTGTGTGTGTGTGTGTGTGTGTGTGTGTGTGTGTGTGTGTGTGTGTCTGTCTGTGTGTGCATGTGTGTTTGTGTGTGTATGTGTATGTGTTTTTGTGGGTGTGGGTGTGTCATCTATAAATTTATTTTTTGTAGAATAACATGTCTTGAAACTGGTCAACAATTTTATACCAAAAAGAAAATTTTTGTCTTGTCCCCCTACTTCTATGGGTAAATTTTTGCAAATACCCACCCACGCATATTTCTTTTTGGTTTAGCTCAATATAATATTCAAAATTGTCAAAAAATACTAGGACTGGTACAAAAAGTGTGGGGAATTCACTGCATGATCAGTCTTAGGTTTCTGTGAAATAAGGCCTGCTGTATCTTTAGTATCTCCATCAGACTGCAATATGAAGCTCATAACTATTCATATGCCCCAAAGATGCTACACATGTGAGACTTCAGACACCACCTCAAATGGTATACTGATCACAACTTGGAAGCAGCAGCCGTGGTTGTGGTATGTGCGTGAAGCAAGTACCTCTACAGTCTGCAACCAGTGTTCACTGAGAATTTATGTTTGCCTTGTCACTGCAGCAGCTATCAGATCATTGCTATGGATTTGTTGTCTCTTGGACTTCACTTCTGTTACTTACTTGTAAGTTTGGTTTTACAACTTGTGTTATTGTGTGATTTTGCTTCAAATGTTCCTACACTAGATCATAGTTTAGACTATGATTGCAGTTCTGCTCTAGCCTTGTCATTGCTTCCATCTGTATGCATTCCTCTGGGACCTCTACTATACATCAGTAAAAAACAAAAATGTTACAACAGTTAAATAAGTGTGTGCCTCTTTCAGTTGGCAAAATCAAAGCCCATAATGGATTCTGCAATCACACTCCGGAAACAACAAAATGCAAGAACTTCAACTGATCCTATAATAGCTGGCAGAACAAGAGGTGCTATAAACACAAGTGAGACAAAAATAAAAAAAAAAGAACTGTTGAAGTGGCAGCTACAGAAGAACCAACAATAGCAGCAAATTTTCAATCAGATCTTGCAGCAGCAAGGGCAAGCAATTCATTAAACCCCATCATTCTAGCAATTTCGAGAGTGTCATGATGAATGTTAGGACTAGTACTCATAAACTCAACACATACAGAAATATAGATTAACTACATCTACATCTATACTTCATAAACCACATTATGGTGTGCAGCAGTGGGTACTTTTGGTACCTCTCTATTTCCTCTCATTCCTACACAATTTTTGTAGTTGTGTTTCTATACAAACTGTAAGTTATATAGTTGTCTTGGTGTAATAACTCTGCAATACAAATATCAAAGGAAAAAATATGTTTTCCTGTTTTTCTTGGAGTGCACACTGTCAGAAATTCAACGGTAAACCTCTGTTTGATGCACGATGCCTGGCTTGTAGCATTTGCCACTGTACTTTGTCGAGCATCTCTGTAACGCTCTTGCACCAATTAAACAAACTAAGATGATAAAAACTACTTAAGATAGAGCAAACTACTCTCCATGTGAACTTCTATTCTCTTCTATTCATCCAACCTATTAAGATCCTAGACTGATGAGCAGTACTCAAAAATCTGCCAGACAAGTAAAATGTAAGGCACTTCTTTCATGGAAGTATAGTATAAGCTCATTATCATGAATTTCAAAGGATCAAAAAATGAAGGGTTTGTTTAAAAAAATTGTATTAAGTGAAAAACACAGATTTTAATATGTATGCATATACTGTAGCACAGTAGTGTGTAATACACTATATTATCAGTCACATTATATTACTGTAGACATATAACACCATTAAGTGATTGTAAAAGTACAACTACCCAAAAGTTACAGTATCTTCTTGAAAAAAATTCAAGCATGGTTCGCTGATGTCAACAGGAACGAAAATATCTTGTAATTTCACAACCAATTGTAACTATAGTGTCCATAAACCCAGCAGTGATGTCAGATGTTGAAGCAAATCATTCCAAACTGTCCAAGAGTGTACACATCTCCTGATGGGTGGGTGGGATCGTATCTGTATTCTCCTCTTCCTCACTTTCATCTGATGATCCTTGTTGCACCTCAGTCACAGCATTTGACACATCAGATTACACTGAATTGCATACAGCAACAATGTTGTGTGCACTAACGAATTTCCCAAAACTAATCCCTGGATTAACAACATCTTGCGCAACTGTCCATTCATCAGGTGAAATAGCATCATCTAACTTAAGGTTATCTTTAGTTTTGCTATGTGTCCATGCTCTGTTAGAGCCTTTCTGTATATGATGTGGTGAAGCTGAGTTTCAGGTTGCTGTGATTGCTGTTACTGCATCAAGCAAATTACAGCACAAACTGCATCTCTTACAAATCTCATGTGATAACCTCTCTTCCTGAGAGAAATGATGCCTTGGTCCATGGGCTGACTTGTGCCTTGTTGCATCTGGTGGAGAAAACTGAACCTTCATGTTGGTTAGGTTCAGATCCTGTACATTATGGGCAGTATATCTGTCCAGTATAAGAAGAACATATCTGCTTTCAGAAACCATTTGACTGTTGAGATGAAGAAGCCACTTGTGAAAAGATGTGCTGTTGATCCAAGCTTTCTTATGGTGAAAGATGTAAGGTAAAATATCCATTCTTACATTTTGAAACAGTATGGTTTCTCAGAATTATTGATATTCCAGGGATAAAACTTCTCATTGTCATCCACATTACATCCAGGGGCAACAGTTAAATTTTGTTTGCTGAGTGATCCACCATAAAACTTAGCACTTAGCACAGGATCATGCTTCATTACAGGATCATTTAGTAATCATGAAAGCATTACGGAGATGACAGATGAACTCCAGTGGAAGACTCTGCAAGAGAGATGCTCAGTAGCTTGGTACGGGCTTTTGTTGAAGTTTTGAGACCATATCTTCTCCGAGGAGTCAAGCAGTATATTGCTCCCTCCTATGTATATCTCATGAAGAGACCATGAGGATATAATCAGAGAGATAAGAGCCCACACAGAGGCATACCGACAATCTTTCTTTCCACAAACAATACAAGACTGGAATAGAAGGGAGAACTGATAGAGGTACTCAAAGTACCCTCCGTCACACACCGTCAGGTGGCTTGCGGAGCATCAATATGGGTGTAGATGTAGATGTAGATTTTCTCTCGAGTGTGTGATTTGAAAAAAGTTTGTAGAAAAGTCCAGTTTTATCCATATTGAACGTATCACATGAGGCATACCTTCACCTCACTCAAGCAAATTCATGCAATCAGCTGTTCTCACTTTCTTCATCAACTTTATTTGCTTCACCAAAAACTTGTACAGATGAAACTTAATGTCTGTTTAGGAACCAATACAGCCAACCAGCAGAACTACTGAAGTATGATGCATATATTTTTGGCAATCTTATTATTTTTTTTGATTGAAGCACAGGGCCACTTAAAGATATGTTTGGTGCATGCATATGATTGAACCATACTAGCAGTAACGTCTTGATGTCCTTGTACTAAGGGCCACATAAGTCATTTAGATTTATTTCAGGAACCTGATGGAGCTACATTAATCAATTTTTCTCAATTATGAATTATCGTAGATAAAGTAGATTGGGAAATTCCAAACTGCTCTGCAATTTCTGTTTTCTGTGTACCACGATTCACTTCACCTAGAATCTCAGAGTTTACCAGTGCAGTTAGAGCTCCCTGTTTCCTCTTTGCAATGTTGCACGTGCTACTATTTTCTGATTTTTATTCTGCATTCTAACTCCATTTGGCTTTGAAAAAAAGAACACCTGGCACTGAATACTTTTGTAAATGTTTATTCACACATTAATGAGTTTATTTAAATGTACTGTACACAGTGATTGTTGAGGTGATAATCGTAGCTGCCAACTACAAAATGTTATAAACAAGACAACAATGGGTAGTTAGCTTTGTAGTTTCATTCCTTATATTCAATCCAGAAAAAAATTAACAATTAAAAATACTGTAACATCAGAAATTTGTCTTAGAATTAAATTTAATTACACTAGGTACTTAAAAATTGTTTGTAAATTATCTTAACCAGAATTGCTATTAACCAATAAAACCTCCCATAAGAACAATGTATTTCTGTTGGGGGCAACATATTTTTACGATAACCAGTTCATGCTATTGAGTTTACACTGTATTACATTTCCTTAAGATTCTGCCAATGAATCTTATCCGGACCTCTGTTTTCCTACAGTTTGTTTTATGTGGCCATTCCACTTGAGGTTCTCTATATGGTTACTCCTAGGTATTTTATAGTAGTTATAATTTCCTGTGATTTGTTACCAACCACATAATCAAACAGTAGTGGATCTCTTCATGTATTCATGGGCAATATGTTATACTTACTTATTTCCAGGTTCAGCAACCAGTCCCTCTACCAGCTGCAGGTCTTCCTCCATTTTGTTACACTCATCACGGGTTGCAGCCATCTGACAGACAACACTGTCATCCGTCAATGATGTCATGGAGCCATCAGCAGTGTCAACTAGATAATTAATGGTCAGTTTATTAGAACAGTACTGGCCCTGCCATACCCTATTGGGGTGCTCCTGAAACTACATTCACATTTGTCAATGTTATTTCTTTAAAAAGGTGAGTTGAGTACTTTCAGCAAGGAATGCTTAAATACAGTCACAAATTTCGTCTGATACTCAGGAAGCTTATTTTTTCACTAACTGGTAAGTAGCAAATTGGGACTGTATCATATGTCTTCCGGGCATCAAAGAATGTGGAAACAACCTGAGCACCTTTGTCCATGACATTTTGGATCTCAAGGATGAACAGTGTGTGCTGAATTTCATAAGATCTCTGCCTGTGGAATTCATTTTGATTTTAATGGAGCATAAAACACAAATCTACAACACACTTATATCAGTGATATAAGTATACAATTATGTTTGGTGATCCTTCGTGAACATGGGAATTACAAGCACTTTCCAATCACCAAGTTTCGAATGAAAGACGCAAAAATTAGGACTATTTCCAAAAATGTGCTTCAAAGCAGAATATGAAACTGAAAATATTAAAAATGTTTTAGATTTGACCATTACAAGAAGTCCAACCATCACTGATATGAAAATTGGTAACCGATCATGAGAAAGATGTCAACATAATTTCAGATTTGGTATGTCATAAGGTATTTCAGATACTTAAACAGGTGGTGGTCACTAACAACTGCAAACAGAAGAAAATATATAAACTGTGTGACAGATTGACTGCAGCACAACTCTAAAAGCAAAGAGAAAATGGAGTAAAAGACAAATAATTAAAGCGGTCCTGTAAATGTAAAATACATAATAAGGTAGCAAAACTCTTTAGGAACATGAATGCAAAGGTTCTTCTTCACAACAGATATATTAGGCACTGGCTTACAGAATGTTATGAAAAGAAGAATTGATTACCCATTTCAACCAACAGGTGTGTATAGTGTATAATAGGGAACATGTTGAAAGTTAAAATCGTAAAAAAGGTAGGAGACAAGGTACTGGTGGAAGTAAAGCTGTGAGCATGGGACATGGGTCATGGCTGGAAAGCTCTGATGGTAAAGCACTTGCCCACAGAAGGCAAAGACCCCAAGTTCCAGCCTCAGTCCGGCACACGGTTTTAATCTGCCAGGAAGTGTCATATAAGCACACACTCCACTGAAGAGTGAAAATTTCATTCTGGAAACATCCCCCCAGCTGTAGCAAAGCCATGTCTCCAGTATATCCTTTCTTCCAGGAGTGCTAGTTCTGCGAGTTTTGCAAGAGAGCTTCTGTGAAGTTCGGAAGATAGGAGACGAGGTACTGCCGGAAGTAAAGCTGTGAGGATTGTGCATGAGTCATGCTTGGATAGCTCAAATGGTAGAACACTGGCCCGCAAAAGGCAAAGGTCCCAAGTTCGAGTCTCCTTCAGGCACACAGTTTTAATCTGCCATGATGTTTCATATCAGCATACACTCTGCTGCAGAGTGAAAATTTCATTATACGTGTTACACATTGGACAAACTGGAAGTAACTTTAGAATGTAGTACAAGGAGTACCAGAAGTATACTATTAGCAAAATTATCATAAAGTACCAGTCTCTGAAACCTAAGCCTTGACAGTGTGAGTAGACAACACAGTATAAAAGTTCTGCACAGAGTAGGAAAAGATAAATAACTTGATGTGTATGAAAAGCTGGGAATATTTGCTTGCAAAAAGACAAAACCTGAGTCACTACTCAAGGAATTGGATGACTGCAAAATAAATTGTTTTTATTCCATCTTTCTGACCCCACTGTAGTGAAAAATAATAAGTAGTCCTTCAGGTTCAATGCACAAACATGGGTCACAAATAGAATGCCACAGGAGTAGATCAAAATGGTGGAACATGAGGGACGTGCAGTCAGTCTGTCTCTGAGTGTCTGCGCATGCTGTATGCAAATAAGCACGTATGGTAAGTCACCTGCAAGTGGAGGTCACTTTTCTTACATCAGTGCAAGACAAGGAGTACCTTTCAACAATACAGAAGTGGACAGTAATCTCTTTTTTGCTAATTAGCTGATTTACTTTATTGTCTTAGTTGCTATTTGATCATAATATACATGTTATGACAACTATAATTGTACATTCTTTGTCTACACTATCCAGCTCTTTCTAATGTCTCCTTACACAATCTCTGTGGTGATGTGGTAGCTTCATTGTTATTTGTAACTATTTTACTAAGTCAGTTATCTAAATAGACTTACTGTAGGATCTGTACATTGTCAATAAGCTTAGACATTGGATTCTTCTAGGATACTTGATACTGCATGCTTGGCATGTGAAATGGGTAGTCAGTAAGCAGTAATGTAGAAGTGAGACTGTATGCTGCATACTATACGCTAATCTCTTTCTGTTGCTCTGTACTAGCATGGAAAAAATATTCACAAACACATGTAGCAGCAGTGAGGCTACAATTCAGGCAGCCTCATAAGAAAGATTCACAGTCATAGTCAACACGAAAATGAATAACTACAATCGTAAAACCAGCAAACCAACTTGGGAATTGTGCACAGGATGAATTCAAGAATTTTCACACACTTCGCATCCCTACTGCCCTCCATTGACAATTTATTTATTTATTTTTACACATATAGTTCTGTAGGACCAAATGGAGGAGCAAATCTCCAAGGTCTTGGAACATGTCAGTGCATGAATTTACAACATAAAAGTTATAACAGATAAAATAAAATGTTTATGGACCCAAAAAAGATAAGCCATAGATTTATGAAAACATAGTCAACAATGTACCACAGGAATCAGTTCCTCACCAGAATATCAGAAGTGTCACATGTGGAAACTCTTCAGTTTTGATTTGAAATCACATGGATTGTTCCTTAGATTTTTGAATTCTTGTTGTAGCTTATTGAAAATGGGTGCAACAGTATACTGTACACCCTTCTACGCAACAGTCAAGGAATTGCGGTCCCAATGTGGATTTGATTTCTGTCTGGTATTAACTGAGTGATAGAGTCTAATTCTTGGGCATAAGCAGATCCCCTGACTAGTGAACAGGGGATGACATGAGGTTCATGAACTTATACCACTTATTCCCCAAACCACTCACTCGTTTCTGAGCCAAAAATACGCTTTGAGAATGTGGAGAGTTACCCCAAAATGTAACACCATATGTCATAAGTGAATGAAAATAACTAAAATAGACCACTTTTTGTGTCTAACTATCACTTACTTCAGATACTGTTCGAGTAGTAAAAATGGCAGCATTAAGTCTTTGAACAACATTCTGAATGTGAGCTTTCCATGACAGTTTACTATCTATCTGAACACCAAGAAATTTGAACTGTTCAGATTCACTAATCATATGCCCATTCTGTGAAATTAAAAAGTCTGGTTTTGTTGAATTGTGTGTTAAAAAATGTAAAAACTGAGGCTTACTGTGAATTAGCATTAATTTATTTTCTGGAAGCCATGGACTTGTACCATGAACTGCACTATTCGAAACAGTGCCAGTGTTGCACACAACATGCTTCCTTACTGCCAAGCTAGTGTCATCAGCAAACAAAAATATTTTAGGATCACCTTTAATACTAGAGGGCATATCATTTATATACATAAGGAACAGGATAGGCCCCAGCACTGATCCCTGGGGCAACCCCTATTTGACTGCACCCCATTCAGACCCCACATCACAGCCATTCTCATCACTGTGGATAGTGATTTTTTGCTGTCTGTTGTTAACATAAGAGGTGAATCAATTTTGAGCTACTCCCCGAATACCATAATGGTCCAACTTCTGGAGAAATATTTTGTGATCAACAGAATCAAACGCCTTAGTTATATCAAAAAATATGCCTGGCATTCAAAACCTTCTGTTTAACCCATCTAGTACCTCACAGACAAAAGAGAAAATGACATTTTCAGTTGTTAAACCATTTCTAAAAGTGAACTGTACATTTGATAGCAAATTATATGAAATAAAATGATCAATTATCATTACATATACAGCCTTTTCCATAGGTTTAGCAAACACTGATGGCATAGAAATACGTCTAAAATTGTCCATATTATCCTTTTCTCCATTTTTACAAAGGGACTTTACTACTGAGTACTTTAATCGTTCACAAAACTGACCATCCAAAAAAAAAGTTACAAATATGACTAGGTACAAGGCTAACACATGCAGTACGGTACTTAAATATTCTGCTAGGTACTCCATCATATCCTTGTGAGTCCATAGTCTTCAGCGATTTAATTATTGACTCAATCTCCTGCTTGTCTGATACACAGAGAAGTATTTCAACCGTCAGGCTCAGAAAGGCATTTTTCAAGAGAGTTATATGATTTCCTGGAGAAACTAAGTTTTTAAAAGTTTTGTCTATGGCTGTGCTACTGTTCCTTTGCACCCTGTTTGGATAAAACACACTCTGCATCAGATCATATGAATTTAGGAGATCTTCCAACATCCTTTTTTCTTGCACAATCACACACAAAATTAGTACTGAACTCACCACTTATATCCAATTTTTGATACTTCCTATAAAGTGAACCAAGAACCCTCTGGGGCTTAAGTAGAAATGCTCTGAAGTCAGAGTTAAGGGATCTATAAACAACAACAATTAGCAGTTTAGTTATGCTAAATTCAACTGCCCCTGCATAACCACGCAGTGCCGAGAATATTTCTACAGACTCAAATGGAATACCGTTTCTTACACACTTTCACCTGCGACAGGTTTCATTAGTAATTTTGATATGCACTGTATAAAATCTTCCACTTGCGTGACCCTGGTGCTCCTCTCAAGTAGGTTCCCTAAGCAGCTGCTACTAGTTGTAATATGTCCCATGTAGAAATCTTACAGCTGTAGTGCCTCTATTGTCCCTCTCAGCTTGTCACCAAAGCAACATTTTGTGTTGCTTAGCCAGTTGCTGTGGCCGAGTGGTTCTAGATGCTTCAGTCCAGAACCGCACGCCTGCTACGGATGCAGGTTCAAATCCTGCCTCGGGCATGGTTGTGTGTGGTGTCCTTAGATTAGTTAGGTTTAAGTAGTTCTAAGTCTAGGGGACTGATGACCTCAGATGTTAAGTCCCATAGTGCTTAGAGCCATTTTGAACCATTTTTTTGTGTTGCATGGGCCTTAAACTGGTTCTGAGGCCACTACCTACTGAAATAGCCATAGCTACACAGATTACTGAATGCAGCAAAGTTTAAGGAAGTCAAGTTGTAGCGAAAAGTCACAATTTCCTTAACTCGAGTGAAGGTGTGGTGGTCCCTTCTGATGAGATTAAGAATAATGATGGGGCAGATAGAGATGGGGATTAGTAATCATGATGTCATGATAATGATTTTGGTTACTAAAGTTGATAAATCAGACAAGAAGGCTATAAGAGTATTTCTGCTAGAAACAGCAGATTGTTAACATCCCACCTAGACAATGAATTGGCATAATTTAGTTCCAGTACAATGGATGTAGAGGAATTATGAACAAAGTTTTAATGGATTGTATATCATACTCTGTCCCATGTAAGTGGAGTAAAGATGGAAAAGATCCACCATGGTTTAACAATGAAATTCGGAAATTGCTGAGAAAAAAAACGTTGTTGCACTCTCAATTCAAAACAATATACGCAATTGATGACAGGTAAATGTTAATACAACTTTGATCGTTTGTAAAAAGACTGATACGCAAAGCTTACAACAACTAAGACCATCATACATTTACAATAGAGCTTGCCGAGCAGCTAAAGAAAATTCTGGTCCTACATAATATCATTAAGGGGACCTAAGCCTTCAATCCAGTCAGTCATTGACCAGAATGGTGCAGCTGCAGAAGACAGCGGAAGTAAAGTTGAAGTTTTAAATTGCACATTTAAAAATCATTCACACAGGAGAATCACAGAAACACACTGTCATTTGATCATTCCATGACGTTGGTGGTGGGGGCTGATGCGGGGAAGGGGACCCAATAGTGAGGTCATCAGACCCATGAGATAGAGAGGATATAGTAATGAGCATCCATGGTGTACAGAAATAACTGAAAGAGTTGAAAGCAAATATGTTGCAGGTCCTGATGGAATCCCAGTTTGGTTCAACAAAGAGTACTGGTTCAACAAAGAGTACTCTACAGCATTGACTCCTTAGTTAGCTAACATTTATTGTTAACCTCTTACCCAGCACAAAGTCCCAAGTGACTGGAAAAAAGTGCAGGTGGCTCCTGTACATAAGAAGGTGAACAGAACAGACTCGCAAAATTAGATACCAATATCATTAACGTTCATCTGCTGCAGAATCCTTTAACATATTCTCAGTTTGAACGTAATGAATTTGCTTGGGAGGGGAAAGCTTCTATCCACAAATCAACATGGTTTTAGAAAGTATCACTCATGTGAAACTCAGCTTTCTCTTTTCTCACATCGAATCCTGTGACCCATAGGTGAAGGGCAACAGGTGAATTCCATATTCCTAGATTTCCGTAAAGCATCTGACGTGATGCCACTCTGCTGACTGTTGGTGAAGGTACGAGATTCCCAGGTATGTGAGTGCCTTGAAAACTTTTTACGTAGCAGGACCCAGTATGTTATCCTCAACAGCATGTGTTCAAGGCATGTATATCGTCAGGTGTGGCACCAGGGAAGTGTGATAGGACTGCTGTTATTTTATATACAAATAAGTGATTTGTTGGACAAGGCAAGCAGAAATCTGCAGCTGTTTACTTATGATGGAAGGTGTCATCTTAGAGTGACTGTAGGAGGATACAAGATGACTTAGACAAAATTTCAAGTTGATGTGATGAATGGCACCTAGTTCTAAATGTTGAAGAATGTAAGTTAATGCGGATGAGTAGGAGAAACAAAAACCCATAATGTTAGAGTACAGAATTAGTAGTGTGCTTCTTGACACAGTGACATTGATTAAATATCTAGTCATAACACTGCAAACCAGTATGAAAGCGAATGAGCATGTAAGGACTGTAGTAGGAAAGGCAAATGCTTGACTTCAGTTTATTGGGAGAATTTTTGAAAAGTGTGGTTCTTCTGTAAAGGAGACTGCATGCAAGACAGTAGTGCAACCAATTGGTGGGTACTTCTCGAGTGTTTGGGATCTACACCAGCTCGTATTAAGGAAGATGTTGAAGCATTTCAAAGGTAAGCTGCTAGGTTCCTTACCATTAGGTTTGAACAACACACAAATATTAATGAGATGCTTTGAGAACTTAAATTGGAATCACTGACTGAAATGTCACATTCTTTAACGCTATTGAGAAAATTTAAAGAACCAACATTTGATGTTTACTGGAATGATTCTGCTGCTACTAACGTACATACTGAATCAGGTCAATGAAGATGAAAGTAGAGAGATTAGAGCTCATAGGGAAGAACATGGACAGCTGTTTTTCCCTCACTCTACTTGCAAGTGGAACAGGAAAGGAAATGACTAGTAGTGGTACATGGTATGCTCCACCATACTGTGGCTTGTGGAATATGTAGGTAGGTGTAGATGTAGATGTAGAATTTCTTATATACTGCAGGCATATGGGCATTAGGCCATATTCTAAGGTGTGTTCCTGCACCTAACGTTTTGCCTCTCAGTATTGGAGACATCATCAGAAACTATAAAGATACAGTCAGTAGTTTCAAACACCAACAAGTTCTGAAAGCCAAACTGTTTATACATAACTGCACAACAGTTGGGTTGTGATGTCATCCAACTGCTGCTTGAGACCATGGACTTAGCCAATTTGTGTTCTCGGACTTGTACTCCCAAAAAGTCAGCTATGTTTACTTTATTTAGCAGTAAGTTCCACGTGAACTTGTCACTGGAGACTGGCAACAGCTAAACAGCTTTCTCTAGTACAATAGGTTTATCAAGGTGCAATCATAGCTATGCTGTGATGTAGGGAGAGAGACAATAGAAATTAAAAATACGCAAAACAACTTTAAAAGGAAAGAAGAAGGATTCGACATCAAGAGAACTGCGTCAACTCTTCCAGTGTACAAGCTCCAGAACACAGATTGCCACAACTCTGTGATCATAGGCAATTCAGAAGCTTAAAACCTTCAAGTATAGCTTCAGATCAATCATAACTTCCACTCTAGTAACAAGCAGGTCAGTCACATAGAGTACTGATGGTACAAGAAAAGGAGGCTACACCACAACAAAGATTGGCACAAATTACAGCAGAATGTCAAATTGCTAACACCACTATTGTGACCACTAAAAGATAAATGCTATATTCATAAATAAAAACATGGAAGAGAAAATCAAGAAATCATCAGAGGTTTCCATGCTTGTTTTGTGTAATGAGTCTAAATTTGACCCACCAGAGAAACAAGGGAATGTGTAGCCTGTTGGAGAGAAATAACCAGTCCCTGCTTGGGAACATCAATTGCCATGTGTCTGAAATACCAGCAGCAAGATAAGATGGGAACATACAAAAATTATTAACCAACTGGTTCCCATACTTCAATTTAATATGAATGGGATCAGGACACAAGTGGATGAGCTGAAATTATTAGTATAGGGAAGGCATTTGTGCTTATGCCTACAAGAGATGCAATTTAAAATGAATGTTACCACTATGTTAGGAATATAAAGCCTCCATCAAAAGCAAAACTTCACTGTCAGCAAGACTACTGTTCTGTGAGCATATTTAAAAACAAGGAAATCCATTACTTGCTTCTCGTCCTTAACACTAACTTGCAATTAGTTGCTGTAATGGCAAGTGTGCCATACAGAGAGACACTACACTCTGTACACAAGTTCTCTGTATAAGAATTATGAAGTGACTTTATGGAATGGTTCTCTTCAATTTGCTTCTCACTTTTAGGATTTGAAGATCAGTACCCAGTCATCAGTTTCCTAAAGAAAATCTCAAAAACTCAAGAAAATCGTTTTTGAATAGAAGAAAATTTCCAAGAATTGGCAAAAAATTGAACTGTGTTAAATCCATCAGCTGTAGCTGAGTGCTTAGCATGTAAGTCTCATAACTCCAGTGTTACTAGTTTTATACTCACAGGCAGTATGTTCTTCTTTCATTTAATTTATTTATTTATCATCCAGTCAAAATGTTCATTAACCAACATTACTCCATATTTTGTTAATAAAAACACATCTTTTTACTCTAAATACTAATTGCATGTAAACTCCAATATTCACAAAAAAATTAAAATTTGATACAAAAAGTGAAAAGAAAATGTCACACTTTTTTATTACTGATTTGTACACACACACACACACACACACACACACACACACACACACACACAGAGCATTTTGCTTATGTGTATCAATTTTTTTTAAATTATATGGTGTAGAACTTTGCTTCTGCCGTTTTTTCCCAACATTTGAGTCTTTAATTAAACGAATTGGCTACACATGTATCATTCAAAGTACTTTCCATCGCTGGTCACTACTTTCTCCTATCTTTCAGGCAGTGTACAAATCCAATGTCGTAAAAATTGTTCATCTTTTGAAGCGATCCACGACTCGATCCAATTTGTGACTTCTTCATGAGATCGGAAGTGTTGGTCAGCCAGGCCATGCGCCATTGATTTAAACAGGTGATAGTCAGAGGGAGCAGTGTCTGGAGAATACGGGTTGAGTAGGACTTCCCATTTTAACGTTTCCAAGTACGTTTCCACCTATTTTTCAACTTGGGGTCGAGTGTTGTCATACTGCAAAATCACTTTATCCTGCCTCTCACTGTATTGCGACCATTTGTCTTTTAATGCTCTGCTCAAATGCATTAATTGCGTTCGATAACGAGCACCTGTGATTGTTTCACTTGGTTTTAACACCTCATAGTACACAACGCAGAGCTGGTCCCACCAAATGCAGAGCATGATCTTAGAGCCTTGAATATTCGGTTTGGCTGTTGACGTGGAAGCATGGTCGGGATATCCCCACGATATTTTGCGTTTAGGGTTGCAATAGTTAACCCATTTTCCGTCCCCAGTCACATGTGATGCAGAAATCTCTTCCGTTTTGGCCTCCGAAGCAACGGTTCACAAACACAAACGCCGTTCACCGTCTCTTGGTTTTAGCTCACACGGGACCCAAGTTCCTTCTTTCTGAATCATGCTCATAGCCTTGAGACGGTTTGAAATGGCTTGTTGTGTCAGTACCACTAATCATGCCAATTCTTCTTGAGTCTGACGCGAGTCTTCACTCAGCAATGTCTCCAAATCTGCATCTTTAAAACATTCTCCCTTACACCACTATGCTAGTGTATGACGTTAAAATCACCGTTCTTGAAGCGTTGAAACCACTCACGACACGTTCTTTCACTAACAGCGTCCTTACCATACGTAGTTGAAACCATTCGTTGGGGCTCAGCTTCTGTTTTCTTCATATTGAAACAAAACAGTAAAACCTCCCGCAAATGACGAGAATTAGGCTCATAAATTGACATTTTTAATCAAGAACAACTCTATGATGCAGGCACAAATCGACTAATGTTTGAATGAGGTTGTGTTGACCAAGGTCCAAGCTAACTGCATGACGTCTGCAATCTGTTTCTTTTGACTGCTACTTAGGCCGTGTTCTATGTGAGCGACAGAAGCGAGCGACTTCTTGATATGTGACACTCCAACGAAAAGCAGCAGCATCGTGCGAAAAGCTTGGGTGTCCTGCATGCGAGCGACCATGTCGCGATACAAGATGGCTGCTTAGAGCCAATCAGCTGTTTCTATAAAACGGTGTCCCTAGCCTGTAGAATTCTGTAGTGGGAGAGTAAGGCTACAGAATTACGTTTACTTAAGAAAATGAAGCGAAAAGGAATGCCGTGCATGAAATTAACAAAGGGAGGAATTTCCATGGAAAATTTCATAAATATCATCAACTGCAAAGATCACCAGACAAATTCTTTGATTACACGTGAATGAGCAGAGGAGCATTCGACTATCTCATCAATAAATTAAATACGAATGTTTTTTACATTATGAAGAATTTTTAACCGGCCAGTAAATTCAGAGGAATGACTACTACAAGACTAACTATGCTAAATACAAGTATAAGTACACAAATTGATAATACTGACCAATAGCTAGCTATGGTGTAGGGTTGGTGCATAAGTTTGTGATAACGTGTTAGGGAACGGTCCTCTGTTCGATCCCCCCCCCCCCCCCCCACCCATTCTTATATTTTTACTGACTCAGTTACAATTCTCTACACTAAGTTTTATGTATACTGCTTACCCTGCATGGCTAAATATATTTTTAAGGTCTTGCCAAAGAGCTTTATCTTCACACCTATCCCAGTATATCACACACATTTAATTCCTAATAATTTATCAGCAGTCAATGTTAAGGCCAAGCCTTTAAATTACTCTAATTAGTCTGTAAAAGTAAACCTTAAAAAATTTTTGAAAACTAAGTCAAACGTTTTGTGTAATGATTTGTCTAAAAGTGTGAAATAAAACATTAGGGAAATGTTTAGTGCACCTCATTTTCTGTTCATGGTTTTGAGCATCACTCTAAGGTACGTAGAATGTTTCTCTGATCTACTTATTTCATTTACACAAATCATTTCATAAAATATTTGACTGATTTCTTTCATTTTTCAGTTCCAAGTTTTATTCCGAAAGCATGATCTTAATGACTCATCGCTTGCCTTCCTAACGTACTTGATTTGAAGGAAGAATTTTTGACATTTAAATACCACACCAATATATCATTTTAGGTGCAGAATAGCTAGGTCTTAAACAGATGAAATTTTTGACACTCCAGCAGCAGCTTTTCATGAAATGTTTCAATTTTTCCTCAGCTTATTAATGAAGTTTTCGTTTATTACCCCAATTACTTTCAAGCAGTTAAATATTTTCATGCCAAACTAGACCTCATGCTGGTCACTTTGATGTCCTGTTTACCTGTTCCTCTCCCTTTGTTTGGCTATGAAAATGTAGACAAAACCTCATGTGTAAGTTATAGGGAGTCTTGTTTTCGCTCTGCTCACGCGTTTACAAAAACGTTTCGAGTGTTAATCATATGAGAAAATAGTCCTTTCTGATTGCTGTCATATCCAAAATTCGTCGTTTCGATATCTTGAATCTTTTATGAGATACGACGATTTTTACGACCACTAGTCCTTTTTGGGTACTGTAATTTCAAAAATTCGTCGTTTCGATATCTTGAATCTTTTATGAGATACGACAATTTTTTACTACCTGAAGTGCAGGAAAGCTTCGGATGCAGCGCGAGCGACCCGTCTGCTGATATAACAATCAATATCTCAAGAATGAAGAGAGATATCATTCCGGTCTCAACTTTAAAAACAATTGAGATATATTGGTTACATTTCATACGCAATAATGTATGGTCTTAAATGAACTATATGGAAAGTCTGCACAGTGTGACTTTACCTCAGCAGATTCTTAAAAATTTCGTGCAGCCATGTAGGGGGGAGTGGGGGAAATACACGCACCTAAGGAAAAACCGATGTGAACCATTAGTTACATCATTAAAACCTACAAGAATAAGTACACACCATACAATGGACATTTCTCCACATATTCCAGTCGTCTGTAAATAGTTATAAACAGTACCTTAAATTTGAACATTAAAATAAAAAAAA
This sequence comes from Schistocerca piceifrons, assembly GCF_021461385.2. Taxonomy (NCBI): domain Eukaryota; kingdom Metazoa; phylum Arthropoda; class Insecta; order Orthoptera; family Acrididae; genus Schistocerca; species Schistocerca piceifrons. The sequence goes on along the minus strand of NC_060149.1, from coordinate 681,407,749 downwards.
AGTGCAAATGCGTGGTATTCCCCGCCCCTTATGGTAATAACACGCAAAGTACTGGGTAATAACACGTGAAACAAACAAACCATAAAAATGTGCAATACTTGCTATTTTTATTTGCTTATTAGTTACTACAAACAGTAAACAGTATATTTCAGAACGAAAGAATGTAATTCTACAAACATCTCTTATAATTTTCGTTTTTTACCTTTTTATTGATGTGAAAAGAGTTCATTTTCTCATACATTAAAGATCGTACTTGTAACCTTTTGGAGTGTTCCAGCCACTATATTCTTCATGACTCTATCTGCTACAAGTAATACATCGGTACCATAGTTCTCCATCGTTCCCAAACTCTCCAAAAACTAAGCAGACATCTTCTGAAATCGCCAATGGATCAATATCATCCATTTCATCACAAATGTTCTGCAAGTCCAGATTTAGGTCATCCCCACTGCTACATTCACTTTCTAGGTGGTGTTTCTTCTTATATAATGTCTGTTTCTTCTTCAAGACTTTTTTAACTTGCAGATTTCTGCACTTATCTGCTTTACCCTTAAGATTTCTTTTCTTATTTCCTTCAGCTTTCTTTTTCATGGCTTCTTTTTGTTTCTTTATTGATAACTCCGTTATCAGTTTGTTCTTCTCTTGAGCTGCTGTAAGGATCACTGACTTTCCCATAGGCTTTCCCATGGCTTGTTTCATCTTAGGAAGAACTAGTTTTTGTTTTGAAACAGGAGATACGTCAAATACACTAACTTGCTTGACCCATGCACTTTTAGTTGATGTTGTTGTGACCTCTTCTAGGCCTACTAGCAGTGGAACATCTTCTGCTGAAGATCAAGGAAAACATCTCTGAAGATCTCACATTGATGTAAATCGTCATGCTGAAATTTGTTTGTATTGAAAGGGCAAATCCCACTTACCTTAAACCCTGACTGCCCTTTGTCCATAGTAGCGACCTTTATATATGCCTTATTAAAAAGTTCTGCTAACTCATATGGTGTAATTTTTTTGATACACATGTGACTTCATATACATGTCCATAGTAGCGACCTTTATATATGCCTTATTAAAAAGTTCTGCTAACTCATATGGTGTAATTTTTTTGATACACATGTGACTTCATATACATGTCACATTCATGATTGAAGGCTGATTTCAAAGAAGAAAAGAATATAACATCTAGTGGTTGAAGCTTGTGTGAAGTGTGTGGAGGTATGTTTACCATGACAATAGAATGTTTTTTACAAAATTAAAAAAATATCAAGTGAAATGTGGCTGCTGTGATTATCTAAAATCAGCAACACAGGGTCATCAATAGTTGATTTTACATTGTTCTGAAAATGTTGGATCCATTCGAAAAATAATGACTCATTGGACCAGCCATTGACGGAACAACCATATATTGCTCCAACTGGTCCACCTTTACTTAAGAGATTTGACATCCTCTTCCTGGGGAAGATAAATATAGGGGGGATGTAGGTACCAGCAGCACTGGAACAACGTATCACAGTCACGTTTGTACCCCTTTCCCAAGACGTGGCCCAACTATTTGTTTAACACTTTTAGGAGCCAAAATTCTCTCGGGCTTTTGTACAGTATTTATGACAGTTTCATCAGCGTTGAACACTCACCCCTCTTTAAATTTATATGTTTCAAAGACATGTTCTAAGTTTTTCAAATAGCATTAATCTCTTCTTCATTAAATGTCTGTATTCTGTTAATGCTAGTTGCTTCAGGTTTTCTCATGCTAATACTTGGGTTTCTTTTTAAAAATAGAGCTAGTCAATCCTTTCCAGCTAACTTATATGACTTATCAAAATTGTTTGCAATGTTGTTAGCCTCTGCATACTCAAATGCAATCTTTCACAGCTGGATGCATGTAATGCCGTAGAACAGCTTGGCCATTCTTATAACATGATCCATAATCTCATTGTTCTGTTCTGTCGAAAATGTTGGGTTTCTCCCAAGTTTTGGACCCTCGGTATTTAAATGTTCATTCTCGTTTGCAGAGTGGCTTCATGAATCCTGAAAGCTCTTGACACGTCTCTTATTTTTCTTCCAGATTTGATGGTATCAAGAGCCTTACAAAGTTCCTCTTGCATCCATTTTGCTTTCTGGGTTTTTCTTTTATAATATCTACCCACCTGAAATTAAAAAAAAAAACTCGTTAGTTTTGAAAATATAACCTGCAAGGGGGAATATCATGCACTTCAATAGCTGTATGGCATTACCCCACTGTAAGTTTGATGACTAACCTAAGCATAACTCCGCACCTAATTCAAATAGCGGGACAAATCTACAATTAAATTAAAGGTTTCATCTGGGGTTAGTAGCTGATACGTAAGAAGTATATTAAACCAACTTATAGCAGCACTTACCTTGCAAAATACAGCTGACCAAAATTACATGATACACGCCAAAAGTAAACAATACTTTACTGCTCCAACAATGCCACTGAAAAATGGCTGGTGTAAGCCACATAGTAGTTGTTACTCTTGCCGGCAGGTTTTAGCACCAACTGGGAACAGCTTGCGCCATTCAAACTGCGTAAATCACCCTGCATGGGATTACCCACGTATATGTAATTCCCCTCCTTCCTCTACCAAATTTCGTGCAGCACAGTAACTATGGCGAATAACGAAAATACATTGACATTTATCGTTTGAAGAAATCAACCTGTAGGTTGCAGAAGAATCAAATTTTTTCACTGAATAATTTTCTTAAAATCGCATGTTAAGTAATTCATAGCTGCCATCGCTTCCGCTCCACTGCTTTGCCGAGAAGACACGTGGCTGTTGCTCACTGTCGCACGTGCTGCAACAACAAGATTAACACAGAATGAGATTTTCACCCTGCAGTGGAGTGTGCGCTGATATGAAACTTCCTGGCAGATTAAAACTGTGTGCCCGACCGAGACTCGAACTCGGGACCTTTGCCTTTCGCGGGCAAGTGCTCTACCAACTGAGCTACTGAAGCACGACTTACGCCTGGTACTCACAGCTTTACTTCTGCCAGTACCTCGTCTCCTACCTTCCAAACTTTACAGAAGCTCTCCTGCGCAGAAGTAAAGCTGTGAGTACTGGGTGTGAGTCGTGCTTCGGTAGCTCAGTTGGTAGAGCACTTGCCCGCGAAAGGCAAAGGTCCCGAGTTCGAGTCTCGGTCGGGCACACAGTTTTAATCTGCCAGGAAGTTTCAAGATTAATACATGTTTGAATTCAAACATCGGCAGTTGCAGCGAGAGACAGGCAGCAACACAGATGTCGCTCATGTAGGACACTTCTGTAACTACACGTGTGGTTGTGTTTTGTCACCTGAAACTGTCACTCACTTCTGTCACTCACGTAGGACATGGCCTTGCTCATGTCGCCAACTCTCGGCAAACAGTAGAAGCAAAGTTGTACACCTTGTAGTGTCAGGTTATTAGTTATTAAAATAAGAAAAAAGTTATTTTAAGAAAACAATTATGATTTAGTGTTACTTAACCAACATTTCCTTTCAATAATAAATCTAACACTTAAATAAGAATGAAAGAATGTTTGGGACAGGAAAGTTACAATGAGCACAGTTGGCAAAATGGTAATTTCACATATGTTGTGTTGTGAAAGTGAGAAGGCTATGTACAGTAAAGTTAAAGCAATATGAAATATAGACACTTCAAGAATGCAGCAGTTGTGTCAAGAATTTTATTGTTTAAAACATCATAAAACTAAGGACATGGCGAGTAACATAGGCGCTCTATAGATTATAATATTTGAATTAAATCATCTCCAGTCCACAAAGACATCAGACACCATGCTCAAATTCAAGATACGGTCTATTTTGCTAGACAAATGCATATAGTTTTCTTTAACATGAGATTCATAAGTCAGTGGTGAGTGAATAGAGCAGACAAAATGCAACAGGATGGCTCGTAAGAGAAGACGAACAATTATCCAGAGGATAGTAAGCCTTTAGTGTTCATTTTAACAAAAATAAAAGAAATTATCTAATTTGTAACAATTTTGGTAGATGTGCACATTTTGCAAGAGAATTCAAAAAATGTAAGAAGAAAGAACATTGTTTTCTATGGAAGAAAATTTTCACGAAGAAGAGGAGTGCCACTTCAGAAACAAAAATGTAGTTTGGAATTCAAAAATGAAACCTTCCAAGCTTTTCCTTCACTGCAAGAGGACAACCCGCAAGGAAAAAATGTTCTTTAAGAACAAAGAGAACATAAAAATAACATTTTACCTAAAAGACGTCAAGAAAGGAAGAAAGAAAACATTAATGACAAGAAGAGAGAAGTCATCACTGAAGAGAATAAGGAAGCAGATATCAATAAAGGAAAAAGAGGATGAATACAGACCAAAATATAACTTATTTCAATAACATGTTAAGTAATGTAGATTGGAACAATATTCTGACAACACATTACGGTTATGGTAAATTCTGAAGTGAGTTATACTACATTCTCAACCATGCCAGTGCATTAATAAAAAAGAGAATTCAGTCCCTACTGTGACCCAGAACTCGATATCACGTTCAGTCACTGAGGCTAGAGAAAACTAAGATGGTGTGAGTATGCTACGTTAATTGACTTGAACAATATAAAATTAAATGAAGAGTTCAAAAAGTATCAGAAATACAACGCAGACCTCCTAAATTCCGAAAAACAGAAAAATTTTGAAAGTGTCATTCAAAACCCAAATAATATTTTCAAAACATCATGGTCGCTAGTAAATAGAGAAATAGATAAACAGGTAACTCAGGGAAACATACACCAGAATATCACTTGCTGATAAGTGGTACAACAGAAGCTGACCAGAATAAGGTAGCAGATCTATTTAACAATTATTTTGCCTCTGTTGACTCCTGCATAAACAGTCAGCTTAAAAATCACAAATACAAATCCAAAGGAACACCAGTGTCAGCAAGTATATTCTTGACACCAACAAGTGAAGACGAAAGAATTAAAACAGTGAGTAGCTTCAAGAATTCTCATGCAGCAGGATATGATGGTCTTCATCTGGACACTCTTAACAAATGTAAGTCTTTATCAGCAATTATCAACTCTCTAATGGAAGATGGTTTATATTGAGACAAGTTGAAAATCGCTCGAGTTGTGCCTATTTTTAAAAAAGGAAACAAGAGTGTAGTACAAAACTATTGATCCATATCTGTTGTTCCAATGATATTCAAAATCTTTGAGAAAGTAATGCACAAAACAATCTGGAACATCATCATAACCAAAGAGGTAATTTCTAAGGGGCAGTATTTGTTTGTCAAGGGGCATCCACCACTACAGCAGCATCCAGCTTAATCAAAAAAGTCACCCAAGCAATAGACAATAAACAACATGTATGTGGCATCTATCTAGACTTACAAAAATAATTTGACTGTGTTGATATGAGCATATTGCTGGACAGACTGTGGAACTATGGCATTCAAGGCACAGCCCATAATCTGAAGACATCCTGTTTGAAAAACAGGAAGCAGTTTGTTTCTATTAGTATTAATGAGGGAGCATACAAATCAGACAGCACAAACATTAATTTCGGCATCCCACAGGTGTCTATATTGGGACCACTTCCTTTTATTATTTGTGTTAAAGTTATTCAGTCTATAACAAACTCTGCTACAGTTATCTCATGTGCGGATGATACCATATTAATATGCCATAATTCTAGCTATTCACAACTTGAAATGGAACCTAATATTGCACCAGGCATAATGCTGCAGTATTTTAAAGTAAAATCACTAAAATTAAATACAAATAAATCAGTCACTATTGAATTTCATCTTTGGAGGCAAAAAACTCATGTAAACTAAATTTTAATGGTCAATGATTACATTAAAAAAGATTACTTGACCAAGTTTCTTAGCCTGAGACTTGATGCAGAGTTAAATTGGTCTGATCATTTAAATGCCGGCTGTGGCGGCACTTCAGTCTGGAACCACGCAACTGCTTCGGTCACAGGTTCAAATCCTGCCTAGGGCATGGATGTGTGTGATGTCCTTAGGTTAGTTAGGTTTAAGTAGTTCTGAGCTCTAGGGGACTGATGACCTTAGATGTGAAGTCCCATAGTGCTGAGAGCCATTTTGATCATTTAAACCTTATTTGGATAAACCTATCTACTACCATATATGTCTTAAGAAAACTGACTTCTTTTTGTAACATTACTGCTCGGAGGGAAATATACTTTGCACTATTTGAATCACATCTAAGCCATAGGGATCCAGCAGTAATGGTAATGAGAAAAGAGTAATTATCTTACAGAGGAAAGGTCTTAGGAGTATGGGAAAGAAATATGCCAGGGAATTGTGTAGAAATTTGTTTAAAGAATGTAAAATACTAACTGTTCATAGCCTGTATATACTTAAGAGAATCATTATGGCAGTAAACAGTAACAAAAGACCTAATAAAGAAATACATGGCCACAACACTAGAGGTAGAAAGAGGCTTCACAATATCTCTCATAGAACCATATTTACGAGGAAGGCCCACACTATACAGTGAGATTATATGAGTAGATCCTTTGCAGTTTTGAAATAGGACAATGTTCATAATTTGTACTGTAAAAATCAGGAATAATATCTTAGTATATCTGTGTGTATCACCCTGTTAGTTCATTCCCTTTTTTATTGTTTTGAACTCTGATTATTAATGTTTCATATGTGAACACTTTTTAATCACACTTCACATAAATCCTATATAAGTGACATAGAAAAATTAATAGGGAGAGCATATCTGGTGTGATGTGAAAAAGGTATTGAACAGCATATTTAGTACAAAAAAAACAGTGTTTCAGTATTTTATGTGGATGCTAGACAAGAAGTTGCTTATCTTTTGGAGAGCATGATGAGAACTCTAAGGAGGAAATTGAACGATGTGGGTGGATCCACTCGCCACACTACTGTATGGCTGTATCCTGCTGGATCAATTGACTTACAAGAGGTCATAGTTACTGGGTGATGTACTCGAGCATCTGTCAGCTACATCTGTTTTGTGAATTGATTTATGTATAGATGCTGATTTGTATAATAGGTATTTTTCTTATTTTTTCTGTAATATGTTATGTATCAGATACCTTTATACATCTATTTCCATCTTTGGCATCGTTTTGTACGCCTTTTGGCAAACCTTGTAGTCTGTCACAAAATATGGTAAACACACTGTTTCCAAATTTTGTGAGGGGGATAATGTAATGGGACACCCTCTTTTAACATCACCTTTCTTTACAGAAATAAGCGATACCAAAAAAAAGTATTTCCGAATCTTTAAAAGGTTAAAATTATGTCAGCTGTTTCACCAAAGGAATTTCATATGAATTTGTATACGAAGTGTTATATTTCAGGCCAAAATATATAACAAGAAGTTAATCTGTTAGTACTCTGTACGTACAGTTAAAATTACACTTCTTTTAGAATATTTCAGGACTCATTTATAAAATAATGATATAACTTGGTGATGAATCATCTTTTGTCAAGTTAGTATTGCCGAATGTATTTGGCATGCCTTTGATGGAAACACACTTGTTTATCAATTTTGTCAATATCACTGTAATTGTTTGTTTCACGAAAAAGAAGATTGTGAAGTCGGGGTGATATGGAAGAATGAGAGAAAATAAAAGAAAGTTGTAGCAACATAAACAATTTCATCAATAATTCAGATCAACTGGAACCCACAAAATTAATATTTCAGCCTCAGGAATGTTCCCCTAGATGTGAGAACTGCAGCCAACAACAATAGAAAATGAAGGTCAGTAAAAGGTTTTTCTTTTGTATGTATTACAGCTCTTAAAGCTTTCAAAACTTTTGCAGAGGCAGAGAAATTTTATGGTGATGTGTGTGAGGGGAGGTAGATTACACCACCCAACTCACTTGAATGTCAATCAGAGTAAAATGGAGCAGAATTCACATTGAAGTATTGTACACATTGTACATTAGTATTGTGTGAGTAAGTTGAGAATTTTGGTTTGACAGGAGGCATTCTAGGATAGTCTGTGTAGTTGCAATGATCCCTCTGTTTGGATGCGTTTGTGGTAATAGCATGTGCCTAGTAAGTAGAAGACCTGGGTTTGAATCTTAGTTCAGCATCAGTTTTAAACTTCCCCCATTAATTTCAATCAATGTCTGCTTTGCTGCAAGTTTCTGTAATTCCATCTTAACAACAAAATTAGTCACCCACTTCCAGCAACATTCATCTGTTGCACACAAGAAGAGAAATGGGAGACCAATCAATCTCTCCTTACCACAGTCGTGCGCACACTTCAGAAGGCAGACATCTTACTCTAGGTATGAGAAACACCTCTCAGGCTCTCAAGTTTCAGAGGGGAGATTTTTAGTTGTGTGAGATAGTTCGTTCCTGTGTTTTCTTTTCCAGAAGTATGTACACCATTTTCTTTGATTGCCAAGCATTCTGCACCACAGAAAATTAGTTTACCACAAAGAAATTTGCTTTCTGATGTTCTGTAGTGGTCATAATAGTGTGGATGCTTTTGGCAATGTCATCCTACATTACACAACACCATAATATGAGCTAGATATAACTTCAGCAAAATTGTTAATTGGAAACCACCACCACTACATTATTGGGTTGGCTGATGAGTCATTGGAGGCAGCTGTGAACAGATTACACTCGGTTATACCACAAGAGTCATGTGTGTTCACAAAAGGTTTGGAGAAACTGGAGTTAAGGCTTTGTTGGTGGAATGTGATGTGTATAATACTTAGGACAGCAGATGGCCCTCACTTCATGCACTAATACTGAAAATGTGTCTTGGCAAATATGAGCCAGTGACTGCTCAGTTAAATGTGAAGTTGTTTGGTTAACGGAGATGTAATTGCCATTTGAAAGAGTTCCCATTTGGCACTAATGAGCATAAAGGACCGTGTTATTCATCAAAGAAAAGAACATCAACGTGTTATAATGTTTTTATAACCAAATTTATATACAGAATATTCTTACTTGTTTGTTTGGTTATTCTACTCTGTAATAATTACATAGAACATTTTTGTTGCTGATGTCTGAGTCCAAAAAGTTCATACCTTTGTTTCTGAAATAAGATCGTGCCTTTGTTGCTCCCTTCATTACAATCAGAAATCTGAAATAGGTGGATAACTACATCACCCAGCACACAAAATTTGTCTAATGAGAGCAGTTTCCTTGAAATGAATTGACAGCCTTCATTAGTCTGATTTATGTGACCTAATTGTATATTTCAAATATAATTTGAGCTATAAATAGTTATCAACAGTAATTGGTCTCTACTTAGAGGAATATACTGCAGAAGTAGTGGGATTCCGAATAATTTACAAATCAACTTACATAGCTTAGGTGGGTGAGTTTACAGCACTCATTTCAAGGAGCTAACGCAGAAACGTAAGATTAATCACTACTCATCTATTCCTATTTTGAAAGCTCCAGTTGTGTAGTGATTCAATAGAATTCTTAAGGGTAAGATGATTAATACTTTGAGGGCCAGTCACTTAAAAAAACATCAGACCCATAAAACCAGCCATTTGTAGCATTATTTAAAGTGTTACTTGGACATGTGTAATTGATACATCTTAAGGATGAAACAGAAGAAAGAAACTTCCAAATACCACGATCGCTCTAGTAGCTCATTAATTCAGATTACCATTTTTGGCAAAACGATCTTACCATCTTTTAATCTTATGCACTACAATTCAAAGCATCTCATCCACGTATACAACACTGTACGACATGCTCTACTAAAGTAATCATGGTAATTTGAAGTTTGTTACTTCTGTTTCCATATCAAACTAAATCACCTACAGAATGGAATAATGTCAGGCATATACAGTATCTTTAAGAGCAATATTTACTAGATAAAGACAAAGCTTCAGGATTTATTTTTCATATTTGCTTTAATTCTTTGATAGACTACAAATTTTAAAATAATGATGACAGAAAGTATAATTACCCTAAAAATTAAAAAAAAGAACGAAACTGCAAGGCGAATTACTAAGCAATTTCTTCCTCTTGAGCTTCCAACATTTCCTGCGTACTCCTCAAACATGATGCATTTAAGGCAGAATTACAGATAACTGTAAAACTTAATACACTATGTGATCAAAAGTATCCAGACACCTGGCGGAAAAGAACTTGTGGCGCCCTCTGTCGGTAATGTTGGGATTCAATGTGGTGTTGTCTCACCCTTAGCCTTGATGACAGCTTCCACTCTTGCAGTCATAAGTTCAATCAGGTGCTGGAAGGTTTCTTGGGAAACGGCAGCCCATTCTTCATGGAGTGCTGCACTGAAGAGTGGTACCAATGTTGGTCGGTGAGGCCTAGCACGAAGTCTGTGTTCCAAAACATCCCAAAGGTGTTCTGTAGGATTCAGGTCAGGACTCTGTGCAGGCCAGTGCATTAAAGGGATGTTATTGTCATGTAACCACTCTGCCACAGGGCGTGAATTACGAACAGGTACTCGATCCTGTTGTAAGATGCAATCGCCATCCCCAAATTGCTCTTCAACAGTGGGAAGCCAGAAGGTGCTTAAAACATCAATGCAGGCCTGTGGTGTGATAGTGCCACGCAAAACAACAAGGAGAGCATCCTCCTCTACGAAAAACACGACCACACCATAACACCACCACATTCAAATTTTACTATTGGCACTGCACACGCTGGTGGATGACATTCACTGTGGGCATTCGCTATACCCACATACTGCCATCGGATTGTCACACTGTGTACCGTGATTCGCCACTCCACACAACGTTTTTCAATCGTCCAATGTTTATGCTCCTTACACCAAACGAGGCGTCGTTTGGTATTTACCAGCATGACGTGTGGCTTATGAGCAGCAGCTCGGCCATTAAATCCAAGTATTCTCACCTGCTGCCTAACTGTCATAGTACTTGCAGTGGATCCTGATGCAGATTGGAATTCCTGTGTGATGGTCTGGATAGCTGTCTGCCTATTACACATTACGACCCTCTTCACCTGTCCTCGGGCCGGCCTTTGTGGCTGAGCAGTACTAGGCGCTTCAGTGCGGAATCGCGCTTCTGCTACGGTCGCAGGTCCGAATCCTGCCTCAGGCATGAGTGTGTCCTTAGTTTAGTTAGGTTTAAGTAGTTCTAAGTCTGGGGGACTGATAACCTCAGACGTTAAGTGCCATAGTGCTTAGAGCCATTTGAACCATTTGTACTGTCGGCGGTCTCTGTCAGTCAACAGATGAGGCCGGACTGTATGCTTTTGTGCTCTACATGACGCTTCACGTTTCCACTTCACTGTCACATCGGAAACAGCAGACCTAGGGATGTTTAGGAGTGTGGAAATCTCGCATGCAGACGTATGACACAAGTGACACGCAATAATCTGACCACGTTCGAAGCCTGTGAGTTTCGCGGAGTGCCTCTTTCTGCTCTCTCACTATGTTTAACGACTACTGAGGTCGCTGATATGGAGTACCTGGCAGCAGGTGGCAGCACATTGCAACTAATGTGAAAAGCGTATGTCTTTGGGGGAGTCCGGATACTTTTGATCAGATATCGTAGTTATGGGCACAGAAAGCTGACTAAAGCCGGAAATAAGTTCAGTTGAAATTTTTTCAAATGATCTAACAGTGTTCAGGAAGGATAGATTAAATGTTGTTGGTGGTGGAGTGTTTATTGGTCGGAAGTAGTTTACTTTGTAATGGAACTGAAGTAGATGGTTCCTGCGAAATAATACGAGTAGAGGCTATACTTGACAATCGGACTGAACTATTTATTGGATCGTTTTACCGAGGCTCCCCGGCTCAAAAGCTATAATTGCTGAACAGTTCAAAGAAAACTTGAGTCTCATTTCAGACAGGTAGCCTACTCATATACGAGAGGCAGTTGGAAAATAAGTTTCCACTTTCGACTGTGGGCATAATTGTGTGATATGGGCGAAAGACAACATGGCAGTTGAATGCGCACGTGCAAGACACCGATACACCATTCGGTAGAGGTCGACCGTGATCAAGCAGATGGCAATGATCTTCGGTTTCGGATTGTGACGGGGGATGAAACGTTGGTCCACCACTACACACCCTAATCGAAGGCCGCATCCATAGAGTGGAAACATCCGTCATCACCTGTCCGATAGAACTTCAAAAGTACTCCATTTGCAGGTAAAGGGCTACTCACCGTTTTCTGGGGCGCCAAAGGAGATTTGCTGCTGGACTTTCTGGAGGATACAACCGTCAATGCTGCGCAGTACTGTGCCACTCTGTCGGAATTGAAAGAGGTGATTCGGAAAAAGCGGCCTGGCCTTCTCAGATCTGGCGTTCTGCTGTTGGATGACAATGTGAGACCACACACGGCGACAGCACGCCAAACCATATTGCAACTCTTGGTTGGGAGCGCCTACACCATCCGCCTTACAGTCCGTATCGGGAAGCCTAACACACACATCATAGTGGCCCAGAACCACTCGGAAGTGACGTTAAAATGAAGTATACGCAAACGCTTTGCACACTTGTCGATTGATCGAGATCTGTGGTCGAATCGAGTTAGCGCGCAAAGCGTCTGCTGTGTTCTTCACACTTCACTAATTTCACTTCTATACTGACCGTGTATCGTGTTTGGTTGCGTGCTATCTAGCGAACGAAATGTGTCGGGTGTATGAAACCATCATCCACGAAACTCTGAAAGATTTCAGAGGATGGCCTGATTTCGGGCTATTGTAATTCGTTGGAGGAGATAATAATAATTTTATGTTAGAATTGGCTTGGCAAAAGTGTGCCCCTGTAGAGACATTAGGAACTTTAGAAAATAACTTTTTCCTGCTGCCAGTTCAGATTTCATTTTGATAACTATTATATGTCGCTTTCCGCGATCTGGTTCCAATTTTTTAGGTTTTTCTGGTGTATTATGCAGTTTTTTCTTTGTTTTCGATGTGAGGTGCAGCATTGCTCCATTGGTAAGTTACCTTCAGTGTAATATATTCAGGTAGAATATTGTAATTAATTATCGCTATTTAGGAAGTTAATGGCAACTTTGTTCCAAAATTCGCCGTTTCTGTGTTCATCTATGTATTACAGTAAAAGAAACTGAACACAGCAGCAGCTCACACAAATATCGCCTCTAGTAAAAGACATAATTTAGAAGAGACACACACATGAAAATGGGACTCAGGTCCCGGGAACTGTTGTGCAAAAGGAAAATAAAAAGCACATATATTTGCAACCAATGTGATTGCCAGAGTGTGGGCATCCGTATTCCACATAATTGTATCCTGAATTTCCCAGGAATTTTATGTAGTTCTTTCTAACTGCAGTATCAGTTCCAGTGCATAATTGCACAAATCCCTTACTGCTGTTTTCTTTGTGCTGGAACTGAGCTGACTTTCATTGAGGTACTGAATTCAAAGTCCCATAAGATTTGACACACATTTGAACATTTTTTTGTTTTTTTTTTGTTTAGGAGGCTGCTTAAGTATGTGTGGATGATGTTGGAACTGTATTGGAATTATTGTATCATATCTGTAGCTAAGTCCATCAGGTTATAAAATTTTCTCTGCATCACACTGGAATTTTGATGATAGTGGAAGCTGTCTTAATCTTTAGAAGTGCTCATTGGTGACTATGGGTCCTCATAGAGTATAGAACCTCAAGACACTTTGAAGCCCTCTAAGTTAAAATTCTTTTAGAGGTGTTCTTTCACATCTACACTTTTTTCTTATTGCCCTGCTTGATTTTATTTTAATTTCTTCCATTAATCTGACTTTTACTTGAGATGTTGATGGGAGTGTGTAATTACATCATTGATTTATTTTTCTTAGTTTTTCCTCTTACAACATAGGGCTTGGCATGAGGCAAAATGCCTTCTGGAGATGTTATCTCAGTCTCCTACCGGCTGGTGTTGACTTATTTAGGAGGAGGAATGTTGAGGTCTGCATTTATAACCTTGTGAGGAACACCAATAGTACAAATAGATGGTAAATTAAAGTTGTGAGTCTGTCAGTCAAATAAGCCTTAAAAGTGCTACTTTATTTCTGTTGGTGATGACTAGTAGGAATTCTGTGTTAACCAGCCCAGATTGTTATTAATTTTGCTCTACATGTCATTATATAATTTCCTTTATCATACAATAACTTAAGACAGCAAGTTGTATGATGTGGCAGAGTATGAAAATTATGCTATTGTTTTTTTCCATTTGATAAGTGTGCAGAATAAGTTGTGGTCCTTAATGAGAGTGTCTCATGTATGTAATGGAAGTTTCATGAATTCTGTGAACAGTTCGTCCTCTCATGTTCTCCTTCCCAGGTCTTTGTTGCAGATTCCCATCCCTTTGCAAATTACTGTGCCAAGGTGCATGCAGGTTTCGTGATTAAGCTTAATAGATGTTGTATTGAGAAGTAATGTAGTCAGAGATCTTTCTTCCACTTTTGTTATGAGTTTGACAGCCTGAAACTGATATTTTCAATTCTAGGAGAAAAATCTGTTTGTAATTTCTACAAAAACTTTTTCATGGACGTATTAACCAGTTTCAGCTTTCATCAGTTCTACTGGATAATTATGATTGGTGATTGTCTTATTCTTTGTATATAAAACCTGCAGTCCATAGTATGCATAATTATTATGCTTAATAAAGCTTTTGCTGACATAAGGGAAGGCATGCTTGTAATGGGGTTAACTGGTGCACTGAGCAATTAACCCCAAAACTAGGTCACTTAACTTCATGTGCACTTGGAAAATATTTTTCATCATCATAATCACGAGTGAAAGAACATTTTGTGATCACAATTTTAATTAAAGTCAGCAGTAACATAAATCATGGTCAGTGAATAACAATAGAATAAAAGCAAAAGAGCAAACAATTTAAATCCAAACCTTGTTAACTCATCAATGGTTAATAACATAACACTTACTTACTTTTGCTGTCAAAAACATCAGATGTGATATCTGAATTTTGTGAAGACTAAAATTTCCCTATTAATTATTTTTTTTCAGTTAACCTTCAGTGTAGTTACTCTCAGTTTACGCTGCTGCTTACTTTATTCTCAGGTGAAAATACTTCTCGATCAGTTGAAAACTGTGGGGGTTTTCATACTGTGTGAGGAGTAGTCGTTTTAAAGTGCCATCTTCAGATCTTATAAAAAGTAAGTGAACTGCTGCATTAATTACTTTCTGTGGTTTGCTGTTTTATTTTGTATATGTATACTTGAAGGAAGAACTTATATTGATAGTATATATACTTTAATTAGACATTTCTTTCTAAGTTGCTTTAACAATTGATGGAATTGACTGTTTTGTTATTGTTAATAGCTTGGGTGATATGCAAAGCAGAATTGTATTAATTATTTTACTCTATGTTGTTGACTTATTTGTCATTTGTTATCGATTTTCACATCCATACATGCAGTAATTTTTGCACACTTGCATTCGATAATAGTCTGATTAAAATTATTTGTTGGTTGACAATTCCTGTCGTAATTGGTTTCCTCCAATCAGAGTACTCAATGTGTCATGTCCAAACTATCTCTATTCACCATTTCCAGACTGCCACAATAGCTGATCAATCCACTTCCATTTTCTTGTCTGACTTTCTTGGTGTGTTGGAACACCATGCAATCATTTGCTGCCATGAACCAGATCAGCCTTACACAACATCTTAAGACAGTAGGCATAGCTACCTAGGTGAACAATATCTTTATGATTCTAGAACTAGCTTTAGCGTCAACATATTGTGAAAGGCTGATCTGGTTCAAGGCCGGATCGTTGGGATCAAATAATCTTAAATGAGTGCAATGTAAAGTGGTGGCATAGTGTAACGGAACACTCCTGATGCATGTGAGGATGTGGATTTGAGTCTTGTCAGACTCTTTGATATTTTTTTGTATCAAAATCTTATCAAAATTACTTCATTATTTTTATTCAGTTAATATGTTTGAATGCAATTTTATTTCTTACTCGTTGTCGTTTTTGACATTGTATTCACTTTTTATTTCCTTATATTTCTTCCTCATATCATTCTTTTCTCATTTGGAATCAACTTGTCACTTGTAACCCATAGCTAAGTGCAAACCAGGACTGCTCATCAGTTGGTAAGTTGGCAGTTCATGCAGCTTGTGTGAGGGTATTTTCAGGTGCCATAATTAATGAAAAGAAGAAATTAGTTTGCTTTTAGCACTGAAACAGAATTCTTTTGTCTTGAGTTCGTTTAGAGAATAGCTTCAGCTAGTTTCCTGCCTCATGCTTAGTGTTGGATGTTTCACCATCAAGCTAGGCCAGGCGTTGGCATTAGGTGTGAGGCTCTGCTGTGACTGCCTGTGGCCACATGGCATTATATGTATTAATTGTTGTGAACAAAGTGAACATGATTACAGTTCTTCTGTAGAATGCTGACAGCAATTTTCTAGGATATATTGCGCATCATGAGGTTATGGTTAGGTTATCAAATGAGTTTAAATTCAGGGGTATAAAATGTCATATCTGCCACAGTTATGCCATTGGTCACTCCAAAACCAGTTGTCGGAAGAGCATGTCGTATTCCTGCCATTTCATAATGGCCACTTGCAACTCTGCACAGAGTTACATGTATACGTCTCCCATCCTTTCATAATCCCAACCTGTGCTCTGCCTCTACTGAGCTAAACCTATGTTTTTTTTTTAACATGAAGATTAAATTGAACAGCACTTGCTGAGTGACCCTCTCTGTTTGTTGTCTACAATGCGGCAGCAGCCAGTGTGCCAATACTGTAGTAACAAGTGACAGTTGCCAACTAACAAATAATTTTAATGAAGCTATACCGCAGTGTTCATGTTGAAATGGTTTCTATGGTTTTCGATAATTGGGGTGTTTATGTGTAAAACAGTAGTCAGCTCATTGAACCTACTGACAGGGCATGTCTAGCATAATTGTCTTCCTAGTTAAGTTTATTTTTTTGTAAATCCACATTTACAGTAATTAGATTTACTGTTCTTCAATCTCCTTCATTCACAAAGAATATTAATTCCACATTTATTGGAATCACAAAAAACCACTTCACTTGCCCAAAAGCAGTATGGTATCCTCATTTGACATGGCAGATAATTCCATTTCTTTGCTAGATACAATAGGTGTGACATCCAGCAAAATTTTGCTCCAGCACTAAGTAAAATATATAGACAATCAGCTTCCATCAGTTCATAACTTTATATTTGACAATACATGTGAGCTTTATTCAATGTTTCCTTTTATTGAATTAACAATAACATGTTAATGATTTAACAATAACAATATATGTGTTTTTGTCTGTGAGAAATATACTATCAACTGTTCCAGGTAAGACAAAATATTTCTTTAAGCAAATGCAAGGACATGTCCCTATCCCCTTTTTTGGTTCTGCATTTGCTGTTGTGTGAGTGTGTGTGTGTGTGTGTGTGTGTGTGTGTGTGTGTGTGTGTGTGTACGGTTCAGGCACTGTGTTTCCAGGCCAAAATATTATAAAAGTAAGGAGTCTGGTGTGCCTGAGCTCTTGGTGATATCATGCTGTGTTAAGATATACTTACTTTCCGTAAAATAAGTTTGTTATAGGGAAAGTCTATTAAATAAATTTTATAGTAGTTCTTTACCCTCTTTGGGAAGACCATGTGACTCCTTGGAAGAGATTGAGGATCATGGAAACAAGGAAAACCAATTGCCCAGCTACTTTAAACATGAAATGTATGACGGTGTATCCCGACTGCATTATGCAATCGGTAACTGAACTGAGGGATAACTAGGCAAAAGTGAGTATCCAATCTGGGTTTGGCTCGGAGAAAATTTTGCATGATCAGTTGACAGTACACTTAAAAAAAATTTTTTAGTGCTCTTAATTAAGTAATTGCTACATTTTTGTCTTACAGGTTCTTGCAAGACTACATAAGGATTTAGCATTGCCATGCCCAGCTAATTAGCAAGTGGGTACATACATCCTTCACTCCTAAAGGAAATAAAACATTTAGTACTCAATGGAACGACATCTCTAATTCATTAAGTTGGCTCTAGATAGATTTTTTGATAACAATTTCACTGGGACACACATACGAGGTGAACTGAAAACTACCTTTCACACCATGGAGAAAATGATTTACAGTCACATTTATCAGACCCTGTATGGCACAAATAAAGTATTGTTTGACGAGACTTGACTGCAGAATCAGGTTGATGAGTGGCACAAGGAATTGAGTAATCACATGATTTACTATAGACATTGTACGGTTGCCAATGGAGAAGGGAAACTATTACTTTTTGCTACCAGAGGTGTTAGCAGACAGATCTGTAGAAAAAGTATGGGGATAGTTGTTTGTTAGATGCAACATACGAAACATATGATATTCCTTTATTTTTTATAGCTGTGAAGAGTAATGTGGGCTACATGGTTGTCGCTTTCTTATTCTATTATTCAGGTTGGAAATGCAAGATCCATTCACGAACGCTAGACATTTTCAAGGACTGGAACAAGTATTGGAACCCCCTCTATTGGGTTACTGATTGGGGAAGATGTTTAAAGATAAAGATAATCTACACCAAACGACATGAAGACATTTCTCGATATATGGCAAGAAATTTCAGAATCACCAACAGAGAGAATTTAGAATCGTGTAGAAGAGTTGCGAAAGCATGAGGTTTCGCAGAGAAACAAGCGTGCCTGGCCATACTTTAAACAGTAATGGCTATCAGTATATGGAATATGGGTGAATGCGTATGAGGGCAAGACTAGATTTGCAACCAATGACGCTACAAATGGAGTTGAAGCCATGAACATGGTCGTAAAACATGTTTTCCTAAAACTCAATGCAGACAGCACTTTAATGAGCGTTACTAAGGTAATAATAAATCAGCCTCTTGCAAGCCTAATAAGAAAGTGCCATCCGCAGAATTCTGTTGTGAAATCATATAATAAAGATCTTCCACTGTTTCTGCATAACAAACAAAAGAGCTTGTGAAAGATCAGTGAGTAGGAGATCGGACAGTTTATTTTATGTGGAGAGTGCAATGCCCAAAAATTGTAATTATGTCGTGAACTTTGATATACCAGATTGCACATGGGAAGATTGTCTGAGATATAAATACCCATCCAAGCATTTCTGTGCAATATTTATTTTTTACCCAGAATGGCATTTGGATAAAATGCCAGAAAGTTACAAGAGTAGCCCATTAATCTGTCTTGATGCAATGTATGACGTTTGCTTCAGAAGTGGCTCTTCAGTAATTTCGTATGAAGGCAAATATAGTTGGTCTCGTTGAAACCCCAAATATTCTTTTGCAGCAGTTTGTAACAAGGGAGCTGTGTACATACAACTGTAGCAACAGTGAAACATTAAAAAAATCACTCAGCAACTGTGTGCAAGATTTGCAATTAGTAAACCCTGAAGTTGTTGGTCTCCTATTAGCAGTGCCATCTAGTTCCAAACAATAGAGAAGAAAGATGCCAAAAATGATACATGATCTGTCTTAAACACATTGTAACTTTCCATTTGAAGGGTAAGAAATGACAGTTTATTTGTATTTTACATAGCTCTTTGTGTATGTAAAATACAAATAAGCTCTGTGATTTCTGATCCTCAAGATGGAGTGCTATGAGGTCATAATGTTGGTCTGATTTTAAACTTTGTTGCACATTTGAATTTCAAAGTAGCAGTAGATAAAATATTATAAAAAGCGTAATTGCTACACTTGTGTGTGTGTGCGTGCACACATACACTTTTGAAAAGTGCCTTGTTGCCCAAAAGATAATGTTCCAACAGTCTTTCTGGTGTGCTTTTGTGCAACCCACTATCTTCACTATTTGGTGAGTATCAACAACTACCCTTTTCATAATATTGTTACATTCCATCCTGGATTTTTTATTGTTCATCAGATAAGATTTTTCTCAGGAACTAGACAAGATGATAGTGTAGAACGAATTTTTAAAGTATGAAGTGAAAGATTTTAACTTTAAAGTTAGGGCATTCAAGTATGGCACAATTTTGAGATTAGAAAAGGCGTAAAAAAGAAAATAGATGTATCTTAAAGTGCCATTAAAACGTCATATGACTGAAGTAGGAAAGATGTGGCATTTCTTTTCCAAGTAAGAATGCACTTGCTTCAATACATGTCTAGTGATTCACATGAAACAGAGGAAAATATAAAGACTGCTCTGTTAATTAACATGTGAGATGGCCCAATAACTCCGGCAGAAGAGTATAGAGTTTCCTTGATATAGTATCTGGTCAGCCAAGTCATTGGGGACCAAATTAGGTAAGAATTCAGTTTTTTTAATCGCATTGCAACCATAATGTATATCAGTTACACGCGTATTAGATATCTGTCTTCTTGGTTCCAATGTTCTTAATAACTTTACAGAGTAATAGCAGATACGACACACAGAAGCAGATGCTGTTACTGGAATACCAGTAATGTTTATTAGATTGAGTTATAAAATAGTTCTGAGCATTGCAGCTGGTGAGCAATGTCATCAGGCACCAAAAGAAGAGTATTTAATTTTGGAATTGTGCCTTGCAAACTTCATGTGTATCATGTTACATGACTGTTACTTGGTCTTAATGTTGTTAATTTATTTGTTAGCTTCAGTTATGATGGATTTCTGGGCAGTCAATCCATGGGAAAATTCACACCAGATTGCATCAAGACTGTTCTATTACAGGGATAACTTGGAAGATTGATAGTGTTGCTGAAGGAAAACAATGGATTTAGTGTTTCACTTGTGTATGAATTTGTCATTTGTTGTTGGACATAAATGTTTGCAACTTGATTGTAATTTTTGAACAGTTTCTCAGCAATCCAAGAATCTCTTGTAATGAGAAGTATACATCGTTACTTGGGTAAAGGAAATACAAATCAGGGTCAAACAACTACCTTATTGACTTTCCACAGAGAAGTATATTTCACTACTGCTACTTAAAAAGTCACATGTGTGATAAAGTTTACTTACAGAACTTGGCATTAAGATCTCCCTTATTTGTATTTTAGATAGATCTTATTGTTTGACCTTCAAATGGAATGCTATGACCTCCACATGATCTATTCTTTGGTAGTTAATTATTTATTAAGGCACAAATACATGAACATTACAATGAGAGCGGTCTTTATGCCAGGCCCTGTAAAATTAATGGCAAACCTACTTAATACTATTGTTGGGAATTAGATGGCATAGCTGTGGGGAGACCACAAGCTTCAGGGTTTGCTAACTGCAAATCTTGCACACAGTTCCTGAGTGATTCAAGTAATTTTCATAATGTTTCACTGTTGATATAGTTGTATGTGAGATTAAAAACCTGTTTACAAAACTCCCTCACTTCAAATTGCTGCAAAGAAATGGTTAAGGTATCATTGTGATGCTCTATATTTGTTTCCTCGACTGTATCCTCATTGCTACTGTCTTCGTGTGAAATTACTGCAGAGACAGTTCTGAAGCTAAACTCGCACATATAATGAAGACAGATTTGTGGGCTATTCCTGCAGATTTATGGTATTTTATCAAAACCCCATTCTGGAGAGGAAATAAAGATTGTACAGAAATGCTTGCATGGGTATTTATATATCTGAAAATTTTCACCCATGCAGTTTGGTAGAGCAAAGCTTACAACATATTTACAGTCTCTGAACATTGTACTCTCCATACAAGACAAACTGTCCAACCTCACATTCACTAATCTTGCAGTTAATTCAACTTTTGCTGATGGATATCACTGCATGACATGTTTCACAAACTTGCTTTTTTCAATGCAAAAACAATGGAACATCTCTGTTATGATTTGATGGCAGTATTCTGCAGGCAGTACATTCTAATTAGGCTTGGAAGAAATCTATCTCTTATATCCTTAGTAAGCCTCTTCAAGGTCCTGTCTGTATTCCATTTTAGGAAAAAACGTTTAAAATCTTGTTCATGGCTTCAGTCCCATTTGTAATATCAATGGTGTCAAAATTGCCCTTGTCCTCATAAGCTTCCACCCTCTTTTCATGAACTGATAGCCACTGCTGTTAAACATACGGTGATGCATTTTTGTTTCTCTGAGAAGCCTCATTATCTCTTCTGTATCATCTGTAAATTCTCTGTTGGCGATTTTCAAATTTCTTGCCACATGGTCAGGAGTCTCTTCATGTCATTTGGTATATATTCAGCCATCTTCCCCAAGCCTGTTTCTGAATGAAAAGGCACAAGTAAACCTTTGGTCTGAGGAAATGCTTGTTCAATTGCATTGGTGGCCAAACTCCCCGAATGGGGCCTCTCGGCCAATAATGCCATACAATCATTTCCATTTATCTCCGACTATGAAAAATCAGTAACCCTGTAAATGGGTTTCCAATCATTATGCCAATCCTTGAAAATGGCTAGCATTTCATGACTGGATCTCCCATTTTCAACCTGAATGAAAAACAAAACCAAATAGCTCGTTTACAACTATAAAAAAATAAAGGCGTATCATATGTTGTTGTTTTTGTTGTTGTTTTGTATGTTGTAAATGACAAACAACTATCCTTGTACTTCTTCAAAAGATCTTTTTGCTAACAGCTCTGATATAAAAATGTAATGGTTTCACTCCTCCACTGGCATCTGTACCATGTCTGTAATAAATCATGTGATTGCTTGATTCCTTGTGCCACTCATCAACCTGATTCTGCAATCTAGTCTCGTCAAACAATGCTTTATTTGTACTTCTTAAGATCCAAGATGTGTGACCATAAATTTTTTTCAGTGGGGTAAAATGTAGTATTTATTCTACCCAGTGAAATTATCAGTAAATGTATCTAGAAGCAACTTACTGTCTATATGATGTCATTCCATCGTGCACCTGAATTCGTATTTTCTTTACAAACTTTAATTAGAATGTGTGTGTGTGTGTGTGTGTGTGTGTGTGTGTGTGTGTGTGTTGATTGGCTGAAGAAGCAAAGAGAGAGTCAGAGAGAGTCTTTCAGCTATCTTTGAGACTGTTAACGTAGCTGGTTTAGAAATGAGTTTCCTGATTGATATGAGAAACTGTTTTCAGATTTTCTCTACAAACTGTAAACAGTTCCTCAGTTGGTGATTGTGGAGGATATTGCCATAGACATAGTATTGATCCACTGTCAGGTGGTAAACCGAGGATTTCCTTCCAGTATGAGCCAAGTCAAGTAAAACTGTGATTGGAAAAATGTTTTCCATTCTTGAACTGAGTATTTGTAACACATTACGTTGGATTGCAGTCCATTTGTCAACAGCTAAAAATGTTTAGTGCTTCACTGATGACTATTTCAATTTTTGAAAGCTATTCCGTGTCAAGTAAGTTAAATTTAGAATTAACCATTTGAGCTTAGTATTTTCTGTGCGGAAGATGGTTTTATGTTCATGTAATATTTCTAATGTAGATACTGGTAAGGTGTAATCATATGTAAATGCCCAATAAAATAGATTGATTTTTTTTGTTGGTTTCTGTATAATAATCCCATTGCATGGTGACCTGATTTGTGGCTATAAGATATTATCATTTCATGGGAAATGAGGCAATAACAGATCAGAAATTGTGTACAGCAGATAACTAATTATCAATGCCTATAATCAGCTAAAAGTCTGGATTTCATTATAATTTCATTCTTCGAGAGCTGCAAGATCACCAGTGATATCTATACAGATACCAGCTTCATATAAATTAGTAAGGATTTAACTGACAATTATTCACCAAAGCTAACAAAACAGCCTGCATTCAGTAGTAGTACTACATAATGGTGATGCCTCAGTAAAAACCTTGAACCTTTTAACAGATTTAGTTTAGCAGGAGCAAAGCATATTCTTCAAGGTATGTTTCACATGCAATAAAGGAACCTCTCAGCCTTGATGTCATGTAATTTTGCCATGTGCTGCTAAGCTTTCCTTTTAGATTTATTAAATTTCTTAAAGAGGCTTCTGTTCCAAACACTAGCGATCCACATATGTACCATATGTGACTTATATTCCTTACGTATCACAACCTTATTTCAGCTTCACCCCGTCATTTCTGGGAATACCATGGAAGAGTAGATCTGTTACTCCAAATAGTAGCTACATTAAGGAATATTAAGAAAAGTCATTTAGAAACTAGTGAAAAGGAGGCAGGGTTCCCCAAAAATATAAAGGGTGTCACTGGATTAAGTTTTTTCCATATTCTTTGTGGAGATTTCATCCAGCTGAATCCTACTGTAGAGATATGACTGATACCTCACTGCAAGTGCCTTGGTCGTGAATCCAGTTTGTGTAACAGCTACCGGTAAGTGTAATAGACTAACCAAAACCATAAGTGTTATATGACCAGAGCAGAAAATGCTTTATTAAATGCACAAAGCACTGGCAAGTAACTACCTTCGTTTATGGACCATTTTCCAAAAACATACACATTGTGTCAAGGCATTCCGATTGTACATCATCTTTCTGAATATTTTCATTGTAGCAGGAAGAATGGGGATTGTTTAACTTACCTTCATGCTAAGGTGCATTAGATTGTATATAAAATTCATGCAAAACAGTAGAGTTGGAGTATGAGCTCTTACTTCACCTGATTACTATAGTGAGAGAAATTAATTTGAATATATTATAGGAGACAGATGAAGACTAGGTGGGAGATGGACTAAGAGACTAATTCCACGTGGTGATGAAAGACCTGCACCCAAACAATGCACCTGAAGTAGATATTGCTTCTTATTTGTAGAGATCCTTCAGACAGCCAAATCAAAGTATTGCATGTGGTATGCTAAATACATTCACATCTCAGAATGAAGTAATAATTCCTATTCCAAAAAAGCCAGGCACTGAAAGTTGTGAATATTACAGAACTATCAATGTGGCAAGTCATGGTTCTAGTTTGACACAATTTAACTGCAGAAGACTGGAAAAACTGGTAGATGCCAACTGATCTCAGGAAACATCGCTTTGGTATCCGGAAAAAAGTAGCAACACATGAGGCACTATAGATCCTAAATTCTGCAGGTTGCAAGGATAAAATACAAAGACTAAAATTTGCACACTGATGAAACAGTAATATGTAAAGACTTGGAAAGTGTGAAGTACTGGGGAAGGGAGTGAGATAGGGAGTGAAGTATTGTAGAAGATGAAACCACCATTTACAGTATATGTGTTTAAAGGGATATTGTTCCTGTGCAACAGGAATTTTGTGTACAGTCCTTACTGTGATCTGTATTACTAATCTTTTGAGGGGAATGGAAATATTAAAGTAATGGTATACAAATTCAACAAAGGTTTTTTACTCATCAGTGTCATCTTCAAGTTCAAATGATTCAACATCCATTTAAAATGCTTGGCGGTCCATTATGACACTGTCTGTAGTTCTTGCCAGTTCATTACACATAATTCGAAGATTCAACAGAGGAAAGAAAGACCTGACATAAACGTAGCATTCACTGAGCTATTGGATATGACAATTGTTCTACCCTGACAATATTTTACGTCTAAATTATTTCCATAGGAGTTACTTATCAACTGAATTGGGTGTACACAGCTACGATCAACATAATAAACCCCCAATAAATACAAGTGGTATCTTTAAGTACTCATCTTAGCAACTGATATGGCTACACATCTATGCTGATAACTGTAGCCATGTTTAACATTCTCGGATGGATTTCACTACATTAGATTCAGTTCTTATTCTATAGACCCAAAAATGGGACAGTTCTTATGGATGTGGAATATGTCAAAGGATAACATAAAAAACAAAGAACATATGAATGTAACACTTCCCTGATCATTCATCAGGAGACTGTCAAGATATTTGCATACATTACAGTAAACTGGAACTGCCAATATTTACAGAATTAATATACTCAGATTGAAACAGTTATGCACTTTTAACAAATTCATCATACACAAAACAGCTAATCTAGACTGTTGCGACCAATAGCTGTAAAATCAAATTTAAGACAATTTTACTTAAGCTGGTCTAACAGTCCCTGTTAAGATACTCATCTATAGAGTAGGAGCTGCCTGCATAAAAATCTTTCAAACTGTTTAAACTGTGCTGTTTCTGAAACAAACTTTTAAAGGTTGCTGGCAAATTATTGAAAATGTGTGTTCCTGTATACTGGACCCCTGTTTGGACCAAGGTAAGCAATTCAGGTCTTATTGTTCCTAGTATTTTACTATGTGCTGAGCTATTGTTTGGAGATACACACACATTATTTGCAACAAATTTCTTTAAGCGATAAATATACTGAGAAGCATTGGTTAGAATACCCACTTTCTTGATCAGGTTTGTACATGATTATCTGGAATTTACACCACAAGTGAGGAAACTAATATACTGTGATATGTCAAAGGCATTTGACTGTGTGAATTACAATATCCTTTTAAATAAATTAGAATATTTTGGTGTTACAGGAAATGATGGAAAATGGTACAAATCTTAACTCTGGCAGGAAACAAAGGGTATTATTATGAAAGAGAGATGTATTAAGCTATCAGGCATCATCCAACTTGGAACTAATTACATGTGGGGTCCCACAAGGTTCCATCTCAGGGCCTTTACTTTTCCTTGTGTATATCAATGATCTTTCATCACTAACATTACCAGATGTCAAGTTTGTTTGTTTGCCAATGATACAGACATCAAGTGAAGTCTTGGAAAGATCGGCTAATAAGATATTTGTGGACATTAATCACTGGTTCCTAGTCAATTCCTTGTCACTAAACTTTGAAACATTACACTACATTCAGTTCAGAACTTGTAAAGGGTGTCCCACAAGTATATGCCTAACATACGATGACAAGCAGATAGAAGTGGACAGTGTTAAATTCTTGGTGTTACAGCTTGATAATAAATTGAACTGGGAGGAGCATACCACAGAACTGCTGAAGCATCTTAACAAATCTCTATTTGCAATGTGAATGGTGTCAAAGAAGGGGGACATAAAAATGAAAAAGCTGGCATACAATGCTTGCTTTCATTCCTAATGTCACATGGAATTATTTTTTGGGGTAATTCATAAAGCCAAGCTGAAGTTTTCCATGCACAAAAGAGTGCAATAAGAGTTATATGTGGTGTGAACGCAAGAACATCCTGCAGAAGCTTGTTTAGGGAACTAGGGATACTAACTACTGCTTCCTAATATATTTATTCCTTAATGAAATTTGTCATTAAAAATATATCACTTTTTTAAACCAACAGCTCAGTTCATGGAATCAATACCAGAAATAAGAATAATCTTCACAAGGATTTAAAGTCACTTACTCTTGTACAAAATGGTGTTCATTTTTCAGCAACACACATTTTTCAGCAACTTGCCAGTAGCCATAAAAAGCTTAACCGATGAATTTCAGTTTAAGAGAAGCCTAAACGATTTATTGGTGGTCAACTCCTTGTACTCCACTGATGACTTATGGGACATGTAGAGGCTACTGAGTACATAAGATTTTGAATAGGAACCCATTTTGGATAGGAACACATGTCTGGAAACATATCGTTTCCATTCTACAACAGTTTCAATGCAGATGATTATCTCATCCACACCCACGTTAGGAATGTACTTGGGCGTGACCCAGTACAATTGTTGCAATCTATTTGAAACGAATACTGACTCGTTCCGTTATTACTTACGCATTTGTATTACAACTTACTCCGTATGGTTTACATTAGTCGACAACAAGAACCCAGCATCTACGGCTCCAGCCGCAATGTGGCCATGCATTACAACAGCGGCTCTATGTGGCAACCACCAACGTTCTTACACACATTGTACCTCTGAAGCATGTTCTGATACACTCTCTCCATCCCACCTGGTGTCTCTTCAATGTCTTGCGCAGCGACGAGAACTCGTGCCAGCAGTTCTTCCTCTGTCTCTACAGGTGTCTCATAAATTAGGCTCTTCATTTGACTCCACAAGAAGTACTACATAGGGGTTAAATCTGGCGATCGTGGTGGCCACGCGGTTGGACCACCACGGTCTACCCACCTTTCACCATATCGTCTGTTGAGATGTCTCCGGACAGCCAGTGAAAAGTGAGGTGGTGCTCCATCATGCTGAAACCACATTTCCTGGCGGACATTCCTGACGGACATTCAATGGCACAGCTTCCAAGAACGGGTCCATTACGTGTCATAAGAAGACTAAGTATGCGGGACCAGTGAGCTTGGATGGAAGGACGTATGGTCCAATCACATGACCGTCCAGAATACCTGCCCACACGTTAATTCCAAACCTGTCTTGAAATATCTGAGCATGCATGGCATGTGGGTTTTCGTCCACCCAGACATCGCTTTTTCGAGCATTCAGAACACAATCCCTTGTGAACCGACATTCATTTGTGAAGAGAACTCAACGTGGAAACACGGGCGCGTCCATGCAACGGTGCAGGAACCATGTGCAGAAGGCGACGTGTTGTGGAAAGTCTGCTGAACCCAAAGCGTGTACCCTTTGTAAGTGGTACGAATGTAATTGTCGCTCATGCAGGACGTCCAAGATGGTACTGTGACTAACAGCCATTGCACGCGCAATTGTTCGTGCCCTCGTTGACGGGCTATCTTCAATGCAACGCAGCACACCTTCTTCAAATTCGGGAGTGCGGCATCGCCGTGGAACACCACAGTTCTGCCTCCTCACGGGAAAGGTACCCGTTTCTCGTAGCCGTTGTGTAACATGGGCAAACAGTTTATGTGATGCCGTGTGACACTGTGGAAAACGTTCGTGATACAGCTGACTTGCAGCTCTTCCGTTACCTCCAGCTTCGCCTTACACAAGGAGCATGTCTGTGTATTCCGCAAACGTGTACTGCACCATGTTCCTCTATCAGTGTCGCACAGGTATTGACTTGCTCTCACAGCAAAGCGCACAGTAAGTGACATCTGGGGATCGTTTCAAGTAGAACACGTCATCGTGTCTACCCTCTTGCATACCAGGACAGGGAACTCTGAAACGTTTCTCTTGCCCTAAGCAGACGTTGACGAGGTACACATCTGAATTGAAACTGTCGTAGAACGGAAATGATACGATTCCGGACATGGGTTACCATTCAAAATGTTCTGTACTCACTACCTTCTACATGTCCTAGAAGTTTGTAACAGGAATTTCCGACCACCCTGTATATAAGTACAATCTAACTTCTGCACCATTTCAGTGCAGTAAAGTGTTCATTGTAAATAAGTATTGTAGTAGTTCTATTATATGTTTATTACCTTATAAATAAAAAAACATTTTTTAAATTCAGTGCATTAATGCGACCTTAGTAAATGAGTGTTTGTAAAATGATTCTTTCATATAGTGTTCATTAAAAAAATATGACGATAATTCCACTTGGGACCTATGAAGGTACCTCAGCTTATTTGTTTCAGTTGTAAATATTTTTCATGTATTATTGTTTTTCTGAAATGTTCTACTTCGTGGAGCGCCTTCTCACTACGGATCAATTGGAATGAAAGTAAATCTGATCTAGTCTTATTACATGCTTCTGCAGTCTAAATGTTTTTGCTCAGTCTGACGAGGTACCTCAAAATATGAAAGCAAACAAAGTATGCAAGTTTCTTCTATTTATATCCATTGCATCTGACATCATTCACATCGCAAATACAAACTTGTTTAAGTGCTTCAGCAATTTTGTGGCACACCCCCTTCCTAACTGAATTTATTATTGAGTTGTAACCCCATACATTTAACACTGTCAACCGCTTCTATTTGCATGTCTTCATACATTATACACATGCTGGCAACAAATATTTTACAGGTTCTTATCTGCACGTAGTGGGTCTTTTCAAAGTTTAATGACAGCGAAAATTTGATTAGTAGCCATTTCTAAATCTGTACTTGACTTGCTATTTATTGCATTGTTTGTGTTATGTGCCAACAAAACTAACTTAGCATCTGGCAGTTTAACAGACAAGAGGTCGTTACTGTAGACAGGAATAAACAACAGATTCAAGATGGTACCTTGAGGAGCATCACACGTAATTTCTTTCCAATCAGATGAAGACAATGTGCTTACTCTGCATGTATTTGCAATGACAGCCTTTGTTTCCTGTTCGTTAGGTCAGTCTCGAACCATTTTGCAGAACTGCCAGTGACGTCACAATATTATAATTCTCTTGAGAGAAAGCTGTGATTCATAGTCAAAGGCGTTTGACAGATCACAGAAAATGCCAGTAGCCTCTAATTTGTTATCTTATGAATTAGTCCCACAGTATGTGTAAATACTCTTCTCTATATCAGTAAGCATAAGGAACCCAAACTGTGACTTGGATATGTTGTTTGCAGTTGGATGCTTAAGAAGATTCTTAGACACAACCTTTTCAAACATTTTTGGAGAAGCCAGCAAAAGTAAAAATGATCAAAAATTTGACAGTATCTCTTTAATCCTCGTCTTGTAAAGAGGCTTAACTTAAGCATATTTTAGCCAGTCTGAAAATGTTTAACTGATAAGAGATTGATTACACAAGTAGCTTGAGACACATCTCAACTCACATGAACACTCTTTTAATAACCTCACTAGAATACTTTAAGAATTTTGTAATGGATGCTACTTTTTACGGACAAGTGAGTGTCATTTCCATTTTACTGAAGTTATTTGCAGGGAGTGGTCTCAGATGGTCAATTGCACTGTTATCTGAACCTCATAACCTCAACCTGTCAGTAACAGAAACAAAGTACTGTACCTATTTAAGAAGTTTTCAACACTACATGCATTTGTTACTAACGTCTCATTTGTTTTAATTTGAAGTGTTACTGACATTTTCAAAATGCAGAACCTGTATGTATCACAGCATCAACAACAAGTTTAAATCACGCACGGCTTTATCTAAATAGGAAGTCAGACTGCTACTTACTTTACAGATGACAGCAGAAACTATTTTCTTTCACTGTTATCTGAAAGGTAAACAGTAGCCTGTCTTCCTAACCACAGTTAATGTAACATAGCTGTTACTGCAGTCTTTTTAAATCTGGTCATCTTGCTAGACAGTAGTGTATCCTACTTTATCATTAATTAGGAGACACCAGATGCAAAGCAGTAGTAAAACAAGTGTTTTCTGGAGACCGTTTCTTAATCAAAATTGTGTAGCACAATAAATACCTTACACTTCACACCATTTGAACATCTGAATCAAATCTACAGTGACTTTGCATTATGTGGTGCAAATCGTAGAGGTACCATGATACTGGAAGGGTGCAGAACAAATTTTTATATGCTCTCACAGTAAGAATGATTACAAGAATGCTTTATGAAAAGCTTCATAGTGTTCTGTCGTTTGTTAATTGTTAGTAAAATTTTCAAATACTGAACAGTCACAGCCATTTGAGAAGAAAGTCCACATGAACTGTATTCATACACAAAATGAAATATTTCATTCGGCTGTGAAGTGTGCATATTTAACACTTTCAACACTGCCCTCTTTACACCTGGCACTTGGCTGTGAACTGGCATATTTAATGGATGTTTGAAATTAAATTGCAAATAACAGAAAAATGATAGGAATATTGTTATTGCATCATTTAAAAGGAAAAAGTAAGAGATTTACATGAATGTGAGTGTATTTTATAATATAAAATACAAATGGGTGTTATAATTAAAAAAAGAAAACAAAAAAATGTCGTGGATAAAAAAGTTTTACGTGATCCCTCTCTTGAGTAATGCCATTATTACTGTATCTAAATTTAAAACAAAATATCACTGAACTGTCTAACTGCAGGTACCTGTAAACTAGAGTATTTTAATAGTTCATATGTAGTTAGCCTTTGTGTGAAAATCCTGGAAACACTGTGGGAGCAATGGCCAATGCCACAGGCCTTGCACCACCATCTGTTTTCCTTCCTGATGCGCATACCCGTCTCTTTCTTACCCCCGTCTGAACATAATTTGCAATTCCTAGTAGTATTCACCTTGTTTGCAGTGGGTGGGACCTTCTCTGGAAAGTGCCTTGCAAATGTCCTCTCAATTTGTGAGGATGAAGCGGCTTGTTACTGAAAAATATTTCCGCCCTTCTCAGCCAATTTCTTCCCCACTCTGTGAATAAAGTCTACTAGGGATACATTCTTCCTAGTATTCTCTTTACATAAAATAAAATTATTGAGAGTTGACATGATAAACAAGTGGAAAAACAGCTTTTACCACCACTTCAAAGTTTTTCGGGCAAACGGATAATAGCTGGAGAACTGATCCGCTCCGTCAACCCAGCTTTATTCTTATTGTAATCTATAATAACGCCTTACTTTACAATTTCTGCTATTCCACCTTTGGCCCTCACTTGAATACTAGTGCTGGTAGACTTATGCTTTGTGGAAAGATAAACAACATCTCTTTCTGACTTCCACTTCACTGCCAAGAGATGGAATTTCGTTTGAAAAACAAACTTTTTTTTTAGTTTTAGTGTTCTGAATATTCGTCGCAAACCTTTCCTGTTTTTCATTACAGTTCCCACTCCAAGAGCTTTATTTTACCACAACATGTCCAAAAGAGATGGACTGGTGTAGTACCTATCCATATAAATGCAATGTCCTTTGCCAAAGTACTGTGAACACAACCTTTTTACAAGTCCCTGGATACTATTGTCTCCCATGCCCGGGTTCCCGGGTTCGATTCCCGGCGGGGTCAGGGATTTTCTCTGCCTCGTGATGACTGGGTGTTGTGTGCTGTCCTTAGGTTAGTTAGGTTTAAGAAGTTCTAAGTTCTAGGGGACTGATGACCATAGATGTTAAGTCCCATAGTGCTCAGAGCCATTTGAACCATTTTTGAATACTATTGTCAACACTGCCTGCAGAACCTGTACATGCATCACAGTTTAGCATATAACCGGTTGATGAATCGCAGAGAGCATACAATTTTATTCCATATTTATTGGGTTTGTTTTTCATGTATGCTCTGAAGATTTTTCTACCACGAAAGGGACACTTGCCTCATCTATTGTCAGATTCATGCCTGGACGAAAACTAATTTTGCTTTTATTCACAAAGAAATCAAACAAAGGCCTCACTTTGTGAAGTGGGTCGTGCTTTTCTTCGCCTCTGCTAGTGAACGTAGCATTGTCATTCAAGTGTAACATCGACAATGTAGCGCAAAATCGATCGCGACTCAACAATTTACGCGCAAATCCTGTCTCCAGAAACGGGTCTGTTGACCAATAATCACTGATTTTCGGCAATTTGACGACGCACATATGCAAAATA
The DNA here is from genome assembly GCF_021461385.2 of Schistocerca piceifrons. NCBI lineage: Eukaryota > Metazoa > Arthropoda > Insecta > Orthoptera > Acrididae > Schistocerca > Schistocerca piceifrons. Next base: position 681,374,695 of record NC_060149.1, on the reverse strand, counting down.
ATACTGAGAGACAAGTAAATCTCTTGCAATTTTACTGCAGACCACTTATGCCAAACAGAGTTTATTTTCAGGCTATCTTTGCGTTTCATTGTCGTAATAACGTTTCCAGCGTACAGATTCGTTTCACTTTTGATGAGCCGAATAACGTCGTCATCAAAGAAATAACTAAAACATCGAAGCTCCTCAGCGGCATCTTAAAAATGCGATTCTACGCCGACTACTTCCTGGAGATCCCGCAGTGCTGGCTGAACGTCTAGTTCCGACCAATCTTGCTCTTTGTGCTCAGTGAGCCACACACGACCAGGTACCACAGATGGTGACTGATGGTCTGTACCATTGTCTACATAGAAAGAAAATAATGCTAAGATTGGTACTAAAAGGTACTAAATGCAAGTGAAGTAATGAACACTACTCATAATACAAAATGCGGCAATGAACTCTTCACTTTATGAACAACTGACACATATACTTACCTGAATCATCACTTGTTCTTTCGTCTGGAGAGTACGAATCCTCGTTGTCAGAATTGTCAATTTCACATCCTGCATCCCCATAAAGAATATCTAAGATCTCTGCCTCCGTCAAATCACTCTGCGATATTTTCACGATCGTAAACACCTGTGAATGAACTGCAGGTAACTTCGTCTTTGCAGTGCTCACAGCCGCTCCCAGGATGAGATGGCCGATAAGTGCTTGCCTCTTGCGGAAGAAGAATGAAATACCTCCACATTAGTTGACGAAACTGCTTCGGAGACGCGCTAAACGCGCTTACAGAGCCAAATAAGGGCTCGCCCGTACGGTATACGGGCGCCGTCGCCAACGTCAGGGCGGCCGCGCCCGTGTGGCGTACGGGCACCGTGCTGTAAGTGTTAAATTGCCAGGAAAGTTTAAATAATGTGAAAGGTTTAAGATAACACACTTTGTAACACAGCTTGTCATTTACTCTTCTTTCTTCCTGCTGAGAAAGCTGTGAACTCCGTAGCAAACTGCCTTTTAGCTTGTGAAGTCACGTCATTTACCCATTCTTCTTAAATCGATATACAGTTTTTGTGTGAGGACACTGCATTTCATTATTCAGGCACAACACACAAGTATTCTTACTAATTTGACTGTGATAGAATGAACACAGGAAGAAGTTTTTTAAAGAATTTTGTGTTGCCATTGGAGGTTTCTTGCATGATCCTTTAAAGCCGTTTTTGCATTATCGAGATTCATTTCTATGACCATAGAAACCATTACTAATAAACAAGATTAGAAGCTGTCCTGTAAGGTATGTAGCCAAGCAACCACCACTTAAATGTACAACAAAGGCTGCTTTTTCTGAAAAGTTGTTTAATAATTAACTAAGATGAGTGCAAAAGGCATTAACTTCCCGTGAGGCATAATGTAGAAAACATATCTATTTTTTAACGCAAGTAACAGCTGAACTGCGTAATCGACAACAAATGCTATTTCTAGTAAGCAATGGCAATGTTTGGCTTTTCTCTACGGTTATACACGATGGTTTATGGAATGTGTTACGGAAATACTGCATTTATTGTTAAGGTGTAAACGTGACGCACAGCTTTTATGCCACCTATTTGGTCCTCGACGGAATAAGCAGATCAATCACAGCGTGGTCAAGAAACAGGTAAAATCGGATAAGGTGACAATCCGTACGATTTATTTACTTGTACGTAATTTATAAATATATTTCCAGTTCTCCGCTACAGTGTACATGCGATAACAGCCACATCTCTTTCACATTACGGTCATATATCAGCGGATCACACTCGTTTCAACATCATTCAGCAGACACGTACCGACGTGTTAAGAAACATTCCAGTGTGGTTCGAAAAATTTCACCTAACTCGATTCGACCACGGATCTCAATCAGTCGACAAGTGTGCAACGCGTTTGCGTATACGTCATTTTGACGTAACTTCCGAGCGGTTCTAACCACAATGATGTGTGTGTTAGGCTTCCCGTCCCGATCGGGCAGCAAGTGACTTCCATCTGTTTCCTGCTTCGAAGAAGACTCTCGGCGGAATGCGCTTTGGCAGCAATGCTGACGTCAAACAAGCCGTTCAACGTTTCTTCCGTATGCAACGCCCTGATTTTTTCCTGGAAGGATTTTTGAAGCTTATAAAGCGGTATGACAAATGTTTCAATGTATTGGAAATTATGTAGAAAAATAAAGATATGTCTTATCTTTAATGTCTCACTCGCTTTTTTTCCCTTTCACACACAACTCTGACCACAGTCGACAGAGGAAACTTATTTTCCAACTCCCCCTCGTATTTATAGTTGATGATGACTTCAATCTACCTCGATATGCTGGAAAAATTATACTTTTAAGGCTGGCGGCAGCCATAAAACGTCATCCGGAATTGTACTGAATGCTTTCTCAGAAAATTATTTTGAACAATTAGTTCATGAGCCCACTCCAAGCGTAAATGGTTGCGAAAGCATACTTGACCTCTTAGCTACAAATAATCCTGGACAAATAGGGAGTATCGTGACGAATACATGGATTAGCGACCACAACGCAGTTGCTGCTAGGCTGAATATCGTAACATATACAGCCATCAAATACAAACGCAAGGTATATCTATTTTAAAAAAAGCTGATAAAAATGATCTTAACGCCTTTTTAAGAGACAGTCTTCACTCCTTCCGATCTGATTATGTAACCGTAGAGCACATGTGGAATGATTTCAGAGAGATAATATCGATGACAGTTGAGAGATATACACCACATAAATTAATAAGTGATGGTACTGATCCGTCATGGTGCACAAAACGGGTCAAATGGCTGCTGCAGAAGCAACGGAAAAAGCATGCCAAATTTAATAGAACGCAAAACCCCAAAGATTGGCAAAGTTTTGCAGAAGTTCGAAATGTAGCGTGTACTTCAATGCGCGATGCTTTTAATAATTTCTACAACGAAATTCTGTCTCGGAATCTGGCAGAAAACCCAAAGAGACTCTGGCACACCAGTGGCAACACGCAATCAATACCTTCACTGCGCGATAACATTGGTGAAGTACCTGATGACAGTGCCACCAAAGCAGAGTTATTAAATTCAGTTTTCTGAAATTCCTTCACCAAAGAAGACGAAGTAAATATTCATGAATTCCAATCAAAAATAACTGCCAATATGAGAAATATAGAAGTAGATATCCTCGGTGTGGCAAAGCAGTTTTAATCACTTAATAAAGTCAAAGCGTCCGATCCAGATTGTATAACAGTCAGGTTCCTTAGAGAGTATGCTGATACAATAGCTCCATATTTAGGGTTTATATACAACCCTCTCAGTCACATAAAGATCCGTACCTAAAGACTGGAAAATTGCTCAAGTCATACCAATACCGAAAAAGGGAAGTAGGAGTAACCCGCTGAATTACAAGCCCGTAATACTAACGTCGATTTGCAGCAGGGATTTGGAACATATACTGTGTTCTAACAATATGAAGTAGGCCTATGTCGAAGAAAACACTTTATTGTCACATAGTTAACACGGATTCAAAAAATATCGTTCTTGTGAAAGACAGCTAGCTTTTTATACTCATGAAGTAATGAGTGCTATCGACAGGGGATGTCAAATTGATTCCACATTATCAGATTTCCAGAAGGCTTTCGACACCGTTACTCACCAGCGTCTTCTAACCAAACTGCGTGTCTATGGAATTTCGCCTCAGTTGTGCGACTGGATTCATGATTTCCTGTCAGAAAGGTCACAGTTCGTAGTAACAGACAGAAAGTCATTGAGTAAAACACCCAAGTAATATCCGGCGTTCCCGAAGGAAGTCTTACAGGCCCTCTATTGTTCCTGGTCTATATTAACGACATAGGGGACTAACTGAGTAGCCGTCTTGGATTATTTGCAGATGATGCTGTCATTTACCGTCTTTTAAAGTCATCAGATGACCAAACCGAATTGCAAAATGATTTAAATAAGATATCTGTATGGTGTGAAAAGTGGCAATTGACCCTGAATATAGAAAAATGTGAAGTTATTCGCATGAGAACTAAAAGAAATCAGCTTAACTTCGATTACGAGACAAGTCACACAATTCTGAAGGCTGTAAATTCAATTAAATACTCAAGGATTACAATTACAAATAACCTAAATTGGAACGATGATATAGATAATGTTGTGGGTAGAGCAAACCAAAGTCTGCGATTTATTGACAGGCCACTTAGAAGGTGCAACAGGTCTACTCAAGAGACTCCTTATACCATGCTTGTCCTCCCTATTCTAGAGTATTGCTGTGTGGTGTGAGATCGGCATCAGGTGCGACTGACGGATAACATCGAAAAAGTTCAAAGAAGGGGAGCTCGTTTCGCATTATCGCGAAATAAGGGAGATAGTACCACAGACATTATTCCTGAATTAGAGTGGCAATCATTAAAACAAAGGCGTTTTTCGTTGCGACGGCAACTTCTAATGAAATTTCAATCACTAGTTCTCTCCTCAGATAGCGAAAACACTCTGTTGGCACCCACCTACATAGGGATAAATTATCATCACGGTACAATAAAAGAAATCAGGGCTCGCAAAGAAAAATTGAAGTGCTCGTTTTTCCTGCGCGTCGTTCGAGAGTGTAACGTTAGAGAGACAGCTTGAAGGTGGTTCACTGAACCCTCTGCCAAGCCCTTTATTGTGAATAGCAGAGTAATCACGTAGATGTAGATGTACATGACTCACCAAAATGGTTCAAATGGCTCTGAGCACTATGGAACTTAACATCTGAGGTCATCAGTCCCCTAGAACTACTTAAACTTAACTAACCTAAGGACATCACTCAGATCCAAGCCCGAGGCAGGATTCGAACCGTAGCGGTCGCGCGGTTTCAGACTGAAGCGCCTAGAACGGCTCGGCCACACCGGCCGGCCCATGACCCACCAATGAGATTGCGTCTATCTGTATATTGTAACACTAAAAAAGTGTCTTGAAAATGAGCAGTTAAAAGAAATCATATATTGTCCACATGATTGAATGAAACAGGATGTATAATGTCCACCATTTACATTTCAGTTTGCTTTTGTTTCATCTACTTTGACACTACTGTTGAGTTACACTTTTGTCAATGCTTGTGACTTGTGCCTCACTGTTAAAAGTTTTAGTCAGCATTGTTGCCTTCTGGTATTGTTTGACACTGTTTTAGCAAAATCATTATTGTTAATACTGCATAGCAGCAGTATTCTTTTGTGTTTCGTGTGTACTGCATCCAGCGGATTTAGAAGAGGAAAGTGTGACTCTAGGGGAGGAGTATAAAGATCGTGGAACAAGAAAAAGAATGAAGAAGAAATGACAATAGAAGCGGAAACTGAAATCAGGTAAATCTTCTGTTTATTCCTTTTTACTAGAAAAATAGAATTTGTTTCCATAACATCCATCAGTAAATAATGCCATGATAAATAGTATTTTCTTATTCTTTTTGTCCTAGAAATCGTGATAATGATCCTCATTTAATGAATTTCGATACTCCCTGCCAACATAGAGAGGGTCGTTGCAATTGCTGTTCTATCCCAGTAAACATTCTATGTAGAACCAAAATAAATGTGTTGACTACGCCAAATAAAAACATTCACCTCCAGAAGTTAGTATCTTCTGGACATAAGCAGTCCAAAGCATTGGCGTATTCATGGAGAGAATGCCAAAGTAAAACCAGCAGCTGTTACAGTGAAATATCACGTAAGCTGGGAGTTTGATACAGATTTACCCTATTTTTCATTTTAATTTTTCTTCTTAATGAAGAGTATCTCTGCAGATAATAAACAGGAAATGATCCAACAGACTTTGGAATACTTGCAGTTAATGTTCCTACATGCTAATCTAAACAAAGGACATTATTATTTCAGAAAGTTAAGTAAGTAGCCTAACTATCACACGCTAACAAGGATTTTTGTAAACTGTAGGTGAAATCAGGGAGTGAGAAAATTATTGTATGTGCTGCAATTTTTTTTGGAAACGCATCGGTACTGGACAAATAAGATTAAATAACATTGCAAAAGGAATTGCATCTGGGAGATGACTAACAGATAGAACGGGGGGGGGGGGGGGGGGGGTTCATCATAAGATTACAAAGTATGAAACTAAAAGAAAGAATATGGTACAATTATTATCAAAACTGGAAGCCACCGAAAGTCATTACAGTAGAAACAAAAGCCAGCGATTGTATCTTTTGTATGGATTAAATATAAACAAGCTTTTAAAATTAAAGTGGAATCGAATTCGATATCCCAAAACGGAATTAACTGTGAAAACGGCATTATGTTCCATTGAATAGTTTAGTATTTATCAGTTTTTCGCTTTTCCTGAAAAATTTGAATCAACGGACTTTATACGTTTTGGTTTGTTGCTTCTCATATCTGCTGGGATATTACATGTCATGACCTACAGTAGAAAATTTCTCCAAAATCAGAATTACAAGTAACTGAATACCGATTCACCTAATTGCAAAAATCATATGAAAAAAGGAAACAAAGCTTTCATAAAATGTCTGACTCTTGATAAAACACATAAGCCCTGGATTACTTTGTGAGAGAGTGCATGTTTTGGCTGCATACGCACAATGACTTGCAGATGCTATTCAGGTGTGTGTGTGTGTGTGTGTGTGTGTGTGTGTGTGTGTGCACTGGTGAAACATCCTGCTGCTCTCTACACCTTCACCTGCCACAGTTAGCTTTTGACAATCATATGCATTCGTTACTGATTGGCTCTTTTGTTTGTAAGCGCATTGAGATACTTTTGGGCATGACATTAAAAGAACAAGATAGTAGTTCTGAGTGATTGTTTCGATCACACATGTCAAAATGATTGGATATTTTTGAGCATGAGCAATATGGAAACTCTGAGCTACTACTGACTGGCTTTACACAATTCAGGTCATTCAGGTAGATTTGAACATGGCACCAATTTAAATTAGTCAGATCATTCAGATACTTTCGTGCAGAGTGCCAGTCAACTCTATTCAGGTAATTCAGATACATCTGAATATGTCCTAGATGGCAGCTCTACAACTATACAATAATTGGCTATTTCGTTTTAATGGCTGCTAGCAGAAGTGGGCTAGTTTCACTACCTTGGATCGTTACAGCAGAGGCATTGCAGCTTATTATTGGGTCCATCTACCAAAAAGTAAATTCACCACGAGAGATAACTGAAGCCTGAGAGAAAACCTGAGATTACTAGTAAAAATGTCACTTACTCATACTGTTCATCACGCTAAGAGATTTTTATCATCCCACAATCGACTGCACTATTTACATCATTGAGAATTTCCACAAGAAATTGGTATGAATGACCATGAGGCAGCTGTAGGAATAATGATTTCCAAATTATGTTTTTCTTCGTCTTCTTTTTCTTCTTGTTTTTGCCTTTTCCTATTTATTCTAAGCGGTCAGCTTTGTGGGATGGGTTGAGGCAATGTTGGTTGTGATTTGTGCACCTATGCCATTCCTGACACCACCACTCCCTCCAGAAGGGAATATGTGCATCTTTCTAGATATTTGTGCACCATGTGTCTGTAGCAGGATGTTAGTACCTGCCTCGTATTTAAGTAACTGGATGTGCAAAAATGCGTAAAAGCCACATACAGGTTTGGTTGCACTGCAGATGCAAAGCTGCTCATTTTGTTTGCTACATATTCAATGTATGCCTGCCAGTTCAAATTCTTATCTGCATTTAGACCTAAGAATTTGACTGAATCAGCTTCCTCTGTACGTTGATTCCTGTGCACAATCTTAATCTGCTCACATTTTGACTATTTGATTTTGATCTGCATCATGTGAGTCTTAGATATGTTTAGATTCAACCTGTTTACCTGAAACCAAGTTTCTAAGGTACTGAGGGTTCTGATCACAGATTTGGGAATTTTTTCCAAATCATGATCTTCAACTAAGACAGAAGTATAATCTGCAAATAGAATTCGTTCAAAAATGGCTCTGAGCACTATGGGACTTAACATCTGTGGTCATCAGTCCCCTATAACTTAGAACGACTTAAACCTAACTAACCGAAGGACATCACACACACCCATGCCCGAGGCAGGAATCGAACCTGCGACCGTAGCGGTCACGTGGTTCCAGACTGAAGCGCCTAGAACCGCATGGCCACACCGGCCGTCTAAACAGAATTGATAGGGAGCTTATACTTAATGGTAAGTCATTAACATTTATTTATTTATTTATTAACGTCCTGAATCTTTGTGGTACATGTACCATACCTTAGATGTTGGAGAAAATGATATTATATTAATATACTGTTACATTGGTGTATACATTACATTTATAAATTGTTACATTTTTATATTGCTATATTGTTACATAACATTTTTATATTGTTACAACCAACTTATTTTTCAAGATATTGTGTTACTGAGTAAAAACAGTTTTCTAAGAGATATGTTGTTACAGATTTTTTAAAGCTATGAATTTAGTTTATGGCCTTTAGGTTACTTGGCAGCTTATTAAACAAATGTGAACCTGAGTGATATACACCTTTTTTGCACAGTGTGGTATAACAATGATGTCTGTGTATGTCATTATTTCCCCTTGTGTGGTGTTCATGTAGAAATTAGTTTTGAATAAATACATTTCCATTTTTTAGCATGCTTTTTTTTAGGAACATTACAACTTCTAGTACATAGATACATGGTAGGGGTAGAATCCCCAGTTCTTTAAAGAATGGTTTGCATGATTTTCGGCTGTTGGCATTTTTCATTACCCTCACAATCTTTTTTTGTTTCCGGAATGCTGTTATGCAATGAGGAGAATTTCAACAAGAATATGATGCCATATCTTAATAGGGAGTGTATGCAAGCGTAATACACTGCTCTAACTGTTTCAGGACTTGTGTTGTTCCATATAATCCTCATCGCGTAAGTCATTTTGGATAGTTTAGAATTTAATGAAGTGATGTGGGAATTCCATTTAAGATTGTCTTGTAAGTAGATTCCAAGAAATTTTGCTTCAGTGACACTGTTAATTCTTTGGTTTTCCATTGACATGTTTGGTTTTAATGGGTTTTTATTTTGTTGTGTATGGAAGTGTAAGACGGCCGTTTTTTGAGGGTTTATCAGTAATTTATTCCTCATAAACCACTCTGAGACATTTTCACTTGTGACTTTAGCATTTAAACCTGGAGCCATTTCATTTTCACCTTCAATTAATATGCTTGTGTCATCTGCAAATAGCACTGGTTTGGAGTGTTGAACGTGTAGGGGGAAGTCGTTTATGAAAATTAGGAAGAGAAAGGGACCTAAAATTGAGCCTTGTGGTACACCGTGGGTTAATGTGGAAGGTTTCGATTGATAAGCTTGGAGTTCGTTTTTTCCCATGTGCTTTACCTCTGTTATCTGAGAGCGATTATCTAGGTAGGATTTCAGCCACTCGTGTGGCAGGCCTCTTACACCATACCACTCTAACTTTCTTAGGAGAATTTCATGGTCTATTACATCAAATGCTTTTGTTAAATCCAGGAAAATTCCCGAAACATTTTTGTGATTATCCACGGAATTTAAAATACGATTTATGAGGCTAAAAGTGGCTGTTTCAGTACTGCACTGAGGCCTGAAGCCATGCTGACATCCTGAAATCATATTTTTTTTGTTAAAGAAATCAGTTAGTTGTAGCAGAACCAGTTTTTCAATGATTTTTGAAAAACCTGATAGGAGTGACACAGGCCTGTAGTTGACCATCTGCTGCCGATCGCCCTTTTTGTAAAGGGGTACAACTTTTGCAGTCTTTAACTGTTGTGGGAAAATACCACTTGATAGTGAAGAATTGCATATATCTAGCGGTGGTGCAAGTATCTGTTCAGCTGATACTTTTATAATATAGTCTGGCACATCGTCGACTCCGGCTGAATATTTGTTTTTTAATGACTTTATACTGTTTAACAGTTCTTCCCTACTTATTGGACGGAGGAACATGGATGTATTTGTTACACTATTTCCAGAAATTTTCTGTAATAATTTGTTTGATGTTTTTCCCATTTGTTCCTTCGCTAACTCACGAGCAATATTGGTGTAGTAAGAATTGAAGTGGTTAGCAATTAATTTTGGATCAGTGATCTTGCTGCCCGCCTGTGACAATACAATATTTTTGTGTGTTTCCACCTTTCCAGTAAGTCTCTGTACCGTATTCCACATTGTCTTAGCTTTGTTTGATGATTCCATAATAAGTTTGTCATTTTCCCTTAATTTTGCTTCCCTTATTACACGACTCAGAGTTAACTTGTATCTTTTGAAGTGGTGAGCAAATTCAGGGCTGCTATCTGTTTTTCATAGTGCAAAAAGTTCCCTTTTTCTTCTACATGATACTTTGATCCCTGATGTAATCCAAGTTTTGGGTTTGCTGGGGCCTTTACAAATTATTTTCTTTTTTGGAAATGCAATTTCGAAACAATGTCTGTAAATTTCCATGAAATTATCCAGCTTTTCATTTGTGTTGTAACTGTTGTAGATTTTATTCCACGAGTGGGTACTTAGCATATGTTTGAAGTGCTCAATATTTTGCATGCTGAATTTTCTCTTGTAGATAACACTTCCATTCCTAGACAAATCAACACTTCCGCATACGGCAAGTAGCTGTGCATTGTGGTCACTGTAGCCGGTATTAAAGTTTTCTGAGGTGTGCATGTCAGTGTTTACAAAGATCGGATCAATAAGTGTAGCACTAGTTTTTGTTACGTGTGTAGGGGAGTTTATTTTAGTGCACAGGTTATATTCTTGAATAATATTAAGGAATTTTTCTCTTTGGTGGCTGTGTGTTAAGAGGTCAATATTAAAATCGCCACACAGAACTATAGTTTTGGAAATATTTTTAAGTTTCCCTAGTGCAAGGTCAAGTTTTTTAAAGAAAATGTTTATATTGCTGTTGGGTGATCTGTAAACAAACATTATTACAGTTTTTCCTGATGTTATTTCAATAGCTGAGGCTTCAAAGTGTTTTTCGCTTCCTAAGTGATGTACACAGTCTGTTATCTTATAGTCTATGTTTTCTTTTACATAAATGCAGCTTCTTCCAAGCTTTGATATTGATCTGCAAAAGTAGTTTGCCAGAGTGAAACCGGTTATATTTGAGTACTAATGCGACTGGACCTAATATCGAACATTGTGGAAGATCCTGAGCTATATTCCTCCAGCCAGATTAATCAAATGAGCCATTTGAAGAGATGCTATCTCTTTGTTTTCAGTTTGATAAGTCGGGCTAATGCCATATTTTTCGAGTTTGTAACAAGCTATGCATGGTTTACAGAATCAAATGCGTCTTTGAGGTCGCAGAAAATTGCTGCCACCTTATTTCTCTTGTCTAATGATGTACTTATTTTCTCACTGAAACTGTTTACTGCATCTGTGGTATTTTCCCCCACTGAAAACCAAATTGGTTGTTTAGAGTAAGAGAATATTTTGCTATGAAGTTTTGGATTTGTTCAACAGCAAGTTTTTCAAATATTTTAGATAGAACTGCGAGAATCGACATAGAATGATAATTTCCCACGATGTCTCTTGATCCCTTCTTGAAGAGTGGTTTGACTTCAGCGTATTTTATTACCTCCAGGAAACAGCACTCTTCAAAATATTGACTTATTATTTGAGCTGGCGGGTTTCCAATTCTGTTGTGCACCACTTTAATAACTTTGATGGGTATTCCATCCCAACCTGCAGATTTTTTGCTTTTTAATGTTAGAATAGTATTTTCTACATCCTCCACAGAAACGTTTAAGAATTTTGTAAATTTTTCTTTGTTTTCACCTGAGCCAAAGGGATTTACTTTGTTGTGATAATCTGTTCCATCTACATCAGACTTTGCTACATTTATAAAGAATTCATTAAAGTACTCTGGTATATGAGCTGTACTAGTTAATTTGTTTTAATAATCTGTTCTGTGCTATTCAAATTCTTATTTAGACCATAAAAAAATATTCAAATATTTAACTGTTATTATCATAACAACTGTACAAGAACTTCTGTGTGACAAAAATACAGGCAAAATGAAAGTTATAACTTAGGCACTGAATGAAGTTACAGGAGAAGAGTAATTCAAGGTTATGTTTGAATGCTAAAGGACATTGAAGATCTACAAGGATATTGGGAGCTGCAGCTGGGTTGGCAATGGTGAACCACCAGTGTAACAACCATGAGGTGCCACTGAGCAGCAACAGCCCTTGGAAGGCAGCTGGAAAACACAACAAGAGGCACCATCGACTACACAGCAGCAGCAAAATTGGTGCACTAGTTTCAAGCAGCAGTACTCCACAAGATAAGTATAAACAATAAAAATTGAGCTGTCTGGTATAGAGGTATGTTTTTGAAACTTGAACTTGGTTTAGCAAGAGTGTCAAAATCAATAAATCAAATGGATATTGCGTTAATTAAGTCATCAATGACTGTAAATCTTCAGGGAATGAAAACAGCATATGTTCTGTGAATAGCTCTGAAATGAAAGTGGATCACCAGAATTTAATGTTGCAAGTTTTAGAGAAAATGAATGGCCGATTGGATGAAATAAACGAAAATATAAGAATCAAGAAGCAGAAAATATCAGTAGTACCAAGTCAATGAAAAGTATATTAACCAAGGGAGACACTGATGCTAAAAACAAAGTTAGGGATAGAATGTAACTCAAGTGAATACATAAGGTACGTTAGCTTTCAGTGAAAGCCTCCATCAGGAAATGAAACATGCACACACATTCATTCACCCAAGTGAGTACACCTCATTCACATATGACAACCACCTTCAGCAGCTGAAACCGATATACTCTAGATGGCGGTCATACGTGCATGAATTTTGCTTGCTTGTGTGAATGAATGTGTATGTGTGTGTGTGATTTTCCGTTTCTGATGAAGGCTTTGGTCAAAAGCAAATGTGTATGTGTCTTTTTGTAGTACCTGTCTGCATCTCAATGTGTCATCTTTACAGTATCAGCCTATCTTTTCCACATGTTATTTCCATGATGAGTGCTTTATGATTGGAATTCATACTCTTCTTAAGGCTTTTTCTTTATCAAGGTGAACCTTTTTGAGCAAAATGTACTTATTTGAGGCGGAATTCCTATTCATTGTATAATTATTATGAATGCTGAAAAGTGGCACATAATGAGTTAATGCTCAAAGTTGCAAATACACAAATGCAAAGGAACAGGGTAAATACTTTTACTATTCCCTACAAGTGATCTATATTTTTGTTTAAAATTGATTTTAGGTACATTTTCATTTATTATGATTATTAAATGTTTGTTTGTTGGAATTCATACCCAGGGAAGGCCACACAATGAAGCTACTCATAAGCAGTTAATACTAACCACGGGATGTACACCTTTCATAGTAAAAGGGTAAATATTTTAAAACAGGTTTTAGCTTTTAACTAATGTTTTTGTTATGATAGTTTAGTAGCTGAACACCTTCACCATTTCATTATTATTATTAATGTTATTATTATTATTATTGTTGTTGTTGTTACTGTACACATCATTTTGTTTCCTGTGAATAGCTCTAAAAAAATTTACTTTGGTTTTTTTCCATCATTATTTGCACACTAGAAAGAGACTGCCTTTTTAAAAATTTTGTTGTTCATATTATTTGTTTCAAAGTTTTGGGTGTTATTGCGATGACATGACTCACAGTCTCCACTTAGATGTATTAAGTAGTTAAAAATGTGGTCACAGATGTGTGTTACACTGTTATTATATAGTGAATGCAACTTCTATAGCTTGTGTACATGACATCAGGCAGTGTGTACTTGAAGAGAGTCTGAGCACAAGGAGAAAGACTTATGCTGTTTGCAGCCCTGACGATATCAAGTTTGTATAGCATGGTACAAGCCAATATTTTTTTAATAAATAGGTTATGTACAAGCTCAACTTTTATTCAACTTATCATGGGAAATAATCAGATATTTAACTGTTATTATCATGAAACTGTAATAGATCTTCATACCCTGTTTCTGCTTTCTCAGTCTGATTCCTGTACTGATTCATATTTTGACTTTGCTGTCCATTAGTAATTCTCATGAGCCCTCACTCTGCTCTGTTCCAGTTACTTCAGGACAGCTTCTTCTACTCTGCTCCTGCATAGTTGCAGTACACTGCATCCTATGCTACTTTTGATTTTTTCTTGTCATACTTCTCCTTTGGAGAAGACACTCTGACTATCCTTAGAAGTTCAGAACATTTAAAAATAACCTACTTGAATTATCAGTAAGCCTGACTAAGTAGCCTAAGCCAACTTATAAACAGCTATACACCCATAAGAGAACTAATGTTCAATGGCTGACATCTGTCAATCGTCCACTGAGTGTCAACCATTTACCCAAATGCAACTGTTCATTGCACCAACTGCCACACATTATCACCCACAGACCACCAGTTCTACTCTATTGGCAGCTGATACAACACATGTGTGATATCATACTACCAACATAGCTCACTAGAGCTCATAAAATCCTACAATCTCAGGCATTCTACTGTATCAGCCCACTAAAATCACCTCAAAATCCAAGTCCCTGTATATATTATACTGACTTCCTCGTTTTAATCTACATCTACATCTACATTGATACTCCGCAAGCCACCCAACGGTGTGTGGCGGAGGGCACTTTACGTGCCACTGTCATTACCTCCCTTTCCTGTTCCAGTCGCATATGGTTCGCGGGAACAATGACTGTCTGAAAGCCTCCGTGCGCGCTCTAATCTCTCTAATTTTACATTCGTGATCTCCTCGGGAGGTATAAGTAGGGGGAAGCAATATATTCGATACCTCATCCAGAAACGCACCCTCTCGAAACCTGGCGAGCAAGCTACACCGTGATGCAGAGCGCCTCTCTTGCAGAGTCTGCCACTTGAGTTTATTAAACATCTCCGTAACGCTATCACGGTTACCAAATAACCCTGTGACGAAACGCGCCGCTCTTCTTTGGCTCTTCTCTATCTCCTCCGTCAGACCGATCTGGTACGGATCCCACACTGATGAGCAATACTCAAGTATAGGTCGAACGAGTGTTTTGTAAGCCACCTCCTTTGTTGATGGACTACATTTTCTAAGCACTCTCCCAATGAATCTCAACCTGGTACCCGCCTTACCAACAATTAATTTTATATGATCATTCCACTTCAAATCGTTCCGCACGCATACTCCCAGATATTTTACAGAAGTAACTGCTACCAGTGTTTGTTCCGCTATCATATAATCATACAATAAAGGATCCTTCTTTCTATGTATTCGCAATACATTACATTTGTCTATGTTAAGGGTCAGTTGCCACTCCCTGCACCAAGTGCCTATCCGCTGCAGATCTTCCTGCATTTCGCTACAATTTTCTAATGCTGCTACTTCTCTGTATACTACAGCATCATCCGCGAAAAGCCGCATGGAACTTCCGACACTATCTACTAAGTCATTTATATATGTTGTGAAAAGCAATGGTCCCATAACACTCCCCTGTGGCACACCAGAGGTTACTTTAACGTCTGTAGACGTCTCTCCATTGATAACAACATGCTGTGTTCTGTTTGCTAAAAACTCTTCAATCCAGCCACACAGCTGGTCTGATATTCCGTAGGCTCTTACTTTGTTTATCAGGCGACAGTGTGGAACTGTATCGAACGCCTTCCGGAAGTCAAGAAAAATAGCATCTACCTGGGAGCCTGTATCTAATATTTTCTGGGTCTCATGAACTAATAAGGCGAGTTGGGTCTCACACGATCGCTGTTTCCGGAATCCATGTTGATTCCTACATAGTAGATTCTGGGTTTCCAGAAATGACATGATACGCGAGCAAAAAACATGTTCTAAAATTCTACAAGAGATCGACGTAAGAGATATAGGTCTATAGTTTTGCGCATCTGCTCGACGACCCTTCTTGAAGACTGGGACTATCTGTGCTCTTTTCCAATCATTTGGAATCCTCCGTTCCTCTAGAGACTTGCGGTACACGGCTGTTAGAAGGGGGGCAAGTTCTTTTGCGTACTCTGTGTAGAATCGAATTGGTATCCCGTCAGGTCCAGTGGACTTTCCTCTATTGAGTGATTCCAGTTGCTTTTCTATTCCTTGGACACTTATTTCGACGTCAGCCATTTTTTCGTTTGTGCGAGGATTTAGAGAAGGAACTGCAGTGCGGTCTTCCTCTGTGAAACAGCTTTGGAAAAAGGTGTTTAGTATTTCAGCTTTACGCGTGTCATCCTCTGTTTCAATGCCATCATCATCCCGTAGTGTCTGGATATGCTGTTTCGAGCCACTTACTGATTTAACGTAAGACCAGAACTTCCTAGGATTTTGTGTCAAGTCGGTACACAGAATTTTACTTTCGAATTCAATGAACGCTTCACACATAGCCCTCCTTACGCTAACTTTGACATCGTTTAGCTTCTGTTTGTCTGAGAGGTTTTGGCTGCGTTTAAACTTGGAGTGGAGCTCTCTTTGCTTTCGCAGTAGTTTCCTAACTTTGTTGTTGTACCACGGTGGGTTTTTCCCGTCTCTCACAGTTTTACTCGGCATGTACCTGTCTAAAACGCATTTTACGATTGCCTTGAACTTTTTCCATAAACACTCAACATTGTCAGTGTCGGAACAGAAATTTTCGTTTTGATCTGTTAGGTAGTCTGAAATCTGCCTTCTATTACTCTTGCTAAACAGATAAACCTTCCTCCCTTTTTTTATATTCCTATTAACTTCCATATTCAGGGATGCTGCAACGGCCTTATGATCACTGATTCCCTGTTCTGTACATACAGAGTCGAAAAGTTCGGGTCTGTTTGTTATCAGTAGGTCCAAGATGTTATCTCCACGAGTCGGTTCTCTATTTAATTGCTCGAGGTAATTTTCGGATAGTGCACTCAGTATAATGTCACTCGATGCTCTGTCCCTACCACCCGTCCTAAACATCTGAGTGTCCCAGTCTATATCTGGTAAATTGAAATCTCCACCTAAGACTATAACATGCTGAGAAAATTTATGTGAAATGTATTCCAAATTTTCTCTCAGTTGTTCTGCCACTAATGCTGCTGAGTCGGGAGGTCGGTAAAAGGAGCCAATTATTAACCTAGTTCGGTTGTTGAGTGTAACCTCCACCCATAATAATTCACATGAACTATCCACTTCTACTTCACTACAGGATAAACTACTACTAACAGCGACGAACACTCCACCACCGGTTGCATGCAATGTATCCTTCTAAACACCGTCTGTACCTTTGTAAAAATTTCGGCAGAATTTATCTCTGGCTTAAGCCAGCTTTCTGTACCTATAACGATTTCAGCTTCGGTGCTTTCTATCAGCGCTTGAAGTTCCAGTACTTTACCAACGCAGCTTCGACAGTTGAAAATTACAATACCGATTGCTGCTTGGTCCCCGCATGTCCTGACTTTGCCCCGCACCCGTTGAGGCTGTTGCCCTTTCTGTACTTGCCCAAGGCCATCTAACCTAAAAAACCGCCCAGCCCACGCCACACAACCCCTGCTACCCGTGTAGCCGCTTGTTGCGTGTAGTGGACTCCTGATCTATCCAGCGGAACCCGAAACCCCACCACCCTATGGCGCAAGTCGAGGAATCTGCAGCCCACACGGTCGCAGAACCGTCTCAGCCTCTGATTCAGACCCTCAACTCGGCTCTGTCCCAAAGGTCCGCAGTCAGTCCTGTCGACGATGCTGCAGATGGTGAGCTCTGCTTTCATCCCGCTAGCGAGACTGGCAGTCTTCACCAAATCAGATAGCCGCCGAAAGCCAGAGAGGATTTCCTCCGATCCATAGCAACACACATCATTGGTGCCGACATGAGCGACCACCTGCAGATGGGTGCACCCTGTACCCTTCATGGCACCCGGAAGGACCCTTTCCACATCTGGAATGACTCCCCCCGGTATGTACACGGAGTGCACATTGGTTTTCTTCCCCTCTCTTGCTGCCATTTCCCTAAGGGGCCCCATTACGTGCCTGACGTTGGAGCTCCCAACTACAAGTAAGCCCACCCTCTGCAACTGCCCGGATCTTGCAGACTGAGGGGCAACCTCTGGAACAGGACAAGCAGCCGTGTCAGGCCGAAGATCAGTATCAGCCTGAGACAGAGCCTGAAACCGGTTCGTCAGACAAACTGGAGAGGCTTTCCGTTCAGCCCTCCAGAATGTCTTTCGCCCCCTGCCACACCTTGAAACGACCTCCCACTCTACCACAGGTGAGGGATCAGCCTCAATGCGGGCAGTATCCCGGGCAACCACAGTCGTAGTCCGATCAGGGGATGCGTGGGACGAGCTGGCCGTCCCCGACAAACCCCATCCGGACCCCCACAGTGATGCCCATTGGCAACAGCCTCATGCTGTGTGACCGAAGCCAACACTGCCTGAAGCTGGGAGCGAAGGGATGCCAACTCAGCCTGCATCCGAACACAGCAGTTGCATGTTTGAAGTTTCTATCCTTATTTAGTTCCCAGTGGCACAAATCCAGGCTTAAAAATCTTTTTTTTTCTGAAAAAAGGTGAAAAGTAATTTTATTCCCAGTGTAATTTCAACTTACCACGTTCTGGCAAGCAGTTTGGATCATTATACAGCAATAGCATCCATGTCACTACAACAACGTCTTACTGGGTGATAGTTACACCATTTGAGGAGCTGTCATGCAACTGAAACTTAGTGAAGACTTGCATGGCGCATAAGGAATGCACACATTCTCTGCACATATTATTGCTAACCTACATATGAGACTTTGATGATGAGAAACTCAAGAATGATTACGAACAGCTATTTCTCATAATTTCTACATGTTCTTAATATGCCTTGGAAATATTTCTCTCTAAAGCTAAAGCTACATCTACTGGCTGTGTCAGGTCATTGAGTACCAACTAATTGCCAAGTCATCCCCTACCAAAGGTGTCACTGAGATACCATATAGAGGGCATGGGATCAGCATACCATTCTCCTAGCCTTTGAAACCTTCCCAGGCCTTGGAGCTACTACTTCTCACTCAAGCAGAACCCCAGCTGCCATTACAAAGCTGGGTCCATACTGTTCCAGTACTCCCACTGAGGTAGTAGCCACAAGTTCAACACATATCAAATTTACTGCAAAATTAGCTATGGAGGCAGACAAATGTTTATTTCTGCTTTAGAGGAGATACTTGAGCTGCGCACATTACATTTTTCAAAGGCAACTGCTGGTGGTGTCTGTTGATGAATTACATTGACAATCTATTTAAATACAAATTCTTTCCTGTGTGTTATTCGCAAAATTTCTAAATATTACCTGTTCATTGGGTCAACAGATATTTGTGACAGGCGATTTCTAGGCTATTGATATTACTTAACACAGATAATTTTAGATTTAAGATCATAAAAGAGACTTCAATCATGATGTGTCAACATTACTCTAATCCAATAGAAGAAGCATATAATGCTCAGTAACTAGCTATAGTTTTGTAGATAAATGAGTGATGAATTACTCTCCTATTTTCCATTTTGTCTTGTATTCAATTGAAGGCTTGCTATATGGTATCATATGGATTCCAGATGCAGGCACTGGACAAGGTGCTTCTCTGCTAGTCAACATAATTCCTCCAATAGTTTGGTGTTGTTGAAACCTAGAAGCATGAAGTAGACAGAAAAAATCTGACAATGATTATACCCAATTGAATACTGGTATTCTGTCACTACCATATTATCACAGTGTAGAACAAGTAAGCTAATTTTATGGTTAATGTGATGATCTGGGCTCACATGATTCTTTGATTGACCTCTTTCCATCCTCAGAACGGATGTGTTACATCCATTGATGCTAATGTCCATGACCAACCTTTATCCCCTAATTAAGGTAATTTGTAAAGCCTTACTCAGATCTAATCTTGTCAGCTGGCTACAGCCAAGAGAGCAATGATTAACCATAAAATCATATTCAAATGTGCATAAAATATTTAAACTCGCAAAAAATTCTTACTTATAAGGATTTCCCTCCACACTTACTGTTCACTCGTATCGCAATTTCTGTGAAATTATTTTGAGTCACTAGTATTTCAATGATTATTGTGGTATTTTTTTTATCTAAGGTATTCTGGGATCTTACAGATCTTCATCAAGGGTAAATTAGCATTGTTTGCTCAGCTGGTGTATCATTGTCTTTAGTCAAATATTTACAAGGGCTTGTAATGCCACATATGCTTTGCATTCAGATGACACTAAGATACTGGTCTCTCGTACCATGTTTATTTGCCTGCACTGTCTACCATTCCCCATAGATTTGCATTTGAGAGGACTTGTGTGCCAGTCTACAACTGTTCAGCTAGATTTTGTTTCTCTGTAGAATCCAGCACCATCCCCTACATACAAAATAAATTGGTCATTTCGACCCAAGATTCACAGGTTGCATATTGCGATTGAAGCTGACAGTCTCCAAATGAGCTAGAAGACGAAAAGACTGTTTACCATGAGAATGAAGTTTCTCCATATCTCATTAAGAAAACTGTGCAAGTCATGCCTCAGTAGTAATCAAGAGTCAAGGAAGAAGAAGCAAATAGGGATGTTGTCAGTTCTACAGTGTTTTTTTTCCCTGTGTGAGAAGCCATTTCTTAAAAATAGTAAGGATCAAGGTGTTAAGTTTGATACGGGTGACCTTTCTGACATCAGAAACTTCTCTGGGAAGGTCAGAGAGAATCTACAGTGAAAAGCAAGGATCTGTGTCATTTTGATAAATATTATATATTGGCCAAACCACACAAACTGTACAAAAACAGCAAAATGAACTTAGGCAGCTGATATTTTCTTCTTCACCTGAATGAATCAGCAATGGCTCAGTATTGCACCTCTGCTAACCACTGTTTTAACTATAACCACTTTCAAAAACTGCCCACCATTACATCTTTCAGGGAGTGTCAGCTTAAGGAAGCAGCGAAAAACAACTAGCAAGAAATGTAAGTAATCATTATGAGGGTTTCAAATTAGACAATTCCAGTACTTGGATTCTGCTCATATCTCTTATATGCTGTCATTGTAATTTCTCTTGTGAATCAAGAACGTGTCATAATTTGACTGACTCAGAAATTGATTCATAAGATTTATTGACCTCCATCGTCCACATTCAGTTCTATTTTTAATTATGGTTATTGCATTTTTTGAAGACTTCCTCGTATTACGATACTGGTACCTAAAGGAACAACACAACAGTGAACTCAGAAGACAATGGAAGACACTCCATGACAATGACTATAGGATTTATAGTTGAAATATCAGGAGAAATATGTTGGAACACTACAAAAGAACTAATTGCAGATACTGTTTCACTGAATGCTCTATATTAATATGGCCTGAACGAATCATTGAAATGAAATGGTTATTTTCAGTTACTTGGAGACCATTTGTAGTCGTTAAAGAACCGCATCTTTCCAAACAACAATGAAATGTTTGCAGGTGACAATGTACCATGTCACCAGGCCACAATTGTTCGCAGTTCCGTTGAAAAACATTGTGGACAATTCAATCAAGTGATTTGGCCCCCCTGACTGCTCAACATGAATGCAATAAAACGTTTAAACGATATAATCATTAATTCAGTTACTACAAAAATCCTGTACTGGCAACACTTTCACATTTATGATTGATTACAGAGGCAACATGGCTCAGTGTTTCTGCAGGGGAGTTACTATGATGTGCTGAGTCCACACGACATTTACCTGCTGCAGTACACTGGGAAAAAGCAGGTCTGAAACAATATTAGGAGGTATTGTATGACTTTTGTCACCCCAGTGTAAAGTTAAGAGAAGGAGTACATAAAATGTTATGATATCTACTTCAATAATACAGTGTTACAGGTAACATCAAAATTATGTAAGCACGAATCTGTTAACAAACCATTTGATGTAAATTATTTGAATCTGCTAGTATTCTCTAGTATTACAACTTAATGTGGGAGTAATTTATCAGAGGTTAATGTCATTTAAAATTGATTTCTTCTGTTCTTTTTTTGAGTAGTATGCTTTTTCTTAAACCCCTCAGATAAAATAATTTTAAGTGCACTGTAGGCAAAAGAATGGACTACTTTTAGGACTCTGTTGAAATATCTGAGGACAAGATATTTGTGGCCCGTTAAGAACATTAGCAAGCCTGTTGTGGGGAATATCATTTGACTGTCCAGTCCCTGTGTTTTCTTCCTGTATGGAAATCTTAAGGTCAAAATTATTTAAATTCTCTTTAATACTGAGGAGATAACTATAGATATAGAGGCTAGGAACTGTCATAATATTAAGATCTTTGAAATGAGTTTTACATACTTCTCTTAAAAATTGTTACTATACATCTGATAGCCTTCTTGTTGCCACCTGAAAACAATTTCTGAGCCAAAGCAGTTACTCAATCGAAGAATTCCACAGGTAAGGTGAGAGTGGAAAAATAAAAAATATGCATATACCAATAGGGCTTTGCTTATGTTATTCCTGAATTTGTTCATCAGATAAATCACTCAAGATAGTCTGGAGCACAATTTTTCCGTGTTACTCACCTAGGTGAGTCTCTGGTCGGTGTAAAGACCTAACAGTTAGATTATTTTGTACTCTTCACTGGTGACACTAAAACTGAAAACAGTATCTTTAGTTTTCTTATAATTAATTTGCAGGCAATTTGTCTGGAACCAACTAGCATGTGTGTCCATTGCTGCATTTATGTTGTGCCACAGCTTTCTATATAACAAAAATGGTGTAATTAAAGTTTCATCATCTGTGCATAATAAAGACTCATATGGCAAGAATGAGCGGAAATTACCAAGTAGTGACCTCTTTGGCATACCTTTGACAGCAGATACACAGTCTAATATTTTATCATTGTTACTAACTGTTCTATGGCTCAATAAGCTGAACAGCATTCCCTCCAGCTCTACAGTACCAGCACTTGATGATAACTCTACTGTGGGAGACAGTGTCAAGATTTGCTTAGGTGTGGAGCGTGTCAATTCTTCATTTCTTTAAGTTTATTACACCAGTTCAATTTTCTGTTTTATGTGATATTTGGGACAAAAGGAGTAATCTTTCCTACCAAAAACCATAAAAATTTCTTTGTTGACTTATAATTTGTAAACCATCACAAATAGTAGCCAATTGTGTAAATTTGCTACCACCTTCATGTGCACAGCATCAAGCTTTTGATGAAATAGATGTTACGGTAAAAACAGTTGTGTAGGTAAGAGGACGTATAATTGATGTTATAGCCAGAGAGGAAAAATATCTTTCTCATTCCTCTCGCACACATTCAATATGATGTCACCCCCACACCTGATCCAAACAATAATCAAACTGGTATCTTTCCTCAACATTCCTGTCACTGTACTGGCTAATAATTACACTGATAATGCCACAAGTCCAATAGAAGCAGTGCATTGGTACTTGTTCTGTGGCTGTTGATGACATTCTGCACAATTGCTGAGATAGCTGTTTCTGCTGTTCCGCAATCTGAAATACTAGAAGTATACGCTGACATGAAATGACCTGGTCATAATTTTTCTGTGGTATGCTTGTATGAATGTTAGGGTAAGTATTTATTCATGTACTATTCCACTGAGTCATTCATTTGAAACATTAAGGAACACTTACAGAAAATTTTACTCTGCTTCATTGTGTTTCAGGAAGATACCAACCTCAATAATAACAGTAGTTGTGGAATCAAAGGCACAGACAGGGTTATTCTGGACTCTGTTGATAAACCTTCTCACGCTCTTCAGGGATACCTTCTGAGTATTTTGGTACTGGGGATCAGTGGTTTCTGGCAGTTCATTACAGAGTTACTGGATTTTGTTTTCCTTCTTGTTCCAATTAGTTTAGTGTCTTTATTGCACTGAAAACAGTGCTGACAGCAGTAGCAGCAGTAATACTCTCCTTACCTCATTGTCCTCAAGACTGATTTCAGTACCGCACAATTCCACCTAGGATTTTGTTTTCCAGCAGTTTTAGTTATGCAATCATGATAATACACAGCAGTATTAAAGGTATGCTTACTGATGATGAGTTGGATGATATGCACTAGGTTTATGAATTCACTGAATGCAATGTGAGAACTGCACAATGAAGCTGTGATAATAGCTTATGTGTTCCATCTTAAGGTTGTAGCATTATCTGTGTTGTGTGGTGTACGCTTTGATCACTGCATATAACATACTTCTTCATTATTCTGAAGGTATTTTCACAAACACAAGAGTGACTGCATTAAGAAACCCACCAGAGACCATGACATCCTTATACTAAAATATTAAGAAAGTATCCCTGGACAATCTCTTAAAGCTTATCAGTGGAGTTCTGGTTCTCCTTGTGTACTAATAAAGAAACCAAATGGTAATATATTTATGACAACAACAGAACTATTGACAGGATTTGACAAATTGTAACAAAGAGAACTATTTCTGTTATATTATTCACTCATCTTCAAATATTTTACATGTCACTGGTGTAAATATTTACATATCAACTGAGGTGACCGAAGTAATGGGATAGCGATATGCACATATACACATGGCAGTACTATAATGCACATAAAGCATAAGAGAACAGTGCACTGGAAGAGCACTCATTTATACCCAGTTGGCTATGTGAAAAGGTGTCTGACATGAATATGGCCACATGAGAGGAATTAACAGACTTTGAATGTGGAATGGTAGTTGGAGCTAAATGCATGGGACACTCCATTTTTCAAATCACTTGGGAATTCTATATTCCGAGATCCACAATTTGAAAAGTTTGCTGAGAATATCACATTTCAGGCACGACCTCTTACCGCAGATCAAACCGTGGCAAACGGCCTTCACTTAATGATTAAGAGCAGTGGAGTTAGCAGAGAGTTGTCAATTTTATCAGATAAGCAACAATGCCTGAAAAGACCAAAAAATAAATGTGAGATGTATGACAAATGTACCTGTTAGAACAGTGCAATGAAATTTGTCATTAATGGGCTATGGCAGCAGATGACCAATGTGAGTGCCTTTGCTGAGTGACATCAGCTACAGTGCCTCTCCTGGGCTTGTGACCTTATCACTTGGACTCTAGATGACTGGAAAATTGTGGCGTGGTCAGATGAGTCCAAGTTTCAGTTATTAAGAACTGATGGTAGGGTTTCAGTGTGGCCTAGACCCCATGAAGTCAAAGACACAACTCAATGAGGCACTGTGCAAGCTGGTGGTGGCTCCACAATGGTGTGGGCAGAACCAATCATTGAGAGGAAATTGTTATTTTCAGTTACTTGGAGACCGTTTGCAGCTATTCATGAACTTCATCTTCCCAAAAAGCAATGGAATTTTAGTGGGTGACAATGCACCATGTCACCAGGTCACAGTTGCTCACAGTTCAGTTGAAATATATTGTGGATGATTTGAGTGAATGATTTGGCCACCCAGACTGCTTAACATGAATGCAATCAAACATTTACAGAATATAATCAGGAAGCACCAAATACTGCAGTAGTAACATATTCACAATGAAATGAAATGTCATGTGGCTAGGGCCTCCCATCGGGTAGACCGTTCGCCTGGTGCAGGTCTTTCGATTTGACGTCACTTCGGCGACCTGTGCGTCGATGAGGATGAAATGATGATGATTAAGACAACACAACACCCAGTCCCTGAGCGGAGAAAACCTCCGACCCAGCCGGGAATCGTACCCGGGCCCTTAGGATTGACAGTCTGTCACACTGTCCACTCAGCTACCGGGGGCGGACATATTCACAATTATAGTTGGCTGTAGGAACAGAAGGTCTCATTATTTTTGCAGGGGACTTCCAATGAGTTGTTGAGTCAATGCCAAGTTTAGCTGCTGCACTACGCTGGACAACAGGAGGTCAGAAACAATATTAGGAGGTATACCATGACTTTAATCACCTCAGCATAAAGCTAAGTGAAGTAGAACATAAAATTTCATGACATTTACTTCAACAATATTGTGTCACATGTAACATCAAAAATATGTATGCAGGAACCCATTAACAAACCATTTGATGTAGATTATTTGTATCTGCTAGTAGTCTCTAATGTGACAACTTGGTGTGGGAGTAATTTATCAGAATGTAATGCCACTTAAAATTGATTTCTTACATTCTTTTATTTCTTAGACCACTCTGATAAATTAATTTTAAATGCACTGTAAGCTATAGAATGGGTTAGTTGTGGAAGTCTGTTGAAATATCTGAGACCAAGACAATTGTTGCTGCTACAAATATTAGCTAGCCTGTTGTACACCAAATGAACTGATTGTCCAGTCCCTGTGTTGCCTTTCTGTATGGATATCTTAAGGTTAAAATTATTTAACTTCTCTTTAATACTGAGGAGATAACTATACATGTAGAGGCTAGGAACTGTCATAATATTAAGATCTTTGAAATGAGTTTTACATGCTTCTCTTAAAAATTGTTACTATAAATCTAACAGCGTTCTTATTGCCACCTGAAAGCAAATTTGGAGCCAAAGCAGTTACCCCATAGATGAATTCCCTGGGTGAAGTGAGAGGGTAATAATCAAAATATGCATATGCGAAGAGGGTTTTGCTTGCATTATGTCTGAATTTGTACAACAGATAAATCACTCAAGACGGTTTGGAGCACAATTTTTATGTATTACTCACCCAGCTGAGTTTCTGGTCTATGTTGAGACCTAACAGTCAAATTATTTTATACTCTTCATTGGAGACACTAAAACTGAAAACAATTCCTTCAGTTTTATTATAATTAGTTTGCAAGCAAAACGTCTGGAACCAAGTAGCATGTCAGTCCATTGCTATATTTATGTTATGTCATGGCTTCTCTATATAATCAAATTGTGTAATTAGAGTTTTACCATCTGTGTACAGTACTGACTCACATGGCAAGAATGAGGGTAAATCGTATTTGATTATAATTACTAATTTATCTCTCTGGCTTAGGCATGACCCAATAAGGGGAAGAGCACTCCCTCCAGCTCTGTAGTACTGGCAGTTGATGATAAGTATACTGTGGGAGACAGTGTCAAGAGCTTTCCTCAACTCCAGAAGAGTTGTGCAGGTTGTTTCCTTACACTCAAGAGAAACGATGTTGTGAAGAGCTAAGTAAATTATTTTCCTCAAAATGCTGGTTCATCTGTTTGTGCACATAATATTCTGTTATCTTTGACATTATTGGTAGGAGTGAGATGGCATGATAGTTATCAGGGGATGCTGGATCACTCCTGTTATGGATAGTAATAATTTTTGGCAACCTGGAGAGATCCCTTCATGACAAATTTCATTGATGATTATAGTTACTGGCAGTAAAATTTCTTATTACATAACTTGAGAGTTCACAGAAATCTTTGGCTTTTGATTTTCTAAGTTTGGAAACTGTTTCACATACTTTTCTGTAAGATACACAAGACCAGCAAAAATTATCAACTGGCTTACAATCTAGAGCTTGGAGCAAAACTGCATCTTTATTTACATCTTCAGTGAGATTTTTATTTGGGCCACAACTGGTAATGTGTGCATTTAAGATGATTGGTTGGATTGTAATTTTGTGCTTCCGTTTGGACCTTATTTTTGTTTTAATAATTTTATGCACTACTTCACACTACTTTGTTATATATAGTTGTCATTTGCTTTCTTTCTGGCCACTCTAATTTCTGACCTGCTGTGTAAGTTTTCTTCTTAGATTGACTCTGGTGCAATTTGACATAGTGCACAACCTTTTCATCATTGAGTTTGCTCAGGTGTGGAGTGTGCCAGTTCCTCATTTATTGAGGTTTATTACAACAGTTCAATTTTTTGTGTTATTTTGGACAATATGAGTAATCTTTACTACCAGTAACCGATAAAATTTCTTTGTTGACTTATAATTTGTAAACCATCACACATAGTAGGCTGTTGTATGAATTTGATACCTTTTTCATATATATGGCATCATGCTTTCACTGAAATGGATTTTAAGGTAAAAACAGTTGTGTAAGTAAGAGGATGTATAATTGATGTTACAGCCAAAGAGGAAAATTATCTTTCTTATTCTCCTTATGCTGTTCAATATGATGTCCCCCCACACCTGAACAAAACAATAATGAAACTGGTATCTCTTCTCAACATTCTTGTCACTGTACTGGCTAGTAACCTCCGTAGATCTGTAAGTTGAATGAGTGAGATTCAGATTCCTGTCTTGGCATCTGGAGTTTGATATTCTATGGAGTCCCTATATCATGGCAAGCAATTGCTGGAATGCCTTCACAGCTGGATTCTTTCCCTATCCTAGTAAACTTCACATCTCAAATTATCTATGTACTCTTCAAATAATCATACATTTTCTAGTGGATGCAGTATCAGTATCATTTTACTTCCTTCTTGTTTCATTCCCAATTAATGTGTAGGAAGAATGACATTCAATGTATGCAGGAATTTATCTAATTGTGCAGTCATGGTTTTTATGCTAGGTATTTTTGCAACATTTTAAACTTTTCTAGGTTCATTTCAGAATTCATTTTCTGTGAATTTTAAAACTTGTGGGACTCTGATGGATAATGATCATTTCTGTGATGACCTCTTGCAGACTACTCAAGCTTGTGACTGTTTCAAAACGTTTCTTTCAATATTCTGCATCTTCTACATAATTCTGTTTGAGCAGACTACAAATGACAAAATATACAGTGCCACTCAATGTGTGTTTAAACTATATTCCTCTAATAGATTCGACATTCATAGAACACAAGCCATTTTAACATGTTTTACACAAAAACTGAATTCACTGCAATTTAATCAATCTCTTCAATGACAATACACAACTATTCAAATCATCTACTAACTCCATAAGTCAGTTTTCCGTTACAAGTAACATAAAATAGCAAGTGCTAAATCATTCAGTACTCTGCAAGCAAAATAGTATATTTCAGTTTGACAGCATTCTTACTCCACAGCTCCACACAAAATATTGAAGTTGACACCTTTGTCTGAGAAGTTAATAGCATTACAAAAACATATTGAACATTATGTACAAAGCCCTTTTGTGATTATTATTTCCATGAAATTACCTATCATATAACAGAAGATATTTGAGGGGGTAGTCTTAAAATGCATGCATAGTTTCAAGATAGATGTTGAGTACTATTATTCTAATACTGTCCATATTGTGAAACAGAGGTAGCGACTGCTGAGATAAAGTCCACAGGTAACAAGAACCCATTTCCTGCAGTCTAGTGATGAGTTCTCCTTCAGGTCTTTTAACCAATAAAAAAAAACTGCCATTCAGAGGGAAACATTAGCTACTGACATCTCAAAGTGCTTGTTTTCATAAGTCAAGGTTTTGGTTGTCTATTGTATCCTTAAATTATTACAGGGCAATTTGGGATGGTTCCTCTCAAAAGCAAACAGCCAATGGTCTTCCCCATCCATCTCCTACTGGAGTTTATAATCTGTTTCACTGTCAATTGGTTATTAAATGCTAGTGCAGCTACCTTGCTTTCTTATTTTGTGAATGATGTTTCAGGTATTTAACAAACTCTCGGTTGAGCTGTACAGTTAAATCAAGTTCTGTTTGATGCTAATAAATATTGGGAGTAGGTTCTGTTCTGATTTAACATGTGTAA
Source organism: Schistocerca piceifrons (assembly GCF_021461385.2). Classification (NCBI taxonomy): domain Eukaryota; kingdom Metazoa; phylum Arthropoda; class Insecta; order Orthoptera; family Acrididae; genus Schistocerca; species Schistocerca piceifrons. The sequence continues at coordinate 681,345,192 of NC_060149.1, read as the reverse complement.
TTGAGGCAATGTTAAGTAATGTATCAGTTAATGAGTGATTTGTTTGTTCTCCAAGTAGTTGGATGTCTGTTAAAGATGAAATGTTGTTGGGATGTACCTCAACTTATGAAACGGCCAAGAAAGGGATAAAATCTGTTATGTCACTTCATCTGACCATTTTAGAATGTCTAATAAACTGAATATGAATTGACTTAAATATCCTGAATTTAATTCCACAACAACTTACTGAAGATACATAGATGAATAGTGTGGCAACAAAATTCTTTCTGCTTGTGCTTTAATGTGGATAGAGAAGCACCCATGTGTAAGCATGTGCTACGGTTTAGAAGAACAGTCAGTAATCACACCTAAATTCTATCAAAAAATCATTATGGGCCCCAAGACATCATTTTATACAAATGACTCTTAAAATGAAGAGCAAGTGAGTGAGTGGAAGACTGGCACCTCCACCTAAGGTAAGAAAACAAAGCAGGAAAGAACCAACATGAAAGCAATATTGTTGTGTTTTCTTTGTTTCTGATGTCGAGGGGATATGTTTGCTATGTGTTTGTTGCCCAAGCTACCACAGTTAAAGGGTATTAACACTTTCAAATGGTTCACCAACTGAAGTTTACATTCATATGTGTCAGATAGGATTTAAAAGAAAAAAATGGTCCTTTTTTTTATTTTCATGGCTGCCCAAAACGATATAATCCTAGACAGGAGTATTTTTTAGATTAAATAGCTGAAGTGCAGTTCATTGGAGACACTATGCAGCAAGAATGTTTCTGGAGGTTCCCTTTCTGATAACCAGACCCAAAAACTTGCTGCTATATGGGTACACTAGTATGCTGCATGAAGACGCTCTGAAAACTATTTGGTGCATGTCTCATACTGTAAATAGACCTGAGATAAATTCTAAATGGTCACATCCAGTAATTTTAATACACTCTCTGCACAATTTTCACAGGAATAAACTTGTGGTTTAGTCTTGCATCTTGCACTAAATTGGGAAGGACATTCTGTTTAATTGTGGTGCCTTACCCTGTACAGAAGCTTTGCTAGTGGATGGACCCAATTGTAGCTGCACAGTTTTCTGAGCCATCTTCATGTGATGCACTGCAGCTGTTGCATAAGGACACTGCAGTATACACAGCTTTTGATCCAACAGGGACAAGACCCAGGAGCAATGTTGTGAGGGGCCCAGTGCGGTTAGAGGTGGAGGCTGCCTAACACCAGCCTGCCACAACCCAGCTTTCTCCTCCCTGAAACAGCACAAACAAAACTAAGGCACTGTGCAGCTCTGATCCTTAACTGAAGTGTCACATCCAGTAATTCTGATACATCCTCTACACAATACATGGAAGAATGAACTTGGAATTTCACCTTGCACAAATTAGCAAGGAGCTTGTGTTTACTTGCAGTGCTCAAGCCCATACAGGAGCTTTGCTGGTGGGGAAACCAAATTGTAGCTGTATGTTTTTCTGAGCTACCTTCATGTAATTTACAGCTGCTGTTGCACACAGACACTATAGTATACACGGGTTTTGGTGCATTGGGGACAGACAGTGTCAGCAAACACATTGTGGGGACTGACCAGGATCAGGGTAGAGGCTGCCTAACACCAGTCTGCCACAGCCCTGCTTGCTCCTCACTGCAACAGCTCAATCACATCTATGGCACTCTGCAAACGTCCTCAGCTAAAGTGTCACATCCAGTAATTTTGATGTGTTTTGGTATTCCATCTCACAAAAAATTAACAAGGAGTTCTGTTTAGTTGTGGTGCCTTACCATGAACAGGAGCTTTGCTAGTGGGCGAACCAAATTGTAGCTGCATGCTTCTCTGAACCATGTTCATGTGATGTAATGCTGCTGTTTGGCTTTTAGTGGGCTGGGGAAAGCAGGAGTGGCAGCGGGGGGGGAGGGGAGGGGGCAACTGGGGGGGGGGGGGGGGGTCTAACACTAGCTGGACACAGGCCTGCTGCCTTCTGCCTGCAACAGCACGAATCCATCTATGCTATTCTGCAGCTCTGGTCCTTCGGTGTGAATCACGAATCTCACAGAAGTTATATACCTGTCTACATTTTAGAGAAATGGAATTCAAGTTGATGCTAACTATGAAAAGTAGTCATTGAGTTTTAATCAAACCCTCAAAAAATAATGTTTCATAATTAGTTTAGTGTTTGTTTGGAGGTGCATCTCTGCAGTCTCAGTACACACTGAAAACACCACACTACAATAATCCCTATCATAACATGCTTCTCGAGGAGACAAAACAAAATGGTGTAGACCTGTAATAATGTGGAATATCATACAATGACTTGTTTTGTACATTTGAACAGGAGAAAGGTGGCAACAATCATGTAGAGTGCACACAATCAAGGCAGTAGTGGAAAAAATGGAAATTAGTATGAAAAATATTGCTACTTGTTGGCTCCATGACCATTCACATCATTACAAAAAGCATGCCAAACAAAAACCACACCTTAAATATTACAGCTATGCCATGGTCATCCAAATGACATCCTTAGCCTCCTTGTCACTATGGATGGGTGTTTGGTGTATTACTATGACCATGACACAAAATTGTCTTGGTGTGGTGCAAGCAGCTAACAGGCAGTGTCAAATGAGCATATTACCAAAATCTCTTGTTGAAGTAAAGGGGCAGCTGCTAAATGAAGAATCATGGGAATCTGTCTGAGGGTGTGTTTTACTCCATGATAACACCTAATATAATTAGACATAGACATTTGACTATAAAATATTGCCCATTATTCTCTTGACATGTTATCCAGTGACGTTTCCCATTTCCTTCAATGAAGAAATCATTATGTAGCAAGCATTTCCAGTATGACAATCAGGTGTTTTCAAAGTGAAATGTTTCCTGAACAGTGAAACACAGATTTCTACAAAATATCCAGAGAACTGCCAACACAATGAAATTCCTACAAGTCACACATTTACTTGTTCTAAATAAACCAGTTTACACGTACACTACACTAGTGACCAAATCTCAGTCATAAGTGGGGTAAGAAAACAATGGAAATGTGTACTGTTACTGAAAATTGTTGTATCTCTAAGATAGGACTACACTGCACTTCTTATATGCACATGATTCGTCAGTGATAAAAATGATTGCATTAGACCTGCAATAGCTTAGCCATTATTTTCTTGTTCTTTGTAAGCACTATGTTGACTCCTGATGAAGTCTCTTTTGAGACAGTGCAAGGTTGACTCCTCAACATAGCTTATGTCTGTTCTTTGTGTAGGATGTAATTCAGTGATTTCTCTTATCTTGAGCTCTGCTGAAAAAAGTGAAATGACATGAATTCAATAAATTGGAGCCGGTTTCATTAATGAATTCTCATTTCCTCATTGATTTATTCTTTCTTTCACTATACTTTCTCAGTGTTGCTGGATCCATGTTTCTAGGCTACACACTAGTTGTATGTGCGGTATCTGGATCAACTACTATGAGCCTTCAGGATGCAGTTAATTGAGATATTCTATGCCTGAGGCAAGTTCTTAATCATTATTGGCCTTGCTATGGCCTATGAGGAACATTTCCTCTCTCCAAAAACTGTTACCCACAGTTTTATTAGTAATTGTGGATGTACTTTGACACATTGAGCAGTGATTAGTTTGCACTTAGCTTCTACTGAATGCAAAGAGAATCTTCATAGCACTATGATTTTCTTTCTGCAAACAATATGAATTGCATGGATATTGTCAACGCATAACTGTACACAATACAGATACATCAATATATAAATGTATAGAAGTACAGACATAATTTGATGCTTCACTATGTTATGTGTTTGTACAGCATATTATAATGAATAATTGTAGAATGTCTCTCAATCATAACAGTTAATAATTAGCATAACTGTCACCATAATGTATATGCCATGTCAGACAATCTTTGACAGCAACTGTAGAAACACTTTTCTAAGAGATTTTTAGGGTATTCCTGAACTAATGAGATTTTCTCCTCATTCTTTGATCACCACAAAAGTTTGTTGTAATCTGTAATTCCACTGTGTAGGAAATCATGTTGTAGTTTTTCTTTGTTTTTCCTACTGAGAAGTAAGCAGTGGCTAGATTTGGTTCTATATTCATCCTTTAGTGTCTCTGGTGAGCAGCCTGCCATGAAAGATTCATTTATGATTTGCACTAAAGAGTTTTTCATATTGACTATGCAGTCCTTCAGTATGCACACAGGCTCTTCATCATTTTTTAGACTGTGCTTAAAGCTGCGTAGTGCTATTGTAGTGATGGGTCACAGCATCATTGTATTTGGCATATAGTTGTGTGTGTGTACAGGCTGTTTTGTCAAATGTTTGTTGTACTTAGCTTGGTACATATGTTTCTGAAGTATTGAATTGTAATGTGTGCTTATTTCTTGGGACCATGTATTGTGGTACCATGATACTTAAATGGCATGTTTCTTGTGGTTTTTTTTTTTCTACTGGTCTCCTCTTTGGTGAATTCCAGACTTCACTGATTTTGTTTTCTGCCTTTCCTATAAATTTGACTCCTTTGAAGATAATTTTTCTGTTGGTAATGCTTTTCTATGTGTCTTTTTGTATGAGTGGTATTAGTTACAAAATGTGGCATCATTTTATTTGTTATTACGATGCTGAGATGTTTGAAGGCTACAGCTTTCTGTATCTCATTAGTTACTCCGTTATTTTTGTTTTGTCTTAGTACTTTACAGAAGACTTCTTCAGACCTGAATTAAATAATGATATGAACTATTGAAGTTTCCCATTGATGCTGATCTCCAAGTACTAGTGTTTCCAAGTTTAATTGTTCATCTTTGTGACAGATCTGACTATTTTTAGCTTAGAGAAAACCCTTATGCATGTGAGTATTTTAGTTTTCTTTTCTACAGAGCATAGTGTCAATGAAATCTATGCTGTTGGGACAGGCGCAGCAAAATTACTATTGCATTACTTTATTTCTCAGAGATTTCTTATACAATGTGAATGCAAGGAATAGTCTTCAGTGAGATAAAAAGCAAAAACCATGCAGGACCTATCAAGAGAAACACAGTATGCTATCCAACAAGATGTTTTTCACAGTTCTCCCTGCAGCAAAATGTTCTTGATTTTGGAGAATGCCAGGAAGACCAACTAGTAGAGGTTTTGGAATGGCTCGAGGAATCATATCATTGAACATGTTATGGCAAACCAACAGAAAGCCCAATGATAAAATACAAGATTAATAATTCTCCTCTGTATTTGTAACATGCACTCTTTCACTTTTTATGACAGATTAATTTGTGAAACAGAACATGAAGCAAGTAGAGTCCATTGAGTTCTGACAATGTGGAAACCAGAATCATCCACAACAAAAATGACAAACTGTTATTAAACATCAGTTGTAGAGCAAAAGATAGACAGTGATATGACCATGTGCATCTGCAGAAATTTTTCCAAGAGGGTGCAAGATTCTAAATTTGCTAGTTTTAATGTAACCAATTAAGTGGGTATGAAAATGTATTAAGCCCTATGAACTAAATTAGACAAGAAGTACACAAAACTTACTGTACCTCAAAAGCTGGAAATTTGGGTGTTTATCTGCTTAGTATTTTGAAGGCACATTAATTTTGCACCTAAACATTAAGCACATTTCAATAGTATATGCTAAAAACATCTACTTATATTATTAAGATTAATGTGGATGACATCTTATGATTCAACTACCATATCTGAAATTACATCCTCTTATCATTAAATGTAGGATGTCCAACACATTATGAACTAAAGCTAGAAAATATTCACAAAAATGATTTATTTTGACTTGCATTATGTTAGGCAGAACTGGAAAATTAAAAACCTGATATAAGGAAAAAGTCAGAATGATAGAGAGAATCCTGTTGGATGACAAGAAAAATGTCACTTCAATATACATCAGAGTGGAGGAACAGGAAATAAACTTTTACAAAAGTTTATTCAGCTCTGTTATTGTCTGTAAGACTTTGTTTACTTACAAGACTTCACATCTGTTCACATTAATGAACTTATTGCATTATTTTCATTATTCCCATTTTTAGTGCAGGCTGAAATAACTGAATTTGAAGAAAATTGATTTTGAACCTGCATTTTTTTTGTTGGATAAAAGTGTAGCCTAGGGCCAATATTCCACTGGATGAATGTGGAAAACCTTCAAACACCATTGTCAGACTGATTGGTAGAATCAACTTTTAGCAACCTGGGACTGCACCAAGCTAATTCATATCCCTCCAACTTGTCACATTATTGTGCAGTATGCCAAATATGCCACATATGGGGCTGTGTTTTATCCACAGACAAAGGTCCCAATCCAGGGGAACATATTTTTATGACCTTGGAGTTTCATACTTTTCTCAACTAATATTTTTGGGATAAAGTATCAATTTAGGCATCCATAATCTAGCATAACTGTGTTCTTATTACTGTACTACAATAGCTCTTTCATGTAAAATTGAGTGGAGAATCAGTAGACCATCATGGAATTTCTTTTCCAACAGACACGTGGTAAACTATATCATGCACCAGATAACCAGATGGAGGGGTGTCATTACAGGAGATGAAAGGCATGTATAACGCTGCCAAGTTTATGTGGTGGGAATTGGGGACAGCACCCATGCACCATGGTGTTAGACCAACTCCTTTCTGCAACTCGGTAAGTGCTGAATGGGGAAGTGACAGGAACCGAATTCCAGGTTCCATAAAGATCTGTATCCATCTTGACCACAGATCAGCATCAAAATCAGAGCTACCTCAAATAATTGGTGTGCTTTTCTGTAAAAAGAGTAACAACAGTGGAAACCCAAGATACACAGTGATTATGTAGCTTTTGTTGTGGTTGACAATGCTAAATCTGCAGTATCCAGATTCCAGGAGGGTGCATGTCTATGGACATGAAGAAAAAAATTTTCTTTAAGTAAGATAGAGACAACTTGCAGATGATGGTGAAACAAATGTGTGTGAAGTCTTATGGGACTTAACTGCTAAGGTCATCAATCCCTAAGCTTACACACTACTTAACCTAAATTATCCTAAGGACAAACACACACACCCATGCCCAAGGGAGGACTCAAACCTCTGCCAGGACCAGCCGCACAGTACAAAACTGCAGTGCCTTAGACCGCTCAGCTAAACCCACGTGGTGATGGTGAAACACCACTAAAGCATGTAATGGATGAAGAGTGAAAAACAACACAGATTAGAAGTCCTCTTGAAACCTTGATGTGACACAGAAACAGGTTTTATCTTACGTGTTTCAGCTTGTATATTGGCATTTGCCTGTCACAAGTGTTGTCCATGTCATTTGGCATGATCACTAAAGTGGTTGCTGCTGCAACCAAATCCTCTGTGTTCCCAAAAAGTAAAATCATCTATTAGTCATAGGTGTTCTGTCCTACAGCAACTTGCTGATTGTAATTTAAAAGGTGATGAAGCCACGGAACATGTGAGGCTGTCAGATGATGTTTGTTCCATTCCTTACATATTACTTTTGTAAAAACAGTGTTCCTTCAAAAGTCTGCAACTGTGTCAGTAAGAGTTTAAATAATAAAATATGGTATGACTTACTGGTACATTTTTTTCAAGTGCTAGACATTACTGAAAATGCTACAAAACTCCTGAGCTGCATCATGTTAAGCATGCTAAAACATAACTAGGGCACCGTTCTATTATTTGAACTATTTTGGGAGTTGTTAACTGCAGTATTACCAGTCATCCATAAGGCTTATTTGTTTTGGTAAATTAAATATTGGGGATTGGTTCCTCACAAAGGGAATACTGTAGTGAGCTTCAGTTATGTGTGATGAGTGATAGGAATATCAGCATCAATGCGCTGGTATTACCACCACATCTCTGTTTTTTCCTCCTCTTGATGCAATGATCTGGTGTTCTCATTTATATTTCCCTTGAGTTAAGCAATGTCTGGAAGAATCCAGAGCTACCAAATATGAGGGTGAGTCAATTAAAACTTTAAATTTGTAATAACAAATGTAAATTTCTGCGCTGTAATCCTGTAAGTTGATAAGCGTGCTACAAACAGCGTACATAATAGCCTGTAGGTGGCAGCATAGTTCAGATGGGCCACATACCGTTGCAGTATCAGTATAAAGATGGCCGTCCCACTTGCGACATGCACCAGGGAAGAACAACGTTCTGTTATTCGGGTTTTGCGTAGTGAAATTCATCGACGAATGAAGGTTCAGTACGATGATGCATCTTTGTCATAGCAGAAAACCTATGAATAGAGTAGGATGTGAGGTGTGACTTCAGTGGAAGATGCTCCTCATCCAGGTCAGGCACAACGAATTGTGACTCCACAGAACATGGCAGCAGTTGAAGATACCGTGAAGGAAAACCGCGGAGTGACACTGAATGACATTGCAGCATGTTTACAGATTAGTCATGGGTCAGCACACCACATTGTGGAGTTTCACAAAGTGTCTGCAAGATGGGTGCCACGGCAACTGACTCCTGAAATGAGAGAATGACATGTTGATGCTTGTGAAGAACTTCTTCGGCGTTTTAAACAAGAAGGTCATGGTTTCCTTGCAAGAATTGTGACTGGGGACAAAACCTGGGTTCACTTCCAACAACCAATAAAGAAGAGATCGAGCATCGAATGGCACCATTCCTCATCACCAAAACCACAGAAGTTTTGAACAGAACCACCAGCAGGGAAGGTTATGCTGACACCCTTTTGGGACAAAAAAGGCATCATTTTGGAATGTTACATACCTAGAGGGACCACTGTCACCAGTGCATCCTACACAGATCTCCTAAAAAGTTATCTGAGGCCTGCAATCAAATCAAAGCGACGTGGATTGCTGTCAGCAGGTGTCCTTTTGCAACATGACAATGCAAGGCCCCACACTGCCCATACAACAGTTGCAACAATTACAGACCTGCATTTTGAGTGTCTTCCTCATCCACCATACTCACCAGACCTGCCCCAAGTGATTTCCATATGTTTGGACCACTCAAAGACGCAATGGGAGGAAAGAAGTTCCGTTCTGATGAAGAGGTACGCCACGCGGTGCATGAGTGGTTGCAAGGACTACCAAAAGAATTTTTTTCTAAAGGAATTTATGCACTTTGTAAACGCTGGAGGACTTGCATTGAGCGTGGGGGACATTATGTTGAAAAGTGATACAGCTTTCTACCATTTCTGCACAATAAATAATATTTATTAAAATATTTAAGGTTTTCATTTGACGCACCCTCGTATATCTATGTATTTTGTGTTGTTGTGTTGATCAAAAATTGCCTAAAACTGTACGCAAATGTTAAGGTAGTTTGTGTTTTGTGTTGATCTACAGTCCTCAATAAGATCAAATCATCTTTGAAAACAATCAAAAACGTACCAAGAACACCTGAACATATCATTTTACCCTTGCTAATTATGGCTGAGCTCTGTTCTATTTTGTTTCTTGAAAAGCATTATTAAACTTTATCAATTTTGTAAGCTTTCATATCCTTCTTATGAAGATATACGCTCATCATGACATATGAACAGAGTTTAAATCCAGTGACACATTCTGTTTCTGTGTGATGCTGTTATGATACAGTTTCTTCTCTTTACTAAAATTTAAGCTCCAAATCACTCATCATGCTGCATCTTAACCTTTCTGTTAGTAGCTTGTGGTAGATCCACTATACTGAAACGGCTTGGTGTGTTATTTCTATAATCTGAATGCTAAGTACATTTGCAGTACTGTAGTGCTTAAAATTGTAACATGTCAACAGCACGCGTATAGGGGACGAACATTGACAGCCAAGTTTGCATAGCACCAAGTGAAGCCACTATTGTTATTATTATTTAATGCTCTTCTTTTAGTTAGCTATGTAATACTTTAATTCTCTTAGGGCATAAAACATCTTTCCAATATGATGCTCTAAAACAGACAAATGGAAATATGTGGGAAACGGTATCTAGTAACCAGACAAGTGGAGATGTCGGAGATTAGTATTTACTACTTGACACTGAAGTCAGCACAGCACTGGCAGCATGCTCACATCCTTTAAATTTCTGCTGACTGTAGCAGTACTGGAAGAATGTGGTGATGTTCTAGGCTGGTTCTTACTTTCTGCCTGGGAAGTTACATTTGATTAATGTCTTATTGGCAATGAAGTCGTGTTTTGTACACAGGCATAGCCAATCCTATAGATACTAATATCACACATTTTAGCTACCCGTTTAACAAAATCAGCTGCAGTTAATCGATTTATGCAGCACATAGTGCCTTGGCAGTGCAAGAGAAGCTTATTCTGAGTCTATAGTATTTGTGTGTGAGCGATGTAGTGATTTGTAAGTTGACATTTCATATTTGTATTGTGGACAGTGAGGACTGATGCAAACTAGGTGTTAGAGGTTTTATACCAATTTAATTACCATCATTGTCACATGACGTATTTGCAGAGAAAAGAGAAGAGACACCTGCAAACTTTATCTTTGGTTTCATCAAAAAACTTGAAATTGTCACTATCACTGAAATCCTGGAGAATGAAGAACTGGTGCAAATGCCTTCCAAGAACATAACTGATGTTGTACAAATTTATGAGACTTTTAGTGATAATTGAAACAAAAAATAATGGGTGGTCATTGAAAACAATTATGCATCACTTCAGAAAGGTCAAGGGCAGGGACATCTGTCTCATTACCAAAGATGTTATGAACAACAAGGAACAAAACGTGAAAAACTGAAGGTCATATCAGAGTACATTTGGTGTATTTTCCAAGTGGCAAGGGTCAATTCCATGGCTGTGGATGATCTCAATACAAGGCTGTCAGCATAGGCCTACACAAAAGCTAGAGTGCTTGGACGCAGGGGGCCATCATCATTGAAGACTCCAAAGTTGGCAGACCAAGTGCAGTGGTCGTTCACCAGCAGTCGCTACTGCAATGAGTGCTGTCCAACCCCAAGCAGCAGCAGGCTCCCATCACCAGTGCAGCAGTTCCACCAGAGCATGAGGCTTGACCACATGCAGAGGCACCATCTGCAGTGGCACTTCCAGCTACTTTCCAGTTACTCCTCAGTTATGTTTGGGATCCACCCTTTATAGTTCTCATTGACACCAGGGAGCCACTTAGCAGTACAGTGATGCACATTGCTAATGACTGCTTACTTCATCTCAGAGACATCAACTCATCCATGGCTAGTACAATTATCTTTCTGAAACCTTGACCTCAGCCAGATGCAATTGAACTATTGTTCAGAGAATTACTATTGTACATGCCAATGCCATCATTAGGCAAAAGACTTTTTACTGCACCACAGGCCTATCTTCAATTTGTAAGTTGACTATTCTCTGTATAACTTTTTTAAGATGATGTTTGTCATGCTCTGATTGGCGTGCACCTTCCTGAACAGAATTTTATTTTGTATGCATGTCTACCTCTCAGACACACATTGTTTGGTGCTGACGCTAAGAGCTACAAGATCTGGTGACAAGGAAAAATAATATTTTGAAACTGCTGTTTGAATTTGAGGAAATTTGTGCCTGTTTCAGATCTGGCTGTTACCCACCAGTATTTACATGTATTTAGATGTTCTTATCACAGAATTCATGCAGAAGACAACTTCCTGAATATATACTGTATTTCATTGTTGTGTGGTACTCTGCTTTCACTTTTCTTAGAATTAGTCATTACTTGAACTTTTACTTGTCATTGTTATGCCAGAAATGTCACTTATACAAGTCGCTCAGTTTCAGGCACTAAAGATCCACAAATACATCGATAGTATGAATAGAGTCTTGGAGTTCCAATCAAACATAACAGCATGGCATCCTGCTACCCAGGCCACGCTGAAGCATTCTAATTTTGCCTGTGCACCTAAGTTCCGAGAATATGATGTACAGCAGGAAGATTGCACTGAGTATTTTGCACAGCTGCAGGCACATTTCTCAGTCTATCACATACAATGTACAGAGTGATTTGCTCATTTTCTTTCAACAGTCGGTGTTGAATCTCACCAGCGGTTTTGTAAACTGTTTCCCGCAACTTGTACTGAGAATGTTACCCTTGACAATTTAGGAGCAGTTTTAGAGAAGCATTTTGATGAACAGATTTCTGTAGCAGCTGCACGGTTTAAATTTTTTTACATTGCGTAGAAAGCAGCAAACTAACAAACAATAGCCTGCATATTAGAGAGACTTAACCAGACAGTGCAAATTGAAATGTGAATGTGGCAAATATTATAGTGATGAGAGTTTCATGATGCCATTATCCAAAATGTTTCAGACACTTGTCTTAGAGCTCAAATTCTCAGACTCCCAGGTCCTATTCTCAAGCAGGTTGTCGATTTGTTAGGTCACCAAGGCATATTTGATATAGTGATGTTCAGGAAGGTGGCAGTAGTAAACAGCCTATGGATGCAGGCTATGTACCGTGGCCCAGTGCGAACTAGCCCAGCCCAGCATGTCCTGTTCAATAAGGTGGAAGTAGCAAACACCTGCCTTTCACTAAGGAACCGGTAAACAAAGTAAAGTTATGTCCACAATGCTTCAATGCACGTAAGCGGCAAGCTTGTCCTTGTAGAAAGGCACTATGCCTTAAATGTAGCAAACATAGACACATTCAATCAGTCTGCATGCAAAACAATTTCAGAACAAGTCAGGTGTTAGTTCATTAGAAAAGCAAGATTATAGTGTGACTATAATTGTGTCAAAACCAGTTCCTGAGGCAAACATCGTTAAGTCTGCCAGTTCCAAGTCAGTTAAATCAGTCACAAAGCGATAGAAATTGTCCTCAATCCAGAGAAAAGCTAAGTTATTCATGTCTTTGAACATTTCTCAACAACATCTGCATATGCAACTAGACACAGTAGCATTATTCACTGTGTTAAACATATTAACAATTATGTAGTCACTGTGTTAAACATATTAACAATTACATAGTCACTGTGTTAAACATATTAACAATTACGTTAATCAAAACTTTTGAGAGTCGCAAACTGTACTGTCCACTTACAATAGAGGTGTTATTCCGAATCTTGTGATGTTTGCTCTACCTGCAACTTCTAAAAAAGAAACTAAAACTGTTTCATTTGTGGTACTATGCACAAAAGACAGTCCAAATATTTTTGATATTGATACCTTAGATTAGGCTGGCATGCAAATATAGGAAAATGTTTTGTCAGTCAACACATTAATACCTAACAACATTTTATCTGAACTGCGCAATGAATTTCAGGGTCTCTTTCAAGACTCATTAGGCAAGACCAATAATTTTGAAGGTTGTATTACTCTGAAAGCAAATGCACAATAAAAAATGTTCCAGGCACAGCCAGTCCTATACGCCATTGGTAGAGGGATGAAGAATGAAATGTATTTGGCTGTCAAGACGGCAGTGCATTAGGCCATTAACATCTACCAAAACCCAAAGAAACTCTGGTTATATGTCAAGACTGTCAATGAGGCCAATGTTAGTGTTCACAGACTTATTGATGACCAAAGAATCGAAACTGAAGGTATTAAACCAAAATCCACACCAGTGGAAAGATGGGAGCTATCAAACAATGATGCAGGATGCAGTGGGATCTCTGTCAGACTGCATACGGAGTTTACAGCTAAATTAGCTCCCATTTTCACTATAATATATCATACATCTCTTAACAACAAACTATCCCTATGATTACAAAAGAGCACAGGTCACACCTGTGTACCTGAAGGATAACAGAAATGATCCAGAAAATTACCATTTGGTCTCATTGGCAGCCCATCTATTGTAGAATCCTTGAACATGTCCTGAGCTCAATCGCTGCAAGTTACCTGAAACAAAATGACCTCCTCCATGTCAACCAGCACGAATTCCAAGAACATTGTTCATGCAAAACCTACTTGTGCTTTTCTCATGTGACATCCTGATAGCCATGGATCAAGGAAATCAGATGACTGCAGAATTTATAGACTTCTGAGAAGCATTTCACCATACCAAGGTTTACTAATTATGAATATATTGAGTATCAAACAAAATTTTTGACACAGTTGAAGATAACTTGGCAGACAGGAAATAGTAGGGAAGAGTGGGGCACTCTGAACCATGGGGCACAGTGAAACAGGTAGCATAATTTCAGTATAAGGTGGTAAATATTTTTTCCTCTGTGCGTGTGTGTCAGTACTGCTCTACCAAGTGCCACTTGTTTTCTGCAGCATCTAGTTCCCGCCATTAGTGTTTTACTGGTGATATGTTAGTTTCGCAACAGTGAAGTAATTTTTGGGGACATAGATAGTTTGAATTTTGTTGAGTCCTTTGTCACCAAATTTTAGAGAAAGTATGTCATTGTAACAATATCAATACTGTATTTTAATGATAAAGATCTTCAAATATTAACAGTGTTCATACATAACGTCACATGAGCTTTGTTTGAAATATGTACTGTAGGGTCACATTGAATCAAGCTCTCCCGGGGCACAAAGAGCCATGGTGCATTGTGCCCCAGGAATCTTTTAATTGTCCAATACAAGCACTCTGTACTTTGTTTCCTTAGCATGGGTAAAACATATATGTAGGAATTTAAAGCTTTTAAATCACAGACGTTCAGCAGTCCTGTTTTATATTATCAGGTTTGAAGATGGTTCTTTCGTACCGCAGAAAGCCGGACAGAGGTAAAACTGACCATTACGTTATGCAAGAAGCTGTACAGGATGTTCTTAATAAGGGCATGGCAGTTCGCCAAGCAGCTAAATCTCATTTAATACCTTACCCAACTGTACAATGATATGTTCACGACATTAAATGTGGCTCCAGAGAAAGATTGACACCAAACTATGACAATCGTAAAGTATTTTCTGTGGAGCAGGAGAAAGAATTAGGTAAAGAATGAAGCTTTTGTTACAGATAGCAACATACTTTATGTGCTCCCACGACTTGCTACTGATGATGTGACAAAGAGACAAAAATCACATTTCAAATTTGGAATCAGCTTTGAGTCCATTGATGTTTGGTAATTCCAAAATAAGTAACATGATTGTGTGCCTACATATTTAATTATATGATTCACACATGGAATATATATATGCATTATGTTTAAAGTATATTTGCACTTGCTTTGTATGCTAAATAGGTTCTTTCAATGAACCTTTTTAAAGTGGTTCATTGTACCTCAAATGTGGGGCACAATGAACCATTTACCAAATTCTCTTCAAAGGCCTGCAGCTAAAAAACAATTAATGACAATGCAATCATATAAGGCCATTCCATACTTGAATGATTAAACTGTAACATCTGTAAATCACAACTCTGTAATAAAATTGTTGGATGAGTAACACAGAGAAATATTTTTTGTGGTTCAATGTGCCCCACTCACCCCTATGTTACCTTAGATGAATAGTAATCAACAGAGATCAAAGCACTTCAGATGTGCCCATAAAAGTGTGCTGGAACATTTGTTGTTCATGTTATATGTTAATGATATGGCAGAAAATATCAAACCAGAACCTCAGACTTACCCCAAGTGATGCAGTTTAAATAATGCTCCTCACAAAATGAAAAAAAAACATAGTATACAATGGCTACAATATCAGTGAAACACACTTAGTACTAGTCATCTTGTACAAATACCTGGGTGTAACAATTGGTAGGATTACGAAATCAGTTAACAGTAAATATGCATCCTATGGAATGAACAAATGACAAGAAAGCAGCACAGAAGACAATATCACCATGTAAAAAGACTGTGGAGGAACCTGTACCAGAGTGGACAGAATATAAAAACAGCAGATTGCAACAAGACCCCAGGCAGAGGATAGCATCCAAACAATATGTGAATGTTTTCTTATGGCCCAATTCACTGCTGAAGAATACAACCAAGGGGAATTCCAGAGCCCCCAGGAGGTGAAAATGAAGACAGAAATAAAAAGAAGACTAGCGTCTGCTCTTCAAAGAATTAACCAGGCAAGAAATGTGCCTCTCATAGAACTGAATAATTCATTAACTCTCCTATTTCAAAATGTTCAGGGCATAACCAGTAAGTTATATGAGCTAGAGGTCCTTTTCAGTGACACATTGAAGGAGATTTCAATACCAGGGATTATAAACTTCCAGTTGATCAGCACCTTTTGCAGGGAAACACACAGAGGGAGTGTAACATGTATATGAGTATCAAAGGAAATCAGGTTTAAAAATATATGCTGTATTGTAAAGGATTTTGGGTATTGTTTATGTGAATTAACAGAAAGAAAAATTATAATTGCAAATGAGTACAGGCAATTCTGAATTGTTCTCTTAAAGTGTGGAAAATCTTCTGAACTGTCTCAGTAGTCAGTCAAAATACATAATTATGCTTGGGGATTTCAATGTTAATTTTAAGCACAACTCTAAAAAAAGGCAGAAACTGGTCAATCTACTAAAAACATACAATATGGACATATGTGTAGAAGATATCACCAGATATGACAGCAGAAGTGGAAGTACTACTGATCAAATAGTCATTGATAAATCAAAATGTAGTTTTTAAATCTCAGGTATTGGATATAGGCTTCTCTAACCATCAAGTAATTAAATTGACTGTAAATGAATCTTATGAGGAAAGAGCTATATTGAGAGAAGAGTAATTAATGACAACAGCATTAGGGTCTTTAATCTTATGATAAAAAATGTAAAATGGAACATCGAAACCAATATTTCTGTAGACATAAAATTCATCAAGTTCCTGTCAAATTATAAATACTGTTATGATATTTCAATTTTTCTGAGAAATACAAAAATAAACAAAAACTCAAATTCATGGTTAACAAGTGACATTAAAGAGTCATCAGAAAGTCATAGAACGCTATATAGCATGCAAAGCAAAATAATATCTTAAAACCTTATGTGAAGTATTATAGAAAAAAACACAGGAAAGCTATAGTTGCTGCAAAAAAAGAAGCACAATGATTCCTATATCAGAAAAGGAAACATAAAAATGAAATCTGTGTGGAAAGTTGTGAATAATCATAGAGGGAAATATGAAAATACAGGTATTAAAATCAACATAAAGCAAATAAATGAAGTTCTTGATCAACCAATTCTAATAGGTAATGATAGCAAAACCATCACCACAAGTATATATAATCCAAAGACAAAGGTAATAACTCCAATAAATAAAAAGACAATGTTCCTATATCCCGTAATACCCGAAGTAGTACAAAGGGCTATCAGTAAAGTAAAGAGTAAAATGACCTGCACATTTGTTTGTATCACTGACAAAATTATTAATCATAGTGCCGATAATGCTGTCTCTCAACTTGTGTAAATAATCAATGACTCCTTTGAAATTGGTGTGTTTCCAAGTAAACTTCAGTAGTCAACAGTAATAACAGTTTATAAAAGTGGTGACAAGTTTTACATTAAAAATTTCACACCACCATCACTATAATCCACATTTTCGAAAATAATTGAAAGAATAATGTATGACAGATTGCTAGACTTCCTAAACAAATATAAAATTCTGGTAAAGGAACAGAATGGTTCAGAATAGGGAAATCTACAGAAACAGCTCTCTTCAAATTCCTAAAATTTGTTTAGAAAGCTATAGAGGAGAAGGAACTGGTCTGTGGGTTGATTTCCAACATTTCCAAAGTGTTTGATCTTATAAATCATAATCTACTACTGTCATAACTATATAATTATGATGTCCATGATATTTACAATCAGTGGTTCAAGTATTTAACTAATACAAAGCAAAGACTGAAAATTTCTCAAGATCATAATTTATGTCATTCTGAATATAAAAGAGTTAATTATGGGGTGCCCCAGAGCTTGGTAATGGGACCATTGTTATTCTTGTAACAATTTTCAACAGCTGATACTATATTATTTACTGGTGATACCAGCTTCTTTATAAAAGGGAAGAATGATTATGAGATGCAGCAAAAGATTGAAAAATAGCAGAAACGTCTGAAAAATCATTTAAAGATAATTGTCTGGTTGTCGGTAACAATAAAACTGTATGAATGATCTTCCACCATATAAGACACAAAAATAGGACCAATGTAAAATTCACATTATCGAATAGCGGAATTCAGGAAAAGAATTACGTAGAATTTTTAGTATTACATGTGGGTGAGCATCTAAGATGGGAAAACATGTAGAATGATTAACAAAAAAATTAACAAGCATCGTTACATATTAAGCATGCTTAAAGTTTGGTGCAATACTGAAACAGTGCTTATTATGCATACATCCATAGTCTACTGTGGTATGGTATAGTATTCTAGGGAAGTACCTCTGTCACAAAGCAGTCTTTTAAACTTTGAAAGAAAGCTGTAGGATTAATAAGTGATGTTGCTTACAGACAATCATGTAGAAGTACCTTTAAGGAATCTATATTTATATTTGAAATAATGTACTTCATTAAAAACCATCAAGTTTCTGCTTTTAACAGTGAGACTCACAATTATCAAACAAAGAACGGGAGTGATTATCACAGGGATGTACACAGAAAATCAATATATCAAGACAGTGTTGTTTACAAAGCAAACATTCTTTACAGTGTTTTGCCTGATAACATCAAACAATACCAGACATTAATACTTTTAAAAAAGATATAAAAAATGTACTAATAAACAACAGCTGCTACACCATTAATGAATACCTATAATTTTGCTCAAATCTGCAGGTCTGCTCATAATCTGTCTAAACAAAAATTCATAATTATCAGAGTATTCTTAGATAAAACTGAACTGCTTTCGTCAATGTATGTATCTAATTCTGCACATAACTATAGTGCCATAAGTTACTATGCCTATTTCAGTAAAGTTGTCATATTTAATAGTTTTAGTAAAATCTATCACGGTGTTCCACTAGCTTTTATTTTATCTGTATGTACGTAATAATTTTATAATCTGATTAAGCAGAATAATGTTTCTGCTCTAAAGATGTGTTGCTGAGAATGCTAAGATTTAGTACATGATAAAAATATATAGTATTTTAGACTGTTTTGGTTTTTTAAAAGTCCTATATCATTAATGTGATAATATGGGTGCTAAATAAGTAAATGCTCACATGTGGTCAGCTGTGTGTGACACAGGTGGCAGAATACTGGGAAAATCCAATCAGTCTACAAAGGAGAATGCTTATATGTCACTTGTGAATCGAATCTTAGAATTTTGCTCAAGTATATGGGCCCCCACCAAATAGAATGAACAGTTGATTTGCAGTGTATACAAAGAAGGCAGTGTGACTTGTCACCGGTTTGTTTGACTCATGGGAGAGCATCATCCAAATGTTGGATAACCTTATTTGACAGACACTTGAAGATATACAGAAGGCATTAACAAAAGTTTACAAACAAGTGTTTAAGAAGATATATTAAGTGGAGAATTTAGGGAAATTCACCTTCCCTTATGTATCACTTATACAGGGGCTGTAAAAACAAAATAATACTAATTACAGCACACAAAAATGCATATGAGCAGCCATTTTTCCCATTCTCCATACTCAATTGGGACCAGAAGAAATCTTAACATGATACTGTTCTCTGTACCCACTCCCATACACATCACAGAGGCCTGCAGAGTATATATATAGATGTAGATATGGCTATTACTTGAGTGTCCGATATGTCATACATCATACAGAAGCTGTACACCTTCACAATCTGTACCCGTTCTTTTCAAAACTCCAGCAGAATGGTATAAAGCCTAATTTTGATAAATGTGGATTCTTCCATACTCAAGTGGAATACCCATGCCACATCCTTATCAGTAGAGGCACAGGACTGATGCAGCTCATCTTCAAGCAGTCACTTACTTACCACTGGCAACAAACCAGAAGCAACTTTAAGGCTTCTTAGGAAAAGTAAATTATTACTCCAAATCCACACTACATAGATCTGAGTTTGTAACTGGCAATAACTGCCTACTTCTACAGATACAGCACATTACCATCAATGGCTGAGCTGCAAACCTACCTCTCACACCAGCATTGGAACTATGCACAAATCACTTACTCTAGCATCAATTACAGGTCATCACCAGAGTCACTCTAAGCCTCCTGGAAAATGAAGAATGCAGGGTTGTGATGCCTCAATGTTTCTGCCTTCTCATCCTGCAGATTCTCCATGGTGACTAGTATGACACCATCCACATGACAGCAATGGGCACCATAACTATTGACTGGGAATCAAATGAGGTGTTAAGTGTAAGGCCACCACATATGCAACCTGCTACAACTACCAGGTCACTCCACAGCTCTGCAGCATAGCCTGCTCCATGCTACAAGTTCCATGGAATTCACTGGAGCTTTTCTCAGCAAAATGTGACTTATTATCATTCATGCACTATGTAAATTTGAGTATGTGGCACAAATGTATTCTTCAACTACTTCTATGCCAGAATGTCTTCAATTGCAATCACTATATTAACCCAGATCTCAAACCTATTATTTTAAGGTGTCTGTCAGTTCTAGGTATCAAGCAATAGCCCACAATCTATGTCTGCTGAATTATCTTCTTTGTGCCAGTCTACTAACAGTGACCACATATTCACAGCCCCATTCCCTCTGGCCTCAGGTGGCAAAGCAGAAGTTTCTGTACGTGGCTTCAAACAATAACTTAAGAAAAATATGTTTGTAGATAACAACAAATACAATACCATCGTGGGATTTCTCTCTTCATATCAAACCACTCCAATTCACTCGATGTTCCTGACCAAGATACTCCACTTTGTCAGATCTCTTATGTCACATAGTGCTACAGTCACCTCAGTCAACTCACCAACACTACTTTGTGGACTCCCCAGTGTGGGATCACACCTACAGCTGGATGTTAGGCTGGATCCCAAGTAAAGTTACTGCTCTCTGAGGTAAAAGCCAGTTGGGCAAACTTCCAATGAAATGCTCAACTTTGCCTCTGCAATTCGCCCTAGCCCCTGGATTGGGCCACAGTATGATCTTTATCCTGGGGCACCAACATCCACAGACCTTCTTAACTTCTACCCATTTACAGAGCACACCAAGGAAACCAAGGAGATGGTGCCTCTGGCAGCACTGCTGGTCTAGTGCTTCAGAAAGCTTCCCAGCATGGCTAGCTGCTCCCAGGGCATGGTAGCAGGACACAGTGGACAACATTGATGGGAGTGTCACAAAAGAATCATCTTCAGATTCTGTATTGTGTTCGTCCCTACAGCTGGCATCTTTGGCTCAGCTACCTGTACCACTTACCCCTTAACATTGTGCCACCACCAATTCCAGATGGGACAGTTGTGGTTGTACTGGGTAAACATGAGGGAGGAATCTTATATCATGTCCTAACACTGTATCTGGTTCTAACTCACACACTGTTATTGACATAATACAATTGTTTACATAAACAGTACCCCAGGTGAGGAATCATACACAAATCACTGTGGCCTTCATTACTAGGTACTCACATCATGTCAAGTGCTGCCCCAACTACAACAGAATGACAAGAATATAGGTCTCATATTAGCTGTGGAGCACCTCTTTGGATATTCTAGTAACATTACCTGAACAAATCGTGAAACATGCTTTTGCCTGTTAACTTAGATACATTCTGGATTACAACACTGGAGGATTAGACTTTGGATACCTGATTATTCTGGTCAAATTATCTTGTTCTGTTTTGGTCTCGTAGTGAAATTTAGCTTGAAACGGATAAATTATGAAACAAATTAACTTGCATTGTGATTATTAATTCAGTGTGTGGATAAATCAGGTCATTAAAGATGTAGCACAAGTTCGGAGGGGTTAAAGGATGGCTAAGGACATCAGTGTTGTCCTTTCAAAGGAACCAACCTGACATCTGTCTTGAGCAATTTACAGAAATAATGTGACATCTAAATCTGGATGGCTGGTTGCAGATTTGAGCTGTCATCCTCTTGAATGAAGGAGGCGTATTCATCACAGTGGACAATAAACACAAATCCACCAAAATACCAATTCAAGAAGCATGTGAGCTTGTTTTGGCCACTCATATGGCCCATCCTAGTATATTTTTCCACTCTATAGTACCCATATTGGACAGGACTGATGGGGATACTAGATGTACAAGGCCTGTCCACAAAATTCCAGGACTTCATCCACAAAGGACATTAATAATTAAAGTCTTGTAATCCTGCCAGATATACTGATGAATGACCTTACTGTCAACATGCCGCATGACACTTATGGCAGCAGGGTATCTGGAAGCACTGAGCAGCACAGCATTTCCAGCCAATATGTCAGGAGGAACTATCAGCCAGCAGATTTAAGACCAAGCAGTCACTTCTGTTTGATAGCTAATGTGTTCTTCTCCATGACCAGCTGATATACAGATGACAATTCTGCACTATATCAGTGATATCAGGATATTCTTTGGACTTACCATGTTATTTGTTCATAGCAAGTGGGCCGGCTTGGTACCTGAGTATAATGACTTCTGCCTACCATTATCAAGGTCTACTTTGGAGGACTGTGATATCATTTTGGTCAAATGATTGATTTCAGCTTTGTCAGTAATTCCCATCATTGTGATTCATATTTTGTTGATTCTGATTGCTTTCATTTTCGGTCCTGGAAAATGCATAGGATCAGCAGCTCTTCGGAGCTATGCATGATGTATCCTGTGTTTCAGTTTTTTTGATAATGTGTACATAAATGGGATTTGTGATATAAATTGGGTCCAATAACTTTTTTTACCAACATGTATTTTGTCACAGCTCAAATAGATTTTTTTGCAACACCGTAACTCAGACTCACAGATCTTGAAAGACTGAGTACGAAGTGTAACTGTATATGCATTTGTAGCCTAGCACAAGCAGGAAGTTTAATTACAGATACTGTAACTCATCTCAACCCATGATAGAGATGTGTGCTCATAAGGGTTGCCTCAATTAGATACAATGTAAGCAGAGGTTTTATGAGTGGCTAGATCTTCTAAAATTTCACAATTTGCCCAGAAAACATTTTCTGATTATTTTTAAATGTCTATGGTGGCCTCGATGAGGACCAACAAAATGCAACAGATGTTTCCTTCTAAACCGGTCTCATCCTGTGGCACTCTGCCAGTCACACTATACTTTATCTCTTGTATTTCAGAGGCAAAGTTTCCAGACTCAAAGTTTTTGATCGTTGCCTAATTTTTCTGACTGTTTCACTTTACACCCATTTCAGAACTGCCCTGATTATAGTGACAAATGCCAAAAGTCGACACTGTTTCCATAAGGGGCACATAGTGGAGAGATGTCAAAGTGTCTGACCATGTGTTTCTACAATCAAGATTAACAATATCAAGAGATGTGATCCTGTTGTTGTTCTATGAAAAATATTATGTTATTCAGAGAAATCAGAATGTATCTGTTACATTATTACTTGATACAGGTGCATCTGCCTCTATGATCAAACACCTGACAGCTTACAGTATTGGTCCCTTGCCTTTGGACACTGTGGAGTCCCAAGTATGTGTTCA
Source organism: Schistocerca piceifrons (assembly GCF_021461385.2). Classification (NCBI taxonomy): domain Eukaryota; kingdom Metazoa; phylum Arthropoda; class Insecta; order Orthoptera; family Acrididae; genus Schistocerca; species Schistocerca piceifrons. Next base: position 681,321,815 of record NC_060149.1, on the reverse strand, counting down.
TGAGCATAATGAAATTCTGTTGTTAGGCTAAATGAAGTTTTTTGTGAAGTATAAACACATGATCATGGAGTTGTCTTTGCTTGTGGTCACCAGTCTTTCTGTAAAAATTGTTTTTGGTCTTGCTGCCTATTCGGTTTTGGTTTTCCTATTCAGCACACTGCCATCTGAAGAAACTGAAATTTTTTGTTTTAAGTTTGAATTATTGTTTCCGTCTGGTCTACAGACAGTCTAGACTTTTAGTCACACATTATTCTAAAACAAGGTACAGTCAACCACTTTTACCTACTGCCCAGTATTGTATCTCTGTTAATAGAAAAATTTTGTAATGGCCTACTGACTCCACAGGAATAGTGGTTTATCAAGTAACAAAGTAACTTCAGCAAGTTACAGCAAGTTAAGGACATAATAATGGTACTTACCAGACACTTTATTTCAGACTTTTATTAAAACCCATTGATAATATTTTAAAACCACTATTGGGCAGTAGGGACGAGATTGACTACCACTCTTCTACAGTTCTGTGTTTTTTAAAAGCCTGCATTTCCATTGGGCCTTTATGCTAAAGTGAAACTGGAAATAGACAAGTTGGAACAATAGCAAGTGCCTCTGTCTAGTGGTTGTGCATGAGCCTGGTGGTGACCTATGTCTGTGTGACAACTTCACAAGTTAGTGCCCAAGAGGAAGTAGATTCCTACCTTTTACTTCAGCCTGATCAATTATTTTCCAATTTAACTGGTTGCCACTTATATTCAAAACCTGACCTGGCATGGGTTTGTTTTCAGTTTCCATTGGCAGAGGATCTGAAGGAAATATTTGTATTAAATATTCCTTTTGGTCTTTGCTAGTGTAATAGGTTACCATCTGTGGTCATGAGTCCAGATGGTATTCCCTCAAAAAATTTAGAGGGACTGATAGTAGATATTTCTGAGTGTGTCAAATACCTTGACAAAACCCTGGTTAGAGACTGCGCAAACAAGAAAAATACATGCAATTTTCATCAGGTTTTCACGACTCTGTCTGAAAAGGATCTTAAGTGACATTTTGTTAAATGATCATTTCTTTCAGGTTACCTTTACTTCTTAGTAAGAGTCCCACACAGGAATATGTCAAGGTAATCAAAATTGTGCTTGTTCAACCATGTGTGAAGGACCTCCAGGTGTTTCTTGGCAAGATTATCTGTTTGCCAAATTTATTCCTTGGGCAGCTTCCATTGCCTATGATTTGAATCAGTTTCCTTGTAATGGCATTCCATTCCAATGGTCCACAGCTTGTTAGCAAGTGTTCAAACTATGAAATCTCACCTATTGTTAGCCCCTTGCTATGTGATGCATCACCCTTGGTTGTCATTGATTCTGGCAATAGGTGCATCTCTTCATGGAGATGGGGTCATTGTTTCTCATACATTTCCAAATGGTTCTCAGAATCTTGTACTGTTTGTTTCTGAATCCCTAGTTCAGGCTCAAGAAATGTAGTCACAATTCAAGAAGGAAGCACGGGATATAATTTTGGGACTGCATAAACTCTTCATTTTTCTAGGGACTCATGATGGCAACTGCTTCAAGACATTATGCAGAATCTGCAGCACCAAGCAACAATGTATGGTGGTGCAGGATTTGAAGTCAGGATCTTTTGCTAACTAGGCAGTTGCATGAACCGCTATGCCATTCGGACACGTTGTTCAGCTTAATTGCACAGACTCCCTCAGTATGACCCCTGGCTGATCCACATTCCTACCTGGCTCCACAGGGCACCATACATTCCTACAGCTGGGTCACCTCAATGGGCTATGAAACCACCACCTTCAGTGTGAATGAACAGCCACGTTCAATCACCTGCTGGAATCTGAAAGAAGTGAGCATGGAGGACATGGATGGGGACTACGGATATGTCAGGCTAGGTGGGTATTTGGGTTGGCTGAGGGGCATACCGAGATAAACCATGTGGGTATGATAAACATTGTGTCTGGGTGGCACCGTGGGTAATGCAACTACATAGTAAGCAAGAGATCCCAGTTTCAAATCCTGGTCCGCCACACATTTTCGCTCGACATAAAGTCCTGATGCAGCTGACATCATCAGTTCCTTCCGCCTCCTGCCGACCCCTCCCCTCCACCTTGAATTTACATAGTATGTATCACAGCTGCGGATTCTGGGTGATGTCTGTTCAGACACGAAACGTTCATATATTTTTTGAAATTTTGCTTATGTTGAGCATCAGCTGCCAATGTCGATACCAAGCACTGGTCTTCCGAAGGTATTCCTGCAGTTCGTTACAATTTCCTAGTGTTGTGATGTCTGCGTAAACGACAAAATTATCCGTGAACAGCCTCATAGAGACTCCGACGTTATCCTCTAGGTTATTTATAAAAAAAAAATTAATGTGAACAGTAATTTTCCTAAAACGATTCCTTGGCGTATGGTCGAAGTCACTTTCACATCTAAAGATTTGTTTCCGATAAAATGACATGGTGTGTTCTATTTGATATGAACTCTTCAATCCAGTCATAAAGCTGGTCTGATACTCTGTACGCTGGAGTATGATTCATTAATCGACAGTACAGAGCAGTATCGAAAGACTTGTTACCTTTCCATAGCTAAACCGCTAAACCAATTTTGATGAAACTTGGTGTGCAGATAGCTTGAATGCTGAGGAAGAACTCATGCGCCTATTCGTCATTACCGATTTCATTCATATTTATGGTGTATGCAGGGCTTGGCCAGAAATGAAAGTGACAGAAAGGAAGCTCCAGATGGCCAACTGGATAGAGGAAATAGTAATTTTGCCACGGGTCGGGCGAATTAGGAGCTATTTATGTTAGTGTAGCTTCCATGCAGCTGTTGCTGTAGTGTTGGGCCGGCCACAGCGTGCCAAACTTCACGTGTGCAGCATGTGAGGTCTGCGTGTGAGCCAAGGACCGGCCTGCCATTCGCATTTGCTCGGTCCTTTTCGGAAGTACTCGGAACAGCACATTTCTTTAACATTGCGGTGTGACAGTTTTCTGTCGTCACATGTCTCTGAATTCGACAGAATCGTAATGTCAGTGCTTTTTTTTTTTCCTTTATTGTAATTTTAATCACCTATACCGGCGGGCTGGCAGCAGCACATTACGCTGCTCTTCAGCCTTAAGTGGAACAATAACATGACATAGAGGTGATACAGACAATACAAAAAACGGCGGGCAAAAAATGGAGATACAAAAAAAAACAATAAACATGAAGCCGTTCACGTTGGACGATAAAAACACTAACACTTGTGGACACAGCGCACAAAACACGGAGAACGGCGATGCCACATGTGAACAGTGGAGTCGTAACTGCACGAAACACAAAACGAAGCACACACACGAGATACTGATGTCGATGATCTCCAGCGCGCGAATGTTCACTATGCGTGTGCGAGTCCGGGGACCTGCCAAGAGAGGAGGAGGAGGAAGGGGAGTGGGAGAGCGAGAGGGGAGAGCAGAGATGCCACGGGCAGGGGAGAAAGGGGGGAGGGAGGAAGGGGGAGGGGAAAACCGGGGGAAGAGGGTTGGAGGGAGGGGACGTGGGAAAAGGAAAGAGAAGGGAAGGGAAGAGAAGGGAGGGAGGGTGCCCAAAGGAAAGGACACCGGAAGTGGGGGGTGGGGCAGGGTCAAAGTTGATAGGAGGGGTAGATGGAGGGGAGGAGGACATCATCAGGGAGGGGGAGCTGGCGGAAGCCACCTTGGGAGAGGGTAAGGAGGGTGGAGAGATGGAGACCAGGTGGGACGTGCGAATACAGGCGCGGCAGCGGGCGGGGGTGGGAGAGGATCGGGGAGACGAGCGGGTGAGGAGGATCGAATTTGTGGGAGGTGTACAGGATCTGTATCCTTTCAAGGAAAAGGAGGAGGTGGGGGAAGGGGATGAGATTGTACAGGATCCACGTGGGGGAGGGGAGACGGATGCGATAGGCGAGGCGGAGAACATGACGTTCAAGGATTTCGAGGGATTTATAAAAAGTAGGGGGGGGGGGGCGGAGATCAATGTCAGTGCTGATTAAATGTTGTATAAATAGTTCCACGGAAAACGGCTACATATCGAGTATAAATTGTATAAAGTGCAATAACTACATCGCGAAAAGTATCAGGTTATGTGCAGTGTCGCAAAAATGGATTCATGTGAAGTGTTTCGCGGGAACGGAAGAATGGGACGCAAAATGTGACTGTGGCATGGAATCCTGCGACCTACTAACGGTAGCTTTCTCAAGATACGATAACTGCATAGAAGAAAGTGTCACTGCATCGCTTCAGCAAGACCTTGTGCTTGCAAATCGTTACGTAAATAAGTTAGAGGAGCTGATAAAGCAACGGAAAGATGACGATTTAAAAAACTAGTGTAATGAAAACACACCGGCAACTTTCGTTTGAAACAAAACTTCTGCTTGTAGTGAACGAAATCTTTCTGACGGTATGAAATCGTCAGTAAATAGAGTGCAAAGAAAAACGGGTAATAAAGACAAGACAGGACGAAATGTGAACTCAAAAAATAAGACAAGTGAAAGTGAATCTAGATCATCTTTGTGTTCTAACGAGAGAACTTCAAAGAGTACCATAAAACCAACTAAACGAGGGCACTTGGAGAACAACAAATATCAAGTCCGTGTATTAGGTGTGGCACAAATAATAAATGATCGGCAGTTCCAATTTAGAGTAAAAGGCATTGTCAAACCTGGCGCTCCCCTTAGTGAAATAGTAAATAATTGTGAAAACTTAATTAAGACTGGAACATGTTGTGTGGTAATAGGTGGAGCAAATGACATGTACAAAAATGGAAGCCAATTACCCGCAAGGGCACGTCAAACAACTCTAAAAAAGCTGTCAGATCTAAATTTAAAGGTTCTCGTTGTAAGTGTGCCACATGGTCATGATGTAATTGAGGAAGTTTGTGTATACAAAGAAATAAAGTCATCAAATAATAAATTTAGGAAGATCCGCTCTGCTTTTAAGAGAGAAATTATTTCACAAGGCATGGACAACACAGGAACTATTATGGAAGAAAGATGATGGGTGAAAAGATACTAGAAGAAATAAGCCTTATATCAATAGAAAAGTTCCCTAAAATCCCATTCCAAATGTAGCTAGTATAAACAATCAATCAGCATCATCCATTTCAAGTAGGAAAAGCAACAGAAACAAGAAGCCTGTGTTACAACAGGATTTTTGGTTTCCAGCCTTAGTGAAAACTCCAAGTTAACAGTGTTAAACTAAAGAAGAAATACCATCGGTATGGAGTAGATGGGGTGCCAATAATACTAGTAAGGAAAACAGCTAATCAAATAGCGAAACGATTGGCGCACATAGCAAACTTGTCAATGGCTGAGGGCGTATTTCCGCAGAAACTGAAAATTTCTAAAGTCGTTAACCTGTTGAAAAAGGGTGATAAGCTTAAAATAGAAAATTACAGACCTGTCTCACTTCTCCCAGCTTTCTCTAAGGTTTTAGAGATACCAATGAAATATAGAGTCACACAGTATCCTAATATCCTCACTCTCATAAACAGTAATCAGCATGGATTTCAAACTGGGAGAAGTACCGAAACAGCTGTACTGGAATACACAAAAGAAGTAATCAGTAAATTGGGAGAGGGAAAAAGTGAAGTCGGGATAAATCTAGATCTGTCAGAAGCCTTTGACACTGTTGACCACAGCATACTTTTGGGAAAGCTGAGAATTATTTTCCGTTATTTGGAGTAAATAATTTATCTGATAAACTTCTGAATGCAATATTATTTTCAGCCAAAGACAAAGTTTTGTGCATCAATCTTTGAAGCACATTGTTCCATCGTAAACATTTTTTGAAGTTAGCTTTCGTTCTTCCTTGTCAATGGTTATTCCAGCTTTAGACCTAATTTCAGCCCAGTCCATTGAGTAAATGGTTTTTGTGGTTAGGACTGTTTTCATGTATTTTCAAAGCCGCACTTAAATGTTTCCAATTTTTGAAACCGTCAGTGGTAGTCAAATTAGCAGTTGACTTTATGTCAAACAGTCGACAACAAGAACAAAACACACTATCGTTTGATACTGAATAAACTAGCCACCATCGTCTGATAATTTCTTCGTTTGATAGTTTTCTTGTGCAATGTGTTAAAGAGAAATGACGCCCTTTTTCATCTTTTGGAAAATTATTTCGATATACTTGTGAGGGTTCACATAGTATAGTATGTTCTATATCTCTCGCATTAAGTACTTTTGGCCACGTACCTACATTAGAAAAATTTGTTCTGTTATTCCATGTACGTTGATACTTTCATCAACCACATTAGTCATACATTAATTTTTACTAGGAGAAATCTCAAGAGGATTCATGCAAGAATTTACTGGGCTAGTCAGTTTGACCATCTTGAATAAATGATTGTATATTTTTAATGCCTAATTGTTCAGAATCTCATGAAATATTGGCTGATACATAGACTTCTTACTCAATATCTGATGTACTTGCCTTAGAATTTCGTTTAAGGAATTCATGAATGTTCATGTGTTTCTTAGTTTCTTCTAAAACTTTTTCTTTTTAGCTTTTCTCTTCCGAAATTTTTATAATTAATTCCCTCTCTTCTGGCATGATTTAATAATCTTGCAAATTATTGCTTAGGCAATGCTCTCTTTCGCCATCACAATATCACATCTATAACAAATAAAGAAAGTAAAGTATCAGCAGACGTAACTGGAAAAAATCATGACCTAAAAGATAAAAATGTTGTTCGGACTTATCAAAAGATTAAAATAATGTCACACTCAAGACACTCGTTTCAGTCATTATTACTCAGCCACGAAAACATGACCCCTGCCTCCGACGCTTACTGACAATTGCTGAGTGCAAATCGTAGTGCTATCAACGTATGCTGTCTAACAATGTGTGGCGCTGTGTTTTTCCAGTAACTATTCTTTCGTTGAGACTTACGGTGTGTGAGTGACCATGAGCGAGATTTTCGCGACTCCTCAAATCCATATTGCAAGCCCGTGATACACAGTGAGGCGCGAAAAATAATTATGATTGTATATGAGAGCTGCAAAGAAGATGAAAATTAAATAAATTATACTACCCTTTGGAGCAATCCGTGAACCGTACTGCAACATACACAGTAATTTGGCCGAAATAATCCTGCAGAATCCCCCAGTACACCTGGGAGGAAAAGATGAGCGTTTATTCAATATATTCATTCGACAGCCCAGTGTAACTCATGGCATCCTCAATAGTAAAAATTACGCATTAAAGTTCAGTGTATTGACGCCAAACTAGGCACGCACTACGTTACCATAGCTGCATATTTGAATTATTAACTTAACGAAAAGAGTATTGTCAAGCTACCGTTGTTGTAATTATTATGATGAGTATTTGCTCCCTTTTCAAGAGTGAATTGCCCATCGCTGTGCCTGCGTGGTTGCTGGCTCGACTTGACTGTTCCCTGCGTACTTCGCGGCAAGGGGCCAGGTTTTCGTGCCTGAGTAGTATACATTATCATTTTTTTTAAGTAATAAAGTATCCTATTTAGTTTAGCCTAAAGTCTGAACAATTACAATAATATCCACGACTCACTAAGTATTGAACGGTTCTAGCCAATGTTTAGAAAGAAGTGTAATGAAATGGACTATTATTTCGTTTCAGTCATTCGGTAATTACTTCAGAACTTGGGACTTCTCCGCATATAATTGCGCAGGTAGACAGGGCTACGTCGCGCTGTGTAGAGCTGTACTTTCAGGGAGTTTCACTAGATGGCGATGGCATTGTTTTCACAGTTCGTTAGACTTTAATCTATCATTTATATATAGACGGAGAGATTGAGATACTACTATCACCACCCCTCCTCCACACCTTGCTACCCCCCGCCCTCAACAACTATGGGCGCCTTCGTTTACAAAGTGGTGGATTGTTTCATTCATTCTTTCTGAATACCCATTCCTTTCATGGCCGACCGCGCCTGATTTTGATCTGCGGCCATTGTCGAATAAGTGCCGTAAATGTCATTGAGCTACAAGAGTGTACTAATTCAGAGCTGTTTTCAACAACATTTTCAAACCACATCAAAAATTCTAAAATTTTATAAAATGAATGTTTCTAAGGTATTTTTTAAGTACTGTAAACGTTAAACTATTGTGGTTAATTTTAGACCCAACATTGTTCATCTCTTTTACTGTTTTTTTAGACATACATTGCCTAGACCTCCACTGGAGTGCGCAGCGCTCCTGGGCCGCGAAGCCCTGGGCGACCGCCCTAGTAGCCGTCCCCTCCCATCCTCCCCCCCCCCCCCCTTCCTCCATAACGCATTTGCTGGCCTCTGCTCTTGATTGCCCACAAGACAGGTTCTTCTCAGAGCATAGTGATGCAATAGCTTCATATTTACAATCATATACAACCTTTGGCTCGTTGAAAGATCCGTACCTAAAAACTGGAAAGCTGCACAAGTCGCACCAATATCCAAGAAAGGAAGTAGGGGTAATCGCCAGAATTACAGTTCCATATGGCTACCGTTGATTTCCAATAGGATTTTGGAACACACACTGTGTTCGAACATGATGAGTTATCTCGAAGAAAACGCGGGTTCAGGAAATATCGTTCCTGTGAAACACAGCTAGCTCGCCGGACGGAGTGGCTAAGCGGTTCTAGGCGCTACAGTCTGAAACCGCGCGACCCCTACGGTCGCGGGTTCGAATCCTGCCTCGGGCATGGATGTGTGTGATATCCTTAGGTTAGTTAGGTTTAAGTAGTTCTAAGTTCTAGGGGACTGATGACCCCAGAAGTTAAGTCCCATAGTGCTCAGAGCCATTTGAACCATTTTGAACAGCTAGCTCTTTATTCTCACAAAGTAATGAGTGCTATTCACAAGGGATGTGAAATTGATTCCATATTTGTAAACTTCTAGAAGGTTTTTGATAGCGTACCTCACATGTAACTTCCAGTTAAAAGGCGTGCGATGGACTATCGTACCAGTTGTGCGACTCGATTTGTGATTTTCTGTCACAAAGGGCATAGTAGTAAATGATGGAAAGTCCTCGCTTTGTCCCCATCCAAATTATCAAAACTGATTGGAACTATTAAATCTCCGTCCAAGTCACTGGCTGATGTGTACTATACTTTAGCATACAAAACAGCGTGACGTATCCAGTTCTGAGTCAGTTTACAATGGTTCTACAACATATAATACATGCACAGGTAGGTTTGTATCCATTTTCACCTTGCGGTATCATATAACGCATGTTAAGCTTTCATGCCCGTATCTGCAGTTTATTGGGTATCACTTCCAGGATTGGTGAACCATGTGACAGTCTAACAGTTTTAGCTGTTGCTCCTAGTGGAAACAATGTCCCTAGTTCAATTGTGCGCTGCCAAAGATCAGTTTTTGAATGATGTTGAGCAAGAAAGTCGAATTCCAGGATCGCACAGTACCCCTATGCTAAAACATGGCAATACTTCTACATGCCCTCGAAAACTCTTATTACTCAAGTTAAAACGAACAGTGTTGTCACCAACGACTTCATGTTAGTATCACCTAGTCCACATAACTTTATACAGTGGCTACCTCAATATCTTTCTGCCCAAAGCATCCAGACTGCCTTCTAACACTTGAGTCTCTGTGTCTTCCTGAAATTTCTGTTCTCTGCCATTTACTTTGCCTAGCAAGAAACACTCTGTCTCTGCATACGTTTGTGAAGTCTCGTATTCTACTGTGAATAGTGTTCAACGGATGAGGCACCCCTGTTCTCATTTAATGACTGATTATGAAGACATTATTTGTCCCGTGCTTTCTTCCAACTGTCACGCGTTTTATGGCCCACCTCCTTACACTCATAACATTTGGGTTGACGATGTTGTTTCCTGATGTGGCCCATGCGCCCACATCACTTCAGAAGGAAAAAAAAAAAAAAAAAAAAAAAAAACGCTGCGATCATCCTGTATTCGTGTAGCAAAGTTGATCTCTTCCAGTTTCATAGCATCCTAACGGTAGCAGATAAGTCACCTAGGTTCTCTATTCTGACCTCCTTCACATCAATAGAAATACTTCTTAGAAACACATCCAGAGCTCTATTCTCTGCCTCACACAAAATCATCCTATTGGCCCCCGCATTTTGCTTTAGTTCATACATTTGCAGTTTAAATTTCCTGATCCTGTCAGAGAAAGATTCACTGATTCGTCGTACTTCTACAGTAGTCCATTGAGATTGTCCCTGTAGAACCTCGCACTGCTCTACTTCTGATAGCGCTGTGTTACACCGTTAGCAAGTCCATCAAATGCGAGGGCCTTACTGTGACTCTTCGGGTTGCCCTAGAGCAGAATATAGATCAGGGCCAGCGACGCCGTGCCAGACTTCACGTGTGCAGCATGTGGACCCAAAAGCGGGCCAAGCCCGGTTTGTCACTCGGCTTTGCTCAGTCCTTCTCGAAAGTACTCGGAAGAACGCCACATTTCATTTAGTATCAGGGTGCGGAGTTTTTCGGTCGGAACATGTCTCTTCAGTTAGGTAGAATCGTGCTGCAAGTGCTGTTTAACCTTCGCGATATCTTCATGGTATGAAGGAAATTCGCTGGTCATGTGTCTGTTCGCACAAGAAGAGGCAGTCTAGCGATCTATAGTCACAAGATTTTAAAAATAAATGGGAATGGCAGAACGGAGGTATGAGGATTCTCACCATGTATTATGCAGTCGCATAAGTGATGGGTACTGAAAATTTGCTATAAAATGACATTAAATTACCAAACAGCACGAATTTAAAGATTTAGCTGAAAATAAAACAACAAAAAATTACAATGATAGACAAATGGGATTCATTGTTCTGTACATCAAGAACACCTCGTGCTAAATTTGCATGCCTGGACCACGTGAAGAAGTTGGTGGTACAAACAGCAAAATTTCTGAAGGTACATGCATTGTCCCCATGTCGGTTGCAACAGTTTTGAATGGAACTGAACAAAAAGTGTGGAGACTTCATGTATTACTGAAAAGGACGTTGAAAGTGAAGCGGCATGCCTGGAACGATTTTTCAATTGAAAACTCTCTGTTGTTGAATTTAAGAAGGAGAAAGGAGTGCAATAACGAAACTTAGAACATCCGGAACAGACTGCAGACATATTACTTTAAGTGCACTTGACTGCGTCCTGTCCACACTCGCAATGTAACTTCTGTCTGATTTGATGGGGATGCATTTAAATAAAAAATCACGTTGTAGAAGGGACACTGGGATTAAAGAAAATGCGAGGTTTCAAGAATTCATTGTGGCTAAGAAAGAATTACAAGGATACTTTCATAAAGATTTTGAGGACACTGTCAATCCGACGTCTGTTTATTACAAGCCGTTTTCGAGACCGTTTGCCGCTTCAGTTGAAACTGCCCCTACGGATGTGCAGATGTGACTGAGTAACCTACAAGGTATTTCCAGTTACGACAAATCATTTTACTTCAAAAATGTCCAGGATGTCTAAATTGTTTTCCTCAGGTAGAGTTTCCACGTCTCCATGACGAGATTACAAAAGTGCTACAATATTTCGATCGACATATTTGTATGAAAGTCATTTTTCGGTTATGAAACTAAATACGTTACGACTATGTGGCAGTTAAACGAGAAACTCGTGAAATTGTCTGCGTCTGTCCGTATTCTGGCCGTCTGTATCATTTAGAAATTATGTTATGTCTTCAGCGTGCCAAAAATAATTTAATAATGCTGAAAATTAGTTTTGTTTGTGACATACATTGTTGAGAAATGTGAAATGTAAAACCAAGTCGTATGTAGTGTGACTTATTGCCATTTAAATGCGGTGCATTCATAGTTTTCTCCTCTTCACACTCCTTGCACTCAGTGTAGCATGGCGAGAGGGGAAATATGAAGCGAGGCTGAGTGGTTTGGCGCACCACATGAGCCAAAATCGTGACTGCCCCTTATATAGGTGGTAAAGAGCATCCTGTAGCATACACATCCCAACAGTTGAACAAAGCAGAGCAACATTATTCCACAACAGAGAAATGTTAAGAGTAATCTCTGGTCGTATTATATACTTCTGCTGTTACTTAAATGACCAAAACTTTAGTTGTGACAAAACACACTAATCTCAAACGCTTATTAGAATTGAAGGATTCTTGTAGCAGATTAAGATGGTGGGTGCTCCGTTTGAGTGGATGTGATTGTGAGATAACACACAAGCCAGGTGAAAGGCTTGCTAACACCAACAGTTTGAGCAGGAAAGTTGCAGTTCTACTAACAATTATTAGTAGCATTGCTGAATGATGAAAGGCTCAAGCTGTAGATGCTGACTGACAAAAATTCAAGTCTCAACCTCAAATCATTGCAGAAAAACCAAGTGCAGATTATGAGTGGTGGTACCTGCAGCTCTCCAGAAAAAGTCTTCTCACAAGCTCATGACCATATGTTGTGAGATCATGGTAGATGAAAAGCAACTGATAGAAGATTTTCTGAAAAATTTTGGTGGAACACTTGAAAACGAGATGTCAGGAAATATGTGAGGACCCGTATACTGTGGGCACCATGAGCTGATCTCAGCCACTGACCAGTTCTGTTACAATGTCTATCTGAAGCGTCTTAACCATTGGCAATGCTTGAGGTGGACGTTTTAGGCCCATTTAATAAAACACCATCAGGAAATAAGTATATACTGACTAAAATTGACCACTGATCATGTTATATAGTAATGATAACAATCCCTCACCAAAAGGCAAATACATTTGTTCAAGCATTAGTAAATAAATGTTTACTCACATTTGACATTCTGGACACATTAATTACAGTCCAGGTACAAATCTAATGTCCAATCTTATTAAGCAATTGTGTCAGCTCTTCTGAATTCGCAAGCTGTAAGCAAGGGCCTCCCATTCTTCAGCCAATGGGAAAACAGAGAGAGTTCACAACATGATTTCCAAGATGGTGAGCTATTACATTAGCAGTAATCATGAAAACTGGAACATATATTTAAATTTTGTAATTGCTACATATAGCTAAAGTCCATATGGATACTGGTCTTTCACCATATGTGGTAATATGTGGAAGAAAAATTTGTTCACCTTTTGGCCTTGGGTCCAATGTTGAATCAGTAAAAATGTTTGCTAAGAAATTATGAAACATTTGGGAATAAGTAAGACAAGCAAATGCAGAAGCATTAGTACAGTAATAGCACATGGGACAATGAGTAGCGAAGCTACAGTAGTACAAGATCGGCCAGTAAGTATTAGTAATGAATCCATATGCACCAAAAGAAAAAAAAAACATAGAGATTCCTGACCAGACACCATGGACCATACCTAGTAGTGGAAATGATGTCAGATTTCAAGTTTAAAATACTGATACCAACAAAGACTTTGACAATTAACATGGGACATATCAATCCTTTTAAGTGAGCTGTCCAGGTAAGCTTCTGAAGAAGGGGGTAAGTGGGTGCAGATACAGACCAAATATGTACTAAGATGAGTTAGAGAGGATTTTTGTCTCATTATAAAATTTGCAGTTTTCTGAATAAAATTATGTATTTATATATATAGGGTGAGTCACCTAACGTTACCGCTGGATGTATTTCGTAAACCATATCAAATACTGACGAACCGATTCCACAGACCGAACGTGAGGAGAGGGGCTAGCGTAATTGTTTAATACAAACAATACAAAACTGCACGGAAGTGTGTTTTTTAACACAAACCTACGTTTTTTTTTAAATGGAACCACGTTAGTTTTGTTAGCACATCTAAACATATAAACAAATACGTAATCAGTGCCGTTTGTTGCATTGTAAAATGTTAATTACATCCAGAGATTTTGTAACCTAAAGTTGACTCTTGAAACCTCCGACGTTCAGTTGCGTGTTGTAACAAACACGGGCCACGGTCGGCGAGCAGCATCTGCAGGGACATTTTTATGATGACGACCGCGTTTACAAGTGTGGCTGTAGTGCACTGTTGTGGTTTGGTCTTGCTGTCACAGTGTCTGCATGTAGCACTTGCTGCAATTGTTATTCTGCATTCGTCTCCGTACGCAGACCAACTGTAGTACACCGTGTTACCAGACATCTGTGATAGTTTAGTGTTGTAGGAACTGTGACCATGGTGTATTCGAACTCTGAAAAGGTCGAGATGATACTCATCTATGGCGAGTGTCGACGAAATGCAGCTGAAGCCTGCAGGGTGTATGCATAACGATACGCGGACAGAGAGCATCCAATGTGCCGCACATTGCAAAACATCTACTGCCAACTGTATGCAACAGGTATGGTCGTAGCACGCAAACAGGTCTGTAACAGGCCCGTCACAGGAGAAGTGGGTGCAGTTGGTGTGTTAGCTGCTGTTGCCATGAACCCACACATGAGTACACAGGAACTTCCGAGACCCGGTGGACTGATTCAAAGTCGTGTCATGCGCATACTGCATTGTCACCACTTTCACCCGTTTCATGTGTCACTACATCACCAATTACATGGTGATGACTTTAATCATCGAGTGCAATTCTGTCAATGGGCATTAACAGAGAATGCGTTGCAGTTCTACCTGTTTACCGATGAAGCGGGTTTCACAAACCATGGGGCAGTGAATCTACGGAACATGCATTACTGGTCCGTGGACAATCCTCGCTGGCTCAGACAGGTAGAGCAACAGTGACCGTGGACTGTAAATGTATGGTGCGGAATCATTGGCGCCCACCTCATTGGTCCTCACTTCATTGCAGGGGCCCAAACAGCTGCAACATACATCGCGTTTCTACAGAACGATCTGCCAACGTTGCTCAAAAATGTCCCACTGGAAATGCGTCGATGTATGTCGTATCAGCATGATGGTGCACCTGCACATTCCGCAATTAACACTAGGCTGACCCTTGACAGGATGCTCGACAGGCATTTCATAGAACGTGGAGGACGCGTAAATTGGCCAGCCCGTTCTCCTGATCTTACACCTCTGGACTTCTTTCTGTGGGGTAAGTTAAAGGAGTATGTGTACCGTGATGTGCCTACAACCCAAGAGGATATGAAACAACGTATTGTGGCAGCCTGCGCCGACATTACACCAGATGTACTGCAGCGTGTACGACATTCATTACGCCAGAGATTGCAATTGTGTGCAGCAAATGATGGCCACCACATTGAACATCTATTGGCCTGACATGTCGGGACACACTCTATTCCACTCCGTAATTGAAAAATGAAACCATGTGTGTACGTGTACCTCACCCCTCATGGTAACATACATGTGTGTCAGTGAAAAAGACCAATAAAAAGGTGTTAGCATGTGGATGTAATGTGCTGTTCCAGTCTCGTCTGTACCTAAGGTCCATCACCGTTCCCTTTCGATCCCTACATAATTCGGTGCTCTCCGATACACACGATCAAACAGCGGAGGAGTGGTACTCAAGCGTCAAATTTAGGTTACAATATCTCCGGATGTAATTAACATTGTACAATGCAACAAATGGCACTGATTATGTATTGGTTTATATGTTCAGATGTGCTAACAAAACTAACGGGGTTCCACTTAAAAAACGTAGGTTTGTGTTAAAAAACATACTTCCGTGCATTTTTGTATGGTTTGTATTAACCAATTACACTAGCCCCTCTCCTCACGTTCGGTCTGTGGAATCGATTCGTCAGTATTTGATGTGGTTTATGCAATATATCCAGCGGGCAATGTTAGGTGATTCACCCTATACATATATATATATATATATATATATATATATATATATATATATATATATAATGCAAAATATTTTATTTGATTTTTCAAATATAATCTACACTGGTTGAAAATGTTAAAATTTTTATGTGCATTACTTCAAGATCTAATAAAGTCGGTAATTTTTAATGCAGAAGGCTGTGGATTGAGGTGTTATAAAGGTTAAATTACATGTTTGTATTGGTAGCACTGTCAAAAACCGTATCGCATCGTTTTGTAGTATATACATGCGTTGTATGTCGAAGTGCTAACATTTTCCCAAGAAAAAGTGACGAATAGATTGGTAAATCTCTCAAAAAGTAAAGTATGACGCCAAAACGAAGTCTTTGTAACAAACGTGGGCTTCATGGTAATAGATTGTTGAATAAAGGGAAAAATTGTGTTCAACGTGTGACATGTGAAATTGCACACAATGAAATAAATGCATACTCGTCAGTGTGTAGAGAAACACCAGTTAATGCTGCGAAGATTAAAATAAAACATTGTGATACACAGTTTTCTCAAAACGAAAGTGATGTAAATTGTAGGTTAGGTTATATTCTGATAGAATCACATTTCCTAACAAGGGTGTTAGGTGAATGTGTGTATTGTAAAATATGTGGAGGGTCAGTTAGTTTACATGAAGACAGTGAGGTATCAAATGGACTAGCCAGGAAACTTATAATTAATTGTGCCAGTTACAAATATACTCATTCATTTTGGAATTCTGATTAGTGTAATGATAATTATTTTGAAGCAAATGTTAGGTGGTTTTATGGATTGAGAGGTATTGGCAAAAATCACACTGTGTCAGAAACAATGTGTGCCATGATGAATATGCCATGCCCACCTTGTAAAATCGACAAGTATACAGGATTTATTGGGGCTGCTGTGGAATCTGTTGCCTCTGAGTCAATGAAGGGCGCTGCAAACGAAGCTGTTGAAATAAATGATAGTATGACTGACATACTAGTAGCTTTTGATGGAACTTTGTAGAAGCGCTGTTTCTACAATGACCGGTGTGTATACTGGAAAGCTAATCAATTTCCAGATTTTAACCAAAAATTGTTATAAGTATAAGACAGGGAAAGAAGAAGGGCACATCTGTGAGAGAAATTGTGATGGAACAAGTGATGGTATGGAGGCCTTTGCACGTATTGAAATTTTTAGTCCATCTGTGAACGAAAGGAGAGTGTGTTGCATTGATGGTGATGGAGATTCAAAAGCATATAACAATGTAGTAGCCCCTGAGCATTATGGGAAGAAGATTATCGCAAAACAGGAATGTGTTGGTCATGTCTAGAAGAGAATGGGCACCAGGTTGGGGAAGTTGAAGCAAAGTTTGAGAGACAAAAAACTTTCTGATGGATAAACCATAAGAGGCAGGCTGACGGACAAAAGACTGATGAACTACAGCAGTATTATGGGATGGCCATTAGAAATAATACTGGGGATTTGTTGAAAATGAAACAGGCAGCATGGGCTACCTTCTTCCACAGTCTGTCAATTGATGAAAAACTAGTACACTACCTTTGCCCTCCTGGACCTGATTCATGGTGCAGTTACCACAATGTCCAGTACTCAAATGGTTCACACAACCATAAACATTCCATCCCAAAAGCAGTCATGGATATCACTCCTGGAAATTGAAATAAGAACACCGTGAATTCATTGTCCCAGGAAGGGGAAACTTTATTGACACATTCCTGGGGTCAGATACATCACATGATCACACTGACAGAACCACAGGCACATAGACACAGGCAACAGAGCATGCACAATGTCGGCACTGGTACAGTGTATATCCACCTTTCGCAGCAATGCAGGCTGCTATTCTCCCATGGAGACGATCGTAGAGATGCTGGATGTAGTCCTGTGGAACGGCTTGCCATGCCATTTCCACCTGGCGCCTCAGTTGGACCAGCATTCGTGCTGGACGTGCAGACCGCGTGAGACGACGCTTCATCCAGTCCCAAACATGCTCAATGGGGGACAGATCCGGAGATCTTGCTGGCCAGGGTAGTTGACTTACACCTTCTAGAGCACGTTGGGTGGCACGGGATACATGCGGACGTGCATTGTCCTGTTGGAACAGCAAGTTCCCTTGCCGGTATAGGAATGGTAGAACGATGGGTTCGATGACGGTTTGGATGTACCGTGCACTATTCAGTGTCCCCTCGACGATCACCAGTGGTGTACGGCCAGTGTAGGAGATCGCTCCCCACACCATGATGCCGGGTGTTGGCCCTGTGTGCCTCGGTCGTATGCAGTCCTGATTGTGGCGCTCACCTGCACGGCGCCAAACACGCATACGACCATCATTGGCACCAAGGCAGAAGCGACTCACATCGCTGAAGACGACACGTCTCCATTCGTCCCTCCATTCACGCCTGTCGCGACACCACTGGAGGCGGGCTGCATGATGTTGGGGCATGAGCGGAAGACGGCCTAACGGTGTGCGGGACCATAGCCCAGCTTCATGGAGACGGTTGCGAAGTGTCCTCGCCGATACCCCAGGAGCAACAGTGTCCCTAATTTGCTGGGAAGTGGCGGTGCGGTCCCCTATGGCACTGCGTAGGATCCTACGGTCTTGGCGTGCATCCGTGCGTCGCTGCAGTCCGGTCCCGGGTCGACGGGCACGTGCACCTTCCGCCGACCACTGGCGACAACATCGATGTACTGTGGAGACCTCACGCCCCACGTGTTGAGCAATTCGGCGGTACGTCCACCCGGCCTCCCGCATGCCCACTATACGCCCTCGCTCAAAGTCCGTCAGCTGCACATACGGTTCACGTCCACGCTGTCGCGGCATGCTACCAGTGTTAAAGACTGCGATGGAGCTCCGTATGCCACGGCAAACTGGCTGACACTGACGGCGGCGGTGCACAAATGCTGCGCAGCTAGCGCCATTCGACGGCCAACACCGCGGTTCCTGGTGTGTCCGCTGTGCCGTGCGTGTGATCATTGCTTGTACAGCCCTCTCGCAGTGTCCTGAGCAAGTATGGTGGGTCTGACACACCGGTGTCAATGTGTTCTTTTTTCCATTTCCAGGTAGGGTGAAAGTGGTAGAGCATGTGAGAGTTAATCCTGGAGCAAACTGCATCAGAGAACTTGAACAGATGGACAAGGTTCACATTGATAAAGAAGAGTATAAAGCACAATTGGCCACCAAGGAGTCCAGAAAGAAGAAAACAAGAGAAAACTTGGAAAAAGATCAAGAGGATGATATACAGTATGGTGCAGCGTGTTTCTGAGTGACCAAAAATAAAAAAAATTAAGCATACACTAAGTGAGTCACAGATTTTTGAAGCTATAGAAGGCATGCCTTGAAATTTACATTTTCAGTTGTATTTTTCTCTAAATCTCAGAGACCACTTTGAGTAGAGTATTCAAATTTCCAGGGAGTAATAATATACATATCCTGAGTCTACTGAACTAAAAGAAGAACATAATGCTATGTATAATTAAAATTATTTAGGATAACGTACAAAAATGTACACAAAATTTTAACTGTGTAATTAAAAAATTGTATTTCCGAAAGCAGTGGCTGCAATGCAATTATTGTAGTTCAATAGACTCAAAATACACAGTTTAATGGCCTGGAAAAGTTTCACGTCAATGGCTATAGTGGTTCCCGAAATACAGGGAAGCCAAGTCACCAATTTTAACATTGTTGCGATAGGGCGTTCCAATTCCCCTTAATAATTTCAGACCAAAGGGATGCGTAGCTCTAATGTTGCTGGAAGACCTACAGAGATGCCAGAATGAAATTGTTACGATCTGTCTGTGCAGAGTGATACAGACTGGTGTTCAGGTATGCAAGGTCCATTTATTCCTGGTAAAAGCCGAAGTTAATGAATGTCACTGGGAAGTGTTAACGCCAAATCCACATTTTCTGGGAGTAGTCACCCACTAGGTCTAGTCAGTTTTTTCACCAGAAATCGTCACAGTTAACTGTTGTGAACACAAGAAATAAGATGTATCAACAGAGCAGAAATACGGCTTAGTAGAACAAAAATAAACGGTACGACCTGTTTCTTAGCGGGTGTCACATTACATCTGCCAGCTCCGATCACTATTATGACCACACTTAAGTGGGAACAACCCCTGTTGTACTGGCCCAATAAACTGCTACAGGTGCAGCCTATGCAAAACTTAACCTTTCTAAATTACAACCTGAATCCAGATATTTTGGGCTCATTGGATGAACCAGTAAGAATGCAAAAAGGAGGAACTGCAGCCAAAAAAATGTTCCTGCACTTACCAAGGCAGACAACATCACAGTATCACGACTATAAGCGACATCTATGATTGCTGTGAGTAATTGTACTGGTGTGTAAGAAACGATTTCTGCGAAGATCTTCCTTTTCGATTCGATGTATCAACAGTAGAAAATCATGTAATTTAGCTGTATGGTAATGAAAGAATAACTAAAGATTTATAATATATTACCATTGGTGCAAAATATGTAGGATCCGGTTATGACGAGTACTCCAAACTGAAAAATTCGAGACGAATTTTCTAAAGGAAGGGAGATGTGTTATGCCTGTAGAAAGCATCGCTGAATGACATAAACATTTCGTCCAAGTTGTAAATTGGCAACTCTGCAAGATAAACTGCTTGTGTCAATACCATTAGACTGCCAGAGCGGGACATGCTGAGCGAGTTATGGCAGATATGGTGGCTATTACGGCATGGGGGAACAACTGAGCGACAAAGTCAGCAAGCACGCATAATGACATCACGGAAGACGAGAGGTACCATCATACTAGTCAGAAGCAGAGTGTTGTTCAGTTGCTAAACCAGCAGAAAACAACCTCTGAAAGGTCAAGTTGCGAAAGGCTGAAGTTACTAGGAGAGCTGACAGCAGGGGTAAACCTGGACACATGATGTCATTGCCATCCCCACAGCCACAGAGCACCATGGGAAGACAGGAAACACCAATACAAAAAACTCATCCTTCTTAATATATGTCCAATTGTTGAGTGCTGATTGCTGACTTCCCAGTATGTAGTCTCAGTCATTGTGGCAGTTGCAGCTACCCAGTGAGAGGGGAGGCTATGGAGGTCAAGCCTCAGCACACAAAGCTGTCTTCCATCATCTATGAAGTCATGAGTCTTGCTGGCAGGACCCTGCTGCCGCCAGCTGCACTGTCAACTTCTGAGGCAACACAAATGGGGCCTGGAAGCTGAGAGTCGATCCCTGTTAGTCAGCAAGTAGGCCAGGCAGACCTGAGGGCAGCACCCCTGAGTGCAAATCTTAATGACAGTACTTTGGTGATACATAGAGCTGGAGGCCACTGTCGTCGATGGCCCAATGGCCACCATATGATGTAACAGCCACCACATGACACTTCGCTGCACTGGTGAAACTGCAACTGCGGCACATGCTGGCCTTCTCTGTTGATGATCCTACTGTTCTGCTGGCCCAGCTGTGGCACAGCACTTTGGAAGACAGCCCTCTATTACTGCCTAATAAATATGTTTGTTATAGCTAATGATGCTTTCTTGGTGCTTTGAAGCATAGCTAGGTTTTCACCAGTGTATCATGCCTGGCTTTCTGTTGGTGACTGTAGGAATCTGGGACTAGACTCCTATATCACTGTCACTGTAGAATGTTTGACTTTGATGATGGAGCTGCTGGTGTATCTGTTTTTGCACTACATCATTACACCTTTAAAGTGGCTTTAAGTTTTAATAACAGATGAAAATCAGATGGGGACAAAATGAGACTTCAATAGGTTCAAATTGCTCTGAGCACTATGGGACTTAACATCTGAGGTCATCAGTCCGCCAGAACTTAGAACTACTTAAACCTAACTAACGTAAGGACATCACACACATCCATGCCCAAGGCAGGATTCGAACCTGCGACCATAGTAGTCACTTGGTTCTGGACTGCAGCACCTAGAACCGCTTGGCCACCGCGACCGGCCGAAGATGAGACTGTATGGAGGATGATCGATGACAGTGAACCCATGCATCAGATCGTTTCAGATGTTGCAGCACTCATGTGTGATCTGGTATTGTTATGCTAAAGGAGAAGATGCACTGTGTATGGGCAAGCTCTTGAAATTAGAAACTCGATTACAGTACACTGTTTCTCACGCAGCGACTCTTACTTTACACTCCACCATGTTGCACGCTACAATTAGGAGCCCTCTGGTGTCAGATGGCTCCAAATATACAGATATGAAGAATAAAGATGGATAATGTTAATAACGTTTCTTTTATTTAAAAGTTTTCACATAAAAAATTCTTAGGCTTAAGTTTTCAGCATACCTCATATTTCAGGTCGAATGGGGAATAACGGGGATGGGCTCTGTACTGCCCTTGCACTTTGATCTGTCAATGCAGTACACATATAGTGGCAAGTGTATGTGCCTGCAAAGACTAGGTACTGAACGTAAAATATTACTGAGACAGAAAGAAAATTACAATTATTAATTTCTTGGAGTCCACGTCATGATTGATAACTGGGCTGGAACGTTCAAATCCTGGAGTTGTGTCTTCACCATACACAAATTGAAATAATCATCTACTTGAAGAATAACAGTACAGCTATGGTAAACATTATTAGGGCTATATACAGAATCCAGATGTTGGGATGCTTACCATCTTGAGTTGATTCACGTTCAGTTCATTGCAAATGGTTCCATAAATGTTGGGCACATTCTGTATTAAGGTGTACCGCACAGAATAAGAAGGACAGGAAAAATATAAATATCTAGAAATAACTTAAGGCTTACTTAATCTGAACCTATCTACATAATGTAATACAATATGCATAAAATTGAAATTTTAAAGTGGCATTTTTGAAATGAGAACATCCTCAGATACTGCAGTGTGCATTCATTCACATGTGTATATTGTCTAAATGTTACAGTTTTTTATAATAGGTGATTCTGGTCATTCTACTCTCGTCTTGTTTTCCCTAATTATCTTGAAAATACATAGCATGCTGAAAGTAACTATGAAAAGGAAGAAGGATGGTGGATGTACTACATTAAAATAAGTGGTGTGAGTGAAGTCGTGTTAATAAAGTGGAATTGTATGTACTGTGTTTGTGTGTGCGTGTTTGCGAGAGAGAGAGAGAGAGAGAGAGAGAGTGAAAGAGAGAGATAGATAGAGAGATTAAATTAGACCAGAATTATGATTTGTGTTCATCTTATGCATTTCTATATCATTGACAATTTTGTAAAATGTTCAAATGTATTGTAAACTGTGCACAAAGTTATTGGTTCATAATTTGCAACAAGTATTTCTATGCACTAACATTTAGAGTAATCCTCGGTCTAGGACAGCTTTCCATGTAATGAAAGGTAACACAATTTTATGAGTGCTTATAAGAGAAAACATATGAAAGTAATTACACGCAATGTGGAGCAAATGAGTTACTTTATTATGTGTGATCTGCGTTACTTTTATGATTAATTATGTGCAAAAAATTTGAATTAAATCTGGCCTAGTTGTTGTCTAAGCATGTGTACCAGAATTTTTAAGTATAACAGCTGAAGACGCAAATGATAGTAGTAACAAGAGTCATTAATTAGCAATAAGATGGGTTAGATATGCTTCCCATTATCCTATTTATTTACAGTGGCCAAGGGAAAAAACTGAAGCTCCCCATAGGACATGATTAGATGTCAATGCCATTGCAGGCATGTACATGCCATTGGTTGATGGTTAAATGATTAGAGTTGTAATTCTTTCTGACAGGTAAAACAGCCACCAGAGTGCATTAGGTTTGTTCATGTTTAGTTTGTTACCTGGCCTGATAGGATATATAAAAGATGTTAATGGTATCAGGTGCTGAGTGATTAGCGTGAAAGATATGTATTC
Source organism: Schistocerca piceifrons (assembly GCF_021461385.2). NCBI lineage: Eukaryota > Metazoa > Arthropoda > Insecta > Orthoptera > Acrididae > Schistocerca > Schistocerca piceifrons. The sequence continues at coordinate 681,298,327 of NC_060149.1, read as the reverse complement.
ATGTGAGACAGATTTATCAGCTCCTGACAGAGTTTGAAAGTGGTCTTATTGTGGGTCTCTATTATGGTAGCTGATCGTCTCATTGAGTATCCAGAATTATGTGACATCTGGGAATGACAGTGGCCTCATTTTGTACTGCACCGGAATGTGAGTGGAGGCAAACTCATCATCAAGATTCCAGTCAATCGTAACCCCTTCACATATGCACCTGTCATCTGAGAAAAAGTAATTGACTCCATGTAACACTATACATTATACGTCATACCATACTTTTTGTCAAAGAGTAGAAGCAGGTAAACTATAGATATACCATCCCATTCGTAAGCTGCCATTGATACTACAGCATAAACACATGTTTTTGAAGTGATACTGTGAGCATGATACATTGCCTGCTAATGACTGGTGCTGTATTATGTTGAGTGATGAGCCGGCCGCGGTGGTCTAGCGGTTCTAGGCGCTCAGTCCGGAACCGCGCGACTGCTACGGTCACAGGTTCGAATCCTGCCTTGGGCATGGATGTTTGTGATGTCCTTAGGTTAGTTAGGTTTAAGTAGTTCTAAGTTCTAGGGGACTGATGACCTTAGAAGTTAAGTCCCATAGTGCTCAGAGCCATTTTTTTGTTGAGTGATGAATTGCAGCTCTGCACTATGATAGTTGGTCATATTTGGTGAATATGGTGGTGACAGGGAGAGGTCCCATTGTTCCACTGTTTGAGAGAGATACAAAGGTATTGTCCCATTCTTCCAATGTTACAGAGAGACACGTTGTTGTTGCTTCTGACGTCATGGTGTAGGGAGCCACTGGATATGGCTTCTAGTGATAGCTGGTAGTGATAGAAGGATCTCTGACAGTACAATGGTGTGTCACAAAAACCCTGTTACCTCTGAAGTTACAAATATTGCAGCATCATTTTTCAACATGACAATGCTTGCCCATACCAGGCAGGAGTCTTTATGAACTGTGCGTGTTGTGTTGAGATACTCCTGTGGCCAACAAGAACCCCATGTCTTTCCCCAATGAAACAGGTGTGGGACCGGCGCAGACATCAGCTCTGTTCCAGTGCCAGTATATCAACGACCAGTTTCAACAGCTGTTGGACCTCTTGTCTCAGTAGACGATACAACAGTTTACAAATGATTCTATCTGGGTTAGAGGGGCTGCAACTTCATATTGTTAGATGAGCACATACTACCAAGTTCTTTGTAAATGTGACTCAGTTTTGTAATCATTGCAGTAACACCTCATAACCTCTGAACCCATTACGCAGCATTTCATACCATCCTCCCCTTCTGAGAGCTTCACCTTTTTTGTCAGGTAGTGTATTTCATTAGCCTATTCAGTCATATGCAGTATGATGTACCAGGTGATACTGGAGTTTATAAGAATTTAGTGTTTGCAATGAAAAATAATAATGTTCATATGTACCTATATTAAAGCTCCAGCATTCACTTACTAGATTTTTTAAATACAGTTACATTTAATATACTCACATCAAAAAAAGTTTTGCGTCACCTCAGTTCCGAGAGTTCCAGAACCTGTACAGAAAATTGGAATAGAGATCAACATAAAAATCATTTCCGCCCTTTTTATTGCTCATGAAAACCACACATTGCATGTTGTACCACCATACAGCAAGACCTTCAGTGCTGGTGGTCCAGATTGCTGTACGTACCGGTACCTCTAATACCCCGTAGCACGACCTCTTGCACTGATGCATGCCAGTATTCGTCATAGCATACTATCCACAAGTCCATCAAGGCACTTTTGGTCCAGATTGTCCCACTCCTCAATGGCGATTCGCCGTAGATCCCTCAGAGTGGTTGGTGGGTAACGTCATCCATAAACAGCCCTTTTTGATCTATCCCAGGCATGTTCGATAGGCTTCATGTTTGGAGAACATGCTGGCCACTCTAGTCGAGCGATGTCGTTATCCTGAAGGAAGTCACTCACAAGATGTGCATGATGGGGACGCAAATTGTCGTCCACGAAGATGAACGCCTTGCCAATGCACTGCCAATAAGGTTGCACTGTCACTTGGAGGTCGGCATTCACATATCGTACAGCCATTATGGCGCCTTCTATGACCACTAGCAGTGTACGCCAGCCCCACATAATGCCACCCCAAAACAGCAGAGAACCTCCACCTTGGTGCACTCGCTGGACACTGTGTCTAACGCGTTCTGTGTGATTGGGTTACCTCCAGACATGTCTTCGACGATTGGTTAAAGGCATATGCAACACTCATTGGTGACGAGAACGTGATGCCAGTCCTGAGCGGTCCCTTCGGCATGTTGTTGAGCCCATCTGTACTGCACTGCATGGTGCCGTGGTTGAAAAGATGGACATTGCCATGGACGTCAGGAATGAAGTTGCGCATCATGCAGCCTATTGCGTACAGTTTGAGTCATAACACAACTTCTTGTGGCTGCATGGAAAGCATTATTCAACGTGGTGGAATTGCTGTCAGGATGCCTGTGAGCCATAGTCTGTAGGTAGCGGTCATTCACTGCAGTGGTAGCCTTTGGACGGCCTGAACGAGTCATGTCATCGAGAGTTCCTGTCTCTCTGTATCTCCTCTATGTCCGAACAACATCACTTTGGTTCACTCCGAGACACCTGGACACTTCCCTTGTTGAGAGCCCTTCCTGGCACAAAGTAACAATGCAGAAGTGATCGAACTGCGGTGTTGACCATCTAGACATTGTTGAACTTCAAATAACATGAGCTGTGTACCTCCTCCCTGATGGAATGACTGGAACTGATCAGCTGTCGAACCCCCTCCGGCTGACAGGTGCTGCTCAAGCATGTTTGTTTACACCTTTCTGGATGTTTTGTGACTTCTCTGTACAGTCGAAGGGACTGCGTCTGTGATACAATATCTACAGTCTACGTCTATCTTCAAGTGTTCTGGGAACCGGGGTGATGCAAAACTTTTTTTGATGTGTGAATGTCTCAAATCATCGGGCAACATGTATAACAGTTTTATTCCCATATTGCTTGCACCATTCTAGCATAAACACATATTAGTTGAGATTACGTGCCTATCTCCTTTAAATCCTGAATTGTTGTTGTGTATGTCACAATTATGTCTCATGCAACTATCTGTGCCAGTTAAATTTTTAAATATTCGTTAGTTTGTCTGTAACATTCATTCATTGTAACAACAGCGCTTGCAGTGTTTTAAACAATGGTTTATACAGCTGTCTATCTCTGTTTCCAATAACAACACTAGCCAACAGCCATTTTACATCTGTGATGTGATACATCTACCAGTATATATTTTAGTGTGTTGAATCCAAATATACTTTTCAAAATGTTCTAGTATGTACCGTTTTTGAGTTTTTAAAGCTTTTCCATTTTTTGTAATCAGTACTTCGCTTTTTGCCCCTCTTCTGTTTTGATGTTTAATTGTTCGTTTTTGATATGCGCAGGAGAGCTAGAAGATCTACAAATCGCCAGTATATGGTTAGTATGGTCATCCAGTGGTGTGGCAGAGATCCTCAGAGACTGTTTCCTGTGAAAGATAATGCAAACTTCTTGTGTCAGAAACTTGCACCAAGAAAAATGGCAACTAGTGAATCTCATTGGTGTCCAAACCACCCCAACAACTTTTGTTATGTGTGTGGGAAATTCACTCCAAAACCCAAAGAAAACCAATCACTGATTTGGTTAAGAAGGCTTATAAAATGTATTTTGATTGTCCTGTTGGTGATAAGATAAAAATTTTGCACCTCATATTGCCTGCATAACCTGTACTACAATATTAACTGAGTGATTGAAAGGAAAACGCCGAGCTATGCCATTCACTGTTTCAATGGTGTGGTGTGTGCCTAATGACCATTATTCAGACTGTTACTTCTATCTTACAAATATTTTGGGGCATTCAAGCAAAACTAGACGTAAAATAAAGTATCCAAACCTATCTTCAGTTCATTTATCTGTGTCCTATGATGAGGGGTTGCCTGCTCCTGTCTGCAACTGGAAGGCCACTGAACCAGACACCATGTCAAGTGAATCAGAAAGTATTGAATATATAGAAGAGTACTGCCCGCAATATCATTACTCCTCTCTTCAGCTCTTTAATCAAAAGGAACTGAACCATTTGGTTCGCGATCTAAAACTTTCGGAACAGCAAGCTGAACTCATGGGGTCGAGACTGCAACAACGGAATCTTCTAGTTTCGGGGACCACAATTTCCTGTTTCAGATTAAGAGGTGCTTCCTTTGCTCAATATTTCGATATGCAGAATTCCGTGTGTGTATGTAGACATGTCAATGGTGTGATGATGCAGCTAGGTGTAGGCCTGCAACATAATCCACATGAGTGTTGACTTCAGTAAAAACAGTTTGAAAGCAGTACTACTGCATTATGACAATGCATTTCCAACGGTACTGTAAAATGGGGTGAAGTGATACAGTTCGCAAATTAAGAACATATTAACACATATAATTTTTTTTAAAAAAATCTGTTTATACCAGTGGCTGGCTAGATCTATGTTTGGAGTATCTGTCCATGTAATTCTTTCTAATTTTCTTATTTTCTTTACCTATTTTTTTAAAAAAACCTTGTCTCACTTCACCTCAGGTAAAGGGGCGAAGTGATACAACACATGAAATGGCTGCTGTATCATGTTCTAACAGTACTGGGGTGAACTGAAACACATAGCATGTTTTTAAAAAACTATTTATTCACAAAGAAATTAGAAAACATTTTTTGGAAATTGAAGGCAACCATAGTCAAGAGTCGCTGGCTTTGGAATACATGAAATAACTTCATGATGGTATATAATACTTGACTCCTTGATTTCTGGCCATACATAAGTGTCTCTATAGCAGCTTTACTGTTTTAGAAAAGTTACTTCTATAACCCTGTTACTACCACTGCTGGTTTCTGACACACCTGAGACTTACGAACAATTTAACTTATCTATTTTTGTTATTTGGTCTTTTAGTTTTACAGGCAAAAAGTTTCCTACAGTGAGTGTCATGCAATCAACTTCTGTGGTTGGCTCAACTACTTCACAGTTCCTTTCTCACTTTCCTCTGGGGCAGCAATATAGTATTCCTCATCTTCGTCATTGCTGTCATGAGACGTCTCCATTTCTTCTTCTGATTCTGGTTCATCTTTTCTAACGTTCTTGACACTTCTTTCTGGTTCAATGTGGAGCTTTCTGTCCACCTGGTTCTTGGTCTCGGTTTTTCTTTCCCATATTGTAGCTCCTGAAGCAGACTTTTTACAGATTCATCCAGGATTTCTTCAATACCAACAGGATTAGCATCCACACCTTTTACAAGAAGTTCAGCTTTATTGAAATGTATGATATGTGTTAGTTGAGTAAAGTTTCCAGTATCTTAAAAAAAGCGCAACATAACCTGTCAAACTAAACAATTCAACTGACCAGAAAAATTGCCAGGAAAAAACAGTTGATGGTCACAGGCATTAGAACAGACCTAAATGGTCAGAGAAACGTCATTGTAGCCAACATTTACTTTGAGTTGCTATTACAGAGACATATTATAGCAAATGTTGCATTTTGTCTCAATTCACCCCGTTGTATCACTTCACCTCACATTATGGTACCTTTGGCTCACGCAGTAGACATGAAAGAAACTTGTGAAACCACGGTTTTGCTGCTAGAGGCAATCAAATTTGAGGATCATGAATGGCAGCTTTGCTGTGATTTAAAAGTTGTTGCACTCCTTATAGGTTTACAGGCTGGATTCACGAAATACTGCTGCTTTTTGTGCCTTTGGGACAGCCATGACACCATGAACCCCTATACAGTCCAGGAATGGCCTAAGGAAGTCATATGTTCCTGGAAACGTAAATGTGAACAATACCCAATTGGTTGAGCCTGATAAAATCATTTCTTCTTCTTCTTCAGTAGCTCTACAGCCCTTGGTCAGCCTTGGCTTCTTCAACAATCTCCCTCCACACTTCTTGGTTATTTGCTGCTCTTTTCCACCCCCGGACTCCCATATTGCTGATATCCATTATTACCTCATCGATCCATCTTCTTCTAGGTCTCCCTTTTCGCCTAACTGAATGGATCATACCTTTCATCATTTTCTTTGGAGTTCTATCCTCTGCCATTCTCTCCAAGTATCCTAGCCACCGTATTCGCTGTGATTTCACATATTTTACTATGTCCCTGCCTTGTATTAACTCTTGTAATTCGGCGTTGTAGCATATTCTCCAGCCTTCTTCCTCCCTTATTGGCCCATAGATTTTGCATAGTATTTTCCGCTCAATGCTTCTTAGAGCATTTTTATTGTGTTCTGTCAATGTCCATACCTCTGAACCGTATGTGATAACTGGGCGGACTCCTGGAAATTGAAATAAGAACACCGTGAATTCATTGTCCCAGGAAGGGGAAACTTTATTGACACATTCCTGGGGTCAGATACATCACATGATCACACTGACAGAACCACAGGCACATAGACACAGGCAACAGAGCATGCACAATGTCGGCACTGGTACAGTGTATATCCACCTTTCGCAGCAATGCAGGCTGCTATTCTCCCATGGAGACGATCGTAGAGATGCTGGATGTAGTCCTGTGGAACGGCTTGCCATGCCATTTCCACCTGGCGCCTCAGTTGGACCAGCATTCGTGCTGGACGTGCAGACCGCGTGAGACGACGCTTCATCCAGTCCCAAACATGCTCAATGGGGGACAGATCCGGAGATCTTGCTGGCCAGGGTAGTTGACTTACACCTTCTAGAGCACGTTGGGTGGCACGGGATACATGCGGACGTGCATTGTCCTGTTGGAACAGCAAGTTCCCTTGCCGGTATAGGAATGGTAGAACGATGGGTTCGATGACGGTTTGGATGTACCGTGCACTATTCAGTGTCCCCTCGACGATCACCAGTGGTGTACGGCCAGTGTAGGAGATCGCTCCCCACACCATGATGCCGGGTGTTGGCCCTGTGTGCCTCGGTCGTATGCAGTCCTGATTGTGGCGCTCACCTGCACGGCGCCAAACACGCATACGACCATCATTGGCACCAAGGCAGAAGCGACTCACATCGCTGAAGACGACACGTCTCCATTCGTCCCTCCATTCACGCCTGTCGCGACACCACTGGAGGCGGGCTGCATGATGTTGGGGCATGAGCGGAAGACGGCCTAACGGTATGCGGGACCATAGCCCAGCTTCATGGAGACGGTTGCGAAGTGTCCTCGCCGATACCCCAGGAGCAACAGTGTCCCTAATTTGCTGGGAAGTGGCGGTGCGGTCCCCTATGGCACTGCGTAGGATCCTACGGTCTTGGCGTGCATCCGTGCGTTGCTGCAGTCCGGTCCCGGGTCGACGGGCACGTGCACCTTCCGCCGACCACTGGCGACAACATCGATGTACTGTGGAGACCTCACGCCCCACGTGTTGAGCAATTCGGCGGTACGTCCACCCGGCCTCCCGCATGCCCACTATACGCCCTCGCTCAAAGTCCGTCAACTGCACATACGGTTCACGTCCACGCTGTCGCGGCATGCTACCAGTGTTAAAGACTGCGATGGAGCTCCGTATGCCACGGCAAACTGGCTGACACAGACAGCGGCGGTGCACAAATGCTGCGCAGCTAGCGCCATTCGACGGCCAACACCGCGGTTCCTGGTGTGTCCGCTGTGCCGTGCGTGTGATCATTGCTTGTACACCTTCCGGAGTGTCCGGAGCAAGTATGGTGGGTCTGACACACTGGTGTCAATGTGTTCTTTTTTCCATTTCCAGGAGTGTATATTAGCAGTTTAGTTTTTCTTGTAACAAGGCAATTTTTGAAAAGCTGCATATTTGCAAAGTAAGCTCTGTTTCCTGCTTGTATTCTTTCCCTTATAGCCTTTCCAATACTGTTATCATTTGTTATTAGGGCTCCCAAGTAGTTAAAAAAGGACCCTCCATTGAAGCATTACCCATTGATGTTTTTAGGGGTTCTTCTGGCCTCAGATTGTGATATTACCATATATTTTGTTTTGTTTTCATTTACTATGACGCCATTTTTTAAGGCTTCTGTTTCCATTGCCCAGTATGTTTCTAGGAGTGTATTGGTATTTCTTCCTATTATAGCAATGTCATCAGCGTATGCACATATGTGGCTAGTTTTCATAAATATGGTGCCTCTTTTGTTGATTTGATTTACTGCACTATGCAGGGCTATGTTGAATAGGACAGTGGAGAGACTATCCCCTTGCTTCACACCTTTATTAAAGTCAAAGCTATCACTTGTTCTGCTAAGGACCTTTACTTTTGCTCTTGTCTCTGTCATTGTCATTCTGATTAGTCTTATTAATTTAGCACATATACCAACTTCTTTCAGTACTCTGTATACTTCTTGCCGATTTATGCTGTCAAAGGCTTGTTTGAAATCGATGAATGAGAAATGCAGATCTATATCATATTCATAGAACTTTTCCATCATTTGCCTTATCACAAATATTTGATCAGTTGTTCCTCTGCCTGGTCGAAAGCCACACTGATATTCCCCTAGTATGCCTTCTGCGCACTTCTGTATCCTTTCGTTTAATATACTTGTGAAGATCTTATAAGCTGTACTTAGGAGTGTTACACCTCTATAGTTTTCACACGCTGGTCTGTCCCCTTTCTTATAATTGGGGACTATTATTCCAATTTTCCAATCATCTGGCATAGTTTCTGTTTCCCATATATCTGATATTAATGTGTGCAGTTCCTTTATTACAGCCTCACCACCAGTTTTTATTAATTCAGCAATTATGCTATCTTCCCCAGGGGCTCGGTTGTTTTTTGACTTCTGCACAGCCTGGGAGACCTCTTGTAGTGTTGGCTTTCTTGCCTCATTGGTTTCATTGTCTACTTCCAGCTCCACTCTTCCCTCCTGTGCAGCTGTCTCTTCATCTTCTAGGCTGGTGCTTAGTGTATCTTTGAAATACTCTGCCCATCTTCCCACTATCTGTTCTTCCTCACTTATCATTTTCCCATCTTTACTGGAACAGGCCGTTGTTTTTGGTTGGAGTCTATTCTTCATTTTGCCTATGGCATGATAGAACTTTCTTATTTCACTCTGTTCCTTTAGTTCTTCAAGTTCTTGAAATTTCTTCTTATTCCACTCTCTTTTCTTTCTCTTGCACACTCTGTTAGCTCTTCTCCTTAATTCTCTATATTGTTCCACATTATTTCTGGTTTCTCTCTGTAGCACTTTGGTTCTTGCCCTGTTCTTTTCCTCTATTGCTGACCTGCAATCTTCATCAAATCACTCCTGGGTTCTTCTGTTCATTATTTCCTCTGCAGCATCCTTAATGGCTTTTTCAAACCTGTTCCACCTTTCATCTACTCCTACTGTGGTCTCTTCATTGCTCAACTTTCTGCTTAGTGTTACTTGGTATTTTTTTACTTCATCAGGAATGTTCAGTTTGTCTGTATTCCATTTCATCATCTTTCCCATTCTGTTGCCCTTTGTTAGTGGCAGTTTCTCTCTCAAGACTGATTTTATCAAAAAGTGGTTTGAATCACAGTTTGGTCCTCTGCAGCTCCGTACATCCGTAACTGACGTGGAGTGGCGTGCAATCACTAAAATCTGGTCAATCTGATTGACTACTCCATTGGCTGCAGACTTCCAAGTACTCAGATGGATCCTTTTATGTGGAAAGCAGGTACTTTTAATAATAATATTATTCCTTGCTGCGAATTGGCATAGTAAGTCTCCATTCTCATTGTTTTCTTCATGTAGTGAATATTTTCCAGAAACTCCATACGGATGTTCATTCCTCCCTATTTTTGCATTAAAATCTCCTATTACTAGCATCGGGTCATATTTAGGTACTGCACAGCATACTTTTTCCAAGTCTTCGTAGAACTGTTCTTTAATTATATCCTCTTTTTCCTCTGTTGGTGCATGTGCATTAACTATTGATATATTCCTAAATTTACCTTTTAGTCTGAGTCTGCACATCCTTTCATTTATCAGTTCAAATTCTAGAAGGCTTTTCCTAACTTCCCTGGTTATTATAAACCCTGTTCCAAGTTGGCCTGTTCTTTCTTCTGGTCCACTATATACCAATGAGTAATCAGGTTTATCTATCTGCCCATTCCCCTGCCATCTTATTTCCTGTAGCCCTACAATATCATATTTGAATTTTAAAATTTCATTGGCTATTTCTTTCATTTTTCCAGGTCGAAGCATTGTACTCACATTCCACGATGCTACAGTTTGATCCTTAATCCGTTTCCTTTGCCGGGGTCGTGATACATGCTTTCCATCCAGTTTCCAAGGCTTCTGTTGAATTTCCATAATATTCTTTTTTTAACAGTATGGGGTTATTAGCCCCATGCCCAACCCCCAACCTGGAGGACCAGGATTTGTGTGATGTTTACTCCTCTAGGGAAGCTGGCTTCACTACACCTCTAGAGCCCTCCCTGCCCTATGTTGTGGGACACACTTTGTCTAGCTCCTCTGTCGAGACCAGTCCGACGTGGGAGACCCTGCCAGTAGCTATGCTACCGCCGGCATAGCTCTCGACTTCACCGTAGCACACAAACCCTCCCGCCCGGCACTGAAGGTGCCTACTATAAGGCGGTGTCCCCTGGGAGGGAATAAAATCATTTTGTCTCCCCTTTATACCAAATTGAGCCTTATCAAGAACTTTGTCAAAGCTCTGAATAAAGAAGGTGAGGCCTTCAATACCTTAAACGAAAAGTTTCCCAAAGTAAGTGAGGTAAAGCTGAGTGAGAGAGGGTATATTTGTTTGACCACAAATAAGAAAATTTCTGAAAGATCCAAGCTTTAATAGCAAACTCACAGATATCCAATTAGGTGCTTGGTCTTCTTTAAAGCAATTTTGAAGGGCTTTTTGGGTAACAGAAAAGACAAAACTATGTTACCATTATGAAAGAACTGTTAGAAAATTATAAGAATGTTGCTTACAATTCACTTTTTACGTTCTCACCTCGATTTCTTCCTCGAAAATTTGGGAGCCGTAAGCGATGAGCATGGAGAACACTTTCACCGAGACATTCTTACCATAGAATACCATCACCAAGGCCATTGGAGCCCTTTGATAATGGGTGGCTACTGCTGAGGTCTTGTTAGGGAGCGTGACGAAACAACAAACAAAAGGAGAGCTCTGGCATCGAATTTTTCAAAAAAACCAAAGACGATTAAAAGTGAAAATATGTACTGAACTAATTTGGACCTTTTATTGGCATCATGCACATATATATATACCAAATAGTGTTGATTTAAAACGTTCTGAATGTTTATTTTTGTTTGACTTAATTGTGTCAATTTTTGCTATTACCATTTTTTATTCTGCTGTGTATCTAGGAAATGTGACAGCATAGAGAAAAACTGATTCTACCAGTGTATTCAGTACCCCAAAATTAGGTAAATCACCCATTTACAAACCAGATACAGATAAGCACACATTAGTATTTGTTTGTTCCTAGATCCCTTTAGACACATTAAAATTTACCAGTCTGTTCATATATTGGAATTGATGTATTTAATGTGCCTATCCCTTTATGGTCACATTCTATCTAAATACCAAGACCCTTATTGCTTCTTTATTTACAATGGGTTGACTGTTGACGATGGCAGGTTAATGCAGAATACTGCTTTGACTATTATGGAAATTTATTAATATTGTTTTCTCAGGGTTTGTAGTGAATTGATATATTGTTGACAATTTACTGAGCTGACTTATAAAAGAGCTAACTACATGTAGGGTATCTGCATTTTGTACTTCTTTTGTTAATAATATTGTTTTATGTAAATCAGTATGGACATTCAAGTCACTGATATGGCTCAGGAGAAGAATAATTTCCATTAATGACCCTTGAGGTGCCCGAAAGCTGACTGACCACTCTTCTGAGAAATATCTTGCGATCTTTAAACAGTCACAAATTTTGTGACTCTACTTGTCTTGCCTTACACCTATTTTTTGTGTGTGACTGGTAAAAAAACAAATTAATCCATTAATCTACATACAGCATTGGGGAAACTGATCTTTTTATGGTTCTACCCATCCATTAATTAAAAAATTGTGTCACATAATATGGATAAGGAGAGAACCATTAGCGAATAGAGATCAGAATACAGTTTATTTCACTTCAAACATTTTACATATTATTGGTAGAAATATTTATATACACTCCTGGAAATGGAAAAAAGAACACATTGACACCGGTGTGTCAGACCCACCATACTTGCTCCGGACACTGCGAGAGGGCTGTACAAGCAATGATCACACGCACGGCACAGCGGACACACCAGGAACCACGGTGTTGGCCGTCGAATGGCGCTAGCTGCGCAGCATTTGTGCACAGCCGCCGTCAGTGTGAGCCAGTTTTCCGTGGCATACGGAGCTCCATCACAGTCTTTAACACTGGTAGCATGCCACGACAGCGTGGACGTGAACCGTATGTGCAGTTGACGGACTTTGAGCGAGGGCGTATAGTGGGCATGCGGGAGGCCGGGTGGACGTACCGCCGAATTGCTCAACACGTGGGGCATGAGGTCTCCATAGTACATCGATGTTGTCGCCAGTGGTCGGCGGAAGGTGCACGTGCCCGTCGACCTGGGACCGGACCGCAGCGACGCACGGATGCACGCCAAGACCGTAGGATCCTACGCAGTGCCGTAGGGGACCGCACCGCCACTTCCCAGCAAATTAGGGACACTGTTGCTCCTGGGGCATCGGCGAGGACCATTCGCAACCGTCTCCATGAAGCTGGGCTACGGTCCCGCACACCGTTAGGCCGTCTTCCGCTCACGCCCCAACATCGTGCAGCCCGCCTCCAGTGGTGTCGCGACAGGCGTGAATGGAGGGACGAATGGAGACGTGTCGTCTTCAGCGATGAGAGTCGCTTCTGCCTTGGTGCCAATGATGGTCGTATGCGTGTTTGGCGCCGTGCAGGTGAGCGCCACAATCAGGACTGCATACGACCGAGGCACACAGGGCCAACACCCGGCATCATGGTGTGGGGAGCGATCTCCTACACTGGCCGTACACCACTGGTGATCGTCGAGGGGACACTGAATAGTGCACGGTACATCCAAACCGTCATCGAACACATCGTTCTACCATTCCTAGACCGGCAAGGGAACTTGCTGTTCCAACAGGACAATGCACGTCCGCATGTATCCCGTGCCACCCAACGTGCTCTAGAAGGTGTAAGTCAACTACCCTGGCCAGCAAGATCTCCGGATGTGTCCCCCATTGAGCATGTTTGGGACTGGATGAAGCGTCGTATCACGCGGTCTGCACGTCCAGCACGAACGCTGGTCCAACTGAGGCGCCAGGTGGAAATGGCATGGCAAGCCGTTCCACAGGACTACATCCAGCATCTCTACGATCGTCTCCATGGGAGAATGGCAGCCTGCATTGCTGCGAAAGGTGGATATACACTGTACTAGTGCCGACATTGTGCATGCTCTGTTGCCTGTGTCTATGTGCCTGTGGTTCTGTCAGTGTGATCATGTGATGTATCTGACCCCAGGAATGTGTCAATAAAGTTTCCCCTTCCTGGGACAATGAATTCACGGTGTTCTTATTTCAATTTCCAGGAGTGTATAAGGCTAAGAGAAATGAGGTACATAAAACTTCATCATATTTACATCAGTGGAACATCATTACCTAGTATGTGAAAATTATATACGCAATAACCTTTTAAGCAATGATTTCTTACAACTTTGTCTGACAGTAATTAGTTAGAACTTTGAGTCACTTAAGTTTGATTCCTCATACTCTGTTACGGAGCTGCATGCTGTCCTCTTATACCAATCTTCTAAAACAGTGTTAAATGTACTGTAGCTAAGACAATGGACAGCTTTTGAAAGTCTACTGAAAAATCTGGGGCCTAGATATTTGTGGCTATTGTGAACCTTAACTAGCTTACTGTGAGTGTATCAATTGATTGTCCAGTTCTTGTGTTGTGTTCGAGGCCAGACATCCTAAGGTTAAAATCATATAATTTATCTTTAACATTGAGAAGGCAAATTTACATATAGAGGCTAGGAATTACAATTACACTATGATCTTTGAAGTAATCTTTACAAGATTCTCTTGTGGTAAGTGCTGCTATACATCTGGCAGCCTTTTCTTGCCATCTGAATACAATTTTGAGCTGGTGCAGTTACCATGTAGAAGAGCTCCTTTTGTAAGGCAAGAGTGGAAAAATGTGAAATGTCCATACACTAATAGGTTTATGCTTAATTATTCCTCAGTTTGTACAACAAATAAATCACTCAAGATAATTTCGATCACAGTTTTTCTATGTGACTCATCCAGCTGAGTTTCTGGTCTATATAGAAACCCAACAGGTTAATTATTTTGTAATCTTTATTGGAGACACTAAAACTGAAAACAATGACTTCTCTTTTATTATAATTTGTAAACACTTTATCTCAAACCAATAATACAATTGTCCATTGCTCCTCCAGATCATCAACTTGCATAATTAGAGTTGTATCACCTATGTGTAATAAGAACTCAAATGATAAAAATGAGGGTGAATCATTCATACACACAATTAATAAGAAAGTACAGAGTACTGAGCCATGTGGGATTCCTTTTGTAGCAGATCAGCATTCTGATCTTTGAGTATAGTTAGTGACTGTTCACCCTTGCTTTGATGTGACTCAGTAATGTGAAGAGCATTCTCTCCAATTCTGTAGTATTGGCACTTTATGATTAGTGTATGCTGTGGGAGTCAGTATCAAACATTTTTCTCAAATTCAGAAGAGTTTCAGAGGTTATTTCTTTAAACTTAAAAGAAACCATGTAGTTAACAGCTAAGTATGGTATTCTCATTGAAATGCTGGTCCATCTGTCTGTACATATAATATTCTATTATCTTTGGTATTATTGGTGTGAGTGAGATGGCATTGCAGTTATTAGGGGATGCTTTATCACCTCTGGTATGAGTAGGTATTAAAATAGTAGTTTTTGGCCATCTGGAGAGATCCCGTCATGAAGTATTTGGTTGATGATTTGAGTTAGCGGCTGTAAAATTTCTTTCTTAATGTTTTTATTACATAGTTTGAGAACCCATAGAAGCTTTTGATTTTTGAGTTGCTAAGTTTGACAACTGCTTCACATACTGTTCGGTAAGTTACACAAGACCAGCAGAAATTGTCAATAGCTTGCTGTCTAGAGCTGGGACCAAAGATTTGGCATTATTTACATCTTCAGCGAGATATTTTATTTGTGTCAGGACTGGTAAATTGTGCATTTAGGTGCCTGGTTAGATTCAAATGTTGTGTTTAATTTCAGAGCTTACTTTTGTTTTAATAACTTTCCATTCTACTTCACACTTTGAGTTGAGTACATAGTTGTCATTAAATATCCTTTGATTGTTCTCATTTCTAATCTATACATCCTTCTTGTTGCTGTGTAAGCTTCCTTCTCAGCTAGAGTCTGCTGCAATCTGTCGCAGTGTTCAGTCATTTCCTCACTAAGTTGACTCAGCTGAGGCATGTTCCAGTCCCTCAGTTCTTCAGGTTTATTACACTGATTCTGTTTTGTGTGGTTTTTGTTATAGATGGGACATGTGACATGATTTTCTACAAGTAATTTTAAAAATTTCTGTGTTGATTCGTTGGCAAACATAACATTATCGACTACTGTACCCCAGTTGATGAATCTAAGATGGTTTTTTAACTGATTCAATTCATGTTCATTGCTTGGTCTGATTTCCCTTCCAAGTTAAGGTGAAGAACTGTCTGTTTTGTGGCTTAGAGGGGGCCTAAGCCATCGTCCAGCATGGTCAGAAATCCTGAGGTCTGTAGTATTAAATACAGTTTTACTTGGTTGAAAGTTGCAGATTATATTATCTAAGCTTTCATTGAGCCTGATGGGATTATCATACAGACAGTAGTAGTCTAGTGATCTTAACATATCTAATAGGTACAACATATTTTTAGTCTTATACCTAATGTCTATGTTAATATTATTAAATATTATAACTCTGCCATTATTATGCACCAGGAAAGAATTACCCAAATAGGATGGATATCGATAGATGTGATTTGCATTTACAGAGAAGTAAATTATTACAATTTCAGGAAAACTGAATGAATTATTTGAGAGACAGAGCTTTACAAATTGAGGAAGTCAGATATTCATTGGTTCACCTTTAGCCCTTCTGTAAGCAGTTATTTAGTTTGGCATTGATTGACAGAATTGTCTGTCCTCCTGAGGAATATTGTGGCAAATTCTGTCCAACTGGTGCATTAGACCACCAAAATCCTGAGCTGGATAGAAGGCCCTGTCCATAATGCTCGAAACATTCTATACTTGTAAGAGATCCAGCGTCCTTGCTGGCCAACGTATGGTTTGGAAGCATGAAGACCAGCAATAGAAACTCTCATTGTATGCATATAGGTGTTATCTCACCAGAATGTAAGTTCAGGATGGCTTGCACTGAAGGGCAACAAAATGGCGCATACAATATAGTTGATGTACTACTGTGCTTTAAGGATACCACAGACAGCAACCAAAGGGTGGCTGCTATGAAATGAAGTGGCACCCCAGCCTGTCATACCCACTTGTCAGGCCATATGGTGGACGACAGTCCAGTTGATATCCTACTGCTGTCCAGGTTATCTCCAGACATGTATTTGCTGCCCTTTGGGCATCAGTTCAAAGTGTTACTCATCCCTGAAGACAATTCTACTCCATTCATTACAATTCCTGGCTGAATGTACCTAACACTGATGCAAATGGGCTTGCTGGTGTACAGAGGTCAATGGCATTTGGGGCAAGGGACACCATGACCTCAGCCCCTTTTCAGTGCGCTATCTATTAAAAGTTGTTGTGGTCACTGAAACAGCAGTTGTATGTCAGATCAATGATAATGTTGCATCCAGTGCTCTGAGTGCCTCTAAGAATTGTTCTGTCTTCACTTTCTGTCATCTCCCTAGCTCGACCACTTCCTTATTGATACTATGTTTCACTATGGTTTACCCATTCCTGCTGAAATTGTTAAATAATCGCATTGCCACTATTCAAATGTTGAGCATTTCACCAATTACTCCCACCAATTTCTTTGAGCCCAGCAACATACCCACTCTGAAATGCTAACATCTGCATGTATTGTTTGTGCACCTGTCTGTGAGGCATAGTTACTGTCCACTTGATTACACAGTGTGAAATTCACGAAGACTTAATGCCCTGATACTGGCATGTCCTGTGTTTACTATACTTGCCAGCTGCAGGGTGAAATTATGCTGCAGCATCATATATTCATCCATCGGCTGCCAAAGTTTACAAATTTGTATTTTCCATCAATACCTGTATGAATTTCAATTTGTGACCAATTTACGTAGCTCCTTCCTGGTGTACCATTTTTTAAAATTTTTATAGTATTTTAAGAGAATTATAATCATTTTTTCAAGACTTTCTAGAAAT
The DNA here is from genome assembly GCF_021461385.2 of Schistocerca piceifrons. Lineage (NCBI taxonomy): Eukaryota > Metazoa > Arthropoda > Insecta > Orthoptera > Acrididae > Schistocerca > Schistocerca piceifrons. The sequence goes on along the minus strand of NC_060149.1, from coordinate 681,280,941 downwards.
AATTCCATGTTATTACTAGGAGAGTGTTATGTGATACAGCTATTAGTTCCTGACTTAGAATCAGCATTTTTGAAACTTCAAAAACTGCTTCTACACTTCATATTCTAAATTAGTGGTTTGTTTGATAAAGATTGAAACACCATCATACTTAAGATTTCCTCTACAATAACATGTGGCTAATTAGCACTGATAAGGTACACTTAATCCATGTTCACTATGAATTAGCCAGTGTCCTTTTACTGAATAAACATCACAATTTAATTCTTGTAACCAGTACACTATTTCTGTAAGTTTATTTTTAAGTCATTTACATTAACAGGGATAAAAAATTAAGTTTTTGCCTTGATATTTGGTATTGCCAATTAGCATATATTGGGTTGATGAATAAATTCGAACATAGACTTTGGTTATCTCTAATGTATGCTAATTCACTATTTACAACAGTCTGCCAATGCTGTAGTAACTCTTTGATTCTGCGACTATAGAAATTATGTGATTTTTAGTTGAAGAACTCATCAAACCATTTTCATAGCATATTTTCATGCAGAAAGGATGTTTCCTGAAGTCTGTTCAACAGAGAGTGGAAAAGGTGAAAATCTGAGGTCGCAAGACCTGTGTGGTGTTTTTTGTCAGTCTAGCAGAATGCTGGCGGGCGTTACTGTGGAGCAGCATCACTTCACGTGGTCTTCCTTATCACTGTGCATGGATTGTATCTGCAAGACATCTCAGCTGTTGGCAATAAATGTCAACAGTGATGGTTACACCTTGGGAAAGCAATTCCTAGAACATCACACCATCGCTGTCTTACCAGATGCATAACATTATCTTCTGTGAATGCACTTAGGTCTTTGTGCAGGGATTTGCTGCTTTGTTTGGGCTCAGTCATTCCTTTCTTTTCTTTATGTTAGCGTAACAACAACATTTCTCATCACCAGTAATGATACAGGATAGGAATGGTTGGTGTTGTTCATGAGCCAACTGGTGACGAGCGAGCTGAGATGCACATATGACCACCTACAGATTTTTGTGATTTTGGCTTAGAGCATGCAGTACCCATACACTCGATTTTGAACCATCCCCATTCTTTGGAAATGTCTCAACATGGTGGAATCATAACAGTTCATCAAATTTGACAGTTCTCAAGTACACTGATGTGGGTGACTGTAGATTGACATCTTTAAATGAACGTGGGGTGACACTAATGTCAAAACAATCGTCCTTAAAATGGGAAAAACATTTTCTTGCCATACTTTGTCCAATGGTACTATCCCCATACGCAGCACAAATGTTTCTGGCTGCCTCCACTCCTGTTATCCCTCTCTTTGAACTCAAAAAAGAAGAATATGTCAGAAATGTTCCCACATGGCATTCCATTTTCTAGTGTCCACAGCTCCACTCACTACCTCCAAATGAAAAAATGACAATATGTAAACTCAAATAGTAACAGTGAACTACAAATAAAAAATGGCAATCAATAAAAAAATCCATAGCATCTGGAATACCATCATAAGAAACGAAAATGTTATGAACTGAAGCAATGTCCTTATATGTTCAAGATAGATGACTATCCACACATTTTTGAACAGATGAGATTCTGACAGCTATACTGACTTTAGACAGAATTGTAATGACCTTTATTCATTTCACTGGACTGAGCTGCTAGAGAATATTAATTTATTTGTTTATAATTCTTGTCATGTTCCATATAATTTTTCCTGTGTCATTGCTCACAGCTATAATTAAGACGCACAACTTACCATTGAACCTGGTCAACATTTTGATACTGAACATAAGGAGAGTAGTTCAAGATGTGTCCAGTGAACTCAAAAGCAAAACTTTATTATTCCAACTGACCAAGTATCTGAATTAGTTTTGGTCTGTCACAAATTAAGTAAGTGGTTCAAAGTTACATACTCAACTGCTCAGCAACAATATTGGGGTGAAGGTGTCTGATGATAGATATAAAGCTGAAGTATCAAATTTGGTCTTTCAAATTTTTTTCGCTGTGGAACTTTGTAATACAGTTCTTCATTTGCTCCTTGCCTGAAAGCCACAATGCCAGATAATACTGTAGTCATCACAGAATAGACACGCACCTACATTGTCCTCTTGTGTCAAGAAATTGGCGATTGATAAGTACTGTTAATATTCTATACAGTTCATGCAAAAGAAGTTGCCCCCTTCTATCAACAGATCATTTCAGGTTACTGGAAAAACTAATGATGCTGTGTTAAGCAATTAGACAATTGCTAGCCACTAACAGTTTTAAGAAAAAGTTTATTGGAGGATGAAGATATTAACAGGCTCATATTGTCTGATGCAGAACTATGGAATTTATTTTTTGATCATCGATTATGACCTGCTTGTAGAAAAAATCTCATCTACGGCAAACAACACAGATTCTGCATACAGAGATCCTTGAAACTAAATTTTGGTGTCCTCTTTTTTTTCCTTTCCTATGATAATATAGTATACACTATATTTTAAACCATATATATCCTGCAACTATAATATTTTAATTATGAGCATAGCAATCATAATAATAGTAATAACATTAAACAAAAATTATCTGTAATAGGACAAAAATAATTTAAAAAGTTAAACATACAAACTACATTCAGCATAAGCTGCAAGGTGAAATACATTAGCAGCCTGCTAAGATAGTACAAATACACTATCACAACACCATGTCTTTGATGAAACATACACTGCCTTCAAAGCAGATTCTCATAGTATAATATATGATAAAGAAGATAATGATTATCTTCAGAAGCTTATTATAACTCATCTTTGAGATTTCTGAATGTGGAGAAATTTTTTTTAAAATAATGTTATTTCGAAAGACTTTAATATCAACTGCTCAAAGTGGCCTTCTTGCATTTTCCAAACATTTAGTAACTCACTGGATCATGCTCCTCTGCAATATTTCAGACATACTTGCATACACAGTTACATGAGCAGTTAGATGTTCCTTTACTAGATCTTGTACATTCCTTGCCAATAGAATAAATCTGCACACCAGGACAAGTGCCTCTGGAGGAACAAATATAAAGGAATTAGGCAAATACAGAGGCTATGAAACTGGACTTATGTAACTAACCCACTTCCAGGAATGGCTCTACATATTCCTTCCAGAGTGCTCAAGTGCACCGTTATGTTGTAACTACAACCTCCTCAGAATGTAAAATGGAATATCTTCCAGCACCTCAGGCAAATTGTTTATGAGAAATGGGTGATGGTTCAAATGGCTCTGAGCACTATGTGACTTAACTTCTGAGGTCATCAGTCACCTAGAACTTAGAACTAATTAAACCTAACTAACCTAAGGACATCACACACATCCATGCCCAAGGTAGGATTCGAACCTACGACTGTAGCGGTCGCGCGGCTCCAGACTGTAGCGCCTAGAACTGCACGAAATGGGTGATACAGTCAACTGATTTAGGAAGTGGGGACATGAAATACAACTTCCTATACATTCAGACTAAAGCAAATCTGATATACATGATTTTAGGAGATTTGCAAGCTGCCTGCACGCCAATAGTGGCATTATGCATATTGAAGTTATCCTCATCCATTACTACTGCTTCATCAGACCATATTAAAACTTTTAAGAAGTTATCATCCGGTTAATATGATGGTTGAATCCATCCACAAACTGCATCTGTAGAAGGTAATCTTCTGGATGCAGGTGTTGAATTATCAAATAGTGATGCAGGTGGATCTCTTCAACATGCAACATGTCAATTACTATTCTTTGCAAGATATGCCACTGTGTTGTTACGTCATGTGTACTTAGCTGGGTCCTTCATATATATCTTCAAAAATGGCATCTTTTGTAACTGCGCTATGGCTAGTCTATATGTGGCATCTGTTCAGTGACAGTCAACTAAAATAATCGGTCTCTCAAAGGTAAAACACCATATGACAAAATAAATTTTTGTGGGGATAACATTGACCAGGATACCTAATAGCATATTGACAAGCAGGAACTTTAGCCATATAATCTGATGCACCAAGGCCCAAAAGCTTATCGAAATATTTGGCATTTTTTTATGCCATAAATGGAATTGAAATGAGCATTTGGTGTCATTGGCCGGGTGGCCCCTTGTGGGGCAGGTCCGGCCGCCTTGATGCAGGTCTTATTACATTTGACACCACCACCTGCGTGCTGGATGGGGATGAAATGATGATGAAGACAACACAACACCCAGTCCCTGAGCAGAGAAGATCTCTGACAGTCAGGTAAAGAGCACAGGCCCGTAGGATGGCAATCCGTCACGCTGACCATTCAGCTATCGGGTCGGACATTATGCTATATAACTCTCTACACTGTTATGCAATAAACACAAGGGCAAAGTACAGCATGTACTACTTCCCATCTATGGAACAGAACATGTACACACTTCATTCATCAAAGGGGGCCACTGCCCTTAAGAAACATCAACACTGTTACAGCTTGTTCTTGGTGACATACAGAGTTAGAAATATCAACATAGGTTTTTATTATTTTTTTTTATGTAACTCATATCCTGACAATATCCACTATGTACAGAGTTTTCAAAACACTTTTGCATCAATGATTCACAAAAGGAGTCACATAGCTATCTAGGTCATGATGTCAACAATTTTTTGGCTGTGTGTGTGAGTCACAACTTACAGAAAAATAGCTTTCTTTCTATATTGTCCAACCCTACTCCACCATTCACGAAAGGCTTAAGATTCCAATTACATTCTTTTCTTGACAGTAACAGGCAAAACAGGTCAAGATTTCCATCAATGTAACTAATAATAACAATGACTGGACATCCATACAAAAATGGTCTGCAATTATGACTGAATAGTTAAATGTATAATTAGTTGTTATTCAGTGCTGATGATTGTGATGATAAAAATAGTAAGAAAGTTTGAGATTTATCTGTGAAATGGCTTATTTACCCTATGGACAATGCACTATCCTAATGAACATAATGTGTAGGAGACATGAAAGTGGCATGCATTATAGTTGTTACTAATCAATGGAAGAAGGGTTTGAATGAATTATGTGAACATATACACTTAGATAGTGTGGTTATGGGAGGAGGACAATAACATGGAAACACAAAAATACAAGACATTATGATACCTAATACAGTGTAGGAAATCTGCTGGTATTGAAAACAGCTTCTAATCATATCAAAATGGCTAAATACAGGTGGCCCTGCTTAGTTTTCAAGTGAAGCTTAAGTCATGTTGAGTGATTAGCTGAGAAAAGTATGTAGCCTATAAAAAAATTTTAGTGTGAGAGTGGAATGAATTGAATGGCAGCCCAATTTATAACATTTATTATATCACTGAAGTGGGTAATGGAATAAGAAGTATCATTCATAAATAAAACAATAAAAGTTTTCCTGTTTTATTTTAAACTTTAGATAATACTTGAGTGACTAGGTGCTATTTTATAGCATACATAATTGAGTGCAATGAATTAATAATTTCTTAAGTCTTAAATATACGTGCCATATTTCATACAATAGTTGTTTCATCATTACGGCATTGATTATTTAACAAATTACATATTTTGAGTGTTCATTGACATACACAGACAAACAGATTAAAATTTAAAAGATGTCTTACATATGCCAAGTGAAGAGCCAAATAATGTGACAAAGCAAAATATTTTTACTACATATTTGATGATCCAGTGGTAAAAACTGTTACTAATATGGTAAAGACATTAACGCATTTCAGTATAGAATTTTTCCAAAAATTAACACTTTTGTGACTGGCCTATAAGGAACAAGCAGCTAAAACATTTAAAACCTTTCTGACAAATATCTTATCAAGCAAACTCATGTGAACACACATGATGAAATGTGGAGGCATATTGAACAATAAAATGTAAGCTTTCTACTGAATGATGAATAAAATTTTTTCATGAATTAGTAAACTACACAAAATCAAAGAAATATTACTGCTACACTCATTGTGATGCTGGCTTCACTCCAAGTGTGTGTTTTGGGTTTCTCTATACTCAAGAAACTGTATCTGTTATTAGACTGCACTCATACTTCAGCTCCACACCTTATGCTGTGCTCTTTGTACAACACCCTCCAGTCACTGCATCAACCTGACACAGAGTGTCCATAGTAGTTCAGTACCATGTATAATCAAAAAGTAAAAGAGGGAGACAATTTGCTTCTGCCTTTAAAAAAACTCATCATTTCTTACAATAATTCTGTAATATTTGGTTGTATTGGTAATTTGCTCACTTTGGTTATGGAGATATCTTCAGCTTCCATATAACTGCTGTAATTTCATTTTACCTAATGGTAGATGGTCTTGGGCAGAGATTAATTTACTAATTGTGACAGGAAATTGGTCTTATTTGGTTTTTAAATGCAGACATAATGATCTGTCTATGACAGATTATTGTACTATTAACCAGCATGCATTAACCAGTATCCAGTGCTTGTTGTTTACTACCCTGGAAAGGTGACCCACAAATCTGCAGTATTTTTGTTATTTTCATTGCAGTGAGTCAAATTTCTATTCAATTTGTTGTATTTTATGACAAGAAAAGAGCTACCAATGATTATTATGTGACATGTTTTTAAGTCCTGTACGACATCACAACTCTTTATCAAAATATTATATGGTTGTCATTGTGTGCTATAGAATAACAGGTCTTTCCATTTTCCTTTTTTACCTTAGTTGTTGAGCAGTTACAGAAGTTTATGGTAACAGAGGATTTTTCCCAACATTCTTTTGATTTTGTATTTGAAACTGACCTTATAAATTCCCCAGATGATTCTTTTTAAGAGTACCATATTGTAGTTGCATAAATTATGTTGTACAAATGCATTGATAGGAATCATAGTAATAAATCAGCACAACAAACTATTTTTGTTATTTTAATAACACATCACCATCATCTCATTTTATGTACCACATTCATGGATCCTATTAACCCACCAACATCATACTTCATCAGCAGGTGTCAACATTCCCAGTATTTATATCTGCTGGTGAATCTCAACATTATTGTATTGGATGTGGTTGATCCACACTTTAATCAGATCATCCAAAGGGCAATGAACTATCAGAAGGAATGATGGGTTCTGTATTACCAAGTGGCCATCTAGATTTTAGTTTTCAATTACTGCCTTTTATTAACTAAGACAAAGGCTGTCATGATTTATTTTCAAAGAACGCAAGTAATTTTCTTACTCATTTTTACCCTATTCGGGTTTTGCCCCATCTCTAATGACTTTACTGTAAATAGTCATTAAATCCTAATGTTCCTTCCTATTTCCCTAAGATCAATATACAACAGTTTAAGAATATCTTAATTCATGACCTCATAATACCATCAACAGTTGCGAGAACTTCAGAGTGGTGTGTTATTCAGCCCAACACAATAATAGTAGTAAATTGCCTATTTTAAATGCATTTTAATCTGTTGCTTTCCAGATCAGAAAATATTTATATTAAATAACCTACCTCATCAATAGCTCAAAATCTTAAACATGGCTGTGAAACAGCAACTGTGTAATTCAGAACAGATCGAAAAATCAGCCAAAAGCAGCACCCTCTGTAGACCAGTTTTTCCTGCTCGCTTGAGCCTGTATATTTCTAGCAATTGAATTAGTCTCTGGCATAAAGTATATGTAATTTATGCATGTATTTTATTTTGAGACACCTATTCTGTTTATATGACAACAAGAGCCTCTACCTGTGGGCATTTACTGAGTAGTCTTTCTACAGTACGATACATGTAATCTCACGTTATCTAAACCCATGGCTTGTGGTAACTCTTGTTTCACCAATTTCATTTATGACAAGAGGAGCTCAGCTTCATCTAATCAATTGGTGCATCATGTGATGTAATAAATGAGTACATTTACTTCAGAAATGTTTTTCTATTAATATTTTTTTTCTGTTAGTAAAAATCATTTTGTAACTGCTGTACACATTTTTAGTGCCAATGCTTCTGAAGAAGATATTTTTAAAAATATCGAAACCATGATCAAGGGATAATAAACCTTTATTTGCAATTGGTTGGCTGATTTTTCATATCAATATCTACTGTTCTGGAGCCAAAGTACAATGTAGCACAATTTAAAATAAGAGAGTTGACTGTTGTATCTCTTCAAGGCTGTTAACACCGCATAATCTGCCCTATCACCCATAGCAACTTTTGTCTGAAGCATTTTTGTCAATCACTAAAAATTGTCATGTTAATTTTGCTATCTGTTTTACATGCTTCACTCAATGTTTAAAAATCAGACAAGAAAGTAAGAATAATGAAAATGACCAACTCAGTTAACAAATATACCTACTTAATGTCCAAAACTGGAAAATTACAGTTTGGCATACATTATTATATGCAGCTTAGGTAATAACAATTGGAAGGCAGCACTTACGCAAACTGCATGAAGAAGAGAGCAAAATGCAAACGATGACATCTATTAAACTGAAATAAAAGTAGCAAAGAGAATCTTAAGAGACAGGCTATGTACACTAGGCGATCAAAAACTGATTCCGATAAGCAAACAACAAAGGCATGACCTTACTGAATCTTTTTGTGTACTGTAAATAAAGAGAGCCAAAAACCAAACAGGACTTAACAGTAAGATCAGCGATACCACTTCAAATGCTTTTTTTTCCTCAGTATTTATGGTCTGGAAAGAAACCACTGTGCAATGCACAAAATTCATGTAAGCAAATGGGGCAAATGACTACTCAGCCAGAATACCAAAGTGTTAGTGAAAAATGTTTTCTCTAGAATTCAGAAATGTTACACAATTTCTTCACCAACTACAAAGGAGACCTACAGCATATTATTCCTACCTACTTATTGAGGTGCAGCAGCAGTATCACACAAAGAAACATTGATTACACAAGAAAGTGTTCAGAGAGGAGCAGCTGTAATAACAATTACAGGAGGTGAAACAACACAGCCAGAAATTGATAAAAAATGCAACAGTGAGAGTGACAGCATATTCAGCTAATCATCAGATGATCTACCCCCAAAGAGAATGCAAGTTGCTTTAAAAAAAAAAAAAAACTGCTCATTGAGGAAAATGTATGTTTGAGAAAGATGGTATCAATAACTGTTGCTTAGAACCTTTGAAAAAGTCAGAAAAACAACTCGACTTTGAAATTTATCCTATAGAACGAACCTCATTAAAATCGTTCATTGTATGCCTCTTCAGTAGGCCAAATTCAAACGTAAATATATTCATTACAATGAAATGAATACCCCTATCTGTATACAGGCGTTGATATAAGTCAACAGGGACAGTTGAAAATGTGTGCCCTGACTGGGACTCAAACCCAGGATCTCCTGCTTACATGGCAGATGCCCTATCCACCTGAGCCACCAAGGACACAGAGGATAGTGTGGCGGCAGGGACTTATCTCTGGTATGCCTCCTGTGAGGCCCACATTCCCAACTTATTGTCCCACACTATATTCATAGTGCCCCTGCCCACTATACTCATTACTCACAGTTTTTTGCTGATTCCTGTAAGAGTTCTGGCACTGTTTGTGCATCCCCACAAAAGGAGAAGATGGTCAAGTGGCCAGTGAGCTTTAACTACGTATATATATATGAAGATGGTATATGTTCTTTCGGACATGTCCAAAAGAACAGATACCATCTTTATATATATAAATATATTTGTTCACAAACTTGAAGGTAGTCTTGAAGATGTCTTGAACAAAACAAGGGCTCCTACTGGTGGAAGCAAAGCTGTGAGGACAGGGCGTGAGTTGTGCTTGGGTAGCTCAGTTGGTAGAGCATTTGCCCGTGAAAAGCAAAGGTCCAAGTTCGACTCTCAGTCCGGCACACAGTTTTAATCTGCCAGGAAGTTTCATATCAGTGCACATTCTACTGCAGAGTGAAAATCTCATTCAGTGTTACAATTGTTTCTACAACCACCAAACCAGGGCATTGTTACCAACGCCAAACAGATGAACACACTAAATCACAGATCAAGAACTATGTTAGCACTGAAAATTGTGAGATGAAGCCTGCCACACCCTTAATTAACTGTGGTACATCAACAGGTGTGCACTGTGTACAATGGCTGCCTGCTGCCATCTCCACCTCCCACCTAGCCAGTGCTAGTAATATACCGATCAGTGACACTGTTAATGAACTACAACCCATTCATTTTCATTCTAATGACTTTGCACATACTGACATTATGGACAGACATACTCCAGAGTACTGCAACTGTTGACCAACAATCGCCACAATGTATGACCACCTTCCACTGCAGAGAACTGATATTTGCAGGTTATTGCAGACAAATCCATCCTACAAGTGACCTACCTATGCCAGACCATGCTTTTCCATGGCCTACACCTGAAATTTACATTCTATGTTATACCATACGTCACCCGGGTGACGTCACACTTGTTAACTTTGTACTGTGCCTGAGGTCACGTCATGACGACGACGTCACATTAACAACAGCCGTGTCATGCTCTGGGTCACACCTGCCACATGAAGTCACTCAAATAGCAGGCATACAGTGTCTACCTGCAACAGCACAGGGTTTTCACACCTCGTGAGAACAGCATATCAGTATGGCGAGCCTGACTGCAACTACGAATCACACTGTGTGAACACAAGGACTACATTCAACAGCTGCCGGGTTGGGTGATCTACACCGATGTGCCATCCGCCACCCTGTCCACCGCACTGTATTCCTTGCTTCCCCACTACTACACCATCCTTCATGATGCCAATGCACCAGCTGTGACACCTGTGCCACATTCTGTGATAACCGGTCATGACACCTACTGCAACTACCGTGCCACAGCTCCAGCCGCCGCCTTTATCAGTGCCACCAAAAGGTCTTCATGAATCTGCACCATTTACTTCACATGATTACAACCTCATACACGTCCTGGTCACTCACCACTAGGCAGATTACCACCAGCCACACACCGAGTTACATCTGCCACCCCTACAAGTTGATTCCCTGCAAGAATGGTTCACACTCTGCGAGTGCATGATGCAGTTGGCCAGGATCACAGATGACTGTGAGAAGTTTTTGGTGCTATTGAACCACCTCCCTACCAACACCAATCTTACCAGTGATGTCCTACTGCATGCACCAACCACTGGCAGATATGAGACAGCGAAGATGCTCATACTGCAATGCCTATCGCATTCACCTGAACAACAACTCCATCGCTGAGAATTAATACTACCCTAGGTCCCCTGGTCCAACACCAGCCCCACGAACTTGTCCCTCACAAACTAAAGGTGGCCGAGGCCATGATCAAGGAACTGTTACATGAGGGCACCATTAGGCCATCACACAGTGCGTGCGCCTCACTGACTACAATGACAATGGAAAAGATAAAATGTGGTGCATGTGCAGAGACTACAGACATTTGAACGTGCACACCATCATTGATAGTTAGCCCATGCCCAATATTGAGGACTTCCTCCGGCAACTGGCTAGTGCAACCATACTTAGATTGATCGACTCTAAAAGAGATAGTTGGCAGATCCCAATGGCCATGAAGGACATCACAAAGACTGCAATAAATACTCCCTTTGGCCTATTTGTTCCTCTTTATGCACTTCAGACTCAAGAACGTAGCCCAGACTGGCCAGTGGTTCATTGACGGGTTGTTTTTTTACCATGCTCTTTTGCTATTGTTACTTGGCTGATGTACATATATTCTTAGAAACAACTCAAGGTCATGAGAAACACCTGCAAGTAGTATTCAACAAACTAGCAGAGCGGGCTGTTGTTGTCAATGAGGACAAATGCCAACTCTGGCAAAAATGTGTTACATTCATAGGCCAGCTCGTCAACACTTCGAGCATCCATCCCACCCCAGAAAACAGAGACGAAGTATGGACCTACCATCAAGAATGGAATATCAAAAGTTCCACCTTTTCTTAGGGGTAATTAATTTTTAATACAACACCTCTCCCATGCCGCAGAGACACTCGTCCTGCTCACAGAGTCACTCTGTGGCAAGAACACATCAGGCAAACAGAAGCTCACTTGTATTCCTGATTTGCAAGGAACTTTCGAGAACATCAAAACAGAGCTGGCTCAGATTACCGCCCTGGCACTTTCATCCATGGACACTCATATGGTTATGATATCCAACACCAACGACCGAGCGATTTGGGCAGTGCTACAACAGGAAGTCCCCAGTGCAACCCAACCCCTATGGCTTTTCTTGTGGAAACTTACTGACTCCCAGAATATGTGGTCAACTTTTGACTGTGAGCTTTTGACAATATACAAAGTGATTCAATACTTCCCACATGACATTGAGGGCTGTCAGCTTACTATCTACACAGACACTGTTAAATACCTGCCACCCAATACCTCCCCTTGACAATTCTGCCACCTGAACTTGATTTCAGAATATACCAATATACTACAGACTTACACTATGTATGAGGGAGCAGACAACATGCTGGCTGACTTCGTCTCATGACTCGCTGCCACATCAGCACACCATTACTTTGACCAACTATTGGAGGCACAAGCAACTGACACCAACTTTCAAAACCTGCTATCTGGACACACAACAGGCCTCCAGCTCAAGAAGTGCACCATTGCAGGCACAACAAAACTAGTTTGCTGCAACGTATCCCATGGTAGACAATGGCCTGTCATCCCACAGAACTTCAGGAAGACAGTTTTCGACCTCCTCTACAACTTGTCTCACCCTGGAGTATGCCCGACACTAAAACTGATAACAGATAGTTTCTTTTGGACTAACATTAACTGGGCAGCACTGCATGGACGAGAGCCTGCAACCAATGCCAATCGGCCAAGACAGAACGTCATGCATAGCCACCCTTTGGGAAATTCTCCAGCCTGAAGGGCTGTTTGCAACATGTCCACATAGACCCGGTGGGGCCCCTCCCACATTCAGACAGATACAAGTACATGTTCCATAGACAGGACAACTTGATGGGTGGAGGCCACACTCTGACTGATAACTCAGTTGACACCGTCACCCAAGCTTTCATCACATTATGGACTGCACACTTTGGCTGCCCAGAGTCCCTGACAACAGACCAGGGCCAGCAGTTTTAGTTGACCCTGTTCTATGAGCTCTGCCACCTCTGTGGGTGCCACCAGTTACACACAATGGCCTCCCATCCCCAATCCAACGAACTTGTGGAACAGTGACACTGCACTCGTACACCACAACCAAAAGTGGACAGAGGCTCTCCCCTGGGTGCTGCTGGGCATACGAGCTGCCTACAAAGATGATCTGGGTGCCCCGCTTGCAGAGGTGCTCTATGGGGAACCGATCACCCTCCCAACAGAGTTTGTACCACAAACCACCGACCCTGTGGATGTCAACCTAGTAAAACATGTCAGGAACCACATCCACCACATCCACATCCCATCGCCATCCCACCACAACAAACCAACCATCTTTGAGCACAAGGACCTCCAATCATGTACACATGTCATGCTCAGGTGCAAATTAAACAATAGACAGTCAGGCTACAGCATGGTCTTGAGGTCATTAGAGCATGCATGCCCCTTCCACCTATGACTGACACAGCAGGTCTGAAATCTACTCTTTCTTTGGACGGCTACCTGCTCTTGTCGGCCCCAGAGAATTTTATAATACTGGATGACGCACTAACAGCCACCAACACCTCAATGGACATCGCCACTGTGCCAATGGCACCACTGTTTGACATCACAGGCCAGCCACACTTTACAGGCACCCAGGTACCTGGCAGACTACAATATGTTGGCATTACCCATCACCAGCAGGACAACACATAATGATGTACACTAGTCACCATGCTGCACTCTGGTGATTTGAGGGGGGGTCCTCTGGGGGGATTTAGAAGCACTCTATCCCCCAATAACATCGCTGCCCTACCACAGCAAAAACAACTGTATCTTTTCCAGATGAGTTTTCTGTAGTACATGCTCTATGCTAAACGCATTGTGTATATGTTGCAAGAATAAAAGTACTCATATTAAGTGCTAAGAGTGCGAGTGATCACATCATTGTAATTACAATGACTGCTCCCCTTTACATACACAGTTATTAAAAAACCAGTTTTCAATGACAGTATGAAACTTACGAATAGCCTTAGGAGATAGAAATTGTTTTTAATGACAAGGTTGGAACAAAATCAGAGGCAAGACAAAGGAGCAGTAGGCAGGAACGTTAGTAGTGCTTGCTGTCCATTCCAAAGTTTCAGTCACAGAGGATTATCAGGGGGAACTATTAGTATAGTTTGTTTTGACAACTAACCAAGCTTTTTGAAGAAAAACTAGAAAAATGCAACAGGGAACTGAATAACAATTTGGGAGGGGGGGGGGGGGGGTAGAACTGAGGCATTAAAAAGCAAACTAAATGAAGATTTGATTGGTAGGATTAAAACAATAAAAAGTGATAGGGGTGGTAAAATCACTGCTAAAAATGACAAGTTAAAGGAGTTGAGGAATGAAATTTGGAGACTGGCATTCAAGTGCCTGAAACAATAGGGAATCTTAATAAATATAAATTAGTTGCACACTCAGGGGACAAATGAATCAATGTACATATTGATTCTGTTATACGTGAAGTGATTGAATTTAAAACAAAATCGTCCTGATAAAGTTGAGAAATTTGGAAAACTTTTGAAATAATGCACAATGTGATGAAACAAGAAGGCCAGGTATTAAGATCAGAAATGGATCAAAATGACAATATTCTTGAATGTAAAATTAATAACTTGAAAAGTAGGTCGTTAATGATAAAGTTGTTGCACTAGAGAAAGTTGTAATGTAATTCCGTGTAATTGTAAAGTAGTTAATATTCTTAGAAAACTATCTGAATTGGAGGAAAATTTTGTAACTAGAAGTTTCAGTAGTAACAGTAGTGGGATGAGCACCAATGTGCCAATTAAAAGTTTTAGAGGAAATATTAACCTTAACATAGTTGACTTTTATCAACATTTTTGTCATAATTTTGATAGTTGTTTGACTGATTTGCTTAAGATAAAGTTTGTAAAAGAGTCTTTGGATGAGGAAGCACTCTCTTGGACTAACCAATATATTCATGCAGAAATGACATATTGTGCTTTTGAAAACAGCTTTCTGAATAAATTGTCAGAAACTGAACAAGCATGTATCAGAAGTTAATTCATAAATGGACCAATTAGTTAGAAGTGAATGGCAACATGAAAGATTTTTGAGAGAAGCACCTAAGAAAATTAATAATCCTAGATCAATCATTTGATGCGCTTACACAAAAAGGTGTATGAAAGAGCAGATTACCAAGGAAAGTACTACAGGGTTTAGTTTATGGGGCAGACGATTCTATTTTGATTTCTGAAATATGTAGATAAACTGGATAGGGGATTAGAGAGAAATTATGTAAATAGTTTTTAACCAGAATTTCCATAGTGTGACTCAGTGCAAGAGTGGGGAATTACAGAAGGAAATGGGGAAGAAATTATCTGTATAATTATGAGGGAAGACGTCAGAAAAGTGATCCACAGTCGAATGACAGATATATTAATGAGAAAGAATACAAGAAAATTTAAACAGATCATTGGAAGGAAACGCCAAACCATTTAACTACAGTAGATATGAAAATAGGGGTAATGATGAGGTACATTGGGGATCCTCCAACTGAGATCTAGTCACTTTGGTGTGGGGAAAAATAGAAGAAATCAGGCTAATTATTACAAAAGAATTATGAGAGAAGGATAAACTTTGAACCATACAAACAACAAGATAAAGACAGGAATAGATATCACATGAATAGATTAAATTTTGATAGGAAATTTTGGGAAACAATGGGCATTGGTATATGTGGGGAAAATCAGAACTAGGTTACACAGAAGAGTGCAGTGGTATCCCATTACAAACTGACTTCAGAATCATACAGAGCAACAGAAATTGGAGATGTCACCAGCACAAGTCACTGGGTCATAAACCTTCGATGGAGCAATATGGAGGAGGAGATGAGGCAGGAGATGCTGTATGCACGTCCACACCTGAGTGCAGACCATGAACAAGCTCCTAAGCAGTCAGTTCATCAGTGCATCTGATGATCGCAATGTGGTTGCTCACTGAAATACTGTGCTCACTGGACACTGATGTCTGGCCATTCACCTGTAAACTACATAAGATAAAGTTGAAGATCCACAAGTAATGGACTATCTGCAACATTCTATGTCATCCTGTACCACTGGTCATAGGAAAGCAGCATCTTGAGTAGGGATTTGCTGTCCTTTGTGTGGACTGCTAAAACACCACAACACAAACAGTTGTGTCTGGAGTGGTGCTGTACCAGGTAGCTTTGACTGCTGATGAAAGCTGTCACATTCTGTTCAGTGATGAATCGTGGTTCTGCACTACCCTAGATGACCATTGTCAGCAAGTATGGTGGCTACCTGAGGAATAAGCCAATTCTTCCCATTTCTTAGAGAGGCACAGTGGTGTTCCTCCTGGTGTGCGACATGTGTGGGACATATGCAGTTGGAGTGATATAGCACCCCTAATATGTTTAGATATCACTCTGACAGGTGACATGTACATAAGCATCCTGTCTGACCACCTGCATCCATTCATAACCATTGTGCATTCTTACAGACTTGGTCAATTCCAGCAGAACAATGCAGCACACCACATAAAAAGAATTGCTACATAGTGTCTCCAGGAACATTCTTCTGATTTCAAACACTTGTGCTGATCACTAAACTCCCCAGACATGAACAGTCTTGAGTGTATCGGGGATGCCTCGCAATGTGCTGTCCAGAGGAGATCTCCACCCCTTAGTCCCCTTAGAGATTTATGGGCAGCCCAACAGGATTCATGGTGTCAGTTCCTTCTATCACTACTTCAGACATTGGTCGAGTCCAGGCCACATTGCGTTGTGGCACTTGTGCATTCTCGCTGGTGCCCTACATGATATTAGGCAGGTGTACCAGTTTCTTTGACTCTGCAGTGTTTAATCAGTGTGTGTGTTACTACTTTTCTATATATTACTGAGCAAGGTGGCGCACTACATAGCACACTGGACTCCCATTCAGGAGGATGATGGTTAAAACCAATGTCCGACCATCCAGATTTAGATTTTCCATTATTTCCATAAATTACTCCAGACAAATGCTGGGATGATTCCTTTGAAATGGCACAGCCGATTTCCTTCCCATCCTGAATGCAAGCCAAGCTTGTGCTCTGTCTGTAGAAAAGGAGAAAGATTGCGTTTAAGCTAGTCTACAGATTAGCTTGAAAGTAAGATATCTGCATAAGTTTGTAGGTCTCTAATAGGTCCCTTAAAATTCTGTTCCATGGCAAATCAGTCATGACATTAGTACATAAATTAACAAATAAAATTATTTTTATATCTTCCTTATGAAATGAGCTTTGCACAGTGTCAATTGAAGAGTAATAAAGGTATTTTTTTCTTCTAGTATAACAGCTATGAACATCGTACTCACCTCAAATCCTGATTGAATTTTTATGATGAAGTTCATGGGCTAATAGACATATTGTGAAACAGTTAATGTGAAAAATTCCTTGAAAAGGTATTTACAAGGTGTTCTTGGTAAACATGACATATTATAGAGTAGGATATTGATAACTTGTTGTGAATCAACTGAAACAGTGATTATATGAAAGGGTTTCAGTCAATAAATTTAAATTTGTACATCATACTTTTCCGCTAGTGACCACTAGTTCTTGCCTGAACTCAATCCTCTAGTCATCATCCATGAGTGGCATTTTAGCCTTCACTTGAAATATGCTGTAGTTATACTGTTCACAACAGTTAATAAGTGTAAATGAGTTGTTCTCAATATTTCCAATAAACTTAAAATATTTGGCCAACTGAGGAATGGTGCTAGTGGATCAAGCTTAGCTAGGGTATATGGCATGCCACAAGAATGGATATTAAAAAGAATGTAACACTATTACAAAACTTGCCAAGTGACTTGGCAGTGAAGATGGAATCTTACACAGAAAAATGATGAAAATGGCAGAAAATCAGAATTTAGACACTGCAGTGTACACTTGGTTCACGCAGGTACAGTCCATAAGTGGCCCTTTGAGTTATGAAAAAGTGCTTCACTGAATAAGAAACTTGGGGATAATACTGACTTTAAAGTGACTACTGGCTGGCTTGTTGCTTGTTGCTGTGGTCTTCAGTCCAAAGACTGGCTGGATGCAGCTCTCCATGCTACTCTATCCTGTTCTTCCCTCTTCATCTCTGAGTAAATACTGAATTTGCTTAGTGTATTCGTCTCTCATTCTCCCTCTATGATTTACTTCCCTTCAATACTAAATTGGTGATCCCTTGATGCCTCAGAATGTGCCCTACCAACTGACAACTGATCCATATTTCTAGTCACATTGTACCACAAATTGCTCTTCACCCCACTTCTATTCAGTACATCCTCATTAGTTACATGATCTACCTATCTAAACTTAAGCATTTTTCTGTAGCACCACATTTCAAAAGCTGCTATTTCCTTTGTGCCCATGTTTCACTTCCATACATGGCTACACTCTGTACAAATACTTTCAGAAACAAATTCCTGAAACTTAAATCTATACTTGATGTTAACAAATATCTCTTCTTCAGAAATGCTTTCCTTGCCATCACCAGCCGACATTTTATATCCTCTCTATTTCGAACACCATCAGTTATTTTGTTGCCCAAATAGCAAAACTCATCTATTTCTTTAAGTGTCTCACTTCCCAATCTAATTACCTCAGCATCACTTGATTTAATTCTACTACATTCTATTATCCTCATTTTGTTTTTGTTGGTGTTCATCTTATATCCTCCTTTCAAGACACTATCCATTCTGTTCAACATCTCTACCAACTCCTTTTCTGTCTCTGATAGAATTATAATGTCTTCATCAAAACTCAAGGGTTTTATTTCTGCTTCCTGGATTTTAATTCCTATTCCAAATTTTTCTTTTGTTTCCTTCACTACTTGCTCAGTACACAGATTGAATGACATCAGGGATAGTGTACAACACTGTCTCCCCTGCTTCTCAACCACTGCTTCCCATTTGTACCGCTCAAATCTTGTACTGGTTTTTTCTTCCTGTATTTTATCCCTGTCACCTTCAGAATTTGAAAGAGAGTATTCGAATCAACATTGTCAAAAGCTTCCTCTAAGTCTACAAATCATATAAAAAAGATAGGTCGTAGAGTCACTATTGCCTCAAGTGTTCCTACATTTCTTTGGAATCCAAACTGATCTTCCCTTAGGTAAGCTTATACTAGTTTTTGCATTTGCTTATAAAGAAATCGAGTTATTATTTTGAAACTGTGCCTCATTAAACTGATAGTTCATGTTATAACTTCAAGTTGAACAAATATATTTCAAGGACAATGCAATACATGAAAGTCACAGATTAAGTAAACAGAGTAAGATGTGTGTCACTTTAACAGTCAAATCATAACTGAGTCCAAGTCTTGCGGCTGCTGGCTGGCTGGCCGCTTAGGTGGCGCTGCTGCTGCATGGCTGGCAGACAGCGCCACATGAAGAGGACGCACGTAACTGCACAACGGCACTTTGAAAGATTGGCGAGTCACAACAGTTCACTAATTTTCACACCGGTCAGCACCTTCTTTCTTAGGAATTGGAGTTATTACATTCTTCTAGAAGTCTGAGGGTATTTTTCCTGTCTCATACATCTTGCTCACCAGATGGAAGAGTTTCGTGCATGGCTGGCTCTCCCAAAGTTATCTGTAGTTCTAATGGAATGTTTTCTACTCCCAGGAACTTGTTTCAACTTAGAACTTTCAGTGCTCTGTCAGATTTTTTATGCAGTAACATACTGCCCATCTCATCTTCGTCTACATCCTCTTCCATTGACATAATATTGCCCTTAAGTGCATGGCACTTGTATAGACTCTCTATATAAACCTTCAAACTTCCTGCTTTCCCTTCTTTGCATAGAATTGGTTTTCCATCTGAGCGCTTGATATTCATACAGGTGGTTCTCTTTTCTCCAAAGGTCTCTTTAATTTTCCTATAGGCAGCATCTATATTACTCCCAGTGATATATGCCTCTACATCCTCACATTTGTCCTCCAGCCATTCCTGTTAGCCATTTTGCACTTCCTGTTGATCTCATTTTTGAGACGTTTCTGTTCCTTTTCACCTCCTTCATTCACAGCATCTTAATATTTTCTCCTGTCATCAGTTAAATTCAATATCTCTTGTGTTACCCAAGGATTTCTACTAGTCATCATCTTTTTACCTAATTCATCCTCTGCTGCCTTCACTATTTCAATTCTCAAAGCTACCCATTATTCTTCTGGCTGGATTATGCGCTTTATATCTAGGCATTGAATTGGGGAATTGGACACTCAAGGTGAAGAACTGTTTGCTCACACTGAAGCAGCAGATTGTTTCAAAGAGACTTTAAATAAATTTATCACCAAGTGCTATAACAAAAAAATATCTACAACATAGATGAAATTTCTTTGTATTGGAAGAAAATGCCAACAGAATCACTAGTTTCCTAGAAAGAAGTGTCAGTTCCTGGTTATAAGGCAAGAAAACCTTGCATCATTGCTATGGTGTGCAGAAATGTTACCAGAACACATAGGCTACCCTTTCTGTTCATAGGGAAACCCAAACTTGACACTGCTTTATGGGAGTAAAAAATAGTTGGTCACCTACAAGAATCAACAGAATGCAAGGACAGATGCAAGCATTTTTACAGAATAATACCACCCTGTATTTATTTCTGAAGTGTAAAAGCAACGGCATGCAATTGGTAATGCTGAAAATGTTTTGTTGTCCCCAAGTCATCCCTCAAACTGTTCAATGCAAAGACAAAATGGAAAGTCTAAAGTTATTTTCTTGCCTCAGAACATTACTCCAGTCCTCTGGCATTAACTTGTAGGACGCTGTGCACTCAGTAGTAGACGTTCAGACTGCTGTTGAGGACACTACTCTAGCAAAACATTGGAACAAACTCCTTCCATCAGATGAGCACCTCACTGGAACTGTAGAACCACCAACCATACATCTGTATTGCAACAGCATGGGCTGGTTAAAGGATCTTCAAGATTTGGAGATTATGAACATTCAAGACTGGTTCAAATGGGATACCAATGCTCCTGGTTATCGATTACTGACAGATGATGAGGTCATTGGTAACGTCATCTATGACCAAGATGCTTGCAGTGACAAGATAGAGGCTAGTGATGACTGTACCATAAAAGAACCACACAGTGAGGAAGTTTTTCACTGCCTTGCAAACTTGAAGAGTGTGACGTCGTGCAGCTGTTGTGTTTAAGATGTGCATGAGATTTAGTGATGATAAAAGCATGTCTCAGGTCTGGAGAAAATATTAATTTAGAACTCCTTTTCATAGATGGTAGGGATGCCTTAATAGAAAATGAGTAATTTATGTAAGCTAGGTACAGTATTTGTAATACATACAAAAAAATGCACTTTTGGATTTAATACACACATCTGTTTCTTCATTTCATATTCCTCCAATGATAGTGGTACTCTTTTTTCTAAAAAAGGATTAGTTATGTAAAGAATCTGTTATCTGAACACCCCCAGCCCCAAATTGTTTTGGATAATTGATGCTCTACTTTACTCACTACTTGCTTTTATGCAATAATACTACCCTTATAAATGATCGTTTACCACAGAAAATTATGTCATAAATATGAAGAATATGTTACGATTTTTGTCTGTTTCTTTCAAACATTCGTAATTATGTGAACGACAATGGTTCCTAAACTTGTTGTTTGAGCAACTCAGTTATACATTTCTTCCACTTCCAGGTTTTCATCATTACATTCACCCAAAAATTAGAAAAATTCTGTACTATTAACTAACTGCCATTCAGAGATTAAAATGCATATGCCTACACCTTCCTTGGAAATACTCTAATTTTTCCTGTCTTGTGACAAAAATAACCTAGACAGTATTCATCTATATAGATATAAAAATGGATGCAAAATACCCAATTTTTTAGTGTTTCTTCTTTGTATTCTTGATTATTACTGGCTAAAGTGCAAAGCTCAAAACAGAAGCAAGAAATGCTTGTAATGCATACACACCATCAAAACTACTGTATATGATTTAGGGACCTTGCCAGACATGCAAATGGAAGATATGCACATGTCAATTTGTGTGACATTGCCTACATCCAGCAAGTGAGCCTGGAGCCACCAGTACAATAGGCTGGTCAAATAAACTTCTGTAAATGGCAAATATAAGACCAACCAGTGGCTAGATTGCTCTCAGTTGCTATAATCCAACTTTTCCTAAGCAAGTGAACTATGACCACCACTGATGTTTATGTGGACAAATTTACAACTGTGTTGTATAGTGCTTTGACAGCTGAGCGATTGGTTTCCAGCCCCTCTAGTCACAGGTGGAACTTTGCTTCATGTTATAATTTCAATACACATGCATCATAAAGAAGTAGTGCTTGGATTTATATCATATTCAAACAGAAACTATTGCACTTGCTTCATGTTATAATTTCAATACACATGCATCATAAAGAAGTAGTGCTTGGATTTATATCATATTCAAACAGAAACTATTGCACTTTCATTTCTATCAGGAACTAAGGCTTATATTAATTATCACCAAGTATTATTGTTTGATTTCATGGACTAATAGACAATTGAAACCTATTGTTACAGAAAGTTTATTTGTGTTTAACAAACTGTGATGACACTATATTTGAGCTTACAGTATGTGACCCGCGAGAATTTCATAGTTCAGTTAAATTTCTGTGACTGCCTTTCTTCATAACCAGGATAAATAAGTAACAATATGCAGCCAGTATTTCAGCAATATGCCTTGGGTGAGGTGGTATTTTCATTCAATTTTTGTTTTGTAATCTTGCTTATTTCTTGAAATTTAATTTTTGAGCCTTACATATATTATCTGTGCTAATAAAATAACTACAAGTATCATTATAACCTTCTTCATCTCTTTCACAGTCTAACTCTGAATCACAGTGATATTATTCTCCACTGTCTAGTGCTTCTTCCTCACTGGGTAATTAATGTAATATACAAGGTGTTTCTCATCACCATTTAAAAATTTCCGAAGTGATGTAAATGATGCTGAGTGAATTAATTTGAGACACATGGGATTGTAGATGTCACAAAATATCCCAAAAGTGGGTGACAAATGTTCAACAGATGATGTCACCACCTGGAGTACTTCATTGTAGATGCACCAGTTGAACCTATCAGTTTGTTGCACCTGCTCATCTCAACCCTACTCAAGTATTCCCGTCAGTGTGGTTCTGGGCTCCCATGCATGACTTCAGTGCATGGGGCTCAGAGTTTGAGTCTTGTGTCTGGCGAGCAGTATTTTTTCATTCCATTAAACAATTATGTGTTTACATTGAAGTGAGGTTTATTATTTAATTTACTGGTCTTGCAGTCACCACTCATTAATACAAAGTACAATACAACAAAAACATACAATATTCCATCACAAGTAAATGGGTATAAGCTTCCATACTGCATTGCTACCAGTAAATGATTTATGTTTTCTTTACTACATAATTTCTGTAAACTGAAAAAAGGAGGAAAAAGGAAAGAAGCACAAATTAAAAACAGCTTTTACTTGGTTACAGAAAGGACCATAAATTTGCAAATTCAACATTTACAACAGACCACATTCAGAAAAGATGTCTGAAATTTGCACTGTTTGCTTTAGTGCAAGTACTACACCACTCAATAATCTCTTCATGCCCTAAGCCAACTGCTGCATGTGCAATGAGGTATGCCATCTGGTGATGTCAGATGTTCAGTATTTCTCATTCCTTTTTGGGGTATTTCCTGACTTTTGTAACTCCATGTGCCTTATATTAAATTACTTGTCTCATCATCATCTATGGCACTTATGGGGCTTTTAAATGCTGATAAGACTCACCCTGTATTCAGTGTAGTTTTCAGATATTCTTCTTATAAACATATAAAAACATGCTGATCGTAACACTTTGATCATAACCAACAAAAGGAATCACAATTTGAACTGAGTAGCACTTCTGGTAAAATAATAATAACTTGAAATTAAATTATTTATGTGATCAATCTCATGGGATTGATCACATCAGAGTATTGTAGTATACCATGTAATAGCATGGATGAAAGAGAATATGACTTACTCTGTTCAGTGTTTAGGGCAATATTGAGTACATCAAAGGTGCAAATGTCAAGTACTGTTGGATGGCAAAAAGTGGAATACTTCAAACTCCCTGATTCAAAATTTAATTACCACAGGTTCAGAATTAGAGAACCTTAAGAAATGTTGTTATAAAGCACATCTAGGATGTGATGCAACGCATACTGCCACCCATCAGCAAACATCTCTCTTCCAGATCCACAAAACCAAAATCTCAGGATTGGAATCAATTGCCAAAAGTACTTCTGAACTAATTTATCGCAAGTATGATTGGTAGCTGGGAGAAATTATTTTGTCTGCTGAACTTTTGTTGTTGTTTAAGATAGTTTCCAGGTTTTTACTTCTTTTTAAATGGGTAGTTTTTCAAAATACATGGAGTCGGCTCTGTTCAGTTTCTGGAGTCGACTCGGTTCAGTTTCATACATTTTGTGATTAATGGTTTATCTTGTTCTGTGAACCTTCAAATACTCTTTTCAAGTTATGCACATTAATTTTTTGAGGTTTTTTTATACGCTAGTATAGTAATAGCATGTCAGATGACTAATGTTTTTGTCTACTGTGGAACTGATTTTAGAAACTCACAGTAACAACTTATGTCTTCCAGTTGGGGATTCCTCTGATGTATCTGCATCTGTATGTATTGCAGTAGCAACTCCCAGTGAGCTACTACTACTAGCATATAATGGAAGACCAATGTAGTGCTCAACATCCTGTGGTGTTGGGAGAGGCCATTGTAGCAACTCTTCCTCAGATCTCCGCAGGATGCTAAGAGGTGGCTGTGGTGAAGGCTGTTGGGCACTGCTTACTTCTGCCTACTTGTCTCTGTATCATACAAAGCAGATCAAGTTCAGAGGACTGCAGATTTGTTTGAAAGGAAGAAAGGAATGAAATAGAGGTTAGTGTCTAATGTTTAGTTGAAGGTGAAATCACTAGGTACAGGACTCTAGCTTATGGTGGATGAATGACAAGGATGGAGAGGCTGGATGTGGTCTCATTAAAAGACTCAACCAAATATTTTTGTTGCATGATCAATAGAAATTATGGAAAACCTACATTGTGATGGAGAGGCAAAAATTGAAACCACTTGTTCCATGTGTGAATCTAATACCCCATGTGCATGCTCTCCTTTAGTCCGGTATGAAATTTGACAGACTGCCCAAGGATCTCTGAGTATTTACAAACATGCTGGCCCTTATCAATCATGGGCCAGAGAACTAAGAACCACAGATATGCTGGAGAGAGGACACAACTATTGCCACAGCAAATGTAACAGCTGGTATGCCATGCAATCAGGAAGTCATCCGGCCATTGCCATGAAAGATAAGCCAAACTGTGGGACACAATGGCATAGTATGCACCATCATGGAGGTTGTGCAGACAGCAGGTGAATAACAAACTAGGATTACCTCAATTCAGGAAAATTTGTTATCCACAGAATGAGCTACCATTGGTAACACTGTGTTGATAATAGTGAGCAAATTTAAAGGAGAGGAAGAGTGGGCCAGTGTATGATTAAGTGAGACAATATGGAGGTAGCACATGTTAATTCTTTCACAAGATGAAATGGTTAGTCGTAAGGAATAAAATGATTTTGTCAACATTTTATAAAATTTTAATGTATAAGACAGGCACAGAGTCTAAATATTTTAACATTCTCAAAAGAGACAATGACAGAAAAAAAACCATGGTAAGGCTCTACACATCAAGTGGCACAGCTGGTCTAACAAATGTGCCTGGGTGAATAGCTGAGCATTTGGTGAATGGCTGTCTAGCAATAGTGAAAGTGCAATGAAGCAGTCTGGTAGTGGCAGGGGCTCACAGTGGCACTGGCATAGATGTAAAGTATGGTGCAGTAAGGTATTGACGGGTTAATGCAAGCAAACACACTTCACCTACAATAATTACTGTTCTGCTAGAAGCCTTAACAGCAGCATTATTTGTGAATTTCCTGTAGCATACATTTCAGGAGAAACACTGCTTTGACCTTTGTTCTGTTGTATTATACTGCATTTATTGTATTGTATAACATCTGAGTTTGCCACGGACAGTTACAGAATACAGACATGAAGATAAGTATAGTCATATACACTGTGCTTATAATTAAACTTTCCCTAGTTGAGAGATCCCCCACGAAAACCTAGTGAGCATACAACAATGAAACTTAGTGGAAACATTTGTAAGGATTTGTGGAAGATGAATAATTTGTAAATCATTTAAAGAATGACATTTAATTTCCACATTAGAGAGTAACATCTGTTAATTACACACCATTTTTATGTTCCAGGTTACAAATGTTTCTCAATACTATGACTATTTGCTACCAATACAGCCTGGAACTGTATTAGGGATACCAATTCATAATTGTTCGTATAACTTTTCAAACGGTGGACCATGAAATGTTCAGCTGTTGTGACACAGCCTGTGAACTGATTGAAGATTGCACATTGCATCCACAATTCTCAGCCATATAACAGTAACTTCTTCAACAATATGGACCACAATTGTCCATCAGCCTCTCCCAGGAGCAATTTCCAAACCACCAGTTAATACAAACTTCCTAATACCATTCTTCAAGAAATAGGTCCTGACCATATTCCTTTAATGTGTCAATATTCATGAAGAATATGCTGCTTATTTTGATAAAACAGCCTTGCTCACCTAGTCCAAGCTCATGTTGACTGACTGCTACTGTAGTGCAAACTGATGCTTGTGTTTCAATCCTGCTTCACCATATCAGTACCAACACCTAACAACAAGTCATTACACTAGCACTACTAACAATGCAAATCCTGCAGCACAGAGCCTGAACATCATACTTATAAAGCTGGATACCTCTACACTAAATAGTTTTCCTTCTACACTGGCTTGTCATCCTCAGCCCACAGGCATCACTGAATGCAGATACGAAAGAGCATGTGGTCAGCACCCTGCTCTCCTGGCCACTGTCAGTTTTCATGACCAAAAAAGCTGCTTCTCAACAAAGTATCTCCTCAATTGACCTCAAAAGGGCTGAGTGCACCCCACTTGCCAACAGATGGTCACCAGTTCAAGTGTTAACCAATGCTAACAGCATTTCACTTCAGTGATCTGAGTGGAACTGATGTTACCACTGCAGCACGGCCACTGATAGATAATTATACACAAAAATAATTAATTAAATGATTAATAATTTCTTGTAATTTATCCTAAATTTTAATATGGCATCAGGCATAGATAAAAGGGGATTCACATTGCATAAGGAGAATAGTGTACATGTAATTTTCTACATTTGTATCAAGCAATATTTTCTATCAGGCAAAATCTCATTCTTTTAATTGATTCATCTGTGGTTTCTTGGTAAATACTGTATATCATATTAACTAAATGAAAGACTCTTTTAGTCTTGCTTCAAAAACTTCATTCTTACTGTATGACATAGGTTTCAGGAAAATAGGTTTATAACCTGAAACCTAGGTCATACAGTAATACTGAAGTTTGTGAAACAGGGTTAAAAAAGTGTTTCGCTTAGTTAATGCAGAATCACATTAGTTCTTGATGTAATCAAAAACAGTGAAAGTATTCCTAGCTAAACTGTAAAACATTGTATGGTTTTCAGAGTAACAGTTTGTTGTTATGCCTATCTATAAGTAGTCAAACTTCACTCAAAATTGCCAGTTTGCAGTTAGATAGCTCACAAGTAAGAACTCAAGAACTTTAACAATTAATAGCTTTTGGATGATTTCTGGAACCTCAAGTAATTAACATTTCACTCAACCTGTACTGTGATAAGCAAGAGTGAAGAATGTTATTTACATCAAAACTAGTCACAGTTGCACATGGTGCTTCCCATTATAGACTTGCTTAAAAGAACCATCAAAGCGTAATCTTTTGCTAGGGAATTACTACAGAAGAATGCTAAGTGCACGTTTTGGCGTGTGTAAATGTGAAATGTTCTTTGTGCTGCAATATAACTTCACTAACATAATTGTAGAGCAGATGTGGTTCAATAAGCTAGCAAATTTCTGTAATTGACAAATTGGTCACTGTTTCTAATACCAATCTTAGTGAAGAGCAAGTGAGTGTGTTAGTTCAATGTAAACAAGGGTGTTGTGTACATCTTTGAGTAAGAACCATCTTGCACTCATTTATACTTTTCAGCTTTGTGTCGATCAAAAGGGGTGCTACTGAGGAGAGACTATGAGAACCGGGTTAATACTGGTACAGCTACAGTAGATGGTACACCTTCCATACGAGTTCCTTAAAGAATCATGTACTGAAGTTCATAAACATCTTAACTACTTATATTAGCTCAGATAACTATTTACATAACTAAAATTAGGAAAGTGCACATAATTACTGTATACCTGTTCACCTGTAATTAACTTGAAAACACCAATACATCAGAAAAAGTAACTCAATATGTGTTTATATTTAGACATTAATGAGGATAAACTTACTCTCCTTCTGATTGCTTCTCGGTATATTCAGTTGGTGCCCTGCCTGGTATTGTGTCATTAAAGGTGGATGCAGATACTGTTTCAGCCATAGCTGACACAGACACTCCCATTATCCTCTGTTCTGAAAACCTAGAACCATGAATAAGCATGAGACAATCTGGGCAACAGTGTGTGTAGGAGATTGTTTTCTTAGCCTTTATGTTGCTTATTCATTTATATTCTACACCAGTTAAAAATATAAAGATACTTGGATACCTGTTTCTACATATGTCAAATATAAAAAATGGTATTTTGTGTAGGAGGGATAATACGAGTTCAGGTTAATGGCAACTCTTAGCCTCATCTTTCATAAACAACAGAAATTTTACAAAAATCATCAAAGTATGTCAGTGCTTCTCTCATGCAATGACAAACACTTACATATTTCAAAACACAATTGGCAGTACTAACATTATTATGGAGAGGATAGTAAAACAACTTACACTCTTCCTCTTTGTTTTTTACACAGTGTTTCACAGAAGGAGGAAGCAGTCAATACAATTGCTGCTTCTCCTACAGGAGGCCTATTCACTTGCTTTCCACTTTGTTATGAATGCCCAGAACCATTGAATAGCCTTAGATAACATGGTAAAATGTCTGCACTGCAAATTGTCACTCTTTGTACATTAATAGACAATGGTACTATGAAAAGACAAGGCTTTCAAATGATGTGTGTGTGTGTGTGTGTGTGTGTGTGTGTGTGTGTGTGTGTGTGTGTTTGTGTGTGTTGTTCTGGGCTTCTTCAAGGCTAGCCAGACTTTGGTAAATCTTTTTGCACTTTGTGGATGGCAATGTCATCACAAGTAAAGTCTAATTGCCACAAACATCCCTTTCTCACTGATAAACATTAATTGTGAAGTTTTTTTCAGATTTAGTACTGTTAATTGAATCCACAAAATGGCACAAATTAGTGTAGTGAGCCCCAGAATAGTTTTCAGATGACACTATTTTGAAGAGAGCATGTCCAGGTGAGGGGTAACCAATAAGATTTTCATGTTATTACCACTACTTTCTGTAAGTTGTTTTCTGAGTCATCTATTACACATTGTGGTGCTCTTTGGTTTTTCCCTTGATCCACAACAAATTTGAAAGCGTGCTGAAGAATGAGTAAGCTGTTGGCCTTGTGTGTTTCCTTGATCTATAATCATGTGGAAGCTTATAGACTTTTAAGAAGCATGAATAGTCTATTACAGATTATTTGGTGCCTCTGTGGTAAAAGTAAAAGGCTACTAACGATATCTCCGTCTATTGTATCTAATCTTCAGATCTGCATAAAGTTAGCTGGATAAATGTATCTGCTTTGAAGAGGATCTGAAATTCTGGAAAGAGAGAAAATGGTTTTAAAAAAATTTTTACCTTTTATATTATGTCAGTTCCATTTAGGTGTCATCTCGGCTTAAAATGTGTCTAAGGAACACAGTTCCAACAAAGTATTTCCAACTGTGTTAACAAATATATGTATGGTAACCTTGCTGCTGCAACATTTTACCATATCATAAAAATGCAAATTAATGATTCAGTTGTTCAAAAAACCTGAATACTGCACTATATTACTGTAGCAGCATGCTACCTTGCCCAGCATTTGAGTTTTCACACTTTCGTAATATAATGTACACTGATAGAAAAAATTCAAAATACAAAGAAAGAATTGTGTGACATAAACAAAAGTTGGTAGGCAAGTTTCGACACCTGAAAGATGATGTCTGTTCAAATTACATGGGAACTGCATAAAAATAGCACTAACAGTATCACTATGATGATGCAGTTTTGCTTGAAACACATGCTGTAATGGTCAAGAGTGTTAGGTGCCTTTGAGATTGAATGTAGTGAGTTGATGTTAGTCAAGAATGCATTTAAGGCAACATAAATGCCATTGTCAACACCACATTGAGTTTGAATAAGGCCATGTAATAGGTCTGTGAGAAGCTGGATATTCCTTATGAGATATTGCAGCAAGATTTGTCAGGAATGTAACCACTGTAGATCATTGCTGGTAATCATGGTCATAAGAATGCATAGTCACAAGAAGACCAGGCTCTGGACAGACACTTGGCACTAGCAGGAGGAAACACCTTTGTGTTTAGCAGAAGGTCCTGGCATATTGTGCTGCAATTTTAACAGCACTCTGACCACCAGTTGGCACAACAGTGACACAACGAACTGATACAAATCAGTTACTTCAAGAACAGCTGTGAGCCAGATGCCCTGTAGCCTGCATTCCACTGACCTCAAACCACCACTGTTTCTGACTTAAGTGGTGTCAAGAGAGAGATCATTGGAGGTAAGTGTTGAGGTGGCAGTGATGACCATGTGCTGCTTAGATGGAGGCTACTTGAGGTCCTGCAACCAAACTGCACAACCCCTTCTTCGTGTTGTGATTTTTTTCTGTTAGTGTATTTTAATCACAGTATCATATTATTAAACCAAGTTTAAGAACTGCTTACGGCTTAAGAAAAGTAGTTTTTACTTCTTTAGAAGATTTTACAACTCAATCCATTTGGACAATGAATAAAAGGTTCCATGTATCGGAAGGGTGCAATGTTTCTAGGTACAAGTGAAGGCCAGAGCTGACCTTCATTATTGTCTGTTTTATGTGAAACAACACTTTAAAACTTAGTGTTCCCAGTTGTTTTCAAAGATTGTTTATACTGTTCCCAGTTGTTTTCAAAGATTGTTTATACACTGCAATGTGCAACAGAACCCATATGTATCTGTAAATACAGAAGTTGCATGTCAGTACACACGTTCCATTGGAAATTAAGGGCTAGTTTTGCAGACCTTCGGTCAACTTACAGTTTCTGTTATAGGCCTTCATCATTGCAGAAAGGCATCTGTGCAGGCCTGTGGCCTGTTATAGTAAGGAACAGACATAAATACATGTTAACTAACAAGGGAACGTTCTCAAGTGCCACTAAATGATCTTGATGAAACTTGGCAGGTATGCTGAGGGTGAAAAACGATGCAATACTTTTCTTGTGCCCAGTTTCACTTTTAACAAGTAAAACACACCCCACAAGGCAATTTGGTAATTAGGTTTTGAGGTACTTTCATCAAACTGATGATATGTAAAAAATGTTTCTCACATGAAAGTTAATATATAGGTAACCTTCTTGGGAAGTTTATAATTAAATTTTACAAAAATTTGAAGTTTTTCAGAATACCCCACCATCATTAATTAATTTTCAAAAATGGAAACTTTTGTTAACACATAAATCAAAGACGTTTTGAAGCTACATACATCCATGTGTAATAATGCTGGTTTTTAGCATACAGTTTTTGGAAAGTAAGTAATACACAATGTGCTGTCAGAGTATTTTCAGCAAATATAATTGAAACATGTAAACATTCATTATTAGTCTAGTTACTTATTTCACTTATATTTCTGTCATGCAGCACAACAAATAATATGTCAGGATAACCAAAACATTGATGCTGTAACTGAAACTAAATTTCCTTTGATTCATATTCAAGAAAATCTTACAGGGAGCTCTCATAGTACATCCCTAAATGCAAAACTAGCAAAAATTAGCTATGTATTAAGATTGTTTTGCAATAACACCAGTGCAGAATTAATTTGGGCTATATACTTTGCTCATGTACATTCATCAGTGAACTGCAGTATCATTTTCTGGAGAATGTGAATAAAACCAAGACAGTTTTCAGGAAACAGAAGCCAATTATAGGAATAATTAAACAAGCAAGCAGCAGAAAATCATGCAAAACTAACTTTGAAGATCTAAAAATTTTTCACATTTCCTGCATTTATATATTTAAAGTAGTATTGCAAGTCAAAAAAGTGTAATGAGAAAAGAAAACACTTTTATGCAAAACATAATTGACCATGATTACAGTACCAGATAGCACAGTAATATACATATGGGTAAGCGTTGTAGGGTTGCCGAACCCAATGATGCACGCTACACCACATGTAATAAACACTATTTTTATTTCTCGTAAGCACACATATACAGTTGTTTACATTCTGAATTCTCGGTACACGTCCGTACACTTTCGCGCGTGACCACAGACTGGGGCAAAGAGCTTGCCAAAAACAAAGATATTAACCGCGACTTGGTCGATAGTCGCCACATTAGCCCCCCCCCCCCCCCCCCTAGAGTGTGGAGCACAAACATAAATATTGGGGCATACATGTAAAGGGAACACCCAGGGGGGAGGGAGAGGGTGTTTAATCAGAAACCATACCTTACATTACAATACATTAGTAATTGAAGTCTTCGAGCCAGCGAGGGGGGCGGATAGTCCTGCCTGACCGGGTGAATCCTCGTACAGCAGTTGAGGGATCTGGGGAGGGGATGGTGGGTTGTGAGGGGCCAGGATAGCGGATCTGAATGCCTGTGGCGGTACGTAGGACTTTGACCGTTGATGGGTCAGTACCAACAGGCAAGGGGACAGACTGGAGGAGATGAATGTGAGTTAAGTTGTCACTGGGGAAGCTGGCTTGTTCGTAGAAGATGTACACATTACCCAGCTGCATAACAAAAAACACATTAGAGCTGCAAATAAGATCTGTGTTGACATTCACTACCACTTCCTGATACGGGTTGACAGAATCTCCACACGAGTCGTCATCGGTGACATCACACGCTCTGAGGCTGGTCCCTGATACATCACTGAATCCTAACAGGGGAGAGGCGACGGGCTGCCTGTAGGAGGGTAAGTCATCACACGCATCACTCTGCCTAGGAATGTCACACGCACCTGTAGCACTGTCACACGACTGGGAGTGGGGAACGTCACACGTGTGGGAATGGGCGTCGCTCATCCATGGACTGTCGGTAGATGCCTCATGCGAGGTGGGTGCAGCAGGGGATGGGGTCTGACTGGGAGGGGTATCGGGCAGTTCTCCCAGAGTCCATGCAGGTTTGAGGCGGCAGACGGATACCGTTTGAGGCGTGCTGTTAATGAGCACTTCGAACGTGTTGGTACGCCGTGATATGACTCTGTGCGGGCCCGTATATGGAGGTCTGAGTGCCGGTCGGATGGTGTCATCACACACCATGACGTGAGTGCACGACGCCAAGTCCTTATGCAGAAATACGG
Organism: Schistocerca piceifrons; assembly: GCF_021461385.2. Taxonomy (NCBI): domain Eukaryota; kingdom Metazoa; phylum Arthropoda; class Insecta; order Orthoptera; family Acrididae; genus Schistocerca; species Schistocerca piceifrons. The sequence continues at coordinate 681,247,255 of NC_060149.1, read as the reverse complement.
GAGGGGGCGTGTGTGGTCGAGGAGGCGGCAAGCGGATGTTAGCAATTAGCTCCTTGACCTGCCCGACGAATGTCGAGTCGCAGATTTGATCTGGAGGAAGTGAAGGCTCAACTAACTCTGCTGGGAGTGTGAGGGGTTCTCCATACAGTACCTCTGCCAGGGATGCGCCAAGGTCCTCTTTGTATGCGGCCCAAACACGTAACATTACCCATGGTAAGGCATCGGCCCACTCACCTCCGTGGCACATCAGGGAAGCTTTAAGCGTTCGGTGCCAGCGTTCCACAAGCCCATTGCTCTGGGGGTGGTATGCTGTAGTCCTAAATCGTTTCACCCCACACAGTTCACAAAGCTGTCGGAAGAGGGCAGACTCGAACTGGCGGCCCTGGTTGGTGGTGACAGAGACTGGGCAGCCGAAGCGCGAGATCCACATTAACAGCAGGGCTCGGGCCACTGCATCAGCTGTGATAGTAGTGAGAGGAATTACCTCTACCCAGCGGGTAAACCTGTCAATTGCGGACAGTATGTAACGGAAGGGGCCTGAGGGGGGTAAGGGCCCGACGATATCGTTGTGTATGTGCTGGAATCTTCTTTTTGCCACATCGAACGTACCCATGGGGGGCTGTGCATTACGTCCTACTTTTGCGCGCTGACAAGCCACACATGCTCGTGCCCAACTGCGACACTGTTTTATCACCCCGGGCCAAACAAAACGTTCAGATACCAGACGTGCGGAGGCGCGAATGCCAGGGTGTGCCAAGTCGTGGATACTATTAAATATGTCCCGGCGGAGAGGTGCAGGAATCACCGGGCGTATGCGTCCTGTTGAAATGTCGCACCAGATGGGTGATGAAAACCCAGGAAGTGTCCGTAACTCTAGTTTGAGTCCTGTTTTGATATCGGAACGCAATGCTGCGAGTTCAGTATCCTCTGTCTGCAATTTAGGGAGCTCACTGAGGTCCAGTTGTGAAGGTAAAACCGACACCCGAGACAGAAAATCAGCGACGACATTGTCTGCGCCTCTGACGTAACGTATGTCATTCATAAACTGACATATAAGGTCCATATGCCTAAAACGTCTCGGGGATGAGTCCTTACCTGGGTTACGGAAAGCGTAAACCAATGGCTCGTGGTCGGTAAATACCACGAGATGGCGACCTTCGATATCGTCTTGGAAATATTTGATAGCAGCGTAAATAGCAAACAGTTCCCGGTCGAAGGTCGACCATTTACGTTGGGAAGCGGTCAGTTTGTGGGAGAAAAATCTGAGCGGCTGTACAACAGAACCCACGGATTGCTGAAGTACTGCCCCCACTGCTGTATCACTTGCGTCTGTAGTAAGCGAGATGGGAGCATCAGGAATGGGGTGAGCAAGCGTAACAGCTGTCTGTAAGGCTGACTTTAGATTATCAAATGCGCGACGCATATCTGGAGTCCACGTGACCGCCCGAGACCCTGATGTGTTTTTTCCTGCGAGGGCATCCGTCAGTGGGGCTTGTATGTCGGCGGCGCGGGGAATATGTTTACGGTAGTAATTTACCGTTCCAAGGAAGCGGCGGAGGCCCTGAAAATCTTTGGGCAAAGGCACCGTACTAATGGCCTCCACCCGTTCAGTTAGGGGGCGGATGCCGTCGCCCGAAACTCTGTGGCCCAGAAAAGTGACACTGGTGCGGCGGAGTTGTGACTTAGTATTGTTCACTGCGATACCGTTTGCTTTTAATAGTTGGAGCACTGTATTTAAATGTTGTTCATGTTCCTCGAGGGAGGAAGAAAAAATTAACAAGTCGTCCAGGTAGGCATATGCAAAGTCCAGTTTTCCAACCAGCGAGTCGATGAACCGTTGCCACGTCTGTGCAGCATTTTTAAGGCCGAATGGCATAAACAAATACTCGAACAACCCGAACGGGGTGATGATAGCGGTCTTTTCAACGTTCTCAGGTGCCATTGGCAGTTGGTGGTACGCCTTATGACAATCGACTACACTGAAAATTTGTGCCCCATGCAGCTGGGAAGCAAAGTCTTGAATATTTGGGACGGGATAATTATCTAAAATTGTTCTGGCGTTAAGCGCCCGATAGTCACTGCAGAGGCGGAAAGTGTCATATTTCTTAGGCACCAAATGAATGGGTGACGACCAACAACTAGAAGAAGGGCGGATAGTCTTATTATCTAAAAGTTCCTGAACAATAGCTTTGGCGTGTTTAAGTTTGTCCGAATTTAAACGCCTAGCCTTTGCACGTACCGGTGGGCCTTCTGTGGCATTTATTCTGTGGACAGTACCGTTATTGATCGCGAACACCGATGGGGATGCTGGACCAGCACCCGTTGCACTGTGACTAACCTGTAATGCACACGTGTGTGTGTCCAAGGCCGGCAGTTCAGCAGCAGTGGCGGTGATATACTAGTAGTCCTTGTCGAAGAGCTCGGTGGGGTACCTGGTAGCGTCACGGGTACAGCTTCCGTCCGGCAGTAGAAATGTCACGCGGCGTCGGCTGCAGGTGCGAGGAAGTGGTGCGGGGGTTGGGGGTGTGGCCGTGTGCGACAGCTGGGCGGTCTGCTTATGCGCGTCCGAGAGCTTGGCTTGCACGGCGGCGATGCGTAAGCGGACGGCCCCATTGCTGTCCCGAAGTTCGTCGTTGTGTGATCTAAGAGAAAGCACTGCAACAGCGGTTTCCGCTAGCTCACACAGCAGAATGGCGCTTTCGGATGAGAGGGGTAAGATATCTGAACCGGTGGTACGGTCTCCCGAGTTAAAGGTTAGTGTACCTCGTTGTAGGTCGGGTGACAGTGCGTGGGCTAAGAGAAAATCTACCCCAAGCACGGGTTCATCCACATCCGCGATAACGAAAGTCCACTGTAAGGGCGTATTAATGTCCTGCAGTTTAAGGCTTAAATTCGTTATTCCATGAGAGCGGATCAGGGAATTATTGGCGGCTCGAAGTGGGGGGCAAGGCTAAAGCTCGAATTTAATACCTGCGGACAAAGGTATCACACTAACCTCGGCCCCCGTGTCGACTAGAAATGAAAGGCAAGACACTGCATCTTTCACGTACAAGCGTCCTGGCGCGTGAGGAGAAGAAGTATTTAGTGATAGGCGTCTGTGCGGTTCAACGCGGCCCGTAGCGCCTGAATTGGGTCGTGTTATTAGTTTGGGAACGCGCATGGAGAACGACAGTTCTTAGCCGCGTCGCCAAAGCGGGAGTGGAAATAACACCAAGCGGGGCGGCGCGTGGCGTCGCCCATCGTGCTGGTTGAGGTCGAAGCGGCAGTGGAGGGGGACTTGTTTGTAGTTCCCTCCGATGGCGATGCTGCAGTAGTGCTGGTAAGAGAGGAGTTACTGCGGCGGTTGCCAGGCGGCGTTGGCTCCACGCGCATGCGTGGAGCGAGTCGTGGGCACTCTGTACTGCAGGATGGGAACTGCCGCGCAGGTGTGCCAACCCCTGAGGCCTGAGGGCACCCTGGGGGGTTTGCGGGGGGGGGGGGGGCAGAATGTTGTAAACCTGGTCTGCGATCTTCAGTTTGGCATCTAGTGGGGCCGAAGTTACATGTAGAAGGTGAAGTTGAACTTGCGGGGGAAGTTTCAGCAACCAGATGGTCCAAAGTGTAATGTCCGGCATGTGATGCGTGTCAATCATAGCGCGGAGATGACGCCAGAGTTGCGACGGGGACCTGGATCCCAGCGATTCCTGACTGATGAGGCGGATAGCTTCCTCTGTCGATGTGGATAGTCGCTCGAGGATGGTGCGTCAGGCGAACGCATATTTGTCCGTAGCGGGGGGCGAAGCCACAATGTCGCAGATCAGATCCAGTTCGTCATGGAGGTGACACAGTAAGCATAGGAACTTCGAATTGTCGTCGGCGACGCCGTGTAGCTGCAGGACGTGGTCGACCAAGGTAAACCATGTGCGTGGGTGATCCTTGCGAAGGGGTGGTAGCTTCGGCCAACAGGTGGGAAAGTCTTGACATAAATGTTTATCAGAAACTGTCTCTCCCTGTCGAGAGTTCTGCAACGTAATTGTCTCGGGTGCAGTAGCGGTACACCAGCTTCCGCCACTGTCAGTGGCACGCGGCACGGTAGGCGCGGCTGGCTCGACCTTGGTCGAGAAATCAACGAATCGAGCGGTCGACGGAGTAACGCCGAGGGGCGTAGAATGGACCGGCGTGGTAGAATCGACCGTAGTCGACCGATGTGCGGCGAACGACGGAATACAGTTTCCGGGCCCCTCCCCTAGAGGTGCATTAAAATAGTTAAAATCACCTAATGTTTGTGGAACACACGCGGCAGGAACGGCGTGTGCCGGCAGAAACACTCGTAAAGCGGACGCTGGTGGTGTAGGGGGGTTGGTGCAAAATCGGGAGTTCCGGCAGAAATATGAACTCTCCTGTCTTGAGCGTCCGGCTCGATTTGTACAGTCACTGATTCGGGTGGAAAATTCACACTTGCACTTGGGAAACCTGTAAACATAGTCACTGGGGTTTGAGCACATTGTGTCGGCTGTTGAGCACTCGGAACACGTGGCTGTGGAATTGTATAAACACTGTCCTGTTGAGTACAGCTAATCGATGTGTTCGGAAACTGCGTAGAGCTATTGCGGACACCCGGTGGATAATTGTAAAACCATGCCGAAGCGTTCGTTGGAACACTTAGTTGGCACGTGGTCGGTGTAGCAGGCGGCAAGCGCTCCATTGTGTACTGTTCGATGGTATAAGATTTCGTTGTAGCACTCGCGAACAAAATTCGGGGTCACCAGTATGGGTAAGTGTTGTAGGGTTGCCGAATCCAATGATGCACGCTACACCACATGTAATAAACACTATTTTTATTTCTCGTAAGCACACATATACAGTTGTTTACATTCTGAATACACGTCCGTACACTTTCGCGCGCGACCACAGACTGGGGCAAAGAGCTTGCCAAAAACAAAGATATTAACCGCGACTTGGTTGATAGTCGCCACATACATGTTAACCATTGCAACACAATTTTTTTTCCAAAAAAAGGTTTATACCATGCAAGAGAAAAAACTAAGTCACAAATATCCAAGACAAATAAAACCTCATCTTGAAGAAAAAATTTAAGTCTGTGACAGCTTACCTACTGCAAAACTGCTTTTATTCAATCTTGTGGTATTCTATGCACGAAACCATGTAATTCATACTTTTAACTGTAGAAATAAGTTGTAAATGTACAATATGTAGTCTGATTTGTTACTATTCACTTTAGGGATATGTTATAAAAATTAATAAGATATGTTTGACATTTGCAAAACAACATCCACCGAAGTTATTTTTGTCAATTACCTGAACTGGAGATCCTGGCAGGGTTAGTAAAGTTAATCAGGGAGTGTTACAGAATTAGTGATGACAAGATTGTTTGTTAGATCAAGGAAGGAGAAGGAGCTGGGACATTACACAAATTACATGGAAGATTATGATGATTCCATATTTATATAAAAATTCCGTACCACTACTTTTCGATCTCATGCTTGAGAAGCTGGAGCATGTAATTGAAATGTGATCCAAATTTCCTAAAATAAAACTTTTTTCCTGTAACAAGCATTATAGACATTAGATATTGGTACTTTGAGAAATACATTCTGTTGTGTTATTTATGTAAATGAGGTATATAGAAAGACCATTTATGCCAAAACAGTGTGGCTTATAGATACTTTTGCAGAAAGTAAAGGACTGTGTGTAAAGCCTTAGCTACATTAGAGAGAAAAAAAATGCTGGGACCTAAGGACTGAAGAAATATATACGTCATGCTTGTCTCTTGCCTTTACTGGTTTTATGTTTCCTATATTTATTTTTAAGTTACACAAAAGAGAAAGTTATTAGCTATAAAGCAATAAAGAGTGCAAATTTTCTGAAGAGTTCTTATTCTCCGGGTCATATATAATACCAACCAGTATTAACTGTTAGTTTTTTTTATTTATTTATTTTTTTGTTTTTAAAAGGGATTTATGATGTCAAACTGGCCGACTGGGAATAGGATAGGCACCACAGGACATTTTAATTCCCACTGTCGCTGAATATAAGTTTGACAGCTTCCATTACAAAATATTGACTTTTTAATCCCACAGACTGAAATACAGTGATGTGTGACAGAAGAATGATGCGTGAATATGCCTGGCACCTCACTTTGTCACACTTAAGACCAAACAACTTGTTTTACATTTTCTCGAACATGTATGTTTTACATATCAGACTCTTGAGAGAGATGTGCACTACAAAATGAACATAATTTTCAAAAACGATTTTTTTTAATTTTTTACTTCCTAAGTCAAATGCTCAAAGACATTTTCGCCCCGGCTCGGACTATCTTAGATTTGGGGCTGATTCCATTATTCCTACCTGGTAAGCATCCCAGACTGCTCAGCAGTACTCCAAAAGATGAAAGACGAGCGTAGAGTAGGCAATTTCTTTAACAGTCTGTTACATTTTCGATGTGTTCTGCTAAGAAAATGTAGTATTTGGTTTGCCTTCCCCACAACATTTTCTATGTGTTCTTTCCAATTAAAGTTGTTCATAATTTTAATACCTAGGTATTTAGTTGAATTTCCAGCCATTAGATTTGACTGATTTATTGTGTTACCAAAGTTTAATGGATTCCTTTTAGCACTCATATTTGGATGACCTCATACTTTTCATTATTTAGCGTCAGTTGCCAATTTTCGCAACATACAGATATCTTTTCTAAATAGTTTTGTAATTTGTTTTGATCTTCTGACAACTTAACTAGATCATAAATGACAGCACGATCTGCAAACAACCTAAGACGGCTGAGCAGATTGTCTCCTAAATTGTGTATATACATAAGGAACAGCAGAGGGCCTGTAACACTACCTTGGGGAATGCCAGAAACAACTTCTGTTTTACTTGACAACTTTCCATCCATTACTATGAACTGTGACCCCTCTGGCAGAAAATCACAAATCCAGTCATGTAACTGAGATAATATTCCATAAGCATGCAGTTTCAGCACAAGTCACTTGTGTGGTACAGTGTCAAAAGCCTTCTGGAAATATAGAAATACTGAATAAATTTGAAATCCCTTGTCAATAACACTCAAAAATTTGCATGTGTAAAGAGGTGGTTGTGTTTCAGAAGAACAATATTTTCTAAATTTTTGCTGCATATCGACGTTAATGATATGGGCCTATAATTTAGTGGATTACTCCTAGTAACTTTCTTGAATATTGGTGTGACCTGTGCAACTTGCAAGTCTGTGTATTGCACATAAATAGGAAAAGAAATCCGCCACTGTGTACTACACCACTGATTACAAACTATGTGAAACAGTATCTGCCATAAAGTATATACGAGTAGCTATCTTTATTTTGTTTTATTTAAACGTCAAGTTCCATAGGACCAAATTGAGGATCAAATATCCAAGGTCATGGAACATGTCAGGACATGAAATTACAACTTAAAGGTAATAAAAGATAAAAATAAAATGTTTATGAAGAAAAAAGAAAGGTCAAGCAATAAGTATCAGGAAACTCAGTCAAAAATATAACATAAAAATCAGCTTAATTTTTCAGGAACTCCTGAAGAGAATAGGAGTGACCCATGAGGAAATTCTCCAGTTTCAATTTGAAAGCGAGTAAATTACTACTAAGAGTTTTGAATTCTTGTGGTAGCTTATTGAAAATGGACGTAGCAATATATTGCACTCCTTTCTGCACAAGTGTTAAGGAAGTCCGATCCGAATGCAGGTCGGATTTCTGCTGAGTATTCACTGAGTGAAAGTTGATTATTCTTGGGAATAAGCTGATATTGTTAACAAGAAACAACAGTAAAGAATATATATACTGAGAGGCCATTGTCAAAATTCCCAGGTTAATGAACATGGGCCGACAAGAGTTCTGCAAACTTACACCACTTACTGCACAAGCCGCCCATTCCTGAGCCAAAAATATCCTTTTAGAATGGGAAGAGTTTCCCCAAAATATAATACCATGCAACACAAGCGAATGAAAATAAGCAAAGAAGACTAATTTTTGTGTTGATACCGTTTGAATAGTAAAAGTGGCAGCATTAAGTTTTTCAACAAGATCCTGTTTGTGGCCTTTCCACAACAGTGTACTATCTACATGAACACCTAGCAATTTGAACTGTACAGTTTCACTAATCATATGCCCATTCTGAGAAATTAAAACATTGAGTTTTGTTGAATTAAACTGTAAAAAACTGGGTCTTACGGCGATTCAGCGTTAGTTTATTTTCTACAAGCCATGAACTTATGTCATCAACTGCACTGTTTGAAACAGAGCCAATGTTGCACACAACATCCCTTACTATCAAGTTAGTGTCATCAGCAAACAGAAATATCTTGGAGTTACCCACAATACCAGAGGGCATAACATTTATATAACTAGGGAACAGGAGAGGCCTAAACACTCATCCCTTGGCACCTTCACTTGACTGTACCCCACTCAAGACCCCACATCATAGTCATTCTCAACACTGTGAACAATGACTTTCTGCTGTCTGTTGTTAAAGTAAGTGGTGAACCAGTTGTGAACTAGTCCCCGTATTCCGTAATGGTCCAACTTTTGGAGCAATGTTTTGTGATCACACAATCAAACACCTTAGCTAAATAAAAAAAATATGCCTAGCATTCGAAACCTTTTGTTTAACCCATCCAGTACTTCACAGAGAGAAGAGAATTTTCAGTTTTTAAACGACTTCTAAAGCCGAACTGTACATTTGATAGCAAATCGTGTGATATAAAATGATCAATTATCGTCACATACAAACCCTTTTCAATAACTTTAGCAAACACTGATGGCATAAAAATAGATCTAAAATTGTCTGTATTATCCCTTTCTCCCATTTTATAAAACAGCTCTGCTACTGAGTACTTAAACCGTTCAGGAAACTGACCTTTCCTTAAGGAAACATTACAAATATGAGTAATTACAGTGCTAACATGTGCAGCACAGTACTTTAATATTCTGCTACGCACTCCATCATATCCATGAGAGTCCTTAGCCTTCTGTGATTCAATTACTGACGCAATCTCCCTCATGTCAGTTACACAGAGGAGTATTTCAGGCATCAGTCTTGGAAATGCATTTTCCAAGAGAGTTATATGATCCCCTGTAGAAACAAAATTTTTATTTAATTCACCAGAAATGCTCATAAAATTATTGTTAAATATTGTAAATATATCTAGTTTATCAGTACCAGAAATATTTTTACTACGAACTGACTTAATGTCGTTGACCTTGTGCTGTTGACCAGATTCACAACTGACCATATGGTTTTAACATTATCTTGCAAATTAACTATTTCATTTGCTCACCACATGCTCTTTGCCCTCCTAATAACATTTTCAAGCATCTTACAATACTGTTTGTAATAGGCAACTGTAACTTGATTGTGACTACTTCTAACATTTTCATATAATTCCCTCTTTGTTCTGCACAATATCCTTATCCCACTAGTCAGCCACCCAGGCTGCCTCTTGCCCCATTTGGAACGTTATAATGGAAAGTAACTCACATAGAGCATGAGAAATGTGTTAAGGACAGCAGTATATTCGTTATCTATGTTATCAGCTTTATAAACACTGTGCCACTCTTCTTCCTTGATCAGTTTTAGAAAACTCTCTACTGCCATTGGATTAACTTTCCTACATAATTTGTAATTATATGTGACATTTGTTTGAGAATAAAAGCCTCTTAATGTTAAAAATTGTGCATCATGGTCTGAAAGGCCATAACACATTTACTAACAGAATATAAATAAATAAAAGTAACAAAGAATGAATATAAAGATTGTCTATGGCTGTGCCACTGTTCCCCTGCACACTGACAGGAAAAAACACCGTCCACATAAGACCATATGAATTTAGGAGATCTACCAGCTTCCATTTTCTGGAACAATCATAATCAAAATGAATATTGAAGTCACCACATATAACTAATTTCTATCACATCCTATAAAGTGAATCAAGAACCAACTCTAACTTGAGCATAAATGCTCTAAAGTCAGACTTAGGGGACCTATAATCAACAAAAGTTAGAAGTTTAGTTTCATTAAATTCAACTGCCTCTGTTCAACATTCAAATTTCTAGGCGTGCAGTCCGGAACCGCGTGACTGCTACGGTCACAGGTTCGAATCCTGCCTCGGGCATGGATGTGTGTGATGTCCTTAGGTTCAATTCAATTCAATTCAATTCAATTCAATTTTTATTATCACATAACATGCCTTATACAATCAAAGATTGTGACATAGGTGACTTGTCAGTTTTAACACTACATATAACAATACTAAAAATACAATAAACTAATAATATACATGGTGTAACATCTTCAAAGAGGTATTTTAATTACAATTATAATGCATTGTTACCTTTCATGAAATCTTTTACACTATAGTAACATTTATCTTTCAGATATTTTTCCAGGTCTCTTTTGGTGCCTTTTACATTTGGGTCATCCATATCTTTCCATATTTTATTTACAAATTTCATTCCCATATAGTATGGGGTTTTTTCCTATGATTTTAAACGGTGGGTAGGTAACATGTAGCTCGTTCTATGTCTTGTATCATATTGATGCAAGAAGAAGTTGCCCTCATAAAGTTGTGGGTTTCTTTTCGTGAAAGTGAGAGATTCATAGATGTATATGCTTGGAATGCTCATTAGATCCAGTTTTACAAATAAAGGTTTGCAGTGTTGCTTTGGTTTTGCTCCCGCCATTGCCCGGATGATTCTTTTTTGTAGTCTAAAAGCTCTAAGTAAATTTGTTTTTTCAGACCCCCAGAAAATTATACTATACCTAATGACTGCAACAAAATATGCATTATATACAGTTTTTCTTACAGCTAAATCAGTAATACTATACAAGATATTCATAATATATACAAGGCTATTCAGTCGACCCAGTATGTTGTCCACATGGCGACTCCATAACAGGTTTTTATTGACTAACACACCAAGGAGTTTGACACAGTCTGCAGTCTCTAATTTTTTGTCCATATACCTTATTTCATTTATAGACTGTGCAGATTGTTTTGTGGTAAAATGAACAATTTCTGTTTTTGTAAAGTTTAATGTCAAGTTATTGTTTTTGACCCATGCCTCCACTTCCCCAAGTGTTTGTTCAATATGACGAATTAGGTCTACCTCATTTTTACAACAGACTACAGCTGTTGAGTCATCTGCATAGAGGATAGTATCAGACTGGACCTGACATGGCATATCATTAATATAATATAGAAAAAGCAGTGGCCCTAATATTGAGCCTTGTGGAACACCTAATTGAGTGTTTTTCCAGCCAGAGAGAAATTTCTTGCCATTGATGTTAATAAGTACTCTTTGTTTTCTGTTTGCCAAGTATGATGACATCCAGCTAAGAGATTTGCCTTGAAAACCATAGCGTGCCAATGATTTACTGTGTCGAAGGCTTTGGACAGGTCACAAAAGATGCCTGACACACACATTCTATCATCAAGACATCTGCTGACTTTTGTGACTAATTCATTTATTGCATGGATTGTGCTGCGGCCTTTTCTGAAACCATATTGATTGCATAAGATAATGCTGTTAGATGAATTGTGATTTTCAATCTGATCACATGCAGCTCTTTCAAATATTTTTGAGAAAATTGGTAACAGTGAGATTGGCCTATAGTTGCCCAATTCATCTTGTTTGCCTTTTTTGTGTATGGGCCAAACTTCTGCATATTTTAATCGATCTGGGAAACATCCCTCATCAAATGATTGGTTGATTATGAAAGAGAGTGGATATGCAATACTGTGACGGACTATTTTTATTATTTCAGTGGGGACCTCATCCCACCCCGCAGATTTTGAATTTTTTAGGGACATTATGATTTTGATGACATCTAAGATGGAAACATGAGAAAACTTAAAACATGTGCAATTGCTATCTGTTATATTGGGCTTTGTATTTGGTAGTGAACAGTCACCAAATTTGTTACAGTTTATGAAAAAGTCATTGAATGATTCACAAATGGCACTGGGTTCTGTAACAGCTCTACCATTTATCACTATTTTAGAAGGGCATTTTCTCTCTGCCTCACTGTCAACTTCACTTCTTATAACAGACCAACCAGCTTTTGATTTGTTTTTTGCATTTGAAATGAAGTCGTTATTTGCAGTACGTTTTGCTAGTTTAACTACTTTGTCAAATGTTTTTTTGTATGTGCTTACATACTTAAGAAATTGAGGGCTTCGATTTACTTTTGCCTCCATATGCAGTTTCCTCTTAGTAGCACTAGACACTCTAATTCCTTTTGTTACCCAGGATCTACTTTTTTGGGACCTGGTCCTCACTGTTACAAAAGGGAAGCATTCATTGAATATACCCAAGAATTGAGTGAAAAAGTTATTGTAATTGTCACTTGTGGAAGTGTGTTTGCTGACTGTCCACTTGGTTTGGCTTAGTTTTTTGCAAAATACTTCCACATTTTCTTGACTGAAATTCCTACATATTTTTGTTGTGCAGACTGAATTTTGCTTCGGTAGTGATACAAATAGTGCTTTATGGTCTGATACTCCTAAATCTGGAAGAAACTTTTCTTTTACATAATAATTATAACTACTTACAATATTGTCAATACATGTTGCAGAGCTTGCTGTAATTCTTGTATACTGATCGAAATTGAGATTTAGCCCATTTGTGGCTACCAGGTTCTTTAAGTGTGAAGAAAATTTGTCATCAGTCCTTACATCTATGTTGAAGTCAGCACATATAACCACTTTCTTGTACAGTTTCTCACATTTTAATTTATGTAGCAATGTATCAAACTTATCTAAAAATACAGAGCTTATATGGTACCCAGGGGTGCGATATATGCTGATAATTAGTGTGTTATACTCTTAAAGTTCTATACAACAACTTTCAAATGTGCCTTCTTCATTCAGATGGCTAAAATTCTGTCTGATATCATAGTCTACCGTGGAATGAACTAATATGCAAGAGCCTCCATACCCATTGGTCCTACAAAAGCTGGTAGCCAGTTTATAACCTGTAAGTTTATTCAGGAGACTGATATTTTCAGATTTTAGCCAATGTTCATTAAGGCATATTACTTTCACAGATTGTTTCACACTTTCTAGCAAAATTTCTGTATCATAAAGCTTCCTGATCATTCCTTCAGACAGACCTCTTATGTTCAAGTGCATAACGAAATTACTACTGCATATATTATTAGGTAGAGGGTCTTTAAAACTAATTTGACTATAAAGTAACGGAACGTCCACCTGAGTGTTGACTGCTTGTTCTGGATTCGTTGTATTGGGCCAAATTCGGATAGAACTGGCCCCCTTCATCAGTTTCCCTGTGTGTGAGCATCTGGTTGATGAGTAGGTACAGTTTTCTTGACGATAATTTCAGTCTTTGCTGTATGTTCTGAGGCTGGTTCTGGCACCGTCTCATCTTCTGGACGTGATGTTCCTGTTTGAGCTGGCGCTGTGGCTGCGATTTTGAAATTGTTTTCTCGTTTATCCATTTCCTTGGTCGAAACTGCTTGCACAGCAATTGGTTTTCTTGCAACGTCGTCGTCTTTTTGTATTAATTTCGCTAGCATTTTGCCAACGTATGACTTGCTAGCGTTATTATAATGTAGTCCATGTTTCGTAAACAAATCTTTTGCATCTGGAAGATCAAGAAATGTTACATTTTGTTGGGACTTGCATATTTTGTAGAATTGTCTGTTTACTTTTGCAAGCTCTAGATTTACGATGGAATTGTCTTGCAGGTCGTATCTGTGAGGCAAACTAGTAACTATGATGTTCGGAACTTTCAGGTCAAGTAATGTAGTTTTTAAACACTGGGTCGCATGTTTACTCTCATTTCTGTATACATCATTACTTCCACCCATGATTATGACGGCATCATTCTTAGATAGCTCATTAAGTGAGTTGCTGCTCTTAATTATCTCAGTCAAAGGTGCACTGGGTTTCGTCATACCTGTTGCCGTGAATAGCGTACTGTACTCATTTATTTTTTCGGCAATTTTCTTGGCGTGGCTATCGCCAAGTACAACAACTCGTCGTTTGATGTTCACTGGTTTTTTTCGTATTAGATGTTTTCTTGGCTGCGCACTCGATTGGAAGTTTCGTCACTGATTTTTGTTCGTCATTGTTCTTTGTCTTATCACAGTCTTCGTCTAGTGTTGTGAATTTATTTGCTAGCGGTATCGCCGGAACCGTACTCACTGTCTGTCTGTTTGTTCTTTTCGGCAAACGCCACGTTTTTTGCGCAGAACGACGGTTAACAACACTGTCTTGTGCTAGACGATGATCTCGCTCTACCTCTTTGTATTTCGTTTCCAGTTCTTGATATTTCTGCCGAAGTTCTTCATATTTCGTATTTATAGTCATTAAATCCTCTGTAAGCACACTTATTATTTTTTCTTTTGATTTTATCGTGTCCATTACCTCGTTTTTCGTGACACTCACAACACACTGACGGCATGTCCAGTCATGTTCGTCTTTTATATATTTTAGATTTACTTTAACACATTTGTCGTGATACCACGACCTGCACTGGATGCATAGGATACCTCTCTTTACCTTTTTTACGCAGATTTTACACACGTCACAACACTTTTTAAGGAAACTGAGACATCGTTACAGAACAAAGTTTCATTCGGCGCCATCTTTAACTAGGTTAGTTTAACTAGGTTAGTTAGGTTTAAGTAGTTCTAAGTTCTAGGGGACTGATGACCACAGATGTTAAGTCCCATAGTGCTCAGAACCATTTGAACCATTTGAGCCAACATTCAAATATCTGTTCAGTGCAGTACTGTGGTATGTCTAGGGACTCAAATGGAATATTAATTTTTACATACATGGCCACTCCGCCACCCCACAAGGAACTCCTTGATAAACAGCTAGCTAATCTGTACCCTGGTCTGAAGTGACCATAAGTAGAATAACCACATAAAACAAATTGTAAGAAAAACAGATGTCAGACTCAATTCGTAGGAAGAATCTTAAGAAATGTAACTCATCCACAAAGTAAGGGGCTCATAAGGCACATATTCCACCGATTCTTGAGTATTGTTCAGTATGGGATCATTACCAGGTAGACAGATGGAAGAGATCAACAAGACCATTGAAGGGGGGCATGTTTTGTCATGGGATCATTTATTTGGTGCATGAGTGTAACAGAAATGCTCAGCAGTCTCCATTGGCAAGCATTACAAGTGAGATTTACTACTGAAATTTTGAGAGAATACTTTCCAGAAAAAGTTGGATGACATATTACTTCCTCCCATATACATCTCAGGAAATGACACTGATGAGAAATTTCAAGAAATATTATCTAATACAGAGGCTTATTGACAATCATTCTTCCGATGCACCATTAGGGAGTGGAACAGGAAGGGGGGGATCAGTTATAGGTGTGAGAAGTACCCTCTGCCACACACCATGTATGATGTAGATGCAGATGTTTATTTTCCCTTATGAACACTGATACTGCAATCCTAGAGGAACAAAAGGACAGGCAAAGTCTGATTAATTATCTATAAGCCCAGTACATAGTACAAAATTTTTCAGGTGACCTAACTTGTTCTATGCCATTGCTGCCTCTTAAAGGACAAACTGAAATGTTGTCCCAGATTAATTCATGTTTATAGGTATTCTGAATATAGAGGAACATGAGTGATTACGCATGTGGCCAAAGCAGCTCCTGTAGAAGCTGACTCCCAATTCCTGTGATACTACATCCCAATCGCCATTGATTAAACGTGCCAAGAAACGAATGAGAGAAGGGTAACTTCTTTTTCAAATTTTCAGGCAATAAACAGAGCACTTGTAATCATTTTTAAATTACCTGTGTGATTCCTAAAAAAGTAGAGAGTTATAGGCACATCCTTTCACGTTTACTTTTATGATTTTATAAAGTGTTACTGTGAACTTAACAAATTGGTAGAGCAATTATGGAAGAGTTATTAACATCCCATGCAATATTTATCAGTTTAATAGTCATCCATTTCAGAAAATCTTTCATCCTAACCTATCTACAGGGAAGAAAGGATAGCTGAGGTACGTTAACTGCTAGTGATTTATCACTGTTTACTAATATAAAATACAGATGTATTCTATTTAATGTCAAGTGTTCATCATTTTTTCTAAATTTCAACATATGCAGTGCATATTATTTTCCATAATTCCTGAACATGTTTAGAAATAATTTTTTATGGTAGCTTCAGTTACTGATGAGAAAGTAGATTATTATTTTCCTAAACGTTACGGAGGCTCTATAATCTCCAGTATTGAAAGAAGGCAGTTTAGGTTGCACAGGTTTCCTAGTGTGATCAGATTTATTTAATCTCCTTCACAGTAGATATATTCATTCTCTGGTCAGGCATTATAACGTATTTGTACAACACGTATGCCAAGAATAGAACTTAAGTGACTGCCAGCCGTGGACTGTACTACTGGCCCTAGTATTGTGGCATTCTGGCAAAAATTTTCTGTCAAAATCTCATTTTCTTCGTTACACTGAGAAGGCAATAGGTAATCTTTCTTAGCTGTTATTCCTGTTAGTCGTTTTTTCCACTCTGGCAGCTTGAATCTCTGGATTTCACTAATAGTTATAACAACGCCCATCACTGCCACACCCAGTCAACCACATAAACAAACAGCGATTGCATTCACCCATTCGGGTTTATTCACCTCAGCTCGTATAGCCCCATGCTCTTTTGTCTGCAAAAATTTTTTACTTCTTGATGTGACAGAGATTCCCCTGGCAGAGACATCACGTACACTACGCACGCATTCAAAAATCAACTTATGATTAGTTCAAAAATCAACTTAGAATGTGTTCAAAAACCAAAGGAGTGTATAGAGAAAGTTCAAAGAAGCGCAGCACGTTTTGCATCATCATGAAATAGGGGACAGAGTGTCACTGTCATAAAACACGATTTGGGGTGGACATCATTAAAACAAAGGCATTTTTCATTGCGGCGGTATCTTACCACGAAATTTCAGTCACCAACATTCTGCTCCGAATGCAAAAATATATTGTTGACGTCGACCTACATAAGAAGAAATGATCATCATAACAAAATTAGGCAAATCAGAGCTCTCACGGAAGGATATAGCTGTTCGCTACCCCCCCCCCCCCCCCACGCAGTGGTCAAAATTGGAATAACAGAGAATTATTGTGAAGGTGGTTCGATTAACACTCTGCCAGGCACTTACGTGTGTTTTGCTGAGTATCCATGTAGATGTAATTGCAAATGAATACGTTACATTTATTAGATCATTTATTCACACTGTAAACAGAAATGGCCCTATCACATTTCCCTGGGGTACACTGGAAATTGCTTTTACATCTGTTAATTTTGTTCTGTTAAGGGTGACATGCTGAGTTCAGTCCACAAGGAAGGCTTGAATCCAGTCACAAATCTGTTGTGATACTAAATAAGCTCATAATGTCAGATGCCTTCCAGAGGTCAACGAACATGGCATTAACCTGTGCACCATTGTCTGCAGCACTATGTATCTCATGGAGGAACAGAGTGAGTTGAGTTTTGGAAGATCTCTGTTTGACAATCCATGTCGATTTTTATAGAGGAGAGCTTCATTTAACAAAAATGTCATAACTCTTGAGCATAAAACTTGTTGCATAATTATGCAACAGATGCATCTGCCCTATGGGCCTTCCTCAAAATATGGATGACCTGTGCTTTTTTCCAGTCTTTAGGTATCGTTCTTTGGTCCAGTGAACTATGATAAACAACTTCTAGATGGGGTGTATGGTTTTTTTGCATAACCTTTGTAGAATCCTATAGGTATCTTATCTGGTCATAATGCCTGTCCACTACTAAGTAGTTGTAGTTATTTTTCTGTTCCATGCTCAGTTATGTCTATATCTGCCATTTCAGCATTTGTACAATGATTGTAAGGAGAGGCTGAGCCTCTGTTTCAGACCTTCCCCTCTGCTCCAAACCAGAGGATTGTGATCAACCATGAGTATGATGCAACAAATAGTCAGCTCAACATGCATTCTGTGTGATGCACCAAATTAGCTGTACACTGAAAGAAACCAAGGATAGCCTCAGCATCCAAGTGGCAGTCATCATTCGTGCCAACATGTGCCACTGTTTGCAGCCGGTTGTACCTGAGATCCCACGGCAAACATACTGAGTGCACACTGGCATTCTTTCCTACCCTGCATGCTATTTCTATGAGGAACTCCATTACACAACTGCCATTGGTGCTCCATATGATTAGCGTACACATCCTCTGCACTTGTCCAGATTGGGCAGGAAAACTAGATGCTGGCCCAACAAGTGGGGCAAATTGTGCAGCCTCAGCAGTGTTACAAACACAGGTATGTTCTCCTGTGAAACTTACAGAACTGTCACTCCTGGAAGAAAGGATATTGTGGAGATACAGCTTAGCCACACCCTGGAGGATGTTCCCACAGTGATTTTTCACTCTGCAGTGGACTGTGTGCTGATATGAAACTTCCTGGCAGATTACAAATGTGTGCTGGGCTGAAACTCAAACTCAGGACCTTCGCATTTCACACGCAAGTGCTCTACTGACTGAGAAATCCAAGCATGACTCATGACCCATCATCACATTTTTACTTCCACCGGGACCTCATCTCCTCCATTCCAAACTACTGGCAACATGCACAAACTGGACTAAAGCATGTCTCCACAACATCCTTTGTTCTAGGCCTGCTAGCCCTGCAAGTTTTGCAGTAGTAATTCTGTGAAGTTTGGAAGTTAGGAGATGAGGTAGTGGTGGAAGTAAAGCTGAGATGACAGATCATGGGTCATGCTTGGGTAGCTCATTTGGTAGAGCACTTGCTCACAAAAGGCAAAGTTCCCAAGTTTGAGTCTTGGTCTGACAGACAGTTTCAGTCTTATTCTAAGCTTTCGTGGAGCCTGTGGTAGTAATCAAAGACACGCTGATAGCTGAAAATCACCTGAATCCCTTCAAACCTGATGTCTTCCCCAACGGCGATGCCATCTTTCAGCAGTATAATTGTCCATTTCTCAGTGCCAAAACCTTGATACAGAAGTGTTATAGCGAACTCGTGCTGATGTCTCAGCAACCAAATTCACCTGATGTAAATCCTGTGGGACCCACCTGTGTCGCAACCAGCGGCATCACTGCATACACAAATCAGTGGCCCATTATTAGCATGAATTACATGAACTATGAATAGACGTCTAAAGCCATATACCAGCACAAACCTACCAAAAAAGTGTCAGATCCCTGATACACAGAATCAGTGATGTATTTCATTCCAGACTCATCAGTGTATGTGCATGGTTTGAAAAGCACAGCTGATTTAAACCCAACCAAGAATCAATAGGACCACATTGATCAGGCTGTTTGCGCTGCGGATCCTCAACCCAGAACCATTTTACAGCTGGCCACAGTGCTGGAGTTGATGTTATTCCACATTCTTATCAGTACCTTCCAAAATCTCATCGGCATATTTCATAGACAGCCAAAAGGGAAGAGGTAGTTATATGGGCTTTTGACAGGTAGTCACATTAGTGTGACTGAACAGTGTAGTTGATGCAAGAGTAGAAATTCTGAGTAACAAATTACAAACGCAAAAATCTCCTTTAGCATAGATATCATCCACTGCACTGCCACCATCTTTAGTAGCCATATATGGCTTGAAGTCTTAATATGTAAATAACAGCAACAGAATTTTACAGTTTTTGAGGTGTCAGACAGTGTCAGTCAAAAAGCCTACTTTTTGTTTTGAACTGGATGTTATGTGTTTTATTCACTACATGTGCTAGCCCCAGTAGCAGGCCCAGAAACATTGTCATTTGTATAAACGTGATTGTCACTAGCAGCATACTATCATCACTAACAGACTGAGAGAAATTAGTATATAAATATCCCTTTAGATGTCAATAATCTTATCCACCATATATGGGCTCTTTTATTCATAACAGACTCATGGAGTATGAGCAAAATGGAAGAGGTATGACACAATTCCTTAAAATTACAGTTGAGCAAGGACTTGATATCTAAGCAGCAAGCATTTTAAGCAATTAATAAACAACTCTGAACAGAAGGAGCCTTCTTCCACACAGTGCTTTATTGAACATGAATGCAAACATTGCTTTATTGTAATACACTCTACCAGTATTGCAGCATGTTTCAATACTGCTGAAGGCCTGGATTGATTTTCTTTATTTATGGTAAGTTTGCAGAGCATACCAAGTCGATTAGTGTTTGCTGCATCTTCAGTTCAGTGTACTCTGCAATATGTCTGCATGAAAAGCTTGTCAAAATCAATTAATGAGCTTTGACAATAAAGTGAAAATGAAATCAGAATATAGTGTATATCATTTCATTAATTAGAGTGCTACATTTATGTTCCTTTATGCATGATGAATCAATTGGGAATACAAAGCAGTGAAGGAAGATCATAAACAATGGAGCAAATTTAGTTAAGTAGCTTTCTACTGCAAACAGACCCAATGTTTTCTAATATTCATCAAACATCACTTAGAAGCCAAAATACAAAATTTGAAAATTTTCATCAATACCTAAAATTTTGTAGTAGAATGTTATACATCATATAAAACGTTAATGATATCAGTAAAAAGCCATTATCATTTCAAGTAGACACAAGTCCAACAGTGACATTACGTAACATGGTAATATACTACAGAACAGGTTTCCCACCATTGTCACTAGCTGACAACCGTATAATTTTATGTTACAAGAAAAGAATACCAGTCAATATTATGTTCAGAACAGAAGCCAGTCAGAAGCAAGTGATACAAAGTACCCAATACTTTCAGGTTCCCTGTGGTATAATACATTTGTTTTCTCAATTTAGAAGAACTCTGTGAAGAACTTTGAGGTCTATCTTGGATGTTCCAACAATTTCAAAGTCCATATTACCTTCAAACCAACAGCAACTATTCAGTTTCTTGGAGCGGGCTCTGTACCAATTTCCCTTCGAGCAGTAGTAAAGAAGGAGTCAGAGAAACTACAGAATCTCTGTATTGTCAAATATGTGAATGTGAGCAAATGAGCCACACTTACTATATGCACAAAAAATAAATGGACTATTGCGGCTTTGTGCACATTTTAATATTGTAGTCAACTACATTTGCATTTAGATTATACTTTACAAAGATAAATAATCATTTTCCTTGCAGTTAAGCTTCAGAGAATGAAATCAGTATATCTTCTATGAATGGTTCTGAAATGAAAGTGGATCACCAGAATTTAATATTGCAAGTTTCTGTGAACATTAATGGCTAGTTGGATGAAATGAAGGAAAATATAAAAAATCAAAGGGCAGAAAATATTAGTAGTATCAAGTCAATGGAAAGTATATTAACCAAAGGAGGCACTGATGCCAAAAACAAAGTTGGGGATAGAATGTAACTCAAATGAATACATAAGTTTTAATGCCAAGGTTAAGAATGTAATTTTCAGAATAGATTGCAACTTAGAAACTAAATGTTCTCCATTGGAAGACAGTCAAATATGTGAATGTTTGCAGTAGCCAGATAATGTGAATGAGTGTGATATAATGAATGTTAGCAGTGACCAATGTGCATGTTGATGCAGAGCAAAGTTATATTATTTTAAAAGTGAAAGTTATTTATTACGACAATTTGTTGTTGTGTGGTATTCAACTTCTCCCAGCATTATTCAGGATGGATAGCTCACGGGTCAATGATCAGATGTCATCCAACAGGCACAATTTTCCACCATTGCCTTCATCACCTCATGATGTAAACATGCTAATTTTCCGAAATATTGGGCCCTCATTGACCCATTAAATAAAGAAGTATTTCATCACTGGCGATTCCACTGTTTTGTTTATGTAAATAATGAAGTGAATGGCATAGAAGCAGTTGGTAATGGAGTTGGTAGTGATTTGAACAGTGACATAACTGATTTTTTTTATAATGCAGAAAATGTTAATGGGGCTAACGTCCTTGTGGTGGTGAAGTCAGATACAATAGCTGGGGAAAAAATATGATACTGTAAAATCAAAGGGGTTAAGATCAAACATGTGTTCACCACGAGAAAGTGCTTGGTAATATAAAGCATGTAGCACTGGTGATGCTGAAAAAATAAAGTGTATGGAACACTAAGACATAATGATCAAGAAATTGCAGGAAGTGCATGATTCAATGGAGGGATTCCCATGGTTTTATAAACCTAGAAATGCCAGCTGTAAGATGGACTGGGAAGAGTTTACTTATCTGTGCTTGTAGAGTTGTGTAAACTATTGGAAAGCCAATAAATTCAAGTTAGCAAGGGAGTTGTTATCTAAGGTAAATGAGAACAAGTGATGGAAGGAGACTGATAAGTATCATAAATATTTGATGATAATTTTAAAATATAGCCACTGGAAATGGAGTCTAGTATAATCATTCTTTTGAAGTAATTTTTTAAGAAACTATATATTATTTGTTCATAGAAAGAGAACAACTGTGCAAGAAGAAAACATAACACAATAAAAAGTTAAAGCAGATAGATTGACACTGAGAGCAAGTTTTATGTAGAATGAAAAGAAGTCACATATATCTTCAGGTTTATGAAAGACGTGTAACTATTTTAGTGTATGAAAGTGACAAAATGTACATTGAAGATGAATGAATGGTATAAGTGTGTGGTGTGTGTCTGTCTGTGTGTGTGTGTGTGTGTGTGTGTGTGTGTGTGTGGTGTGTGTGGGTGTGTGTGTGCATGATTTTATGATTGATATAGTTTTGCTGCAATTGACAATGCTTACTCCAGAAACATAAGGGGTAGCACTAAGTGTTTTTCATGACTAAACAATCATGGCTGTCAGAGTATTCTGTGCGTATGTGAAATATGTATTGATGAATGGTAAGTGGGAATAAAATATAAGCTTTCCATGAGATGACTGAGGAGATGTGGTTGGCATTATTTTTTTGAACATGTAGATGTAAAATTTGTTTGCTACCATGTAGAATAGGTAATGTTAAAAGTGGTATGGGGGCATGGATATGTATCACCAACATAGTTCTAGCCCTATTAATGAATACATTGCTTTTATCTACAAATGCTCCTTTAAATAACAGTTATTTCTGAATGCTGGATAGTAGACTTGATGCTAATGTGGCATGATTTATATGTCCAATGAACTGAAGCTGTCCTGAGCCAGAGCACTGAAGTTCCCACAGTAGATTCAGTTCTGGTCCAGTGTAGCAAGAAAACTGACTACACAACATTACAAAAATATATTCAAAAACTGAAGATTAAGTTAAGCAAGTGTGGCAAAAGTGCTCTTTGAAAATGTGCAGTGAAATAATTGACAGAAACACCTTTATCAGTTATGAAATCAAGCAACAGAATTTCCAGGTTGGAATTTTGATCATATAAGGAAAAGGTACATTGATACTCACTGTGAAACTAGGGGGAGCAGTGTGATGATATGATTCACAGTGTCCACTTACATGCAATAAAAAGTAAAAAAATGTGGTCCCAGATGTGTGTTATACTGTTATTGAGTAGTGAATCCAAATGACATCAGGCAGTAGGTGCAGGAGGAGTGTCTGAGAGCAAGGGGCAAGCATTCTGCTGTTGGTGGGCCTGATGGTATCAAGTTTGTATAACAAGGTACTAGACAATGTATTTTAAAAAACAGGTTCTGTACAGGTTTTATTCAACCTGCCATGATAAATATTCAGATACTTACATTTTATTATCACAAAATTGCAGTAGATCTATATACCCTGTTACTGCTTTCTCAGTCTGACTCCAGTACTGACTCAAGTTTTGACTTTGCTGTCAGTGAGTTATTCTAATGACGTCTGAGTCTGTTCTGTTCGAGATACTGAAGTACAGCTTTTTCTGTTCTGCTCCCAGAATAGTTACAATGTGCTGCATTCTATGCTACTTATGATTTTTCCTACGTATACTGCCACTTTGGTGAATGTCTGACAGCTGTCAATCATCCACTGAGTACCAACCATTTACCCAAATTCAACTGCTCACTGCAGCCACCCTGCCCACATTATTGCCCATGGACCAGCAATTCTACACTATCGGCAGCTTATACAACATGTGTATGAGTTCAGGCTACCAACACAGAACTCTAGAGCTCATAAAATCCTACTACCTCAGACACTTTACTGTGACAACTCACTCAAAGCATCTCAAGATCCTAGCGCCTTTATGTATTACATTGACTTCTCTGTTTTAATAAAGTATGTTTGAAGTTGCTATCCTTATTTAGTTCTAGGTCCCACAATCTTCTTTTCTGCAAAGAGATGAAAAGTAATGTTATTCACTGTTTAATTTGAACTTACCACATTGTGGTAAGCAGTTTGGATCATTATACACCAATAACATCCATGTCACTGTAACAATATCTTACTGGGAGACAGCGATGAACGTTATACCATTGGGGTGTTGTCATTCAAAAGAAACATAGTAAAGGCGTGCATGGAGCTTAGGGAATGCACACTTCCTCTACACACATTGCTCCAAACCTACATATGAGATATTGATGATGAAAAGCTCCAGAATGCCTAGAACACTTATTTGTGAAATGTTCTACATGGGTTTAAAATGCCTTGAAAGTATTTCTTTCTAAATCTAAAACTATGTGTACTGGCCGTGTCTCGTCATTTACTACCAAATGACTGCCAAGTAATCCTATGCCAATGGTGTCATTCAGATGTAGTACAGAGGGGCATGGGATCAGCATACCATTCTTCCAGCCTTTTAAACCTTCCCAGACCTGGGAGCCACTACTTCTCACTCAAATAGATCCCCAAATGGCATTACAAAACTGGATATACTATGTTCCAGCAGTATCACCCAGCTAGAACTCCAGGCAGTACTGGGAATCTAACACAAGTTCTCCACATATCAGACATACTGAAAAATTAACTTTGGAGGCAGGCAAATATTTATTTCTACTTTAGAAGAGATGCATGAACTCCTCACATTTCATTTTTCATAGAAAACTGCTGGTGGTTTCTGTTAATGAATTAGGTTGACAATGTTTATAAAAACAAATTTTTTCTTGTATCTTTCTGGTGAAATTTCTACTTATTCCCAGTTTATTGTGTCAACATATATTTGTGAAAGAAGATTTCTCAGCTACTGATATTACTTAACAGAAATAATTTCAGATTTAAATAGACTTCAATCATGATGTGTCAATATTACTCTAATTCAGTAGGAAGCACACGTAATGTTCAATAACTAGCTTTAGTTTTGTACAGCACTGAGTAAAGACTTACTCTCCTCTCTTTAGTTTTGTCATGTATTCAGTTGAAGGCTTGCTAGTTGGTTTCATTTTGATGCTGGATGCAGTCATGGGGCAGGTTCCTTCTCTGCTGGTCAACATAATTCCTCACATTGCTTCATGTCGTGGAAACCTAGAAGCATGAAGTCGATGGAGAAATATGACAATGGATGTATCCAACTGAATATCAGTATTCTGTCACTATAATATTACATCAGTGCAGAACAAGTAAGCTTGTTGCATAGTTAATGTAATGATCTCTGTTCACATGATTGTTTGGTTGACCTTTATGCATCCTCAGGACAGTTGTGTTACCATCCTCTGATGCTAGAATATATAGCAAACTTTACCCGCTAATTATCATAAGTTGTGAAGCCTTCCTCCGATCTAGTCTTGTCAAATGGCTGTATACAAGAGTGCAGTTATTTTTTATTCAGTGTGATTAATCATAAAACCATGTTCAGATTTGAGTAACATATTTGAGCTCCCAAAACATTTTAATTTTTAAGGATTTCTTTCTGCACTTATTAGCTAAGTAATAATACTGAGATACACACCACCAGTCTCTGCAGTACAAATACCAAACAAAACACATACAACCCAATAACCAAAAAATAACAATAATACTTATGTACTGACTCGAACCAAATGTAATTACAGTGAGGGACACATGGTATGGCGAAAATATAAGTCTAAAGATGCCCTGAATGTATTAAATGATTTTAATTTTCATTTTCCTGTTTACAATTGGAATTGTTTTTACAGTGCACAAAAGAATGTTGTTAAGTGCCCTCTTACCTCTGGCTATTATACTGTATAGTTTTAGTAATTTAAACTTAGTAATGTCCTACATTTGCATGTAGATGACATTTTATAAACATAAATAATTATTTTCCTTATATGTAAAGTAAGATGATTCATTCAAAGAAAATAGTGGTTACTGATGCCACTTTTGTAAGTACTACACACTATGTTACTAAATCAGGGACTGAGTCAATAAATCACGCTTTATAATTTTTGTACAAACGTTGTGAAAGTCATGAGGCACATTATTTGTTAAAAGGAATTAAAAATGAAAAAAACCTTAAAATTACAGGACATCATTGGGATACAGATGTTCTTTGCATTGAAATGACACAAAGAAACTGGTCTCTTTTACATTGTTTCTTTGCCTGCGCTGTCTATCATTTCTAACAGACTTGTATTTGAGAGGACGTGTGTGCCAGTCCACAACAGTTCAGTTGGGTTTTGGTTCCCTGTAGAATCCAACCCCATCCCTTACACATATTGTTCATCTTTTGAAACTGAAATTCATAGGTTGCATATTGTAATTGAAGCTGACAGTCTCTAAATGAGCTAGAAGGCTAAAAAACTCTATTCCATGAGCGTAGATTTTCACCATATCTCCTTAAGAAAGCAGTGCAAGCCATGCCTCAGTAGCAATCAAGAGACCAGGAAGAAGAATCAAATAGAGATGTTGTCAGTTGTTACGTGATTTTTTTCAATGTGCGAGAAGTGATTTCTTTTTTTTTTTTTTTTTTTTTAAAAAAAAAAAAGAAGGGAAGGATCAAGGTGTTAAGTTCAATATGAGTGACCTTTCTGACATCAGAAACTTCTGTGGGAAAGGTTAGTGACAATATACAGCAAAAAGCAAGGATTGGTGTCATTGTGAGAAATATTATGTATAGGCCATACCCAACAAACTATAAAAAAACAATTTAATGAACTTAGGCAGCTGGTATTTACTTCTTTGCCTGAATAAATTAGCATTGGCTGAGTATTGCACCTCTGCTCACTACTCTATGAGCACTTTCAAAAACTGTCCGCCATCACATCTTTCTCAAGAAATGAGGTTAAGAAAGTAGTGAAAAATAACTAGCACCAGATATAAGCAGTCTATATGAATTTTTCAAATTAGAAAATTCCAGTACATGGATTCTGCACATATCTGTTATATACTGCCATAGTAATTTCTCTTGTGAATCTGAACCTCATCATAATTTGACTGACTGAAGAGTTGATGCTTAAGCATTTTGACTTGCATCTTCCACATTCAGTTTTATTTTTAATTACGGTTATCACATTTTTATAGTGACTTCTTCATTTAATAACGTGTCCATCTTAAGGAACAACACTACAGTGAGCTCAGCAGACAATGGAAGGATCTGCATGACAATCATTGTATGAATTATAACTGAAATGTCAGGATCAATAGCTTGGTACATTACAAAAGATATAATTGCTAGCACTGTTTTCTTGACTGCCACAAGTCCAATACAAGCAGTGCATTGGTCCTCATACTGTGTCTACTGATGACGTTTTTGCACAGACACAGAGATAGCTGTTTCTGCGGTTCCACAATCTGAACTACTAGAGGTGTGCACTGACATGGAATGACATGGTCATAAATTTTCTGTGCCATACTAGAATGGATATAGGGGTAAGTTTTTATTCAGGTGCTATTCCATAGAGTTATTGTTTCAAAAAATTTAGTGACACTTAAAGAAAATCCTACTCTGGTTCAATGTGTTTTAGGAAGATACCCACATCACTAATAACTGTGGTTCTGAAACCATAGGTACCCACAGGCTGAACCAGAACTCCAGTGACAAACATTCGTGGATACCTTCCGAGTATATTGGCATTGGAGATCTGTGGTATCTGGCAGCTAACTACAGAGTAACTGCACTTTGTTTTGTTTATTGCTTGAATTAGCTCAACATCTTTACTGCACTGAATATAGTGGACAACCGTGCAAATGAGGACAGTTTGACCTGTGTGTCTTGTTTTGATTTGGTCACGGTACCTGCTGTTGACAGCAGTAATTCACTCCATATCACATTGTCCTCAAGTTTGCTTTCAGTACTGCACCATTCTGCCCAGGACTTTGTTTCCCAGCAGTTTTAGTTGTGCATTAATGGTGATACACAGCAGTATTAAGGCTAGGCATACCAATGAAAAGTTGGAAAATCTGCACTTGGTTTACGAATTCACTGAATGCAATGTAAAAATAGCATAATGAAGCTGTGATAACAGAATAAGTGGTACTTCTTGTGGTTGTTGCATAGTCTGAGTTGTGTGATGTACATTTTGATTACTGCTTATAACAGACTTCTTCACTGTCCTGAAGGTATTTGCACAGACACAAGGATGACTGCATTTAACAAATCAAATAAATTACAATTACATTAATCACCCACCAGAGGGAATGAGCCCTTATACTAAAATTTTATAAAAGTATCCCTGAACAATCTTTGAAAGCTTATCAGTGGAGTTCTGGGTCACGTGATTATGTGAAAAGGTGTCCGACATGAATATGCCCACACGAGAGGAGTTAACAGACTTTGAATGCCGAATGGTAGTTGGAGCTAGATGCATGGGAGACTCCATTTTCCAAATCGTTTCAGAATTCATTATTGCAAGATCCACAGTGTCAAGACTGTGCTGAGAATCCCACATTTCAGGGTTTACCTCTCACCTCAGATCACACAGTGGTCAATGGCCTTCACTTTATAACTAAGAAATTTTGCATATTTGTGAGAAGGTCATAAGGGACCAAACTGCTGAGGTCAACTGTCCATAGGCCTACACACTAGTACTTGACCTAACTTAAACTAACATGTGCTAAGGGCATCACAACACCCATGCCCGAAGGAGGACTTGAACTACTGATGGGGAAGGCACGTGAACTGTGACAAGGCAACTCAAACCGCGTGGCCATCCTGCATAACATGACTAAGAACAGTGGTGTTTGCGTTGATTTGTCAGCGCTAACAGACAAACAACACTGCCTGAAATCACCAGAAAAATATATCTAGGATGCATGATAATTGTACCCGTTAGGACAGTGCAGTGAAATTTGGCATTAATGGTATATGGTAGTGGACAACCCATGTGAGTGCCTTTGCTAACAGCTTGACATGATCTACATTGCTACTGCTGGGCTTGTAATCATATCAGTTGGACTCTAAATGACCAAAACCTGTGCCCTGGTCAGATGAGTCTAAGTTTCAGTTGGTGGGAGCTGATGATGGGCTTCAAGTGTGGCCCAGACAACATTAAGCCAAAGAGTCAGGTTGGCAATGAGGCACTGTGAAAGCTTGTGGTGGCTCCATAATGGTGTGGGCTGAATCAGTCATCACTGCCTGGAAATGGTTATTTTCAGTTACTTAGGTTTCAGCAGCTAGAATTAGCTCTTACAGAACCTTAGAGGAATAATAATCAGAATGTACAACGTGGTAATTTTAACATTAAATTTCCTTCAGATATAACAGTTATAAACAGCTGGAATCATTGTTGTCAACTTTCAACCTGCTCCCAAGGGTCACATTCTCAAGAAGAGTATACTGGCTTAGAAAGATCTTGATTGATAATCTGTTTATAGACCCCATGAATTACAATGACATGGAAACACAAGCCATAATAAAAGGTATGTCTGATTATGATCGTCAAATCACAATGTGTATACTTGCCAGAAGGAAAAGAGTAAATTACCACATGCTTCGTAAACATGTTATAATAATAAATAGGGAATCTACCAATCACTTAAAAAAGAGTTTACACTTTTATAATGGGAGGAAGCACATGAGGCAGACACAGAGAATCAGAAATTCAATTCATTCCTGGACATAATTGGCAAACATTTTGAAATCTGCTTCATCCAAACAGGAGTTAAAATGAAATCATCCTGTTATTGAAAAAAGGAGTTGGTAACAGCTGGCATCAAAATATCATGTGCTAAAAAGAGAGACCTGTATGCAGAGCAAAAGATGATCACTAACCTGGAACCTGCACTAGAGAAAAAAGAAAGTACTCTAAAATTCTAACATGTGGAATCAGGAGGGACAAACAAACACCCCATGCAGAAAAAAATAGGAAATCTAACAATAAAGTAATAACCATATGGAACATCATAAAAAGTGAGACAAGTAGGAACATAAAATCTCAACAAGCGGAGACTCCACTATCCTCTGGCAGTGACTCACACAGCAACAATCAAAAAGCTGAAGCCTCAGATTGTAATAGTTTTTTCTCACAGTAGCTGAAACAACAGGGAGCTATCATAAAAAAATCTCCAAAGGAGCCACAGAGCTACTAAATCATATGCAAATCACACCAAATATAGCACTTTATTTCAAAAGCACAACTCCTAAAAGAACTGAATAAAAGCATAAAACCTCTGGATGTTCTGGATATGATGGAATATCAAACAGGATTTTAAAATCATGTGGGGACTTATTCAGCCACATATTATGCTATTTATGTAACCAGTGAATGAAAACTGGGACATTTCCAGATAGACTGAAACATGGATTAGGGTTGTCCATCCATAAAAGTGGGGCAACCATTATACTATCCAATTGTTGACTCATCTCTTTGCTGCCAGTGTTCTCAAAAGTGTTTGAGACAGTAGAATGTGATAGGGCTTATGATACAAAATGGCTCACTAACTTCTGCATAGTTTGAATTTCATAAGAGATGCCCCACACAGAGAGCTATATTTAGCATAGCAGATGACACTGTAGGTGAATTAAATCCCTGAAGGTACCCAATGGGAATCTTCTGTGACACTTCCTGTGCACCACAGCTCCATCAGCAAAGAGCCACAGATTGCTACATATATAAAAGAAGTGATCGATATGGTGAGCAGCAGTCTGTGAGTCTTTGCTGATGATGCTGTGGAGAGTGGGAAGTGTCACCATTGAGTGACTGTAGGAGGATACAGAATGGCTCAGTAAAAGTTTCTAGTTGAGTTGAATAATGGCAACTTCCTCTAAATATAGCAAAATAAATGTTAATACAGATGACTAGGGAAAAAAGTCCTATAATGTTCAAATACAGCAATACTAGTGTGCTGCTTGACACAATGACATTGATTAAGTATATAAGTTTAATACTGAAAAACAACATGAAATGGTACAAGCATGATAGGACAGTTTCATAGAAAGTGGTTGGTCAACACTGGTTTACTAGAAGAATTTTAGGAAAGTGTGGTTTCTTAAGTACTGGTTGCATGTTACGAGTTCCTGCCAGCTTGGATTAAACGAATACATTGAAGCAATTCAGAGGTGGGCAGCTAGATTTGTCACTGGCAGTTTCAGTCACTATGTGAGTATTATGGAGATGCTGCATGAGTCCAAATGGGAATCCCTGGAGGGAAGATAATGTTCTTTTCGCAAAGCACTACTGAAGAAATTTAAACAACCAGCATTTGAAGTTGGCTGTAGAGTAATGCTACAGCCACCACTGTACAATTCTCGGGAGCATCACAAAGACAAGATAAGAGAAATTTGGGTTTGTGCAGAGGCATAGAGGTAGTGGTTTTTCTCTTGCTCTGTTTTGTGGGTGATAGAGGAAGAGAAATTACTAGCAGTGGTACAATTCTCCACCATGCATCTTTTGGTGGCTTGCACAGTATGTATGTAGATGTACATGAAGAGGAATATACCATAATCCTGTATATACTGCTCCTACATGGATCAGAAAGATGAACTCTAACTAATTCCTGCATGTGGGTCTTTGAGCAGTGATTCTAACTTTGGTGCACACCCAAATGGTGCAGTAAGAATCCCTGATACTAGCCACAATTAGGAATATGCAGAATATAGATATAAATGTATATGTATATAAAGTACTTAGCATTTGTGAAAGCAGCAGACAAATTTCCAATATTCTGTGCAACCCTCACATGCTTGTGTCAATGACAGTCATGACTCAAAGTATACACAGTGGGTTGCAGGGTCAGCAGTAGTGTCATGGTCACTGTAGGAGAATTGTCATGGTGGTAGCTGTCTCCAACTTTAATGGCATTCTTATTCACCATGATATTGTCAAACATCAAAGTCTGACCAAGTATGGTAACATTTGTTTCATGTAGCTTAAGGAATAACAAAGAAAATAAATCTGCTAGGGCTGCTGAAACAATTTACACTAGCTCATATAAGTCACTGAACGATCGCAAAAATAACAATTAAGCAAACACATATGAATGAAATGTAATGAAATCCAGAAAATGCGACATAGCAATTAAGCACCCACAATCTAAAATCGACATAAGGGTGACCTCTGAATTTCATTTTCATCTGAAAGTGTGAGTATATGATCCCTTCTCTGATTTTGTGAAGACCTACACTTTTCTGTACCAGTCACTCCTGTCTTCATGTATCTCCCTGTAATTCTTAGTTTTATGATAGCTATTACCATGGATTTAAATACGTTTTTTTTTTTTTTCAAATGTACAGGGGTGAAGACTGTTGGGTAACAAAAATTGGTGAAGCTTAGTGTGCTATGACAGGCATACAATTCAAGTCTGTTCTTCTTTTTTTACTGCCTTTTCACTGATGTAATGCTAACTATAAACTACCTTTCTTTCTGTGGTTATGTTCCTCAGATAATATGTAAACATATAGAATATTTGAAGGACCAGTAAAAAGACTTACTTACTAATATAAAAGGCTGATAAATGACTTACTGCGCTGGAGACTGTATCTGATACAATGCAGATACCTCCTTCGTCGTCCCTTTTCTGTACCGGCCCTCCACAGCAGGTACATCTTGCACAGCAGCTGCTTTTCTCTCATTACACGGTTGAAGGACCAGAATGCTAGAAACACACTTTGGCCTGCAACCACTGGGTCTCAACTGTCCATATTTATTTAATTATTTATTTATATTTATTCATCCAGGGATCATTTCACAATGACATCTGAACTGTCAAGTTTATACAATGAAAATCAGTTCGTCAAAACACACAAACACACAGAACATATAATTATGCTTTATGAGGGTGGGAAAGATGATCAGCTGTGGCCTTAATGAGGGAACCATCCTTGTATTTGCCTGAAGACATTTAGGAGAACCTGTGTTAACTGAAATCAGGATGACTGGACAGAGCATAGTGCATCCCGCCAAATGTGAGGATCCAGCTGCACAGCCTCATTCAGCTGGATGCTATCATTCAATATGTTTTGATTTACACACAACTTGATTCAGATAACCTACCCTACGAAACAGAAATGTGGATACAGCTACAACATGTCCACTAAGCTGTGACTGTGTGACTTCTTTTATTTTACCATGATATACCCATATGAATAATTTGTGTACATGTGCAAGTGCATGTGTGTGTGTGTGTGTGTGTGTGTGTGTGTGCGTGTGCCTGATTTTTTGATATATGTCATTTTACTGTAATTGAGAATGTGTTCTACACAAATATAAGGGGTATCGTTAAGTGTTTTTCATGACTATTCAGTGATGGCTGTTAGTGTGTTCTGTGCGTATGTAAAATATATGTTGATGATTTGTAAGTGAGAATAAAATATAAGCTTCCCATGATATGACTGAGGAGATATTGTTGTCATTATTTTTATGAATCATCTAGATGTAGAATTTGTTTCCTACAATGCAGAATAGGTAATGTGTAAAGTGGTATGAGGGAATGGCAACCATCACCGAAATAGCTCTAGCTCTATTAATGAATACATTATTTTTATTTGCAAGTACTTTTTTAAATAACAATTGTTTCTTATTGCTGGATAGTAGACTTGGTGCTAATTTGGCTAGATTTGTATGTCCAATGAACTGAAACTGTCCTGAGCTAGAACACTGACGTTCTCACAGCAGCGTCAGTTCTGGTGCAGTGTAGCAAGAAAACAGACAACAGGATGTTATGAAAGTACCTTCAAGAACTGAAGAACAATTTAAGTGAGTGTGGCGAAAGTGCTCATTGAAAATTTGCAGTGAAATAATTGACAAAAACATCTTTTTGTTGTGACAGTGGCACGAGATTTAAAACTGCCGCTACGTCAGTACGTGAACACGGCGATAGTGGCGCTCCGTAGCTCGGCCGAGCGCGGGAGCGCCACCTGGCTATGAACGGCGCCGGCCGCATGTCACGGCACGGCAGTGGAGTGACAGATTCGGAGTTGGTAGCATGTAACTCGCTATTGCTCTACGTTGTATATCCACGCAATTTATTAGGATTAAAGGTTATAACACTTTTTGGCGACGAGGTCAGATATTTTTTTTCCTGCGTTGTGGAATTGTGTGTTCGTGTCGGGGCAGACATGGAACAGCCTATGCAAGCGCTCATTGACCAACAAACACAGCTCACGGCTGCTATTCAGGCGCAACAAACACAGCAGACGGCTGCTATTCAGGCGTTGTCGACGTCGCTTACTCATCGTCTGTCTTCCTCTTCTCCGCCTCCATTCCCTCCTTACGACGAGGCCGCCGAAGACTGGGAGGATTATGAGAAGCGTTTGCGGCAACATTTCTTGGCTTTCGGCGTTGTCGACGCTCCTATGTGGAAGTCGTTATTTGTATCTTGGATTTCCCCACGGATCTGTCAGCTGCTATCTCAGTTAGCCCCTCTGCGGGAACCTGCCTCTCTGTCATACCAAGAAATGTGCGACTTATTGTCTAGCTATTACCGAAAAAACACCCCCGTCGTTGCTGCCCGCATGGCGTTCTACCGGTGTCGTAAACAGCCCCATCAATCTTACCGGGCTTGGGCGGCGGAACTACACGGTCTGAGTAGGAGATGTCAGTTTGTCACGGACACTCATCATGAGTCTTATGCTGATTCAATAGTTCGGGACGCTATTCTACGGCTTGCTCCTGATAAAGAAGTTCGGCAACGTGCCTTACAACTGCCAAACCCGTCGTTGTCGGAAGTTCTCAGCATCGCTCAATCTTTTGAAGTGTCTCACGCTGCTGGTGCGGAAATAGACGCGTGGTGTGACGTGGGCGCTGTACCGACCACTTTCGACGCGGACAATTTGCCTGTTTCACAGGGGAACGACGATGTGGCAGCGGTTCACTCGCGTCAACAACGTCGCGTCGGGCCACCACGCTCGCAGCGAAAACAGCAACCACGGAAGCAGGTTCGTTCCGCACTTCCTTCTTGTCCACGTTGTTTCGTACAGCATGACAGGGCTGCGTGTTCAAAACGTTGGGCCACGTGTAATTCATGTAGGAAAAAAGGCCACATTGCTTCTGTGTGTCAGTCCCCTAAAGTTCCTGTCGACGAGGACGAGGCATCGGACATGGATGTTAACTGTGTGCTTTCTCAAACAAATAAGTTGTTTCTTACTGTTCGTGTTCTGGATAAAGACATTCGCATGCAAGTGGACACTGGCTCTGCAGTAACTCTCATTAATTATCGCACGTATTTGGAGTTGGGCTCCCCTCCCTTGTCTCCCGTTATGCGGAATCTTCGAACTTATAATAAGCAGAAAATTCCTATCGTTGGCCAGTTTAATGCTTCCACTGCCTACAAGTCTGTTGTTAGGCCCCTCACGTTTTATGTGGTGGATCATGCGGGCACGGAAAACCTGTTCGGTTATGATGCTTTCCAGTTGTCCGGGTTCTCCATTGATGACGATGTGCACCTCATATGTGAGGATATTCCGTATCAACAGCCGGATGGATTGTGTTCAGAATACTCGTCCGTGTTCTCTGCTGGTCTGGGTCATGCCAAGGATATTGAAGCCCACATTACTCTTAAGCCTATGGCTCGCCCTAAGTTTTTCCGGGCACGCCCTATTCCGATGGTGTTGTGCGCACTTGTCAAGGCTGAGATAGACACGTTAACAGCTTCAGGGATTCTCCTTCCTGTTACTTCCAGCGAATGGGCATCGCCAATCATGGTGGTTTCTAAACCAAACGGGAGTCTGCGATTGTGTGGTGATTTTAAAGCCACTGTCAACGCTCAGAGCCTCATTGACACTTATTCTCTTCCCCGTCCTCAGGAGTTATTTACCAAGCTCGCTGGGGGCCAGTTCTTTTCCAAACTTGACTTATCGGAGGCGTACCATCAGATGCCGTTGGATGCGTCTTCCAAGGAATTTCTCGTTATCAACACTCCTTGTGGGTTGTATCAGTACCAGCAGTTACCATTTGGCGTCGCTAGCGCGCCGGCCATTTTTCAGCGGTTTTTGGAACAGCTCACGGCTTCCGTTCGCAGCTGCATCAACTAGCTGGATGACGTTGTCACGGGGGCCTCCACTGAGGAGCACCTTCGCAATTTGCATTCACTGTTTCGGGTTCTGCATTCGGCTGGGTTTAAGTGCAATCTGGACAAGTCACAGTTCTTCCAACCCTCCATTGTGTATCTTGGTTTCCACTTGTCCCATGAGGGTATACGTCCTCTACGACAGCACGTTGCGGCTATTACTGCTCTACCCCGGCCATCTACGGTCAAAGAACTTCAGGCATTTCTAGGCACGATTGCTTATTATCACAAATTCATTCCATCCGCGGCGGTGGTGGCTCACCCCTGCATCAGCTATTACGCAAAAACGTTCCTTTCTGTTGGTCCGACGAGTGTGAGCAGGCTTTTGTCCGCCTGAAGGCTCATTTGCAGTCGGCGCCTTGTCTTGCCACATTCCATCCGGGTCAGCACTTGGTTCTGGCGACTGACGCATCACAGTGTGGCCTAAGGGCTGTTCTCGCCCATCGGTATGAGGATGGGTCGGAACGACCCATCGCCTACGCTTCCAAGGCCCTCAACGATGCCCAACGGCATTACTCTCAAATCGAAAAGGAGGGGCTCGCTATCATTTATGCTCTAAAAAAGTTGGGCGTTTTTTTGTATGGTTCTAAGTTTCACCTCATCACCGACCACAAGCCGCTGGTCTCTCTGTTCAGCCCCTCGGCGTCGCTTCCGGATAAGGCATATCACCGCCTTCAACGTTGGGCCTTATACTTGTCTCGTTTTCACTATGAGATTCACTATTGCCCCACGGCCCAGCACGCCAACGCTGACGCGCTGTCGAGTTTGCCGATGGGCCCGGACCCGGTTTTCGATCGAGATGAACTACTCTGTTTCCACATTGATGAGGAAGAACGTCGTGCGGTCGAGGGTTTTGCACTTACAGGTTCGCAGGTCGTGTCGGCTACTGCGCGGGACCCGATCCTGCGTCAGGTGATTGGTTTTGTTCAACGGGGTTGGCCGGACAGGACCAAAGGCCGGGCATCAGATCCCCTTCGCAACTACCATGCCTTGTGCCTTCGTCTGTCTGTTCGTGAGGGTGTTGTTCTTCTGGCCACTGATGGCGCATCTCCTCAGGTCGTGGTGCCAGCCTCTCTTCGCAAAGATGTTCTCAAACTATTGCATGAAGCCCATTGGGGGATTCCTCGGACTAAGTCCCTGGCCTGCAGGCACATTTATTGGCCCGGTATTGATTCAGACATCGCCCACATGGTCGCTTCATGTGGTCAGTGTGCTCAACAACTGGCTGCACCCCGTACAATGCCCTCTCCGTGGCCTGACCCGGCGCAGCCGTGGGAATGGGTGCACGCTGACTTTGCCAGCCCCTTCCTCGGCACTTATTGGCTACTGTTGATTGACGCCTTCTCGAAGTTTCCGTTTGTTGTTTGATGTCTGTCTCCCACCACTGAGGCGACGACGCTGGCTTTGTCCAAAATCTTTGCGCTAGAAGGTCTTCCAGCCACGATTGTCACGGACAATGGCCCTCAGCTCTCTTCGCAGGCCTTCCGTGATTTTTGTACTGGACAAGGGATTCATCATGTTACAGCACCGCCCTTCCATCCGCAATCGAATGGGGAAGTCGAGCGCCTTGTCCGCACTTTCAAAAGCCAGATGAAATAATTCCTTAGTGATTTTTCCACAGATGACGCTCTGTTGCAGTTTCTGAGTTCTTATTGCTTCACGCCTCTGGGTGATTGCAGCCCTGCTGAGCTCTTGCATGGCCGCCAACCACACACTCTACTGCACCTGCTTCACCCTGTCAGGCCTTGTACTGTGTCCCCCAGTGCGGGTAAGTACTCGGTGGGCGCCGACGTGTGGGCACGAGGGTATGGAACTCGCCCTAAATGGATTCCATGGGTGGTCAAGGCTCTTCGCGGTCGCCGGCTTTGTGAAATACGTATGGACGACGGCATGGTTGTTTGCCATTACTACCAGATGCACCCATGAGTGGTGGTCACGCCAGTGCCTCCGCCCCTTCTTTCGCCTCCACCAGCCCGAGAAGCCTGTCCTGTCCCTGCTGCCGATCTTCCGTGTGTGTTGCTGCAGCCAACGTCGCTACCGCTTCCGAGTACGGCGGAACCGGCCCAGTCACAACGCCACCTTCTACGGGACCCATCTCGCTGGAGCACACCCCCAGGTTCATGACACCTATGGATGCTGCTTCGGAGTTTTCACCCATCATCTCGTCCAGGAGGCCTGTTCCATGCGCAAGCTTCCGTCCTGGACATTTTCGACCATACTCTCGTGTTTCTCCACGGGATCTTCTCGGGGCCTCCCGAGAGGCCATGGATGTCTCCGCACTGTCCGTGTCTCCAAGGAAGTGAGTTTTTTTTTCAAGGGGAGACAAGTGTTGTGACAGTGCCATGAGATTTAAAACTGCCGCTATGTCAGTATGCGAACACGGCGATAGAGGTGCTCCGCGGCTCGGCTGAGTGCGGGAGCGCCACCTGGCTATGAACGGCGCTGGCCGCATGTCACGGCACGGCAGTGGAGTGACAGATTCGGAGTTGGTAGCATGTAACTCGC
Organism: Schistocerca piceifrons; assembly: GCF_021461385.2. Taxonomy (NCBI): domain Eukaryota; kingdom Metazoa; phylum Arthropoda; class Insecta; order Orthoptera; family Acrididae; genus Schistocerca; species Schistocerca piceifrons. The sequence goes on along the minus strand of NC_060149.1, from coordinate 681,208,507 downwards.
TATTGCTCTACGTTGTATATCCACGCAATTTATTAGGATTAAAGGTTATAACACTTTTCTGTGATGAAATCAAGCAATGGAAACTTCAGGTTGGAATTTCGATCATATAACGAAAATATACATTGCTACTCACTGCAAAACTGACCCTCTGAGTTACAGATAACTAAAAGACACATCACCTTACCGTGTAAGCACTCATCAGGAAATGAAACAAACACACATTCATTCACAGAAGTAAGCAAACCTTGTTTACATACAACCACCTCCTCCAGGAGCTTTTATCGTGATGCTCAAGATGGCAGTCATATGTGCGTGAAGTGTACTTGGTTTTGTGAATGAATGCATGCGTGTGTCTCTGTTTTTTCTTTTCTAATGAAGGCATTGGTCAAAAGTAAATGTGTAAGTGTCTTTTTGTTGTGCCTGTCTGCATGCAATGAGTCATCTTTGTTGTGTCTAGACAAGACAGCCTAGACACAATGAGAGGAAGCCGAAAGGCACGCGCTAAGCCAAAGCAGGGTGCGTGAGGTCTGAAACAGGATACGTAATGAATGCTATAAAGAAAAGTACGTAGCTTCTGGAATACTTAACTTTAATCCATCCTTTTGGTACATCTGGAGATTGTGGCGATACAAGTGAGATTCTTTAGATACATGCAATGTTACTAATGGCGCCTTGCTAGGTCATAGCCATTGACTTAGCTGAAGGCTATTCTAACTATTGGCTCGGCTAATGAGCAATACTTCGTCCATGTAGTCGCTAACAAAGTCGTCCATACAACTGGGGCGAGTGCTAGTCCGTATCTCGAGACCTGCCTTGTGGTGGCGCTCGGTCTGCGATCACACAGTGGCGACACGCGGGTGCGACATGTACTAATGGACCGCGGCCGATTTAAAGCTACCACCTAGCAAGTGTGGTGTCTGGCGGTGACACCACATTCCTCCCCCGCAAATCGGCGAATGGTCGTGTTATAAGGCATCAGCCCGCCATGGGGAGGACCCCATGTTGATGTATGCGATGAGGTGGGGAGCCTAACAACAGGCGAGGCTGTGCCACCCGCACCCGGCCATTCGGTCCAAGGGGATCTAGGAAACGCCTGAAAACCTAGTCCAGGGTGCACGTCAACACGCGGTGTATGCGCCCGTAAAGAGACAGGAGGGGCCGAAGGGTCGACCTCCGTTGTGTCGGGGTACCCGATGCGCGAAGACGCCATGTGGTCCGGAGCGGGCAAGAGTTCCATGGCGGAGGACGGCTGGTCACGGGAAGCGATCGGCAGTGCGTGACCCAGGGAGGCGCTTGGCGGCTGCAGCGAAGCGTCCACTGCGGGCGGCGCCGGCTGGAGGACAGGCGGCGGCGGCGGAGGCGGCAGCGGCGCGTCGGCATGGGGCAAAATGGAAGGCATCGTCGGTAACACCTGGGGATGAGGCCAGTAGATGGGTTCCCAGGGCGCTGACCGGACGGCACCGTCGCGGAAAGCAGACGGGGAGCGGCAGAACCCGTGCGACGACAGAGGCGCAGCTGATTGAGATGCTGACGTACCTCACCAGAGGCCCCCAAAACCAAATACATCGCGCGGCCGAGGCAGCGAAGAATGCCCCTGCGAGCCACCGCCGTGAACCTCGATAGTTGCGATAGAATACAACGTCGCCTGGAGCAAAAGCAGGAGTCTGCCGCTGCACAGGAACCTGATGCGGCGGATGCAGCAAAGACATCAAGGTTCAATGAGGACGACCGTGGAGCAACTCAGCCGGCGAGCGACCATCTCGGGGGTGAGAGCGATACGATGACAAAAAGAGCAACAACGCGTCCTCCCGAGATTGCGACTCTTTCAACTTCAACATCTGTGACTTGAAAGTCCGGACCAATCGTTCAGCGGCACTATTTGACTGAGGCGAAAACGGCGCGGATATCAGATGTTGAATACCATTGGCCTGGCAGAATGACTGAAATTCTGTGGACATGAATTGTGGGCAACTGTCGGAAACAATAGTCTGCGGAACACCTTCAATGCAAAAGATAGCAGACAACGCTTGGATGGTGGCAGAGGACATCGTGGAAGACATCCGGACAACAAAAGGAAATTTACTGAAGGCATCTACCAGAACCAACCAACGAGCATTCCAGAATGGACCAGCAAAATCGATGTGCAAATGTTGGCAAGGGGAAGTGGCTTTTGGCCATGCAAAGACTTTCCGCGGCGGCGCGGATTGTTGTTCGGCACACGCCATGCAAGAAGAACACATATTTGTAATCGCAGCATCGATTCCGAACCAAGTACAGTGCTGACGAGCAAGTTGTTTCGTTCGCACTATACCCCAATGTCCTTGGTGAAGAAGCCATAAAACAGAGGACTGTAACGAACGTGGGACCACGACTCTGGACTGATCATTATCAGAACGCAACAACAAAACACCACGTCGAACAAAAAGTCTCTCCTTGTGAGCAAAAAATCGGCGAACCAACGGATCCTCGATCCGAGACTTTGACAAAGGCCATTGCGTAGCAACAAAACGCAAAACGGTAGCAAGGACCGGGTCAGCAGCTGCGGCTGTAGCTACACGACGAAAATCAATCGGAAACGATTTGACCACTTCATCGGTTTCCGAATCAATGAACATGCAAGCAAGTTCGAAAGAATCGAATGCTCTATCCTCAGCAACAGGCAAACGGGACAACGCATCAGCGTTTCCGTGCTTAGCAGTGGACCAATACTAGATATCGTAGTGGTACTGCGAGAGGAAAATAGACCAGCGAATGAATTTCTGCGCTGTACGCGGAGGTACAGGCTCGTTCGGATGAAAAAGCGACGTCAAAGGTTTGTGGTCTGTGATGATGGTAAAGTGACGACCATACAAGAATCATGGAACTTAGTAACGCCAAATACGAGAGCCAAAGCTTCTTTCTCTATCTGTGAATAATTTCTTTGCGCAGACGAGAGCAATTTGGACGCAAAGGCAATAGGGCGATCATGCGATCCATCTTTGTGCGCAAGCACAGCACCGATCCCGAAATCCGATGCATCTACCATCAACAAAAGGGGTTTCTGGGGATCGAATGGCGTAAGGCAAGTATTAAAAAGCAACGCCGATTTCAACTGGCGAAAGGCGCGTTCGCATTCCGTCGTCCAGACGAACGGAACACCTGTACAGCGTAAGCGATGAAACGGAGCTGAAATGGAAGAGGCATTGCGCACATTCACTCACACCTTGTGAGTCTAAATCGTGTAATGTTCTTGCGACCTCATCACGCAATGCGTGGGGAACATTGCGCGCTCGGAAAAATTTCGGTTGCGCGTTGACTTTCAGTTCCAAATGTGCTTCATAGTTCTTAGTGCAACCAAGGCCCGGTGCAAAAATGTCTGCAAATTCTTCACACAGACGAGAAACACTGTCTGAAGGCACAGTCTGATTCACAGATAGGACCTGATTTACTATAGACATGTTAAACAACTGAAATAAATCTAAACCAAACAAGTTCACTGTAGGAGAAGAACGAAGAACGTAAAATGACACAAGTTTTGTTTGTCCCTTATATGTTGCAAGAAGGCTGCACTGTCCTAACACTGGGATATTCTGACCAGAATAACTATTTAATTGAACATTTGCGGCACGCAACGGAGGTTTGCCCAGTTGTTTGTACGCGTCGTGATTGAGCAATGAAACTGCAGCTCCGGTATCGAGCTGGAATGGTATGACCTTGCCATTAAAGTCCAAATCTACAAAAAGTTTATTGTCCTGCTGACGACAAGAGCGACTGTCTCGTGCAATTTGAACTGACACTGGTACAGAAGCACTTGCAACTTGACGCGATTTCCGGCGACGTCGACGCACACCTCGTGTGGGACGAACACAGTCACTGTTAGAGACCGTCGCACTGGATGAAGTGGAATTAACTACATGAATGCCCATGGGCGAAGGTTCACAAGCCTGAGTATTCTTGGTTCGATTCCATCGCGAAGCAAAGGGCCTGGAATGGTTGTGATTGTCTGATCTGAGCTTTTTCTGGCAAACACTTTGAACATGTCCTTTCCTATTACAGAAAAAGCAAATAGCTTGCCGTGACGGGCAATTTTCACGCGAATGTCTAGTAGCACACCGCGGGCATGATTTCACTGCATTTGTATGCTGGCGCGGCACACCTGGTTTAGAGCGTGGCGGCAGCTGCGTGGACGTGCGCGAGGGCAGTTTACTGGTCCGTGAAGTGCGCCCGGCGGGCCGGTTAATGTTACCCACGGCTGGCGAAGTTGCAAATGATTCCTGAGCAAAGTCAAGCGTGTCTTGTCTATCCAATATGTCTATCACTTGTTGAAGGGAGGGATTGACTAGTTTCAAAATCTGTTCCGTATGCGAACATCAGAAACGTTCTGTGCTATTGCATCAAGTACCATAGTATCTGAATAAGGGAGTCCACATTCACACTCAAAAGCACAATCCCTTGTAAGGCCTTGCAATGTTGCAACCCACTCCCTATTAGTCTGACCAGCCGTACGTTTTGTACGAAAGAAAGTATACCTTTTTGCAACTACATTAACTGTTTCCTTGAAATAGGCATCTAAAGCAGACAAAATTTCTTCGTAGGACAGAGATGCTACGTCGCATCGGGGAAATAATTTCACTATCACACGGTACGTTTGCACCCCTACACACGACAATAAATGAGGCTGCCGCTCGTTACCTTGAATTCTGTAGGCTGCGAGATGAAATCCAAACTGGCGTGACCACTCCGTCCATGTTTCCTGAGCTGGGTCAAGCGGCCTAAAAGGCGGTGGAACTGCGAGTTGTGGCTGCGGTAGCGGTAGAGCGGCGGCTGCCGCATCGTTTTGCAGTGCACTTTGACCCTGGACGAGCTGTCCAAAGGCATCCCATAACGCCTGCGTCTGCTGATTCTGCAAGCGATAAAATTCGGACAGTACATTTGGCGAAGCCATGACACAAGTAAAAGGAAGCAAGTAGAAAGAACAAGACCCTTTCCGTTGACTCGTTGCCAAAAAATTGTTGTGTCTAGACAAGACAGCCTAGACACAATGAGAGGAAGCCGAAAGGCACGCGCTAAGCCAAAGCAGGGTGCGTGAGGTCTGAAACAGGATACGTAATGAATGCTATAAAGAAAAGTACGTAGCTTCTGGAATACTTAACTTTAATCCATCCTTTTGGTACATCTGGAGATTGTGGCGATACAAGTGAGACTCTTTAGATACATGCAATGTTACTAATGGCGCCTTGCTAGGTCATAGCCATTGACTTAGCTGAAAGCTATTCTAACTATTGGCTCGGCTAATGAGCAATGCTTTGTCCATGTAGTCGCTAACAAAGTCGTCCGTACAACTGAGGCGAGTGCTAGTGCGTATCTCGAGACCTGCCTTGTGGTGGCGCTCGGTCTGCGATCACACAGTGGCGACACGCGGGTGCGACATGTACTAATGGACCGCGGCCAATTTAAAGCTACCACCTAACAAGTGTGGTGTCTGGCGGTGACACCACAATCTTCACAGTGAGTGGCATTGTATTTTCTCCATATGTTATTTCTGCGACGAGTACTTTATGACTGGAATTCACACTCTTCTCATGGTTTTTCTTTATAAAGGTGAACATTTCAGTGAAAAATTTATTTTGTTGAGGTGGAATTCCTATTATTAATGATATAATTATTATAAAAGCCTTTATATATTACATTGACTTCTCTATTTTAATAAAGAATGTTCGAAGTTGCCATCCTTATTTAGTTGTATTTCTCAAACTCTATTTCTCTGCAAAGAGCTGAAAACTAATTTTAGTCACAGTTTAATTTCAACTTACCACATTGTGGTAACAGGATGGATCATTATACAGCAATAACATCCATGTCACTATAACAACATCTTACTAATGAAAGTTACACCACTTGAGGAGTTGTCATTCAATAAAAACATAGTGAAGCCACGCATGGAGCTTAGGGAATGCACACTTTCTCTACAAACATTGCTCCAAACCTACATATGAGAATATTTTAACAAGATAATAATAAGTTGTCGTCTCTTCCTCTATGAATAGATGATGAATGCAGCTAGCCGCTAACTTTGTGTAATGTCTTGTCTGTATAGACGTGTATCTGTTGTCTTTAAGACCCTTTCACCTTCACACATAAATCTATACAGTAATGTAAGGGCCTCCCGTGTCTTGGCTGATCCGTGATACGACAGGCAAAAAGTTATACTAATGGAGGATTATTAATATTATCTCTATTTTCATTCGCTCTCTCTCTTTCTCTCCTTTATCTATGTACAGTTTTTATTATAATATTTCATTACGTGAAATCAGCCAAATAGGATCTTTGGTGGAGTCCTTCGTCTTGGTAACCAGCGGCTGGCTTGCTGTAAAAGAGCTTTACATTTATTATTACTGTTAAACACTGTATTCAGACGGGAGAATCAATCGTGTGAACAATTTGTTCCTTTTACGAAAGATTGCGAATTCCAGATGTGTACGAAGCCTTTTTGGACGATTTAACACAGACTCAGTGATTGCAGGCTCTCTTCGACACAGCTGAAACTTCCCCACTAATTACAGGGCCAACGTGATCATCAAATGGTTCAGAAAAACACTCATTCGTTCATTCACTCCGGAACAAAAAGTCACGAACCTTATTTATGAAGGAAATTGTGTATTAAATCCATCTCCATTACATGTCCAGATCTCCGGTGATTCCGCGTCTTAATTATTTTCCGTTTACACTATCTTTCTATTCAAACAAACCGCTAGTGGCACAAAAGTTAATTCGCTCGATTTAGCGAGAAGAAAATCAGAATATGTATCTCTCAGAAATACGTTAATCCCTCAATCCCTACTCCAGAAGCTGTCCTAGTTACCACTCCAATAACCATGGAGAATGCATATATGCATCTCAGTTATTTCAAAGAATAAACGCGCTACAAAATACTTTGGCGTCGTCTAGCTGTCGCCGCATATGTTACGAGAAAATCAGATCAGACAGTTTTCCAAAGTGAATGAATGTGGATGGTTTGATTGACAATGATTAATTGGTGCGTGGTAGAGGGTATTTTCTGTGGGGACGTTACAATGCCCCTCGCAGCGAGCGAAGTTTGTGAGCCTAATTTTGATTTATCGAACCCACTTCGCGAGCTATCTATTAGTGTGGGTAACCCGGAAGTGATGAGTGTCAGTCCTACGACTGAAAAAGATTAATTATGTTTAAGACAGACGAAGAAAATAAACATTGGAAACAGAAGAAATGAAGAGACAGGTACCGCGGCTGTATTGCTTTTACGTGCATCAAGGTGTTATGTTTGCTGTGCACAACCAAGGAAGATGATCTTTCATGAGACTGTTATCAGGGTCTACCCATTCGGGAACTTTCTTAAGCAGGGAAACCTTGGAAAACCTCTTAAGCCTAGACCCCCAGCCTACGGTACATAGAAGATAGGAAAGCCTACAGAAGATAAAAAATAATTTTGAAATTGATCTCTAAAGGAAAGATAGGGATCGATTTATATAATAATTTGGAGAAGAATGATTTGTGCCTCTAGCAAAAAAAAATTTACAATAAATAACTCGAGTTTCTTTTTTTACAATCTTGTTCCCAGGACAATATCTTGCGATGCTGAAACTCCCCCTGATCTTGCATGTCCCCGACGTCCACATTTGTAGTCGGTCTTCTACGCGGCCCACAATGGGAAGAGTAGAAGGAACTGGGATACCAGATTTCACATGCAACATTCATTCCAAAACAATTAGCAATGACCGAAAGGGAAACTCTTCCTGTAAAAGAACTCGTTAGGTTCCACCATCCAAGATTCTCCTTTTTGGAAACAAAATCCATATGGCTTCATGCATCCTTTTTCTTACGACGTACTGCAAGGAATTTAGCCATTGACTTAAAGTTTCCATTTATCCATTGACTAATGCTGTTGCCGAAAACATCATAATATTTACTCTAGTTTGAATTTTCTTTTGGAGTTCGCATCACCACTTGTGCTTGTGAGTCCAAAAATTCTGACACATTTTCTGTTAATGATTTGTTCTTCATAATTTAAAGGATTCATGCAGTAGATTTTGGATTCAAATCATCGAATATTGGAAAGTGTGGTTCATTTTATACAAAGACATAATCCATCATTTCCTTGAAAAGTCATATCATTTATCTATACTCATAAAAATTTTATCCTGAATACATGTATTTCTCCACTTGATTGCTGTAATGTAAAAGTTATTAGTAGTGAGGAATGTGGATTCTCTTCTTTCATTAATTCTCTGATTCATTCGGCATTCATACTTGCACATATATGGAAATGGATTTTAAAACAAAATTCTAAAGTGAACAAGACCCATTAAATAACTACTAATTCTATGAATCTTAGTTTCTTTTGACATTCAACAATAAATCAAGAACTCTTAACGTCTAATTATGACACTTTTTTGAAGGTCAACCTCAATCAGTTTCCCCTCGCATTTGATGCAAGTCTCTTACAAAACATTTCTGTGTCGTCTATATCGATTCTAACACTCGTGCCGGCGTCAATTGCTTTGCGCGGGAAATTATCCTTGCGTCGTTAACCGTCACTCATGATTCACTGCCTAAACGCATCACTTCACACGTTTACACATCTAAGCGTGCACTTGAAAGTATATATGAACATTCACTGGGAACCTCTTTTGATTATGCAGCGGAATTTCGGGAAACATTTCTCTCTTCTTGAAGGTCATTCAGATCCCTTATAAATCTTGATGACATTAGCAATGCTAAAGTTCCATATTTACCCAAACACAGGTGAAGCCTATCTCCACTGTCTTTTTTGCAGCACTCGATAGTAATACTCAGTCACTATTTCTACAATCTGTGTCACTGATTAATTATTTCAGTTTAAAGTTTTCTAACACTAAACACACAGTTTATTTTTATGTTTTTTCGAGCGTTCATCTCTGTCACTCGCAACACCATTCCTCCCTATCTTCTAATCTTCATTAAATTTTTTCAAGTCGTTATGGGAAAATAACCCTTTAATTTTGTTAGATCCCGGGTATGCTAACAGATAAGCCCCAGGGTTCGGAATTTGTAGGATGATGTATGGGCCAGTATATAATAACTCCCATTTCTTTATACTCTTCTTTATTAAGGATGATTTGGTATGTCTTTTGACTAGTACTTTCTCTCCGACGTGGTACGCCTGTACCCTTTTAATTAATTTGTCATATTGTTGTTTTCTCTAATCAGCCTTTTGTGTCATATTTATGATGGCTTACCTTATTTTTTCTTCCCAAGGCATCTCAGTTTCCTGAGTTTTGGGCATATGTTCAATCCAGAAGTTTTCTTCTTTTGCCTCGAACATCAATTCATGAGGTGTATATCCAGTGGAGGAGTGGGGCATGTTGTTGTATATCTGCTCAAATTCTTCCACATAATTTGCCCACGCAGTCTGCCTATTATGACAATAGGTCCTCATAAATCAATTGAACTCTCTAAAAATTCTCTCAACCAAATTGCCTTGTGGGTGGTAAAATGATGTTAGTTTGTGTTTCACACCGACTTGAGACAAAGCCTGTTTCCATCGGAGTCCCGTGAATATCTTAGCATTGTCTGTCATTATCGCCTTAGGTATACCAACATGTGGAAGATAATCTCTTGTCAATCTTAATACAATTACTTTGGCTGTAGCCGACTTTGTCGGGTATAGCTTTACGTATTTCGTATACACATCGAGAAATGCCAACACATATCTAACACCTCCTCTTGAAGTAGGTAACGGTCCACAGAGATCGCACGAAATTAATTCTTTTGGTTCTCGGACTAATATAGAGCATAATGGGTGCTTACTCCCTTTTGAATCCGGCTTTGCTTTTCGACAGATTATGCATTTCTTCAAGACCTCATGCACTCTGAGCTTTATGCTGGGAAAATAACAGTACACACTTATCTTGTTTGCACATTTTGTCGCACCGAAATGTCCCCAGGTTAAATGGGTGAACCATACGAGTTTCTCTATTTGCGCCTCAGGTATACAAACACACCATCGGACTTTGTTTGGCCTTCCACAGCGGAAAAATAATACGCCATTTCCCAGCTTGTAATAATTTGCCATCTGATCTGAAGGTTGCTGTTGTAACCTTTGAATGACACTTCCCCATTGAGCATCTCTTTTCCGTAACTGTGCCATATGCGCACACAAATTGACGTCGTACATCTTATATGGATTTTCCTGCAGCAGCAATACAGGGAATTCTGAGTTATTATTTACTTCAATCTCTTTGGTCAAACCCTGTGGTGACCGTGATAGAGCGTCAGCAATAATGTTTTGCTGTCCTGAGACATGCACGATCTTAAATTGGTATTGTTGCAGAGCGAGAGTCCATCTAGCCAGTCTGGGGTGTAACAGTTTACATGTTTGTAAAAACGTTAATGGTTGATGATCGCAACGTACGATAGTCTTTGACCCATATAGATAATAATGAAATTTTTTAAATCCCCAGATGACCGCAAGAGCCTCTAATTCTGTCGTCGTGTAAATTCGTTCACAGCTGGACGAAACATGACTAGCAAACGCAATAGGACAGAAGGTGAGTTTTCCATTTATCTTGCGTACTTGGAAAAGGCACGCTCCAATACCCACATTCGAAGAATCTGTTGACAAGTAAAATTCTTCTTGCATGTCCGGATGGTACAAAAGCGGTGCATTTACTAATTGCTTCTTTATCTCTTCGAATGCTTCTTGACACTCTAATGTCCAGAGCCAGGGCACATCCTTCTTCAACAGATTATTTAGAGCCGCTGCGTTCATCGCCTGATTTGTTACGAATCTTCTAAAAAATGAGGCAAGGCCCATAAACCCTTTTAATTGCCTCCTATTCCTGGGCGATGGAAACTTACTAATCGCAATTAGCTTCTCCTTGGTTGGTAAAATTCCCTTTGCGTCAATTATATGCCCCAGGAACTTGATTCTGTTTACTGCAAAAATGGGATTTCTGTAGGTTAGCAGTTATTTCCATGGTTTTGAACACGTCCAACACTCGGCTCAGTAAGGTAATATGCTCCTCCCAAGTTTTCGATGCAATAAGCAAATCATCAACAAACACTGTTATCCTGCTTCTGAGTTCTGGGCCTAGTGCATAATCGAGAGCTGCTATAAAGATTCCGGCACTAATGTTGAGTCCGAAAGGAACTACAGTAAATTGGTAACTTCTTCCGTAATAAATGAAAGCCGTATACTTCCTTGATGACTCATCTAGCTTGACTTGCCAATAAGAGCTCCGCAAATCAATGCTCGTCAAATATTGAACATCCTCAAACCGTTGTATAAGTTCGTCTATGTTTTCCAGATGTGTTCTCACTGGAATTATGATTTTATTTATTTCTCTGGCATCGAGTACCAGTCTAACAGTCCCATTTGCTTTTGGCACGACTAACAATGGGGAGCAGTATGGGCTTGTAGAGGGTTCGATCCAACCCCATTTCAACATGTGATCTATTTCCTTTTGAACTTGAGCCTTTAACCTCCAGGGAACAGGATAGAAAGTTCTACAATACGTTTCGTGCGGCTTATCATAGAGACGGCATATGTATCCCTTAATAACTCCTGGCCTTTCATCAAAAACGTTTTCATACGTTAATAATAATTCATTGAGCTGCTTCTTCTGATCTTCGATAATGCAGTCAGATTCATTTATCTTTTCAAACACTAATTGACAGAAATCTTCTTTTTCTTGGAACTCATTAATTACGTGCTCTTTCGAATTTTGGGCCATCCTGATTACTTGCACACTGATCCCACAATTATATTTTCTCGTAAGGCTTTTTTTTCTGAACAACTCCAACTCAATTTCTTGTTTATTAACATTAAACCAAATTTTTCCTGTTTTAAAATCTATTCTGCATCCGTATTGACGTAGGCTGTCGACTCCGATAATGCAATCTACCACCAACTTTTTCACAACAAGGAATGTGCTTAATATTGCTACATTTCCGACTTCCACACCAAGTAGTGACTGCACCTTTACATTAGCCGATCGAGCCCCAACGGCGCCTATTATTCTGCAATTTTGAACTGGAAAAATTGGTACTCGTCTTATATATCTGATCCTGTTGAACAGTGCCTCCGAAATAACATTTGTGGTTGCAGCTGTGTCTAAAACCGCCACTATAGGTATGGTCTCCATAATGACTTGCACTTCGGCTACTGCCACCTGTTCCTTATCCTCATCTTGTGGTTCTAAGTCCTCGGTCAGTTCATCTGCCAGTAATCGTCCATCATTATACGTTAACATGGGTACACATATCCTGTTGCCCCTCAACCAATTGCTGCTCCTCCGGGGCACGAGTGGGTCCTTACAAGTTTGTTGGATTTTGATTTGTCTGCTGGTTGACATCATCCATCACTTCGGTAATTACCGGTTGATTGGTAGATGTCCGTCCCCACTGATGTTGGCTATTTGAATTCATTCCTCCTGGTTGATTCCACTTCCTATTATCGTTATTATTCCAGGCTTCGGGTCTGAAATTTCTTTCGTTCCCACACACGGGATTGTATCTTTTCCCGTTCCTGTTGTTCCTTGAATAGCCCCTCGCAAGACCATTGCCGGGATTACTATTGAGATTTTGAGGGGTTTCTCCATTACTTAACGATCTCTGTTCATTCCTTCTAAGTGTCGATTGATCGCCATTGGCATAACACATACTTCCACCTTGCCTACCATTTAGCGGAGGTTCTATCTCCCTATATTGGAATCTGTTATTACGGGCTTTCTGGTTGTTCTCTTCGATAATATCTATATGGTCTAACGTCGTGAGGAACGACTCCAAGTCTTTGTCGTTGCCATAAATCAACTGATTCCGGATGCTAGTTGGTAGTCTTGCCTTAAGTATGTTTATTATGTCTGGCAAAGGCATAGGTCTGTCCCAGTATCTCGTTTTATTTATATATTTTTCGAAATACTTTCTAAGGCTTCCTTTCGAAAAGGAGAAAGGCTCTGGGTAGAGCACCACCTGCCTTAGGCGTTCCTGTACCCCTTCTGACCAGAACTTTGCTAAAAACGCCTTCTCAAAATCGTCTGTTTAAGTCATGTCCGAGGCCCAGATCGCCCCCGAACCTTGTATATATCCTGTAACAAAACTGATCTTCTGCCACTCCGACCAATTTCTGGGTAACATGCCTCTGAAACTTCGAATAAAAACAATTGGATGGACCCCCCTTTTCTCAGGGTTAAAAATCTGGAATTGCCGATGCTTTATCATTTTTTCTTCGGCATGGCAAAGGCTTTCGCAATCTCCGTTAGATAAAAATTCACGCGAACAGCCCGCTTGTGGCAATTTAATGTTTGAATTACTTACACAAGTCGGTATTGTGTGCGAATGGGCAGTAACTGGCTCTATAGTCGCTGCCAACTTCTGCTGCTGCCCTGTATTCATTTGTTCTGAGCTTTGTTGTGAAGCACGCATTGACTCTTCTATCGTTTGTTTCCAATGCTCCAAATCAGCACCTAATTGGTGTCGCACCTCCTCAAGTCCTTTCGCAAACAAATTCTCTTCCTGTTTGCCAGATAAACTCTGGAATGCTGCCTTAACATTTTGCTCAACGTTTTCACACATTAGCCTTTTGTTTTCTAATTGATTTCGGATAATTTACCTGTTAATACGTTAATTTGGTGGTCTATAACGTCTTGACGCTCTGTCAGATGTTCGACGCTTTCCTTTAGGTTAGCCTGTGTACATGCCAATTCAGGAAGTTGCGCAATTGCACATGACATGGCGTCTTGCTTTTGTATTAATTGCGGAACCATTTTTACTTGTTCCCATACAGTATCTACACTCCTGGAAATGGAAAACCGAACACATTGACACCGGTGTGTCAGACCCACCATACTTGCTCCGGACACTGCGAGAGGGCTGTACAAGCAATGATCACACGCACGGCACAGCGGACACACCAGGAACCGCGGTGTTGGCCGTCGAATGGCGCTAGCTGCGCAGCATTTGTGCACCGCCGCCGTCAGTGTCGGCCAGTTTGCCGTGGCATACGGAGCTCCATCGCAGTCTTTAACACTGGTAGCATGCCGCGACAGCGTGGACATGAACCATATGTGCAGTTGACGGACTTTGAGCGAGGGCGTATAGTGGGCATGCGGGAGGCCGGGTGGACGTACCGCCGAATTGCTCAACACGTGGGGCGTGAGGTCTCCACAGTACATCGATGTTGTCGCCAGTGGTCGGCGGAAGGTGCACGTGCCCGTCGACCTGGGACCGGACCGCAGCGACGCACGGATGCACGCCAAGACCGTAGGATCCTACGCAGTGCCGTAGGGGACCGCACCGCCACTTCCCAGCAAATTAGGGACACTGTTGCTCCTGGGGTATCGGCGAGGACCATTCGCAACCGTCTCCATGAAGCTGGGCTACGGTCCCGCACACCGTTAGGCCGTCTTCCGCTCACGCCCCAACATTGTGCAGCCCGCCTCCAGTGGTGTCGCGACAGGCGTGAATGGAGGGACGAATGGAGACGTGTCGTCTTCAGCGATGAGAGTCGCTTCTGCCTTGGTGCCAATGATGGTCGTATGCGTGTTTGGCGCCGTGCAGGTGAGCGCCACAATCAGGACTGCATACGACCGAGGCACACAGGGCCAACACCCGGCATCATGGTGTGGGGAGCGATCTCCTACACTGGCCGTACACCACTGGTGATCGTCGAGGGGACACTGAATAGTGCACGGTACATCCAAACCGTCATCGAACCCATCGTTCTACCATTCCTAGACCGGCAAGGGAACTTGCTGTTCCAACAGGACAATGCACGTCCGCATGTATCCCGTGCCACCCAACGTGCTCTAGAAGGTGTAAGTCAACTACCCTGGCCAGCAAGATCTCCGGATCTGTCCCCCATTGAGCATGTTTGGGACTGGATGAAGCGTCGTCTCACGCGGTCTGCACGTCCAGCACGAACGCTGGTCCAACTGAGGCGCCAGGTGGAAATGGCATGGCAAGCCGTTCCACAGGACTACATCCAGCATCTCTACGATCGTCTCCATGGGAGAATAGCAGCCTGCATTGCTGCGAAAGGTGGATATACACTGTACTAGTGCCGACATTGTGCATGCTCTGTTGCCTGTGCCTATGTGCCTGTGGTTCTGTCAGTGTGATCATGTGATGTATCTGACCCCAGGAATGTGTCAATAAAGTTTCCCCTTCCTGGGACAATGAATTCACGGTGTTCTTATTTCAATTTCCAGGAGTGTATCTTGATAGCCACATACTCCTTCATTTCGACACGTAGGCGGTGAGTAGATTTCTCACATTGTACTTTCACCAATTCTGTTTGTGCAGTTAATTTTCGTTCCGTCTCTTCGGCCTGATCTTTGAGTTCCTTGGTCTTCGCCTCTATCCGCTGCTCTAATTCGGAAAAACTGCCTTGTAACTGCTGTTTAATCTCAGTCTGGACTAATTTCATTTCGTCTTGAGTTTGAGTGACTGTCACTAATTGTGATTTAATATCGGTTTTCAGATTTTCCTGCCCTTCAGTAACTGAGGCTAATTTCGTATTCAAATCATTTTGCCCTTCCGTAACTGAGGCCAATTTCGCGTTAATGTCGGTTTTCAGATTTTCCTGCCCTTCAGTAACTGAGGCTAATTTCGTATTCAAATCATTTTGCCCTTCAGTAACTGAGGCTAAATTCGCGTTAATGTCGGTTTTCAGATTTTCCTGCCCTTCAGTAACTGAGGCTAATTTCGTATTCAAATCATTTTGCCCTTCAGTAACTGAGGCTAATTTCGAGTTAATATCGGTTTTCAAAGTATTCATGCTCTCGGTTATCATCTGCATCTGTCTCATGATAATTACCAATGGATCTAATCCCTGCTGTGTACTTGCTGTTACACCTCCAGTCGTGTCTACAGGGCGTTCTATTGCGCTATCTGTAGCCATTGGTCCTACAACACTTCTTACTACGTCATTATTATCAGTGCTAACAGCTGAAGGCTGTTGCGTGCTGCTTTGCTCTGCTTGACTCATCCTAAAAATTACCCTAGTTAAAACCATATAAATGTTCTACTGTCACTATATATAACTCCCTTCTACTGTCACTATATGTAACTCCGTTCACACAAAAGTACTTCTGTGTCTACCTTCTTAATGTACATATACAGATAAATGCAACTGGGACAGGTCAATGAAAATACATCTAACATGAACAGAGTTAATCAATGCTCAAAAATCCAATAACACTAAACAAAAAAGCGTATACTTCAACAACACTAGCAAGCCATAATAATAAAAATATAGATCTGGCCTTTTCTCTGCGCCCAGCGTGCTGTCTTTCGGCTTTATTTGTAGATCCAATTATATCACCTGCGAGTCTTTCCTCTCTTTTCCAAGCGTCAGTTAGGTTAGCTCGTCGTAGTTGACATGAAACAGAGAACAAAATTATTTTAGCATCGTCCAAAAACGTGTCCTGTCACGGTCGCCATTTTAACAAGATAATAATAAGTTGTCGTCTCTTCCTCTATGAATAGATGATGAATGCAGCTAGCCGCTAACTTTGTGTAATGTCTTGTCTGTATAGATGTGTATCTGTTGTCTTTAAGACCCTTTCACCTTCACACATAAATCTATACAGTAATGTAAGGGCCTCCCGTGTCTTGGCTGATTTGTGATACGACAGGCGAAAAGTTATATTAATGGAGGATTATTAATACTATCTCTATTTTCATTCGCTCTCTCTCTTTCTCTCCTTTATCTATGTACAGTTTTTATTATAATATTTCATTACATGAAATCAGCCAAATAGGATCTTTGGTGGAGTCCTTCGTCTTGGTAACCAGCGGCTGGCTTGCTGTAAAAGATCTTTACATTTATTATTACTGTTAAACACTGTATTCAGTCGGGAGAATCAATCGTGTGGACAATTTGTTCCTTTTACGAAAGATTGCGAATTCCAGATGTGTACGAAGCCTTTTTGGACGATTTAACACAGACTCAGTGATTGCAGGCTCTCTTCGACACAGCTGAAACTTCCCCACTAATTACAGGGCCAATGTGATCATCAAATGATTCAGAAAAACACTCATTCGTTCATTCACTCCGGAACAAAAAGTCACAAACCTTATTTATGAAGGAAATTGTGTATTAAATCCATCTCCATTACATGTCCAGATCTCCGGTGATTCCGCATCTTAATTATTTTACACTCTCTTTCTATTCAAACAAACCGCTAGTGGCACAAAAGTTAATACGCTCGATTTAGCGAGAAGAAAATCAGAATATGTATCTCTCAGAAATACGTTAATCCCTCAATCCCTACTCCAGAAGCTGTCCTAGTTACCACTCCAATAACCATGGAGAATGCATATACGCATCTCTGTTATTTCAAAGAATAAACGCGCTAGAAAATACTTTGGCGTCGTCTAGCTGTCGCCGCATATGTTACGAGAAAATCAGATTAGATACTTTTCCAAAGTGAATGAATGTGGATGGTTTGATTGACAATGATTAATTGGTGCGTGGTAGAGGGTATTTTCTGTGGGGACGTTACATTATGATGACGAGAACCTCCAGAAAGATTAGGTACACTTATTCCTGAAAAATTCTACAAGTCTTAAAATGCCTTGGAAGTATTTCTTTCTAAAGATAAAGCTATGTCTACTGACTGTGTCAGGTCGTTTAATACTGACTGACCGCAAAATCATCCCCAGCCAGTGTTGTCACTCAGATGCAGTACAAACGGGCATTGGATTAGCATACTATTCTTCCAGCCTTTTAAATCTTCCCAGACCTTGGAGCTACTACTTCTCACTCAAGTAAATACCCAAATCGCATTACAAAGCTGGGTACACTATGTTCCAGCACTCCCACCTGGCTAAAAGTACAGGTTTTACAGGGAACCTAACACAAGTTCTCCACATATGAGGCATACTGAAAAATTAGCTTTGGAGGCAGGCAAATATTTATTTCTACTTTAGAGGAGATGCATGAGTTGCACACACTTCATTTTTCAAAGGAAAGTGCTGGTTATTTCTGATAATGAATTAGACTGACAATGTTTATAAAAACAAATTCTTTCTTGTGTCTTTCTGGTGAAATTTCTAACTATTAAAGCTTTATTTTGTCAACAGATATTTGTGAAAGAAGATTTCTAGCCTACTGATACTGCTTAACAGAAATAATTTCAAATTTAATATTATAAAAGAGACTTCAATCAAGATGTGTCAATATTACTCCAGTTCAGTAGAAAACACACATAATGCTCAATAATTAGCTTTAGTTTTGTACTGCACTGATTAAAGACTTACTCTCCTCTCTTTAGTTTTGCCATGTATTCAGTTGAAGGATTGCTAATTGGTTTCATGTTGATGCTGGATTCAGTCATGGGGCAGGCTGCTTCTCTGCTGGGCAACGTAATTCCTCTCACTGCCTCATGTTGTGGGAACCTAGAAGCATGAAGTAGACGGTGAAATATGACAATGACTGTATCCAACTGAATAACAGTTTTCTGTCACTATTATATTACATCAGTGCAGAACAAGTAAGTTTGTTGCATGGTTAATGTAATGGTCTCTGCTCACATGATTGTTTGGTTGACCTCTTTGCATCCTCAGGACGGTTGTGTTACCATCCTCTGATGCTAGAATATATGGCAAACTTTATCTGCTAATTTCCATAAGTTGTGAAGCCTTCCTCTGATCTAGTCTTGTCAACTGACCCTGTAAAAGAGTGCAGTTATGTTTTATTCAATGTGATTAATCATAAAATCATGTTCAGATGTGAGCAAAATATTTCAGCTCCTGAAACATTCTTACCTTTAAGGATTTATTTCCACACATACCTAGTATGTATTAAAACTATTTATTTTTTCCACTTGTATTGCAATATATCTGAAATTGTTTTGAGTCACTAGCAATTTTCTGATTAATGTGCTATTTTTCTTTAATTTAAAGTAATGTGGGAACTTAAAGATCTTTATCAAGTGTAAATTTCTATTGCTTGCTCAGCTGGTGTGTCATTGTCTTATCACACAGTTACCAGGTTTTTTTTTAATATCTCTTATATTATTGTGAAGAAATTTTTTAGTTATAAATTTCTTTATCTGTTAGCCACTGGAAGTATAACTCGATGTTTTATTAGGAACTACAGGGAAGTGAAGAGGATTTTTATCTCTTGTAACAATTCTAGTACCAATAAGCGATTTGTGAGAAAACACAGAGCCAAAGGAAATGTAGTGACAGAAACAGTATGACAAAACTTCAGTATTTTAACTAGGAAAAGGCATTTCAGCGAATTTAGTGGAGTATCCTCCTGAGGATCTAGGTTGTTAGTGCAGACGTAAAAGAAAGAAAATTTGTAAGTCAGTTGTACCAAAGACAAAAAGTACCAATGACAAAACAAGTGAGTATTAGAAAGTAGGCATTAGGTAAAAATGTCTTCTGTCACTAACACTTTTCAATATTTGTACTGAGAAACCACTGAATAAATCATTTATAAAATCAAGAGGCAAAATAATAGGAGAAGAAAACATAACCATAATGAAGTACATATATGAAGAAATAGTCTTGACAAAATCAGGGGAAGAACTACAATTTCAGAGGAACAGGGTTGAAAAGAGTATTGAATGTGTATAACTGAGGGAAAAACAAAAGGGATGACCTTTGGCATATATGAATTCCAGTTCAAACATGACTGGAAGGGAACACCTTTCAACAAATAAAATAGTTTAGTTATTTAGGACAATTGGTGATAAAAAACAAAAACTGTTCATAGGAAATAAAAGGCAAAACATTCATAGGTCAAAGAGGAAAGGCATGTTGACAGGAACAAATTTAGAAAAGTAGATACTAGAAGGACTAAGAAAGAGATTCACCAAGATCTGTGTTTAGAACATATCATAGTGAATCACTGACAGCCATAAAGTAAGAAGTAAACTACTTGGAAAACCTTGATATGCCCTTTGTAAGAAAACTGTTTAATGTAAAAGGGTCTGGCAGAATGAGGGATGAATCATTACTTATAAGAACAGCAGGGTGAAAAGAAACTAGTGGAAAACATCACCAATGGGACATACACAGTGAAAAAATTTGCCTGTTACAAAGAGTCATCAAATGAAAATTGAAAGAAGAGAGAGAGATAGGGAGAAAGAGAGACAGAGAGAGAGAGAGAGAGAGAGAGAGAGAGAGAGAGAGAGAGAGACAGACAGAAAGAGGGAGAGAGAGAGAGAGAGAGAGAGAGAGAGAGAGAGAGAGAGAGAGAGAGAGAGAGAGAGACAGAGATGTGGAATGATGGATAAGGTTAAAAATATATGATGTTATCAACAGAGTCAACAACTAGGACAGGAAGAGTAAACTGGAAAGTGCACAGTATCTCTCATAATAAAAAGAATTAGTAGTACCAGATGGCACATATTCTGTGTGTATGCAGAGATGAGACTTTAGTGGTACATAGGGCCCAACACTTCAATTACAAACAAAAGAAAACATGAATTATGTCCAATTAGTGTACTTTTATGCTCTTCCCAAACTAATTATATATTTATATACAGAGATGACCATAAAACAATGTATGCAAAACTGGCTGCTTCAAATTTGAAACATGGAAATTTTTGTGTTATTGCTCCATCTGGTCTAGAAGAAAGACACTGTGACTGGGTTAACAGAAGATGCCTCAACCAGGGTGATGCAAACCAACTCAGTAACAGGGCCAAGTAAGTGTCTTGCATAAGGAGCATTATTCAGACTATGCTAACACTGCAGATGTTACTGCCCAAGGCTTCAGAACAGTGAAACTGCTACACTATTAGGGAAGATCAGAGCTACCATTTCAGAAACACAGACAGTCTGAATTCATACAAACATTACCCAGTATAGACAGGCAGCATCAATTGGCATCATAAAGCAGCTACAAGATAATTATGATGAAAGATATAATTAAGAAATCAGTTATCAAGTTGCTACTGCCAGTCACTATCATTACTAGATGTCGGTTTGCTGTCAGTAAAGAGTATGAATGCTTCTGACTTGGTACATTCCAGCTGGTGGCCCTCCTGCTGGCTAATATCTATCTCTTGTCACATGCTTGCTTTGCGGTTTCGTGTTGCATGGCTTGCCCAGATAGCTGCCATAATTAAAATTACAGGACATCATTGGGATGCAGATGTTCTTTGCATTGAAATGACATGAAGAAACTGATCTCTTTTACACTGTTTATTTGCCTGCACTGTCTATCATTTCTAACAGACTTGTATTTGAGAGGACGTGTGTGCCAGTCCACAACAGTTCAGTTGGGTTTTGGTTCCCTGTAGAATCCAACCCCATCCCTTACACACACTGTTCATCTTTTGAAACTGAAATTCATAGGTTTCATATTGTAATTGAAGCTGACAGTCTCTAAACGAGCTAGAAGACTAAAAAAACTCTATTCCAGAAGTGCAAATTTTTATCATATCTCATTAAGAAAGCAGTGCAAGCCATGCCTCAGTAGCAATCAAGAGACCAGGAAGAAGAATCAAATAAATATGTTGTCAGTAGTTAAGTCATTCCTTAAAAAAAAAAGAAAAAGGAAGGATCAAGGGGTTAAGTTCAATATGAGTGACCTTTCCAACATCAGAGACTTCTGTGGCAAAGGTTAGTGACAATATACAGAGAAAAGCAAGGATTGGTGTCATTGTGAGAAATATTACATATAGGCCATACCTAACAAACTATACAAAAACAATTCAATGAACTTAGGCGCCTGATATTTTCTTCTTCACCTGAAAAAATCGGCAATGGCTGAGTATTGCACCTCTGCTCACTACTCTATTAACTATGAACACTTTCAAAAACCGCCCACCATAGTAATTTCTCTTGCGAATCTGGATCTCATCATAATCTGACTGACTGAAGAGTTGATGCTTAAGCATTATTGATCTGCACCTTCCATATTCAGTTTTATTTTTAATTATGGTTATCACATTTTATTGGTGACTTCCTTGATTAATAATATTTCCATCTTAAGGAACAACACTACAGTGAGCTCAGCAGACAATGGAAGGATCTTCATGACAATGATTGTATGAATTATAGCTGAAATCTCAGGAGAAATAGGTTGCTACATTACAAAAGATGTAATTGCTAACACTGTTTTACTGACTGTCACATAACTAAAACAAGCGGCGCATTTGTCCTTGTACTGTGTCTACTGATGACATTGTGCACAGTCACTGAGATTGCTGTTTCTGCTGCCATGCAATCTGAAATACTAGAAGTATACATTGACATGAAATGAAATGGTCACATTTATTTCTGTTGCATGCTAGTATGGATATAGGGGGAAGTGTTTATTCAGGTGCTATTCCATAGAGTTATTCATTCAAAAAATTCTATAATACTTCAAGATAATTCTACTCTGGTTCAGCGTGTCTGAGGAAGATACCAACCTCAATAATAACCATGGTTCTGAAACCATAGGCCCATTACGGTGTACCAGAACTCCACTGACACACTTTTGTACGCTCTTCAGTGATACCTGCTGTATATTTTGGTATAGGGGATCCTAACATTTCAAATAAATTACGTTATTACTTTGTAATGACCCTCCAGATGCTATGACACCATTATAATAACATATTTAAAAAGTAACCCTGAACAATCTCTGAAAGCTTATCAGTTTTGGTTCAGGTGACTATGTGAAAAGGTGTCCGACATGAATATGGCCACACGACAGGAGTTAAGAGACTTTGAATGCTGAATAGTAGTTGGGGAATTTGGGAATTCATTATTCCAAGATCCACAGTGTGAACAGTTGCTAAGAATACTACATTTCAGGCACTATCTCTCGCCTGGAATCACCCAGTAGTCAAGTGCCTTCACTAAATATCTAAGAAATTTGGGATATTTGTGGGAAGGTCTTATGAGACCAAACTGTTGAGGTCAACTGTCCCTACGCTTACACAGTACTACTTAACCTACCTTAAATTAAGATACACTAAGGGCATCCCACACACCCATGACCAACAAAGGACTTGAATCTCTGATGGGGGAGCGTCGCACGAACTGTGACAAAGTGCCTCAAACCGAATGGCTACCACGTGCAGCGGTGATATTTGAACAGAGATGTCAGCGCTAACAGACAAGCAACATTGAGTGAAATAACCACAAATATTGATCTGGGATGTATGACAATTGTACCCATTAGGACAGTGCAGTGAAATTTGGCATTAATGGTCTATGGTAGCTGACAACCCATGTGAGTGCCTTTGCTAACAGTGTGACATCAGCTACAGTGCCTCTCCTGGGCTTGTGATGATATCAATTGGACCCTAGATGACTGGAAAACCGTGCCTTGGTCGGATGAATCACAATTTCAGTTGATAGGAGCTGATGACAGGTTTCAAGTGTGGCCCAGACAACATTAAACCAAAGAGTCAAGTTGACAATGAGGCACTGTGAAAGTTGGTGGTGGCTCCACAATGGTGTGGGCTGACCAAATCATTACTGACTGGAAATGGTTATTTTCAGCTACTTGTAGTTCAACAGCTAGAATTTGATCTTACAGAACCTTAGATGAATAATGATCAGATTGTACTATGAGGCAGTTTTAACATTAACTTTACTTCAGATACTAACAGTCATAAACAACTGGAATCATTGTTGTCAGCTTTCAACCTGCTCCCAATGGTCGCATTCTCAAGAAGACTATAGTGGCATAGCAAGACCTTGATTGATACTCTGTTTCGGGACCCTACAAATTAAAATGACGTGAAAACACAAGCCATAATAAATGGTATGTTTGATCATGATCATCAAATCACAATCTTAAAACTCACCAGAAGGAAAACAGTAAATGGTTACACCCTTGGTAAACATGTTATAATAATAAATAGGGAATCTACTAGTTTCTTTAGAAAGAGTTTACACTTTTATCACTGGGAGGAAATATACCAAGTAGACACAAAGAATGAGAAATTCAATTCATTCCTGGACATAATTGCCAAACATTTTGAAACCTGCTTCATCCAACCACAGGTTATAATGCAATCATCCTGCGGTTGAAAGAAAGAGCTGGTAACAGCTGGCATCAAAATATCATGTGCTAAAAAGAGAGCCCTTTGTAAACAAATCCATCATGCAGAAAAACTTAGGAATTCTCACAATACCTTAAAAACCTAATGAAACATCATAAAATGTGAGACAAGAACACAACATCTGAACGAGCGGGGACTCCACAGTCCTCTGGCAGTGGCTCCCACATCAACAATCCAAAAGCTGCAGCCCCAGATTTTAATAGCTTTTTCCTCACAGTAGCTGAAATAACATGCGGAGCCACAATAAACTGACCCCAAAGAAGCCACAGAGCTACTAAAACATATGCAAATCACACCAAATTTAGCAGTTTATTTCAAAAGCACAACTACTAAATGAACTGAAAAAAAATCGTAAAAGATCTGGATGTTCTGGATATGATGGAATATCAAACAGGATTTTAA
This sequence comes from Schistocerca piceifrons, assembly GCF_021461385.2. Taxonomy (NCBI): domain Eukaryota; kingdom Metazoa; phylum Arthropoda; class Insecta; order Orthoptera; family Acrididae; genus Schistocerca; species Schistocerca piceifrons. The sequence goes on along the minus strand of NC_060149.1, from coordinate 681,184,085 downwards.
AATTATGTGGGGACTTATTCAGTCACATATTATGCTATTTACTTAACCAGTGAATGGGATGCCCATCTATATAAATGGGTCATGGAATCCACTATCCAATTATTGACTCATCTATTTGCTGCCAGTGTTCTCAAAAGTGTTTGAGTCAGTAGAATATGATAGGACTTATGATCTGATTGACATGATGAGCAGCAGTCTGTGAATCTTTGCTGATGAAGCTGTGGGGAATGGAAATTCTTCTCAATTAGTGACTGTAAGAGGATACAGGATGGCTCAGGAAAACCTACTAGTTGGTGTGATTCATGGCAGCTTGCTTTAAATATAGAAAATATAAGTTTGTGGCGACTATCGACCAAGTCATGTGTAATATCTTTGCTTTGGCAAGCTCTTTGCGGCAGTTTGTGCCTGCATGCAAAAGAGTACACAGGTGGACAGAGAATCAGGAATGTATTTAACTGTATAAGTGTGCTTCCAAGTAATAAAATAGTGCTTATTATATGTGGTATAGTGTGCATCATTGGATTTTGCATCCTGCAACACTAAAGCCCATACTGGTGTCTCCAAATTTTGTTTGCGAGTGCTACAACGAACTTTTGTACCGTCAAGCAGTACACAATGGATCGCTTGCCGCCCACTGCTCCGCACATGTGCCAACTAAATTTCCCAATGGATGCTTCGTCACGGTTTTCCAACTATCCACCTTGTGTTCGCAATAGTTTGATGCAGTTCCTGAACACGCCTACTAGCTGTACTCAATAGGACAGTGCTTCTGCATTTCCACAGTCACGTGTGCTGGCATCAAGTACGAGCAATAACTTTCCATTATCATACGCGAGTCAGCAGTTGTGTGGTAGTGTTCCGTACCAACCGAACGTTTTTTGCCCACAAAACTTCGAATGCGAACATTTTACTTCGAATATGAACTTTCCATGTGTTCTGAGTGATCAACAATGATGAACGCAATGTGCTCAATCCACAGTGATTATGTTTATGGGTTTCCCAAGTGCCAGTGTGAACTTTCCACCCAAATCAGTGGTGGTACAAATCGGGCCGGATGCTCAAGATGGGAAATTTCATGTTTATCCCAGAACTCTGCATTTTGCACCAGCTCCCCCCGCCCCCTCCCCATTACCAGTATCTGCTATATGAGTGTTTCTGATGGCACACACCGTTCCTGCCACATCCACCTCAGGTGTTCCACAAGTATATGGTGATTTTTAACAGTTTTAATGTGCCTATTGGGGGGGGGGGGGGTCCCAGATGTTGTACTCCATCGCTCTCCGCGTATCGGCCGACGATGGTGGACTCTACATGCCGGTCCATTCTATGCCTGTTGGCAATACTCCGCCAAATGCACGATTCATTGATTTCTCGACCAAGGTCAAATCAGCCACGCCTACTGTGCTGCGTGCCACTGACAGTGTCGAAAGCTGGTGCACCGCTACTGCACCTGAGCCATTTACGCTGCAGAACTGTGGACAGGGAGTGACAGTTTCTGATAAACAGTTATGTCAAGACTTCCCCATCCATTGGCCAAAGCTACCACCCCTTTGCAAGGACCACCCACACATATGGTTTGCCTTGTTTGACCACGTTCTGCAGCTACACAGTGTCGCCAATGACAATTCGAAGTTCCTTTGCTTACTATGTCACCTCCATGATGAACTGGACCTGATCTGTGATACTTTGGCTTTGCCCCCGCTACGGAAAAATATGTGTTTGCCAACGCACCATGCTCGGGCGACTATCCACATCAACAGAGGAAGCTATCCGCCTCATCAGTCACAGGTCGCTGGGTTCCAGATCCCCGTCACAGTTCTGGTGTCTTCTCCGCCCCATGATAGACACACATTACATGCCAGACGTTAAACTTTGGTTCATCTGGTTGCTCAAACGTCCTGTGGAAGTTCAAATTCAACTTCTCCATGTTACTTTAGCCCCACTAGACGGCAAACTGAAGATCGCAGACCAGGTTTATAATATTCTGCCCCCCCCCCCCCCCCCCCGCCCCGCAAAGGCCCCCAGGCGGCCCTCTGGCCTCAGGGGTTGGCACACCTGTGCGGCAGCTTCCATCGTGTGGCACAGAGTGCACACGACTCGCTCGGCGCATGTGCTCGGACCCAACGCCGCCTGGCAGCCACCTCCGTAGTTTCTCTCCTATCAGCACTACTGCAACGCCGCCATCGGCAGAACCTACAAACAAGACCCTCTCCACTGTCACTTGAACTCAGCCAGCACAATGTATGACGCCACATGCCGTCCCAGTTGGTGTTATTTCCATTCTCACCATGGTGATGTGGCTAAGAAATGCTGTTCTCCATTAGCGTTCCCAAACTAATAACGTGATCCGATTCAGGCGCTCCGGGCTCCGTAGCACTGCACAGTTGCCTATCAGTTAATACTTCTTCACCTCATGCACCAGGACGCTTGTATGTGAAAGACGCAGTGTCTTGCCTTTCATTTCTAGTCAACACAGGGACCGAGGTTAGTGTGATACCTTTGTCTGCAGGTATTAAATTCGAGCATCAGCCTTGCCCCCCGCTTTGAGCTGCAAATAAGTCCCTGATCCAATCTCATGGAATAACTAATTTAAGCCTTAAACTGCAGGACATTAACACCCCCTTACAGTGGACTTTTGTTATCATGGAGGTGGATGAACCATGCTCATGGTAGATTTTCTCTTAGCCCACGCACTGTCACCCAACCTACAACAAGGTACTAACCTTTAATTCGATAGACTGTACCACCAGTTCAGGTACCTCTTCCCTCTCATCCGAGAGCGCCACTCTATTGTGTGAGCTACATGAAACCGCTGTTGCACTGCTCCCTCTTAGATCACACAACAACGAACTTCAGGACAGCAATGATGCCCCCCGCTTACGCATCGCCACCATGCAAGCCAAGCTCATGGACCCTCATGAGCAGGTCACCCAGCTGTCACACACGGCCATGCCCGCAAACCCCTCACCACTCTCTGGCACCTGCCGCCGACGCTGCATAACGTTTCCATTGCCGGACAGAAGCTGTGCCCGCAACACTACCAAGTACCCCACCGAACTTTACGACAAGGACTACTGGTGGATCACTGCCACTGCTGTCGACCTGCCGACCTGGGACCCACAAGCATGTGCATTACAGGTTAGTCATAGTGCACTGCGTGTGGGTTCATCACCCCATCGATGTTCGCGATCAACAATGGTACTGTCCACAGATTCACTACCACAGAAGACCCACTGGTATGTGCAAAGGCTAGGAGTTTAAATCCAAAAAAACTTAAACACCGTAACTTTCAGATAGTAAGACTATTCGCTTTCTTCTTGTAGTTGGTCGTCACACATTCATTTGGTGCCCAAGAAAGGTGACACATTCCGCTTCTGCTGTGACTATCGGGTGCTTAACAGCAGAACAATTCTAGATAATTATCCCATCCCAAATATTCAAGACTTTGCTTCCCAACTGCATGCAGCACAAATTTTCAGTGTAATTGACTGTCACAAGGCATATCACCAACTGCCAATGGCACCGGAGGACATTGAAAAAACCGCTATCTTCACCCTGTTTGGGTTGTTTGAGTATTTGTTTATACCGTTCAGCATTAAGAATGCTGCACAGATGTGGCAATTGTTCATCGACTCATTGGGTGGAAAACTGGACTTTGCATATGCCTACCTGGATGACTTGTTAATTTTTCTTCCTCACTTGAGGAACATGAGCTCCATTTAAATACAGTGTTCCAACTATTAAAAGCAAATGGTATTGCAGTGAACAATGCTAAGTCACAACTCTGCCGACTAGTGTCACTTTTCTGGGCCACGGGGTTTCTTCCAACAGCATCCGTGCCCTACCCCAATGGGTCGAGGCTATTAGTACGGTGCCCTTGCTCAAATATTTTCAGGGCCTCCACCGCTTCCTTGGAACAGTAAATTACTACCACAAACACATCCCCCACAACGCTGAAATACAAGCCCCACTGACGGATGCTCTTGCAGGAGAAAACCCTTCAGGGTCTCAGATGGTCACATGGACTCCAGATATGCGTCAGGCATTTGATAACCTAGAGTCAGCCTAACAGATGGATGTAACACTCACTCACACCATTCCTGATGCTTCCATCTCACTTACTACAGACACGAGTGATACAGCAGTGGTACTTCAGCAATCCATGGGTTCTGTTGTACAGCCACTCAGATTTTTCTCCCACAAATAGTCCACTTCCCAATGTAAATGGTCGACCTCCGACCTGGTACTGTTTGCTATTTAAGCCACTATGAGATATTTCCATGACAATATCAAAAATCGCCATCTCGTGGTATTTACTGACCACGAGCCTTTGGTATATGCTTTCTGTAACCCAGGCAAGGACTCATGTGTTTCAGCATGTGGACCTCATATGTCAGTTTATGAACAACACATGTTACATCAGAGGGGCAGACAATTTCGCCGCCGATTTTCTATATTGGGTGTTGGTTTTAACTTCAAACTGGATGTCAGTGAACTCCCTAAATCGCAGACAGAGGATACTGAACTCACTGCATTGTGCTCCAATGTTAAAAACGGACTTAACTAGAGTTATGGACACTTCCTGGGTTTTCATCACCCATCTGGTGCGACATTTCAACAGGACACATACGTCTGGTGATTCCTGCACCTCTCCACTGGGACATTTTTAATAGTATCGACGACTTGGCACACCCTGGCATTCGTGCCACCCCACATCTGGTATGTGAATGTTTCGTTTGGCCCATGTGATGAAACAATGTCGCAGTTGGGCACGAGCTTGTATGACTTGTCAGCACGCAAAAGTAGGACATCATGCACAGCCCCCCATGGGTACGTTCGATGTGGTAAGAAGAAGATTCCAGCACACATGCATCGATATTGTTGGGCCCTTACCCCCCTCAGTCCCCTCCCATTACATACTGTCCGCCATTGACAGGTTTACCCACTGGCTAGAGGTAATTCCTCTCACTAACATCAGAGCCGACACAGTGGCCCAAGCCCTTTCATTAATGTGGACCTCGCGCTTCGGCTGCCTGGTTTCTGTCACCACCAACCAGGGCCGCCAGTTCAAGTCCGCCCTCTTCTAACAGCTTTGTGAACTATGTGGGGTGAAACGATTTAGGACTACAGCATACCACCCCCAGAGCAATGGGCTTGTCAAATGCTGGCACCGAATTCTTAAAGCTTCCCTGATGTGCCACGGAGGTGAGTGGGCCGATGCCTTACCATAGGTAATGTTAGGCATTTGGGCCGCGTACGAAGAGGACTGTGGCACATCCCTGGCAGAAGTACTGTACGGAGAACCCCTCACACTCCCAGCAGAGCTAGTTGAGCCTTCACTTCCTCCAGATCAAATGTGTGACTCGACATTCGTCGGGCATGTTAAGGAGCTAATCGTTAACATTCACGTGCCTCCACCTCGACCACACTCCCTCCCTTCCGTATTTCCGCATAAGACTTGGAATCGTGCACTCATGTCATGGTGCATGATGACACTGTCCGACCGGCACTCAGACCTCAATACTCGGGCACATGCAGAGTCATATTGTAGTGTATCAACACATTCAACGTGCTCATTAACAGCACATCTCAAACGGTATCTGTCTGCCACCTCAAACTGGCATGGTCTCTGGGAGAACTGCCCGATACCCCACCCAGTCAGCACTGACCCACTGCTACACCCGCCTTGCACAAGGCATCTACCGACAGTCCACGAATGAGTGACGCCCATTCCTGCACTTGTGATGTTACCCACTTCCAATCAGGTGACAGTGCTATGGGTGCGTCCGCAGCTCATGGTTGTGCGGTAGCGTTCACGCTTCCCGCGCCCGGGTTCCTGGGTTCGATTCCTGGCGGGGTCAGGGATTTTCTCTGCCTCATGATGACTAGGTGTTGTGTGATGTCCTTAGGTTAGTTATGTTTAAGTAGTTCTAAGTTCTAGGGGACTGATGACCATAGATGTTAAGTCCCGTAGTGCTCAGAGCTATTTGAACCATTTGCTACAGGTGCGTGTGACATTCCCACACACAGTGATGCGTGTGAAGACTCCCCCTCCTACAGGCAGCCCCCCACCTCTCCCCAATTAGGATTAGTGACGTACCAGGGGCCAGCCTCGGAACGTGTGATGTCACCAACAACGACTTGTGTGAAGATTCGGTCAACCCATATATGGAAGTGGTAGTGAATGTCAATATAGATTTTATTTGCAGCTATAAAGTGTTTTTTGTTATGCAGCCAGATAATGTGTATATCTTCTACGAACAAGCCATCTCCCCCAATGACAAATTAACCAACATTCATCTTCTTCAGTCTGTCCGCTTGCCTGTTGGTACTGACCCAATCAACGATAAAAGTGTTATGTACCGGCAACAGGCAATCACCTCTGCTACCGCGGCTCATCACAACCCATTGTCCCCTCCCTGGAACCCTCTGCTGCTGTACAAGGATTCAACCGGTCAGGCAGGACCATCCCCTCCCTCACTCTTTCGAAGACTTCCGTAATGTAATGTAAGGAATGATTTCGGTTTAAAAACCCTCTCCCTCCCCCCTGCGTGTTTCCTTTCCATGTATGCCTAAATATTTAAGGTTTGGTGCTCCACACTCTAAAGGGGGGCTGGGGGGGGGGGGGGGGTTGCTAATGTGGTGACTATCGACCAAGTCACTAGTAATATCTTTGCTTTGGCAAGCTCTTTGTGGTGCAAAAGAGTACACACGTGGACAGAGAATCAAGAATCTATATAACTGTATATGTGTGCTTCCGAGTAATAAAATATTGCTTATTACATGTGGTATAGTGTGCATCATTGGATTTGGCAATCCTACAACACTAAAACCCATAAGTTTATGCAGATGACTAGGAAAAAAAGTCCTATAATGATCAAAGAGAGCATTACTAGAGTGCTGCTTGAGACAATCATATTGATTAAACATATGTGTGTAACACTGAAAAGCTCTATGAAATGGAACAAGCATGAAAGGACTGTTTCAAAGAAGGTAGTTGGTCAACACTGGTTTACTAGAAGAATTTTAGGAAAGTGTGGTTTCTTGAGTACTGGTTGCATGTTATGAGTTCCTGCCAGCTTGGATTAAACGAAAACATTGAAGCAATTCAGAGGTGGGCAGCTAGATATGTCACTGGCAGTTTCAGTCACAATGTGAGTATTATGGAGATGCTTCATGATTCCAAATGGGAATCTCTGGAGGGAAGATGGTGTTCTTTTCACAAAGCACTATTTAAGAAATTTAAACAACCAGCATTTGAAGTTGGCTGTAGAGTAATGCTACAGCCACCACTGTACAATTCGCAGGAGCATCACAAAGACAAGATAAGAGAAATTTGGGTTTGTGCAGAGGCATAGAGGTAGTGGTTTTTCCCTTCTCTGTTTTGTGAGTGATACAGGAAGGGAAATCACTAGCACTGGTACAATTCTCCACCATGCACCATCTGGTGGCTTGTACAGTATGTATGTAGATGTACATGATGAGGAATATAACATAATCCTTTATATACTGCTCCTACATGGATCAAAAAGACAAACTCAAACTAATTCCTGCATGTGGGTCTTTGAGCAGTGATTCTACCCATGGTGCACACCCAAAAGGTGCAGTAAGAGTCCCTGATACTAGCTACAATGAGGAATATGCCGAGTATGGATGCAGATATATATGTATATAAAGAACTTAGCATCTGCAAAAGCAGTAGACAAACTGCCAATATTTTGTGCAACCCTCACTTGTTTGTGTCAATGATGGGCATGGCTCAAAGCATACACAGTGGGTTGCGGAGTCAGCAGTGGTGTGACGGTCACTGTAAGAGAACTGTTGAGATGGTAGATGTCTCCAACTTTAATGACATTCTTATTCACCATGGAATTGTCAAACATCAAAGTCTGACCAACTATGAACACATTTTTTTTCATGTAGCTTAAGGAATAACAAATAAAGGAAATCTGCAAGAGCTTCTGAAAAAATTTACACTATCTCATATAAGTCACTGGAAGATCACAAAAATAATGATTAAGCAAACACAAATGAAGGAATTATAATGAAATCCACCAAATGTGACATAGCTAAAATGCACCCACAAGCTAAAATTGACATGAGGGTAACATCTGAATTTCATTTTCATCTGAAAGTGTGAGCATGTGATCCCTTCTCTCATTTTGTGAAGACCTTCTCTTTTCTGTACCAGTAACTCCTGTCTTCATGCATCTTCCTATAATTCTTAGTTTTATGATAGCTATTACCATGGATTTAAACACACGCCTTTTTCAAAGGTACAGGGGTGAAGACTGTTGGGTAACAAGAATTGGTGAAACTTAGTCTGCTATTTTGCTATTATGACAGGCTGAGCTTAAAAAAAGTTCAGCAGTATCTTTGATAAATATTTATCTTATTTAATATTACTCCCAACAGGTCACTGAATTAATTACAACACTAATACCATAGAACTTTGCACTAATATGATTTGTCCTGACATAAAGTGGAAACCCTCCAACAGAGATCTAGTTTCATGTGTTACATAGTTCTCTAAATGATTACTCAAGTGGCAAGTTCTTTCAAATGGACATGACTGATTATCTTCCCCATTTACATACAATTCAAGTCTGTTCTTTTTTTACTGCCTTTTCACTGAGGTAATGATAACTATAAACTACCTTTCTTTCTGTGGTTATGTTCCTCAGGTTCTATGCCAACATGTAGAATATTTGAAGAACCAGTAAAAAGGCTTAATTACTAATTTAAAAGGCTGATAAATGACATACTGTGCTGGAGACTGTATCTGATACAATGCAGATACCTCCTTTGTCGTCCCTTTTCTGTACTGGCCCTCCACAGCATATACATCTTGTACAGCAGCTGCTTTTCTTTCATTGTATGGTCGAAGGACCAGAATGCTAGAAACACACATTGGCCTGAAACCGCTGGGTCTCAAATGTCCATATTTATTTAATTATTTATTTATATTTATTCATCCAGGGATCGTTTCACAATGACATCTGAACTGTCAAATTTATATAATGAAAATCAGTTCGTCAAAACACACAAACACACAGAATATATAAATATGCTTTATGAGGGTGTGAAAGAATATCTGCTGTGGCCTTAGTAAAGGAACCATGCTTGTATTTGCCTGAAGACATTTAGGAGAACCTAGGTTAACTGAAATCAGGATGACTGGACAGAGCTTAGTGCATCCCGCCAAATGTGAGGATACAGCTGCACAGCCTCATTCAGGTGGATGCTATCATACAATATGTTTTGATTTACACACAACTTGATTCAGATAACTTACCATATGAAACATAAATGTGCATACAGCTACTACATCTCCCCTAAGATGTGACTGTATGACTTCTTTTATTTTACCATTATACACCAATATGATTAATTTGTGTACATGTGCAAGTGTGTGTGTGTGTGTGTGTGTGTGTGTGTGTGTGTCTGCCTGATTTTTTGATTTATATTATTTTGCTGCAATTCATAATGTGTACGCCAGAAATATGAGGGGTATCATTAAGTGTTTTTCATGACTATTCAGTGATGGCTGTTTATGTGTTCTGTATGTAAGTAAAATATATGTTGATGAATGGTAAGTGAGCATAAAATATAAGCTTTCAATGAAATGACCGAGGAGATGTGGTTGGCATTATCTTTTGAATTATGTAGATGTAGAATTTATTTGCTACCATGCAGAATAGGTAACGTGTAAAGAGGTATGAGGAAATGGCAACTCATCACCGAAATAGCTATAGCTCTATTAATGAATATATTATTTTTATTTGCAAGTGCTTGTTTAAATAACAATTATTTCTTAATGCCTGATAGTAGACTGGATGTTATTGAGGCATGATTTGCATGATGAAGTGAAGTTGTACTGAGCCACAGCACTGAAGCACTACCAGGAGGTTCAGTTCTAGTGCAGTGTAGCAAGAAAACAGACAACAGACCATTATGAAAGTACATTCAAGAACTAAAGAACAATTGAAGTGAGTGTGGCTAAAGTTCTCTCTGAAAATTTGCACTTAAATAATTGACAGAAACTTCTTTTTCTGTGATGCAATCAAGCAATGGAAACTCCACATGATAATTTTGATCACATAAGGAAAAGATACATTGCTTCTCACTGTAAAACTGACACATTGAGTTACAGATAGGCGCAACAAAAAGACACCTTACCTTTCAGTGGAAGCATTCATCAGGAAATGGAACATACACCTCCAGAAGCTTTTTTTGAGATGCTCAAGATGGTGGTCATATGTGCATGAAGTGCACTAGCTTTTGTGAATGCTTGCTTTTGTGAATGTGTGTGTCTGTTTCCCCTTTTCTGATGAAGGCTTTGGTCAATAGTAAATGTGTAGAGGTCTTTTTGTTGTGCCTGTCTGCATTGAATGAGTCATCTTTACAGTGAGTAGCGATCTATCTTCTCCATATGTCATTTCTGTAATGAGTACTTTATGACTGGAATTAATACTCTTCTTGCTGTTTTATTTTATAAAGGTGAACATTTTGGTGAAAAAATTATTTAGTTGAGGTGGAATTCCTATCCACGGTATAATTAATACGAATGGTTTAGACTGGCACATAATGAGTCAATACTCACAGTTATGCAAAGGTACAGGCTAAATATCCTTTACTATTATCTATAACTGATCTAATTATTTTGTTTAAGATTGATTTTGGGTACATTTTCATTTACTGTTTGTCTGTTGCATTTCATATCAAGGGAAGGTGACAGAATGAAACTGCTAGTTGCCAGTGAAAACTAACCAGGTGACATATCACTTTTATAAACAAACAGTAAATATTTAAAAAGAGATTTTATTTTTTAACTAATACTGTAGCTATGATGGTTTAGCAGCTGAAAATATTCACAATTTCATTATTATTATTATTATTATTATTATTACTATCATTGTCATTACTGTGTCATTTTGTTTCCTGTGAATGGTTTACAAATTTTTATTTTGGACTTTCTTCCTACATTATTTGCATCCTAGACAGAAGTCACTTTCTTGTATCAAGATTTTGGGGGGAGGGGGGCACTGTGATCTAATAAATCACAGTGTCCACTTAGATGGAGTAAATAGCAAAAAAAATATGGTCATAGATGTGTGTTATGCTGTTATTACATAGTGAATGCACCTAGTAGAATGCACCTGGTGTACATGACATCAAGCAGTGTGTGCAAGAGGAGTGTGTGGGAGCAAGGAGCAAGCATTTTGCTGCTGGCGGGCTTGATGGAATGAAGTCTGTATAGTGTGGTGCTATTCAATGTATTTTAATTAATAGATAGTGAACAGGTTGAACTTTTATTGAACCTGTCATGATAAATATTCATATATTTACCTTTTATTATCATAAAACTGCAATAGATCTTCATACCCTGTTACTGTTTTCTCAGTCTGAATCCTTCAAGTTTTGACTTTGCTGTCAATGAATTATTCTCATGAGCTCTCACTCTGCTGTGTTCCAGTTACCATAGTACAGTTTTTTCTGTTCTGCTCCCATCATAGCTACAGTACAATGCATCCTTTGCTACTTTTGATTTTTCTTTCCTATACTTCTGCTTTGGAGAACTGCTAACAGCTGTCAACCATCCACTGAGTGTCAACCATTTACCCAAATGTAACTGCACACTGTGCCACCCTACCACACATTATCACCCAAAGACTGCCAATTCTACACTATTGGCAGCTTATACAACACATGCATGAGATCAGACCACCAACCTAGCACACTAGAGCTCATAAAACCCTAATAACTCAGCCATTTTACTGTGACAACATACTCAAAGCACCTCAAGATCCAGGTACCTTCATGTATTACATTGACTTTTCTATTTTAATAAAGTATGATCAAAGTTGCTATCCTTATAGAGTTCTAGGTCTCACAATCTTTTTCTCTGCAAAGAGATGAAAAGTAATTTTATTCAAAGTTTAATTTAAACTTACCACACTGTGGTAAGCAGTTTGGATCATTATACAAACAATAACAAACATGTCACTTTAACAACATCTTACTGGGTGACAGCAATGCAAGTTACACAGTTTGAGTTTGTGTTCAACAGAAACATAGTGAAGGCATGCATGGAGCTTAGGGAATCTATACACATTGCTCCAAACCTACATATGAGATTATGATGATAAGAACCTCCAGAATGATTGGGAACACTTATTTATAAGAAGTTGTACATGAGCTTAAAATGTCTTGGAAGTATTTCTTTCTAAAGCTAAAGTTACACCTACTGGCTGTGTCACGACTGACTGCCAAGTAATCAGCTGCCAATGGAGTCAGTCAGATGCATTACAGAGGGACATGGGATCAGCATACTATTCTTCCAGACTTTTAAACCTTCCCTGACCTGGGAGCTTCTACTTCTCACTCAAATAGATCCCCAAATGGCATTACAAAACTGGATATACTATGTTCCAGCAGTATCACCTAGCTAAAAGTCCAGGCAGTACTGGGAATGTAACACAAATTCTCCACATATCAGACATACTGAAAAATTAGCTTTGGAGACAGACAAATATTAATTTCTACTTTAGAAGATATGCATGAGCTGCTCACATTTCATTTTTCAAAGGAAAGTGCTTGTGGTTTCTGGTAATGAATTAGGTTGACAATGTTTATAAAAACAAATTCTTTCTTGTGTCTTTTTGGCAAAATTTCTAACTGTTCCCTGTTTATTGTGTCGACAGATATTTGTGAAAGAAGATTACTAGACTACTGATACTGCTTAAGAGAAATAATTTCAGATTTAATATCATAAAAGAGACTTTAATCATGATGTGTCAATATTTCTCTAATTCAGTAGAAAACACACATAATGCTCAATAACTAGCTTTAGTTTTGTACAGCACTGAGTAATGACTTACTCTGCTCTCTTTAGTTTTGTATTGTATTCAACTGAAGGCTTGCTATATGGTTTCAAGTGGATACTGGATGCAGTCATGGGACAGACTGCTTCTCTGCTAGTCGACATAATTCCTTCCATTGATTCACAATGTGGAAACTTAGAACCATGAAGTAGACAGAGAAACCTGACAAATGAATGTATGCAAATTAAAGCAGTATTCTGTAACCATTATATTACATTGATGTCGAACAAATAAGCTTGTTGTATGGTTAATGTAAAGATCTCTGCTCACATGATTGTTTGATTGGCCTCTTTGCATCCTCAGGATGGTTGTGTTACCATCCACTGATGCTAAAATATATGGCAAACTTTACCCACTAATTACCATAAGTTGTGAAGCCTTCCTCAGATCTGGTCTTGTCAACTGGCTACATTCAAGAGTGCAGATATTTTTCATTCAGTGCGATTAATCATAAAATCTTTTTCAGATGTGAGTAAAGTATTTCAAATCCCAAAACGTTCTTACTTTTAATGATTTCTCTCCACACTTATCTGGTATGTATTAATACTGATTATTCTTTCCACTTATATTGCAATATCTCTGAAATTGTTTTTGAGTCACTAATAATTCTATGATTATTGTGGTAATTATTTTGATTTAAAGTAATGTGGGAACTTAAAATCTTTATCAACAGTAAATCTGCATTCCTGGCTGAGCTAGTGTGTCATTGTCTTTAGTCACATATTGACAATGGTTTGTAAATCTCTTACATTTAGTGTGATGAGATTTTTCAGTTACAAATTTCTTTATCTGCTAACCACCAGAAGTATAACTCAGTGTTTTAGTATGAACTGGAGGGAAGTGAAGAGGAATTTTATGACTCGCAACAATTCTGCTACCAATAGGATACAGTGCCAAAGAAAATGTAGGGAAGGAAACAGTACAGTGAAAATGTAGTATTTTAATTGGGTTTAGGCATTTCCAAGAATTCACTGCAGTATCCTGCTGAAGATATGGGTAGTTATTGCAGACTTAAACAAAAGAATATATATAAGTCACCTATATACAAGACAAGAAGTAACAATGACAAAACAAGTGAGTATTAGAAAAAAGTTGTTAGGTAAAAATGTTGTTTGTCACATGGCTTTTCAATATTTGTACTGAGAAACTATTGAACAAACCATTTAAAAAAGGGAGAGCCATAATAATAGAAGGAGAAATGATAAATACAATGAAGTCCATATATGAAGAAATAGTCTTGACAAAATCATGGGAAGAACTACAATTTAAGAGTAATAGGGTTGTAAAAGAGTATTGAAAAAGTACAACTGAGGGAAAAACAATAGAGATGACCTTTGGCATATACAAATTCTAGTTAAAACATGACTGGAAGGGAACACCTTTGAACAAATAAAATGTTTTAGTTATTTAAGACATTTGGTGATAGAAAACAAAAACTGTTCACAGGAAATCGAAAGTGAAATACCTATAGGTCAAACAGTTTTCAAAAGATGAAACATTTCTTGACAGGAACAACTTTAATAAACTAGAGACTAGAAGACTAAGAAAGAGAGCTATGTTTAGAATATATCATAGTGAATCATCGACAGCCATAAAGAAAGAAGGAGACTGCTTGGAAAACTTTGATATGCTCTTTGAAAACATCTCCAATGGGACATACCTTGTGAAAAAATTTGCCTGTAACAAAGAGTCATCAAATATAAGATTGCAGGGAAGAGAGACAGATAGATAGATCGATACATAGAGACATAGACAGAGAGAGAGAGAGAGAGAGAGAGAGAGAGAGAGAGAGAGAGAGAGAGAGAGAGAGAGAGAGAGAGAGAGAGTTATGAAATGCTAGATAAGGTTAAAAATATGAAGTTATCAACAGATTAAGCAACAAGGACAGAAAGAGTAAACTGGAAAGTGACAATTATCTCTCATAATAAAGAAGAATTAGTAATACCAGATGGCATATATTCTGTGTGTACGCAGAGATGAGACTTTAGTAATACACAGGGCCCAAAACTTCAATTACCAGCAAAAGAATACTTGGATTTTTGTCCAATTAGTATACCTTTATGCTCTTCCCAACCTACGGATATATTCATATACAGAGATGACCATAAAACAATGTATTCCAAAGTGGCTCCTTCCAATATGAAGCATGGAGGATGGTTTCAGAATCTTTGCCAAAAATTACTTATGATACTCATGAGTCTTATGCTGGCAATGAAGGAAAATGCATCAATTTTTGTTTTGATGGCCCCACCTGGTCTAGAAGAAAGACACGGTGATGTGCCTAACAGAAGATGTCACAACCATGGTGATGCAAGAAAATTCAGTAAGAGGGGCAAGTCGGCGTCTTGTATAAGAAGATATATTCAGTCTATGCTGACAATGCAGATGTTACTGCTCAGGGCTTCAGAATGGTGAAACTGCTACAATATTTCGGAAGAAATGTGCTGCCATTCAGGAAAGAACGACAGACTGACATCATCTAAACATTACCCACCATCAATGAGCATCACAAAGCAGCTACAAGGTAATGACGATGCCAGATATAATTAAGAAACATGTTATTGAGCTGCTACTGGTAGCCACTATTACCACTAGATGTGAGTTTGCTGTCTGCACAAAGTATGAATGCTGCTGACTTCATAGATTCCAGCTGGTGGCCCACCTGCTGGCTAATTTCTATCTCTTGTCACATGCCTGCCTGCCTTGGGGTTTTCTGTTCAATGCCTTGACCAATTAGCTGCCATGCCCTGTGCTGGCAAACTCTGCTCTTTGGTTCTCTGTGTGGGGAAAACTCTACTGCTCTTTGAAGCCCCAAGCAGGCACATTCTCTCATTGATTGTCCTGTGTTTGAAAATTCATTACAAGCCCTTGCAGTCTGGAACAGAACCACAGTTTGGCTCTGTATGCTTCGGAATTCCCATGCTAAGCTGCATATCAGTATCAGTTTGATATCACAGCCTACTCCAGCCACACATGCTATCCTGCCTTGGGTTTGTGCCACAAACGTAGTATGACCCGTGGCCTACTACACCAGGGATGACACTGCAAGCCAGCCATGACATATGGCCTCCTGTTGATCTAAGAGTGCTATACTGACTGTGACGAGCCTGCAACTTAGTAACACAACACATGTATTTTGCCACAAAGTAGGTGTAAATAAGAAATTGGTTTTTGTGTGACTGAGTGTTGGACAACCATGTGATACCTATCCCCCTCACCACTGCAACAGTATGATGGGTGGAGAGGAGGAGGGCTTCCTGACAACTAGCAACCTGTTTCCACCACCCACCAAAGAGATAACACAACCCCAGTCTCTGCAATACAAAGGTCTAAGAAAACACACACAATCCAATAATCAAAAAATGACAATAATACTTATGTGCTGACTTGAACCAATTGTAATTACAGTGCGGGACGTGTGATATGGCATAAATATAAGTCTAACGATGCTCTGAATGTATTAAATGATTTTAATATTCATTTTTCATTTTGTAACCGGAATTGTTTCTACAGTGCACAAAAGAATGTTGTTAAGGGCCCTCTTACCTCTTGCTGTTATATTGTATAGTTTTTATTTTTAAACTACATAATATCCTATATCTGCATGTAGATGATATTTTATAAACATAAATAATGGTGTTCCTTGTAGGTACGTTAAGGTAATTCTGTCAAAGAAAATATTGGTCACTGATGCCACTATTGTAAGTACTACACACTATGTTACTAAATCAGAAACTGAGTCAGTAAATCATGCATAATAATTACTGTATAAATGATGTGAAAGCCATGAGATACCTTAAGACACATTTGTTAAAAGGCAATAAAACATAAAAAAGCCTTAAAAATTACAGGACATCATTGAGATGCAGATGTGCTTTGCATTGAAATGACACTAAGAAACTGGTCTCTTTTACTCTGTTGATTTGCCTACACTGTCTATCATTTCTCACAGACTTGCATTTTAGAGGAGTTGTGTGCCAGTCCACAACTGTTCAGTTAGATTTTGGTTTCCTGTAGATTCCAATCCTTCAGACACAATGTTGGTCTTTTGAAACTGAGATTCACAGGTTGAATATTGTAATTGAAGCTAACAATCTCCAAATGAGTTAAAAGACTAAAAAACTGTTTTCTAAGAGTGTGAATTTTCACCATATCTCATTAACAAAGCTGTGCAAGCCATACCTCAGCAGCAATCAAGAGCCCATGAAGGAGAAGCAAATAGAGATGTTGCTAATTCTACAGTGGTTTTTTTTCTGTGTGTGAGAACTCATTTCTCAAAGAAAGGAAGGATGAAGGGGTTGAGTTCAATATGAGTGACCTTCTTGACATCAGAAACTTCTCTGGGAAAAGTTGGTGAGAATGTACAGTGAAAAGCAAGGATTGGTGACATTGTGATAAATATTATATATAGGCCAAACTCCACAAACTGTACAAAAACAATTCAATGAACACAATCAGCAGTGAATTTCCTTCTTAACCTGAATGAATCAGCAATGGCTGAGTATTGCACCTTAGCTCATGGATTCTGCTCATATCTCTTATATGCTGCCATAGTAATGTCTCTCGTGAATCTGGATCTGATCACAATTTTACTGACTGAGGAGTTGGTGCTTTAGCATTATTGACCTGCACCTTCCATCTTCAGGCTTATTTTTAGTTATGGTTATCGCATTTTATTGATGACTTCTTTGTTTAATGACATTGTCACCTTAAGGACCAACACAATGGTGAACTCAGAAGACAACAGAAGACACTGCATAAGAATGGCTGTATCATTCATATCTGAAATATCCGGACAAATAGGTTGGTACATTACAAAAGGTCTAATTGCAAAAGCCGTTTTACTGATTTCCACGAGTTCAATACAAACAGTGCATTGGTGCTTGTACTGTGTCTACTGACTGAGACAGCTGTCTCCGCTGTTCTGCGATCTGAAATACTAGAAGTATACATTGACATGAAATGACATGGTCATAATTATTTCTTTTGCATGCTAATATCGATATAGGGGTAACTGCTCATTCAGGTGCTATTCCATAGAGTTATTCATTCAAAAAATTCTGGAATACTTAAAGATAATTCTACTCTTGTTCAGTGTGTCTGAGGAAGATACCAACCTAAATAATAACAGTGGTTCTGAAACCATAGGCCCATTACGGTAAACTAGAACTCCACTGACAAACTTCTGTACGCTCTTCAATGATACCTTCTGTATATTTTGGTATTGGGGGATCTGTGGTTAGTGGCAGCTTGTTACAGAGTTACTGCATTTTCTTTTGTTTTTTGCTGCAATTAGCTTAGTATCTTTATTGCACTGAATAGAATGGACAAAAGGGCAAATATGAACAGCCTGTGTGTCTTGTTTTGGTTTGGCTATTGTACCTGCTGTTGACAGCAGTAATTTGCTCCTTACCACACTGTCCTAAGGTTTGCTTTCAGTACTGCACAATTCTACCTAGGATTTTGTTTTACAGCAGTTTTAGTTGTGCATTAATGGGAATACACAGCAGTATTACGGCTAGGCATACCAATGAAAAGTTGGACGATCTGCACTTGGTTTACGAATTCACTGAATGCAATGTAAAAGCAACACAATGATGCTGTGATAACAAAATACATGGTACATCTTGTGGTTGTTGCATAGTCTGAGTTGTGTGATGTAAATTTTGATTACTGCATATAACAGACTTCTTCTCTACTCTGAAGGCATTTGCACAGACACAAGGGTGACTGTACTAACAAATCAAATAAATTACAATTACATTATTATTCTGTAATGACCCTCCAGAGGCCATGACGCCATTATACTAACATATTTTAAAAGTATCCCTGAACAATCCCTGAAAGCTTATCACTGGAGTTGTGGTTCAGGGGATTATGTGAAAATATGGCCACATGACAGTAGTTAACAAACATTGAACACTGAATGGTACTTGGTGTTAGATGCATGGGACACTCAATTTTCCAAATCACAGTGTAAAGAGTGTGCTGAGAATTCCATATTTCAGGCATTACCTCTCACCTCAGATCACACTGTGGTCAATGGCCTACAATTTATAACTAAGAAATTTTGGAAATTTGTGGGAAGGTCCTATGGGACCAAACTGCTACACTTACACACTGCCATTTAACCTAACTTAAACTAACATACGCTCAGGGCATCACGTACAACCATCCCCAAAGGAGGATTTGAATCTCCAATGGGGGGTACCATGCAAAAATGTGACAAGGCACCTCAGAGCACACGGCTACCCCATGCGGCATGACTTAGTGCAGTGATGTTTGCATAGAGTTGTCAATGATAATAGACAAACAACACTGCCTGAAATAACCACAAAAATACATCTTGGATGTATGAAAATTGTACCTGTTAGGACAGTGAAGTGAAATTTGGCATTAAAGTCTATGGCAGCAGAAAAACCATGTGAGTGCCTTTGCTAACAGTATGACATCAGCTACAGTGCATCTGCAATGCTTGTGACCATATCAATTGGACTCTAGATGACTGCAAAACAGTGCCTTCGTCAGATGAGTCACAGTTTCAGTAGGTAGGAGCTGAGGGTAGGCTTCAAGTGTGGCCCAGAGCCCATTAAGCCAAGGAGTCACGTTGACAATGAGGCACTGCAAAAGCCGGTGGTGGCTCCACAATGGTGTGGGCTGACCAAATCATCACTGACTGGAAATGGTTATTTTCAGTTACTTGGAGTTCATCAGCAAGAATTTGATCTTGCAGAACCTTAGACGAATAACAATCAGATTGTACTATGTGGCAATTTTGTCATTATCTTTCCTTCAGATACTAACAGTCATAAACAAATGGAATCATTGTTGTCTGATTTCCACTTGCTCCCAATGGTTGCATTCTCAAGAAGAGTATACTGGCATAGCAAGACCTTGTTTGATAATCTGTCTCTGGACACCACAAATTACAATGACGTGAAAACCCAAACTATAATAAATGGTATGTCAGATCATGATGGTCAAATCACAGTCTTAAAACTCGCCAGAAGAAAAACAGTAAATGGTCACAACCTTGTTGAACATGTAAAAACAATAAATAGAAAATCTACAAATTTGTTTAGAAGCTGTCTCGACTCTTAACAACAGGTGGAATGGGGAAGGACAAGCAAACGCATTATGAAGAAAAAATTAGCAAGTCTAACAATAAAGTAAAAACCATAAGGAACAGCATAAAAAGTGAGACAAATAAGAACATAACATCTAAACTATTGGGGACTCCACAGTCCTCTGGCAGTGGCTCACACTGGAACAATCAAAAAGCCGCAACCCTAGATTTTTATAGCTTTTTCTCACAGTAGCTGAAATAACAGGGAGCCACAATAAACAGTCTCCAAAGGAGCCATAGAGCTACTAAATCATATGCAAATCACACCAAATATAGCTCTTTATTCCAAAAGCACAACTCCTAAATGAACTGAAAAAAATCATAAAAGCTCTGTATGTTCTGGATATGATGGAATATCAAACAGGATTTTAAAATCATGTGGGGACTTATTCAGTCTCATACTATGCTATTTACACAACCAGTGAATGAAAACTGTGACATTTCCTGATAGACTCAAACATAGAATACGGATGTCCATCCACAAAAGTGGGGCAAGGAATGTACTATCCAATTATCGACCCATCTCTTTGCTGCCAGTGTTCTCGAAAGTGTTTCAAAGAGTACAGTATGATAGGACTTATGACACAATATGACTCACTGACATCAGTATAGTTTGGCTGTCATATGGGAGTCTCCACACAGAGAGCTATTTTCAGCTTAACATATGAAACTCTAGGTGAATTAAATCCCTGAAAGTATATAATGGGGACCTTCTGTGACACTTCCTGTAGCGGATCTGGAAGGCTTTTTACATGGTATCACACAAGCAGCTCATAGTGAAATTACATGCTCATGGAATATTGTCTCAGTTATGTGACTGGATTTGTGATTTCCTGTCAGAGAGGTCACAGTTCATAGCAATTGATGGAAAGTTATTGAGTAAAACAGAAGTGATATCTAGCATTCCTGAAGGCATTGTTATAGGCCCTTTGCTGTTCCTTATATATATAAATGATTTGGGAGACAATCTGGGCAGCCGTTTTCAGTTTCTTGCAGATGATGCTGTCATTTATCAACTAATAAAGTCATCAGAAGATCAAAACAAACTGCAAAATTATTTAGAAAAGATATCTGAATGGTGCAAAAAGTGGCAGTTGACCGTAAATAACGAAAAGTGTGAGGTCATCCACATGAGTGCTAAAAGGAACTCATTAAACTTCGGTCACATGATAAATCAGTCTAATGTAAAAGTCATAAATTCAATTAAATACCTAGGTATTACAATTACGAACAACATAAATATGAAGGAACACATAGAAAATGTTGTGGGAAAGGCTAACTAAAGACTGTGTTTTATTGGCAGGACACTTAGAAACCTATTAAGGAGACTGCCTACACTATGCTTCTCTGTCCTCTTTTAGAACACTGCTGCAGGGTGTTGGATCCTTACCAGATAGGAATGACGGAGTAGGGGAGAGTGGGGCACTCTGAACCATGGGGCACAATGAATCAGGTAGCATAATTTCAGTATAAGGTGGTAAATTATTTTTTCCTCTGTGTGTATGTTGTCAGTACTGCTCTACCAAGTGCCACTTGTTTTCTGCAGCATCTAGTTCCCGCCATTAGTGTTGTACTGATGATATGTTAGTTTCGCAACAGTGAAGTAATTTTTGGGGACATAGATAGCTTGAATTTTTTTCAATCCTTTGTCACCAAATTTTAGAGAAAGTATGTCATTGCAACAATATCAATACTGTATTTTAATGATATAGATCTTCAAATATTAACAATGTTCATACATAATGTCACATGAACTTTGTTTGAAATATGTGCTGTAGGGGCACACTGAACCAAGCTCTTCCGGGGCACAATGAGCCATGGTTCATTGTGCCCCAGGAATCTTTTAATTGTCCAATACAAGCACTCTGTACATTGTTTTCTTAGCATGGGTAAAACATATGTGTAGGAATTTAACGCTTTTAAATCACAGACGTTCAGCAGTCCTGTTTTACATTATCAGGTTTGAAGATGTTTCTTTCATACCGCAGCAAGACGGACAGAGGTAAAACTGACCATTACATTATGCAAGAAGCTGTACAGGATGTTCTTAATAAGGGCATGGCAGTTCACCAAGCAGCTAAATCTCATTTAATACCTTATCCAACTGTACATTGATATGTTCAAGACATTAAATGTGGTTACAGAGAAAGACTGACACCAAACTATGATAATCGTAAGGTATTTTCTGTGGAGCAGGAGAAAGAATTAGGTAATGGATGAAGCTTTTGTTCCAGATAGCAACATACTTTATGTGCTCCCACGACCTGCTACTGATGATGTGACAAAGAGACAAAAATCATATTTCAAATTTGGAATCAGCTTTGAGTCCATTGATGTTCGGTAATTCCAAAATAAGTAACATGATTGTGTGCCTACAGATTTAATTATATGATTCACACATGGAATATATGTACGCATTATGTTTAAAGTATATTTACACTTGCTTTGTATGCTAAATAGGTTCTTTCAATGAACCTGTTTAAAGTGGTTCATTGTACCCCACATGTGGGGCACAATGAACCATTCCCCAAATTTTCTTCAAAGGCCTGCAGCTAAAAAACAGTTAATGAATGACAATGCAATCATATAAGGCCATTTGATACTTGAATGATTAAACAGTAACATCTGTAAATCACAACTCTGTAATAAAATTATTGGATGAGTAACAGAGAGAAATATTTTTTATGGTTCAATGTGCCCCACTCTCCCCTACAGAGAAAAAGTTCAAAGAAAGGCAGCACGTTTTGTATTATCGCAGAAAATGGGAGAGAGTGTCACAGAAATGATACAGGGTTTGGGCTGGGCATCATTAAAAGAAAGGCATCTTTCATTGCAATGGAATCTTCTCACGAAATTCCAGTCACCAACTTCCTTCTCGGAATGCGAAAATATTTTGTTGACACCAACCTACATAGGGAGGAACAATCACCATGATAAAATAAAGGAAATCAGAGCTCATACGGAAAGATATAGGTGTTCATTCTTTCCGCGCGCTATACGAGATTGGAATAATAGAGAATTGTGAAGGTG
Organism: Schistocerca piceifrons; assembly: GCF_021461385.2. Classification (NCBI taxonomy): domain Eukaryota; kingdom Metazoa; phylum Arthropoda; class Insecta; order Orthoptera; family Acrididae; genus Schistocerca; species Schistocerca piceifrons. Next base: position 681,161,045 of record NC_060149.1, on the reverse strand, counting down.
GTTCAATGAACCCTCTGCCAGGCACTTAGATGTAATTTGCTGAACATCCATGTAGATGTAGATGTAAATATACATTACCACATCATCAGCAAACAGCCACAGGTTGCTACATTCATAAATGATCTGATCAACTGAGTGAGCAGCAGTCTCTGGCTCTTCACTAATGATACTGTGGTGAATGGGAAGTGTCATCATTGAGTAACTGTAGGAGGATACAGGATGGCTCACGCAAATTTTCTAGTTAGTGTGATTAATGTCAGCTTGTTCTACATATAGAAAGTGTAAGTTAATGCAGATGGCTATGAAAAAGAGTCCCATATTGTTCAAATTTAGCAGTAGTAGTATGCTGCTTGAGACAGTCACATTGATTAAACATATAGGTGAAACACTGAAAATCGATATGAAATGGAACAAGCATGCAAGGACAGTGGAAAAGAAGGTGGTTGGTAGACACTGGTTTACTAGAAGAATTTTATAGGAAACTGTGGTTTCTTGACTACTGTTTAAGTGCTTGGGGTCCCCTCCAGCCTGGATTAGAAGAAGACATTGAAGCAATTCAGAGGTGGGCTGCTATATTTGTTACTGATAGTTTCAGTCACAGTGCAAGTATTACGGAGATGCTTCATGAACTCAAATGGGAATCCCTGGAGGGAAGATGCTGTTCTTTTCAGCAAACACTACTTGGAGATTTAAAGAACCAACATTTGCAGCTGACTGTAGATTGATGCTACAGCCACCACTGTACAATTCTTGGAACCACCACAAATACAAGATAAGAGAAATTTGGGTTTGTGCAGAGGCTTAGAGATGATGGTTTTTTCCTTGCTCTGTTTTGTGAGTGATACAGGAAGGGAAATTACTAACAGTGGTACAATTCTCCACAATGCACCATGTGATGGCTCGGACAGTATGTATGTAGGTGCATATAAAGGGGACTATACCATAATCCTGTGTGTACTGCTCCTATGTGGATCACAAAGACAAACTCATACTAATTCCTGCAGGTGGGTCTTTGAGCAGCGGTTCTACCCTTGGTGCTCACCCAAATGGTGAAGTAAGAATCCCTGATACTAGCTACAATGAGGAATATGCAGAGTATGGATGTAGATGTGTATGTATATAAAGTACTTAGCATCTGCAAAAGCAGTAGACAAACTGCCAATATTTTGTGCAACCCTCGCATGCTTGTGTCAATGACGGTCATGGCTCCAAGCATACACAATGGGTTGCTGGTTCAGCAATGGTGTCATGGTCACTGTAAGAGAACTGTGGTGATGGTAGCTGTCTCTAACTTGAATGACAGTCTTATTCACCATGGAATTGTCAAAGATAAAAGTCTGAACAAGTATGGTAACATTTCTTTCATGCAGCTTAAGTGACAATAAAGAAAATAAATCTGCTGCGGCATCTGAAAGAATTTACACTAGCTCCTATAAGTAACTGAAAGATCAAAAAAATAACAATTAAGCAAACACATATGAATGAAATGTAATGAAATCTAGCAAATGTGACATAGCTAAAATGCACCCACAGGTCCTATAAGTAACTGAAAGATCAAAAAAATAACGATTAAGCAAACACATATGAATGAAATGTAATGAAATCTAGCAAATGCGACATAGCTAAAATGCACCCACAATCTGATTAACATGAGGGTAGCCTCTGAATTTCATTTTAATCTGAAAATGTGCACATGCAATCCTTTCTTTGATTTGATGAAGACTTACTCTTTTCTGTACCAGTAATACCTGTCTTTATATATCTTCCTACAGTTCTTAATTTTATGCTAGCTATTACCATAGATTTAAACACTTACCATTTTCCACTATAGAGGGGTAAAGACTATTTTGTTATGAAAATTGGTGAAACTTAGTGTGCCATTTTACTAGTACAATACGCTAAAGTTTATAATAAGTCTAGCAGTTCTTTTGATAAATATTTATCTAATCTAATATTACTCTCAACAGGTCACTAAAACAATTACAACACTAATGTGATGTGTCCTGAGATCTAGTTTCATGTGTTACATAGTTTCTCTAAATGATTGCTGCAGTGATAGGTTCTTTCAAATGGAAATGACTGGTTCTCTTCCCATCAACATAAAATCTCAATCTTGGCTTAAATGTTTATTACCTTTTCACTGAGGTAACTACCCTTCTTTCTGTGTTGGGGTTCCTCAGGTGTTATTCTAACATCTAGAATATTTTAACAACCAATAGAAAGGCTTGCTTACTAATATTAAAGGCTGATAAATGACTTTATGTGCTGGAGATCGTGTCTCATATGATGCAGATACCACCTTTGTGGTCCCTTTCCTGATGTGTCTACCCACAGCATGTGAATCCTCTATAGCAGCTGCTTTTATTTCATTGTTAGGTCTAAGGTCCAGAAAGCTAGAAACATCCACTGGGCTGAATCCACTGGGTCTCAGCTGTTCATATTTATTTATTTATTTATTTATTATTTCATATTTATTTATTTATATTTATTTATTTATACAGGGATTATTTCACAATGACAGATGAACTGTCATGTTTATACAATGAAAACCAGTTCATCAAAAGACACGAACATACAGGAGGTGGGAAAGATGGTCAGCTGTGGCCTTAATGTAGGAACCACCCGTATATTTGCCTGAAGACATTTAGGAAAACCTCTGTTAACTGAAGTCAGGATGGCTGGACAGAGCATACTGTATCCTGCCAAATATTAGGATAACAGCTGCACAGCCTCATTCAGCTGGATGCTGTCATATGATAAGTTTTGATTTACACACAACTTGATTCAGATAACCTGTAATATGAAACACGAATGTGCATACAGCTACAACATCTCCACCAAGCTGTGACTGTGTGACTTTTACTTCTACTATGTGTGTGTGTGTGTGTGTGTGTGTTGTAGACGATTTTTTGATTGAAGAATGTGTACTACAGAAATACAAGTTTTTCATGAGTAAACAGGGATGGCTCTTTGTGTTTTCTGCGGGTATGTAAAACGTATATTGATGAATGGTAAGTGAGAATAAAATATAAGCTTTGCATGAGATGGCAGAGATGTGGTTGGCATTATTTTTATGAATCATGTAGATGTAAAATTTGTTTCCTACCATGTTGAATACGTAATGTTAAAAGTGGTATGGGGGAATGGCAATTTATCACCCAAATAGTTCTAGCTCTATTAATGAATAGATTGCTTTAATTTGCAAGTGCTTGTTTCAAAATGGTTCAAATGGCTCTGAGCACAATGGGACTTAACATCTATGGTCATCAGTCCCCTAGAACTTAGAACTAATTAAACCTAACTAACCTAAGGAGATCACATAACACCCAGTCATCACGAGGCAGAGAAAATCCCAGACCCCGCCGGGAATCGAACCCGGGAACCCGGGCGCGGGAAGCGAGAATGCTACCGCACGACCACGAGCTGTGGACAGTGCTTGTTTAAATAACAATAATTTCTTAATGCTGGATAGTAGACTGGATGCTAATTTTGGTTGATTTGTAGGTCCAATGAAGTGAAGCTGTCCTGAGCCAAAACATTGGAGGTCTCACAGGAGGTTCACTTCTGGTGCAGTGTGGCAAGAAAATGGACTACAACACATTATGATAGTACATTCAAGAACCAAAGAACAAGTTAAGTGATTGTCATGAAATTGGTTTTCGAAAATGTGAAGAGAAAATTTTGACAGAAATACGTTTTTCTGTGATAAAATCTAGGAATGTCAATAATAAACGGAAAATATACATTGCTACTGACTGTAAAATTGACATACTGAGTTTCAAACAGGCATAACTAAAAGATACATTAGCTTTCAGTAAAAGCCTTCATCAGAAACTGAGCTTAGGGAATACACACTTTTTCTACAGACATTGTTTCAAACGTACATATGAGATTTTGATAATGAGAAACTCCAGAATGGTTATGAACACTTATCTCTGATAAGTTCTACATTTTCTTAAGATGCCTTGGAAATATTTCTTTCTAAAGCTAAAGCTAAGTCTACTGGCCATGTCAGGTCATTCAGTACCACCTGACTGCGCAGTCAGCCCCTACCAGTGGTGTCACTCAGATGCAGTACAGAGGGGCATGGGATCAGCATACTATCCTTCCAGCCTTTTAAATCTTCCCAGACCTTGGAGGTACTACTTATTGGTCAAATTGATCACCAAGTGATATTATGAATCTGCGCACACACTGTTCCAGTACCCCCACCAACGAAAAATTCCAGTAAGTACTGGGAATCCAACACCAGTTCTCCACATATCAGACATATTGAAAAATTAGCTCTGGGGGCAGACAAATATTTCTTTCAACATTAGAGGAGATGCATGAGGTGCTCATGTTTCTTTCTCCAAAGGCAACTAGTGGTGGTTTCTTTTAATTATTACATTGAAAATGTTTATAAAAACAAATTCTTTCTTGTGTGTTCCTGACAAAAATTCTGAATATTCCTTGTTCATTGTGTCAACAGACATTTGCGTAAGATGATTTCCAGGCTACTGATATTACTTAACAGAGATAATTTCAGATTTAAGATCATAAAAGAGACTTCAATCATGATGTGCCAATATATCTCTAATTCAATAGAAGAAGAATAACTGGGATTAGTTTTGTACAGAACTGAGTGAAGACTTACTCTCCTCTCTTTCGTTTTTGCTTATTTTCAAATGAAGGCTTGCTCGATGGTATCATATGGATTCTGAATGCAGGCATTGGACAGGGTGCTTCTCTGGTAGTCAACATAATTCCTCCCATTGTTCTGTGTTGTGGAAATCTAGAAGCATGAAGCAGACAGAAAAAATCTTACAATGATTGTATCCAATTGAATAATGGTATTCTGTCACTAACATATTACTACAGTGTAGAAAAAGTGAACCTGGTTAATGTGATGATCTGGGTTCACATGATTCTTTGGTTGGCCTCCTTGCATCTTCAGAATGGTTGTGTTACATACATTGATGTTAATGCCTATCACCAACCGTTAAGCCCTAATTAATGTAAGTTGTAAAGCCTTAATCAGATCTAATCTTGTCAGCTGGCTACATACTGGAAATCAATGATTTTTTACAATGTGATTAACCATAAAATCATATTCAGATGTGAGTAAAACATTTCAACCCACAAAAAATTCTTACTTTTAAGGGTTTCCCTCCACACTTACCTTTCACTTGTATTGCAACATCTCTGAAATTATTTTGAGTCACTAGTAATTCTATGATTATTGTGATATTTTATTTTTTTTAAGGTATTGTGGTATCCTACAGATCTTTATCAAGGTTAAATTAGCATTGTTAGCTCAGCTGGTGTGTCATTGTCTTTAGTCACATATTTACAAGGGTTTGTAATGCCACATATGTTTTGCATTCTGATGACACTAAGAAACTGGTCTCTCTTACCATGTTTATTTGCCTGCACTATCTACCATTTCCCCTAGATTTTGTTTCTCTGTAGAATCCAGCACAATCCCTTACGCACAGTGTTGGTCATTTGGAACTGAAATTCATGCATTGCTTATTGCAATTGAAACTGCCAGACTCGGAATGAGCTAGAAGACTAAAAAACTGTATTCTAGGAACATGAATTTTCTCCATATCACATTAAGAAAGTTGTGCAAGTCCTGCCTCAGTAGCAATCAAGAGACAAGGAAAAAGAAGCATATAGAGGTGTTGTCAGTTCCACAGTGTTTTTTTCCATGTGTGAGAAGCCATTTCTTAAAAATAGAAAGGATCAAGGGGTTACATTTGACACAGGTGACCTTACTGACATCAGAAACTTCTCTGGGAAAGGTTAGTGAAAATCTACTGTAGCGGCACCACCGTTTAGGACAGGGAAAGTTAGTTTTGTGTGATATTCGAAGCACCAGTTACAGCCAGGTGCGGGCCGGATTGCAGTAGCTATGCATACCAGCATTTGCGAAAGCAAATAGAGGCCACAGGGGCGTAGAACTGCCGGAGAGAGCACACACAGCGGTTTCCATGGTGCAAGTCACAGGCAGAGGAAGGCCAATGGCCAACCTAACTGTTATGCATACGTGACACAAAGCAGTACACTTGGCAAAACAGAGGCACACAGCCAAGTATAAATAGGTGCTGTTTTCTAATGGGATTCATTCAAGTGTGGCAGCTCTGCTTGATGGCGGGGTGTATCACATTGCCAGGCTACATGCAGCAACAGATGGGGCACCAGCATTGCAGTCCACAGCAGGTCATTGGTTCGACCCTCTGAGACCAACGCAGTGTCCGCAGCCAGCCAGGGCGTGCCACTCCTTTGCCTGCTACCCCAGGCAATTGTCTTGGCTCCTGACACACGCCGGAGACATCCCAAGGTGAGGACCACAGATACAGACGCTGGATAGCAGGCGCTTGTTGGTTGCTATGATCTCAGCCATGCCGGCGAGGATAAGGACACAACTGGCTGCCCGCGGCTCACACCAAGCAGTGCTGAGTCGGCTGCTGGAGCAGCCATCCTGACATAATCGGAACTCTGCAGCTGGCATACAAGGTCAGCACGACACAGCATTGGGTTGCACAAGCCACTGGGGTGCTTCCTCAGCATTGAGGGGCCCTGTGACACAGAGCGAGGTGAATGGAGCACTGTAGTAGGAACAACTAAATCATTTGGAAAGTTCTCGCCGAGTTTCAATATGCCACATTTGGCGTCTGATACTACAACACTTAAGTGAAAAGCAAGGATCTGTGTCATTGTGATAAATATTATATATATTGGCCAAACCACACAACTGTACAGAAACAATACAATGAACATAGGCAACACTGTCTTCTTCACCTGAATAAATCACCAGTGGCTAAGTATTGCACCTGTACTCTCCCTCTTAATTATGAACACATTCAAAAGCTGGCCACCATCACATCCTTCTGGGCTTGTGAGGTAAAGGAAGCAGTGAAAAACAACTAGCAAGAAATATAAGCAATCAAGATGAGGGTTTCAAATTAGATAATACCAGAACTTGGATTCTGCTCATATCTCTTATATGTTGTCATAATAATTTCTCTTGTGATTCTAGAACTTGTCATAATTTGATTGACTCAAGAATTGATGGATAAGATTTATTGACCTGCATCTCCCACCTTCAGTTTTATTTTTAATTATGATTACAGCATTTTTTAAGTTTTCCTTGCATTATGATTTTGGTACCTTAAGGAACAACACAACAGTGAACTCAGAAGACAATGGAAGACGCTCCATGACATGACAAAATAGGATTTATAGTTGAAATATCAGCAGAAATATGTTGCAACATTACAAAAGAAATAATTGCACAAACTGTTTCACTCACTGCTCTATAATAGTGTGGCCTGAACGAATCATTGAAACAAAATTGTTACTTACAGTTACTTGGAGACCATTTGCAGCCTTTAATGAACTACATCTTCCTAAACAACAATGGAATTTTTGTAGGTGACAAAACGCCATGTCACCAGGCCACAATTGTTTGCAGTTCAGCACAATTGTTTGCGGTTCAGTTGAAAAACATTGTGGACAAATCGAGCAAGTGATTTGGCCACCCAGACTGCCCAAGATGAATGCAATAAAACATTTACAGGACATAATCAGGAATTCAGTTCCTGCAAAAACCCTGCACTGGCAAAATTTTCACATTTATGGTTGACTACAGATGCAACATGGTTCAGTATATCTGCAGGGGACTTCCTATGATATGTTGACTTCACACCACATTGAGTTGCTGCAGTACACTGGGCAAAAGTAGTTCTGAAACAATATTAGGCGGTATCACATGACTTTGGTCACCCCAGTGTGAAGTTAAGAGAAGGAGTACATAAAATATCATGATATTTAATTCAACAATACAGTGTTACATGTAACATCAAAATTATGTAATCATGAATCTGTTAACAAACCATTTGACGTAGATTATTTGAATCTGCCAGTATTCTCTAGTATTACAACTTAATGTGGGTGTAATTTATCAGAGATTAATGTCATTTAAAATTGATTTCTTCTGTTCTTTTTCTGAGTAGTATGCTTTTTCCTAAACCCCTCTGATAAAATAATTTCAAGTGCACTGTAGGCAAAAGAATGGACTACTTTTTGGACTCTGTTGAAATATCTGAGGCCAAGATATTTGTGGCCTGTTATGAACATTAGCAAGCCTGTTGTAGGGAAAATCATTTGACTGTCCAGTCCCTGTGTTATCTTTCTGTATGTACATCTTCAGGTCAAAATTATTTAAATTCTCTTTAATACCGAGAAGGTAAATAATAGAAATGCCATGTGGCTATGGCCTCCCATCTGGTAGACCGTTCACCTGGTGCAAGTCTTTCGAGCTGACGCCACTTCAGCAACTTGCATGTCGATGGGGATGAAATGATAATGATAAGAACAACGTAACACCCAGTCCCTAAGAGGAGAAATTTCCGACCCAGCTCGTAATCGAACCCGGGCCGTTAGGTACAACATTCCATTGTGCTGACCACTCAGCTACCAGGAGTGGACACTGACAAGGTAACTATACACGTAGAGGCTAGGAGCTTTGAAATGAGTTTTCACATGCTTCTCTTAAAAATTGTTACTATAAATCTGATAGCCTTCTTGTTGCCACCTGAAAACAATTTTTGAACCAAGAGTGGAAAAATACAACATTTTTGCTTACATTATTTCTGAATTTGTACATCATATGAATCACTCAAGACAGTCTGAAGCACTATTTTTCTGTGTTACTCAACTAGGTAAGTTTCTGGTCAGTGTAGAGACCTAACAATTAGATTATTTTGTACTCTTCGCTGGAGACACTAGAAGTGAAAACAATATATTTGGTTTTCTTATAATTAATTTACAGGCAATTTGTCTGGAAACAACTAGCATGTCTGTCCACTGTTATATTTATGTTATGTCACAGCTTCTCAAAGGAAATCACGTTGTGAAGAGTTAACCAGGTTATTTTCCTCAGAATGCAGGTTCACATGTTTGGGCATATAACTTTCTCAGGTGTGGAGTGTGTCAGTTCCTCTTTTCTTGAAGTTTTTTACAACATTTCAATTTTCTGTGTTAGATTTGCAACACCTTTGTATAATAAGGACTCATATGGCAAGAATGAGGGGAAAGGACCACGTACTGAGTTGTTTGGCATGCCTCTGGCAGCAGATAACCAGTCTAAGCTTTGATTATTGTTACTAACTGTTCTATGGCTCTGTATGGTAAAGACCATTCACTCCAGCTCTGCAGTACCAGTACTTTATGATAAATCTACTGTGGGAGACAGTGTCAAAAGCTTTCCTCAACTCCAAAAGACTTGTACAGGTTGTTTTATTACACTCAAAGGAAATCAGGTTGTGAAGAGTTAACCAGGTTATTTTCCTCAGAATGCAGGTTCACGTGTTTGGGCATATAACTTTCTCAGGTGTGGAGTGTGCCAGTTCCTCATTTCTTGAAGTTTTTTACAACATTTCAATTTTCTGTGTTTTTTGTATTATTTGGGACATTATGAGTAATCTTTTCTACCAATAACCATAAAAATTAGTTTGTTGACTTATAATTTGTAAATCATCACAAACAGCAGCCAATTATGTAAATTTGCTACCTATTTCATTTGTATGGCATCAAGCTTTTGGTGAAACATGTGTTACAGTAAAAACAGTTGTGTAAGGAAGAGGAGGTATAAATGATGTTAAAGGCAGAGAGGAAAAATATCTTTCTCATTCTTCACATGCGCACTCATTATGACGCCACCCTCACACCTGAACCAAACAATAATCAAACTGGTACCTTCCCTCAACTTTTCTGTCACTGTACTCGCTGATAACCTCCGTAGATCTGTACGTTGAATGGGTGAGATTTAGATCCCTGTCTTGACATCTAGAGTTTGATATTCTGTGGATTCCCTACATCACAGCAAGCAATTACTAGAATGTCTTCACAGCAGGATTTGTTCTCTAGCCTAGTAAACTCTACATCTCAAATTATCTATGTACTCTTCAAATCATCATACAGTTTGTAGTGGATACAGTACCAGTATCATTTTACTCCCTTCTTGTTCCATTTCCAATTAATGTGTGGGAAGAATGACTTTCAACATGCCATTTAGTAGGAAGGAATTTATCTAATTGTGCAGTAATGGTTACTATGCTAAGTATTTTTACAACATTTAAAACTTTTCTAGGTTCATTTCAGAACTCTGAATTTTAAAACTTGTGAGACCCTGATGAAGGATAATAATAATGTTAGTGATGAGCTCTTGCAGACTACTCAGGCTTATGAGTGTTTCAAAACTTTTCCTTCAATATTCTGCATCTTCTACATAATTCAGTTTGAACAAACTACAAATGACAAAACATACAGCGCCACTGAATGTACATGTAAACTGTACTCGTCCAATAGCTTTGACATTGATAGAACATGACTAGTTTTAGGGGTGTTTTACACAAACACTGAATCCACTGCAGTGTAATCAATCAAACTACAAATGACAAAACATACAGTGCCACTGAATGTACATGTAAACTGTACTCCTCCAATAGCTTTGACATTGATAGAACATGACTAGTTTTTGGGGTGTTTTACACAAACACTGAATCCACTGCAGTGTAATAAATCTCTTCAAAGGCAATACATAATTATTCAAATCATCTACTATCTCCAAAAGTCAGTTTTCCATTACAAGTAACATAAAATTCCAAGTGCTGCATCATTCAGTACTCTGCAAGCAAAACAGGGTATTTCAGTTTGACAGCATTCTTACTCCACAGCTCCACACAAAATAATGAAGTTGACACCTTTGTCTCAGAGGTTAATAAGCTTACAGAAACACACTGAATATTATGTAGAGAGCCCTTTTGTGGTTATTATTGCTAGAGAATTTACCTATCACATACCAAAAGACATTTGAAACGATAGTCTTAAAATGTAGCCAGTGTTTCAAGATAGACGCTGAATCCTATTATTCTAATAGTGTCCATATTATGGGACAAAGGTAGCGAATGCTGAGATAATCCTGTTACATAAGTTGCACAATATATGGACAGGTCCACAGGTAACAAGAGCCCGTTTCCTGCAGTCCACTGATGAGATAGGTTTTCCTTCAGGGTGCCTTTACTGTACTTTGATTATCTATTATATCCTTACATTACTACAGGGAAATTTTGTTATGGTTCCTCTCAAAGGAAAATAGCCAATGGCCTTCCCCATCCATTTCCTACTAGAGTTTATAATCTGTTTCATTGTCAATACATCATTAAATGCTAGTGCACCTTCTTTCCTTTCTTATTTTGTAAATGATGTTTCAGGTATTTAACAACTTTTTAATTGAGCCATATGGTAAAATCAAGTTCTGTTTCCTTCTAATAAAAATCAGGAGCAGGTGCTGTAATGTTATGTAATGTATCAGGTAATTAGTGATTTGTGGGTTCTTCAAGTAGCTGGATGTCTGTTAGAGATGAAATGTTGCTGGGTTGTACTTCAACTTATAAAACAGCCAAGAAGGGGGATAAAATCTGTTATGTCACTTCATCTGACTATTTCAGAATGACTGATGAACTGAATGAATTGACTGAAAAATCCTGCCCTTAATCCCAAAACAATTTACTGGAGATACATAGAAGAATGGTGTGGTAGCAAAATTCTTTCTGCTTGTGCTTTAATGTGAATAGAGAACCACCCATGCGTGAGCATGTGCCACAATTTAGAAGAAGAGTCAGTAATTGCATCAGAATTCTATCAAAAATCATTTTCTGCTCTGAGTCATTATTTTATACATAAATGAAGAACGAGTGTGTGAGTGGAAGACTGGCACCTCAACACAAGGTAAGTAAGCAAAACTGGAAAGAACCTACATGTGAGCAATATTGTTGTGTTTCCTTTGTTTCTGATGTTAAGGGGATTTATTCACTATCAATTTATTGCCCAAGATACCACAATTAAAGAGCATTAACACGTTCAAATGGTTAAACAGTGGAGGCTTAATTTTGACAATAAAAATTATGATCCTACACCAAATCAATGCTCCTGGCTACACAGTGGTGACAGGTAGCACTTAGCAAAAAAGGTAATAGAGGTCCTTTTCTGATTTTCATTGCTGCACAAAATTATATAACACTACCACAAATGAGCATTTTTTATATTAAATAGCTGAAGCACAACTCATTGGAGACACTATTCAGCAAGAATGTAGATAGCTACTATTACCACTGGGAGTTATTTTTGTGATAACCAGACACAAAACTTGCTACCATATGGATACACTACTATGAGGCATGAAGACACTCTGACAACTTTCACATTTTCTAACTGTGGTGGACATGCAAATAAGATAATAACTATAACAGATGGCATTACTACACAGAAACTAATCACTTCTGGTCTAATTGTAATTTATATATTTCTTCTTATTTCCACACAAATAATCTTATTGGAAAGTCTTAGCCATTAGTTGGTGCATGTCCCATACCATAAACAGACCTAACATAAAATCTAAGGTGTTGCATCCAGTAATTTTAATACACTCACTGGACGATTTGCAGAGGAATGAACTTGTATTTCGGTATTTCATCTTGCACACAATTAGGAAGGAGCTTCTGTTTGGTTGTGGTACCTTACCCTGTACTGGATGCATGCTCGTGGGTAAACTAATTGTAGCTGCACCCTCTGTTGAGCCACCATCATGTGATGTACTGCTGCTCTTGCACACAGATGATAGCGTATACATGGCTTTCCGTGGGATGGGGAGAGGCACCAGCTGGAGGCAATGAGGGGGCCAACTGGAATGGGGGTATAGGTTGCCCAACACCAGCTAGACAAGGCCCTGCTTATTCCTCCCTGGAACAGCACAAACACATCCATGCCGCTCTGCAGCTCTGCCACTTAAATAAGTGTCACATCCAGTAATTTTAATACACTCTTTGCGCATTTTCAAGAAATGAGTTTGTGTTGTGATATTGCATCTTAAACAAAATTAGGAAGGAGCTTCTGTTTGGTTGTGGTGCCTTACTCTGTACAGGATCCGTGCTCGTGGGTAGAACCAATTGTAGCTGCACCCTGTGTTGAGCCACCATCATTTGATGTCCCGCTGGTGTTGCACACAGGTGATACCGTATACATAGCTTTCCGCAGGATGGGGAGAGGCCCTCGCTGTGGAGGCAGTGAGGGGGGCAACTGGGATGAGGGTACAGGTTGCCTAACACCAGCTGGCCACAGCCCTGCTTGCTCCTCCCTGCAACTGCACAAACACATCCATGCTACTCTGCCACTTAAATAAGTGTCACATCCAATAATTTTAATACACTCTCTGCACAATTTCCAGAAATGAGTATGTGTTGTGATATTGCATCTTGCACAAAATTAGGAAGGAGCTTCTGTTTGGTTGTGGTGCCTTACCCTGTACAGGATCCATGCTCGTGGGTAGAACCAATTGTAGCTGCACTCTCTGTTGTGCTGTTGCACACAGAAGATACCGTATACATGACTTTCTGCAGGATGGGGAGACTCCCTAGTTGTGGAGGCAGTGAGGGGGCCAACTAGGATGGGAGTACAGGTTGCCTAACACCAGCTGGCCACAGCCCTGCTTGCTCCTCCCTGCAACAGCACAAACACATCCATGCCACTCTGCTGCTTAAATAAGTGTCACATCCAGTATTTTTGATACACTCGCTGCACAATTTCCACAAATGAGTTTTTGTTGTGATATTGCATCTTGCACAAAATTAGGAAGGCGCTTCTGCTTGGTTGTGGTGCCTTACCCTGTACTGGATCCATGTCCGTGGTTGAAACCAATTGTAGCTGCACCCTCTGTTGAACTGTTGCACACAGATGATACCATATACACGGCTTTCTGCGAGACGGGGAGACGCCTGCGAGACGGGGAGGCGCCATAGATGTGGAGGCAGTGAGTGGGCCAACTGGAATGGGGGTACAGGTTGCCTAACACCAGCTGGCCACAGCCCTTCTTGCTCCTCCCTGCAACAGCGCAAACACATCCATGCTGCTCTGCAGCTCTGGCACTTAAATAAGTGTCACATCCAGTAATTTTAATACACTCTCTGCACAATTTCCAGAAATGAGTTTGTGTTGTGATATCACATCTTGCACAAAATTAGGAAGGAGCTTCTGTTTGGTTGTAATGCCTTACCCCATACAGGATTTTGGCTGGTGGCTAGAACTAATTGTAAGTGCACCCTTCTCTGAGCCAAACACATGTGATGTGCTGGTACTGTTGCATAGAAAAACTACTTTATACATGGCATTTAGTCGGATGGTGAGAGGCCCCACCTGCAGAGGCAGTGAGAGGTCAACTTGGATGGTGATAGAGGCTGCCTAACATCAGCTGGCCACAGCCCCTCTTGCTCCTCCCTTCAATACCACAAACACGTCTATGCCTCTTTACAGCTGTGCTCGTTATTTGAAGTTTTACGTGCAGTAATTTTAATACACTCTCGGCACAAGTTATGGAAGAATAAAATTGGCACTTTGTGTTTTGGAATTTCACCTTGCACAATATTATCTAGGAGCTTCTGTTTAGTTGCAGTGTCTTACCCTGTACAGGAGCTTTTCTGGTGGGGAGACCCAATTATAGCTGCAGACTTTTCTGACCCTTCTTCATATGACGAACTGACTGTGTTATGTAGGACAATGTAGTAGACGTGTCTTCTTATGCAGTGGGGACAGGTCCCAACCGCCTACCCAGTGAGAGGCCCAATGGGATTAGAGGTGGAGGCTGCTTAACAGTAGCATGCCGTAGCTCTGCTTGCACCTCCCTGCAACAGCATAATCACAACTATGGCACTCAAAAGTCCTCAGCTTAAGTGTCCCATTCAGTAATTTTGATGTGTTTTGGTATTCCATCTCACATAAAATTTTCAAGGAATTCTGTTCAGTTGTGGTGCCTTACCTTGTACAGGAGCTGTTCTTGTGGGGAGACCCAATTATAGCTACAGAGTTTCCTGACCCTTCTTCATATGATTAACTAACACTGTTATGTTGGGACACTGTAGTACATGTGACTTCTGATGCAGTGGGGATACGTCCCAACCGTTTACCCAGTGAGAGGCCCAACGGGATTAGAGGTGGAGGCTGCCGAACACCAGCCCTCCGCAATCCAGCTTCCTCCTCCCTGCAACAGAACAAACACTTCTGTGCCATTTGGCAGCTCCAGACCTTAGTTATAGTATCACATCCAATAATTATGACATGTCTGTGTATTCCATCTTGCATGATATAACCAAGGATTTCTGTTTGGATGTGATGCCTTACCTTGTGCAGGAGCTTTGTTGGTGGATAGACCTCATTGTAGTTGGATGCTTTTCTGAGCCACCTTCATGTAACGTAAAGCTGCTGTTGCACACAGACACTGCAGTATACAAGGGTTTTGGTGCATTGGGGACAGGCAGTGTCAGCTAACACATTGTGGGGGCTGACTGAGATTTGGGTAGAGGCTGAAAATTATCAAGGTGTTCAGTTCAGCTGCGGTGCCCTACCTTGTACTGGAGCTTTGCTTGTGGGTAAATTGAATTGTAGCTGCATGATTTTCTGAGCCATGTTCATATGATGTAATGCTGCTGTTGCACAGGGACATCTCAGTATATGGGGCTTTTAGTGGGCTGGGGAAAGGCCCCAGTAGGAGAGGCAGTGAGGGGGCCAACTGGGAAGGGGACATAGGAGGTCTAACACCAGCTGAACACAGGCCTGCTACCTTCTCCCTGTGACAGCACAAATACATCTATGCTACTCTGCAGGTCTGGTCCTTTGGAATGAATAATAAATCTCACTGAAATTATTTACCTGTCTAAATTTCCTTCTCCTACATAATTTCAGAAGAATGAAATTCAGTTTAATGCTAACTATGGAGGACAGTTATTAAATTTTTATCATCACCTCAAAAAATAAGTTTTCATAATTATTTTTCTGTTTATTTGCAGGTGCATGTCCACAGACTCAGTAAACACTGAAAACCACACACTACAATAATCCCTATCATAGCATACTTCTTGAAGAGAGAAAACAAAATGGTATAGACCATAAATAAAGTGGAGCATCATGCAATGATTTGTTGATTTCTTTTGTAGATTTGAACAGAAGAAACATGGTGACAATCTATGTAGAGTTCACACAATCAAGGCAATAGTGGATAAATTGGAAATTAGTCAATGATCTGTTTTCAGTATCTTAGACAATGAAATATTGAATATGAAAAATATTGCTACCTGTTGGTTCCACAGCTATTCACACCATAACAAAAAGCACGCCAAACTGAAACCACAGCTGAATTACTGCAGCTGTCATGGTCATCCAATTGCCATCTCTAGTCACCCAGTCACCTGGATAAGTGTATGGTATATCACTGTGACCATGAAACAAAGGTGTCTTGGTGTGGTACAAGCAGCAAACAGGTGAACTGTCAAATGAGCATATTACCAAAATCTCCTGTTGAGGTAGGGGGGCTGGCAAATGAAGAATCATGGGAAGCAGTCTGAGTGTGTGTTTTTACACACACTGCTTCTTTGGGCTATCAAAGATTGCCATGTACTGTCTTGACATATCAGCCTGTGAGATTTTCCATTTTTTTGGATGAAGAAATCATTGTGAGCATTTCCAGAAAGACCCATTTTCAAGGTGAAATGTTTCCTGAACAGCCAAACACAGGTTTATACAGAATATTCAGAGAATTTGAAACACAATCAAATTGCTGCAAATCATACATTGACTTGTTCTAAATAATCTAATTTACACTTCATTACACTAGTTACCAAATCTCAGTCATAAGTGGGGTGAGAGAAAAATGGAAATGTGCACTGTCACTGAAAATTATTGTACCTTATAGATAGGAGTACATCATACTTCCTATATGTACGTGATTCATCAGTGATGTAAATGATTGCATGAGATCTACAGTAGCTTAGCCACTATTTTCTTGTTCTTCGTAGGCACTGTGTTGACTCCCAATGAAGTTTGGAAGATACCATTACACATACGTCATCTGCTCACCACTCCATGTGGTAGAATCTTTGGAAAGCTTGAGACACGCACTGTAGTCTTAGTAACATTTAATGTTGTACAAAGGTTTCTGCATTTAATTTTCTGAAAAACTGGAAATGTTAATTTTGGGACAGTGCAAGGTTGGCTTATCAACATAATTTATGTCTGTTGTTTGTGTAGCATGTAATCCAATGATTTCTGTTATCTTGGGTTATGCTGAAAAAAATTAAATGACACAAATTCGATATGTTGGAGCTGGTTTCATAAATGAATTGCTCATTTCCTCATTTATTTATTGATTCTTTCATTGTACTTTCTCAGTGTTGCTGATGCCATGTTTCTAGGATACACACTGTTGGGTGTGTAGTAAATGGGTCAACTAATATGAGCCTTCAGGAGGAGTTCATTAGCAAATTCAATGCCTGCGGCAAGTTCTTACTCTTTTTTGACCTTGTTATGGCGTGTGAGGAAGACTTCGTCTTTCCCAGAAATGTTGCCCAAGGTTTTAACAGTAACTGTGGATGCACTCTGTGACACACTAAGCAGTGATTAGTTTGCACTTTGCCAAAGGGTAGCTTTGCATTAATTGTATGCATATTGTCAACACATAAATGTACGCAATACAGATACATAAATGTATAGACAAACATATGTAATTTGATGCTTTTAATTTGTGCTGCATATTATATTCAATAATTGTAGAATGTCTCTTAACCATAACAGTTAATAATTAGCATAATTGTCACCATAATGTATGTGCCAATTCAGGCAATCTTTGCAGGTACCTGTAGAAACAATTTTCTAGTAGGTTTTTAGGGTATTCCTGAATGAACGTGTTTTTCTCTTAAGTCTCTGATCACCTGTAAAAGTTTGTTGTAATATGTAATTCCACTGTGTAAGAAACCATGTTGTATTTTCGCTTTGTTTTTCCTACTGAGAAATAAGCGGTCGCTGGATTTGGTTCCATATTCATCCTTTAGTGTCCCTGGAAAGCAGCCTGTCATGAAAGAATCATTTATGATTTGCACTAAAGAGTTTTTCACACTGACTGTACAGTTCTTCTGTATGCACAGAGGCACTTCATTTTTTAGACTGTGCTTAAAAGTGCATAGTTGTACTGTAGTGTTGGGTCACAGAATTATTGTATTTGGTGAGTTTTTGTTCAGACTGTGTTTTGTCAAATGTCTGTTGTATGTAGCTTGGTACCTATGTTTCTGAAGTATTGAACTGCAATGTGTGCTCCATTCCTGGGATCATATATTGTGGTACCATGATACTTCAATGGTATGTTTCTTGTGTTTTCTTCTATTTGTCTCCTCTTTGGTGATTTACAGACTGCATTGATTTTGTTTTCTGATAATTTTTCGAGATAATTTTTTAATAATTACACATCAAAATATTCAATCAATCGAAAACAAACTCTTAAACTCACAAGTAGATATAGAAATCAGTGGTATAAGAACTACTGTTCTCTATGTAACTGAGTTTTTTAAAACAATGACATAACTTGTATAAACTTAGACAGTTATAAGTTAGTATCATACTTTTGCAGAGAGAATTTTAAAAATGGTGGTAGCTGCATATTTGTTAGAGATTGCATCTCCTGCCCTGTAACTGCAATTCCATTGGAAAGGTATGCAATTGAAAAACATTTTGAGTGTAGTGGTATAAGTATTGAACTGCAAAATGCAACCCATGTAATAATGTCTTTAAACAGAGCTCCCAGTGGTGATTTCAGTGTGATAGGCTGCTATCACAATTTTAGGAGAACAAGTTAATTTTATGTGGAGACTTGAATATTGACCATCTGAATCAAAATATCAAACGGAACTAGAGAGCTTACTTATAATGTATGGTTTACATAACACAATACAAACTTATACCAGAATAGGTGTGAACACTCAAACTGCCATTGATTACATAATTACAAATATTCGGTCTGGCAGATATAATTGCTTTATAGAAGACATGAATTTATCAGATCACCACTCACAGACAGTAATAATAAAAGAAGTAGGGAAATTAGATACACTCAGCTTTATCCCATACAGAGATATGAGAAGTTCTAATGCAACAGACCTAAAGATAGAACTACAAAATGGAAAGTGGCCAGAAATGTACTTAAGTAATAGTGTTAATGATAAATATAACAGTTTCCTAGATATCTATTTAAAAATCATTGAAGAATGTTTGCCAACCAAAACTAAACCAATAAAGAAAAAGAGAGGAAATCTGCCATAGCTAACAAAAGGTCTATTAGTATTCTGTAAAAAGTTGAAACTTCTTCACGCAATTTTGAAAGCTCCAGATAGGCCTATTCATTTTGTTGAATATTGTAGAGCCTATAAAAAGATTTACAATAAAACTTAAATAGATACAAAAAACTGTATAACAGAAATGTTATTACACAAGTTCCCAACAAAGTCAGAAACACTTGGAAGATAATAAACAGAGAAACAGGAAAGTCATTAGGAAATAACAATAAAAGCTTAAGCCTAAAAATCAATAATGTTGTAACAGAAGATCCAATAACCACTAGTAACACTTTCAACCAATATTTTACCAGCATCTGCCAACGACTTACACAGGGTAACAATAGCGATTCTCTGCAGCCCAAAAACTAGTTGAGAATAAACAAAAGTCACCCAGTAACTCATGTCACCTGTACCCAGTAACTGAACAAGAGATACGAAAAATAATAGAGAAACTAAAAAATAAAGCATCCACAGACATAAATGACCTGTCAAAAAAAAAATTTGAAGCTAACTACTAGGGAAATTGCTTAACCCCTCTGCCACTCAGTAAATTCATGTCTCAAAAAAGGAATCTTCCCAGATAGAATGAAGATTGCCAGAGCACTATCACTATTCAAAAAATGTGATCACATGTGCCCAAATAATTACAGACCAGTTAGCCTCCTTCCCATTTTTTCGAAGATCATAGAAAGAATAATATTTGTTAGGTTAATGGCACCTTTTGATAAAAACTCTATCATAAATGGTAGACAGTTTGGGTTCCAGAAGGGAAAAATCTACAGTGTCAGCTGCATTTCAACTTATTAATATAATCTCTGCAGGCCTAGATCAAGGTCAAATCCCAGTTGGTGTTTTTTGTGATTTATCTAAAGCTTTTGATCTTGTCAGTCACCACATATTAATAATGAAGCTACACCACTATGGAATTAGAGGAAGTGCTCTTGATATCATAAAGTCATTCTGCAGAACAGAAAACAAGCAGTGGAAGTGTCACACAATCAAGGGAAACAGCTATCAGAAGTACAAGATATAAAACATGGGGTGCCGTGCCACGAGGTACTATACTAGGACCCCTCCTTTTCTTTATATATTTAAATGATTTACCTTGTAACGTAGACACTGAATTGATACTATTTGCATATGACACAACAAGAATAACTATGAGACCGAGCTTACATGAGGCCATAAGTAAAAGTAATCAAACAGTTGAAATAATCACCCACTGGCTTGAAGTGAATAGGTTAATTCTCAATTATGAGAAAACTAATGCAATCCTACTTAGGAACAACAAAAGAAAAACAAGTTAACCAACAAATTTGCAAGAGCTAGATGTAAGAGTAGTTGAAAGTGCTAAATTTCTTGGGATCACTGAGGACAGTTGGTTAGGATGTAAAGATCATATTTCCAATATAAGCAATAAAATTAGCAGTGCTGTTTTTGCTCTGAGATAAATTAAGCCACTAATAACTGAAGATGATGTGTGCATGGTGTACTTGTCATACTTCAATGCTATAATGAGCTATGGTATAGAAATCTGGGGCCACTCAACTCAGCCAATTAAAATATTCAAATTACAAAAGAGAGCAATTAGAATAATGGGAAACAAAAGATCAAGAGATAGTTGCAAGCTTCTTTTCCAAAAATATAAGATTCTAACATTCTACAGCTTGTATATATATAAAATTCTGCTCCTTGCTTGGGATCATAATGATAAATTCAACAAAAATGAAGATGTCCACCACCACCACATCACAAACACCAAGAAATTAAGAATTCCGCAGCAGAACACAACTCAATATGAGAGAAGCGGTGGTTACAGTGCAGAAAAGTTGTACAACTCTTTATCACCACACATCACTAATGACAAATCAAAGGAGAAGTTAAACAGTCAATCAAACAACTGCTATTAGAAACCCCTTTATATTCAACCAGAGAAATTCTTTCAAATGAAAATAACTGAAGCAAACAGACGTAGTACAGAAAAAGAAAAATGTACACAGGTACAGAGAAAAATAAAAAGTAAAATGTATTAATTTCTTAACAGCATTGTTTTATCCAAAGATTTAGTTTTTCTACAGTATTATTACTGTTAAATTTTTTTTATGAATGTAAACAAAACAGGATCTAGAATATGTATGTGCTATGTGACTGTATTATACCGTATATATAAGATGATGGACCCATAGCATAAAATTATTGAAATTCAATGTTCTGTAATTTAGGTACATAGATTATGTATGTCTCATAAAATCTGTTCAGTTTATAGTATCTAAAATTTTGTAATGATGTTTTTAATTTCCAGAAATGTTGTGGCTAAAATTTATTACTTATCTTAGCCAAACTATAGTTAGAATCAGTAAAAGTAATGTACTTTATTGGAAAACTGACAAATCAAATATGTACTTGGACTTACTACATAAATGTACACCATAAGCTGTTAAATAAATAAATAAGTTCCTTTTTTTATGAATGGTATTGGTTACAAAATGCAGCATTGTTTTTGTTGTTTTTTATACTGCTAAGATGCTTGACAATTACAGCCTTCAATATCCCATTAGTTACCCAGTTATTTTTATTTTGTGTTTTAATAGCTCTTAGTACCTCTTCAAAACTGAAATTCAAAACTGAATTTAAATATTGAAATGAACTTTGAAAATTGCCCATTCATGCTAATCTCCATGTACAAGTGTTTCCAAGTTTAAGTGTTCATCTTTCTGACAGATCTGACTCTTTTCGGCATAAAGAAAACCAATACGTATGTGAGTATTTTAGTTTTGTTTTTTACACCTATGTTTAATTTTAAGATCTGATGCAAGTGATTTGAAAGTTCAGAGTTATCTACAATGACATCACATCTTAATTTCTCTATATCATTTACTTTATGTTCAATGATTGATGCAGAATGCTTGGTTATGCCTGTGACAGTGTCAATCAGTGGTGATAGACCATAGCTCTACGTAATGTTAACTTCACCAAGAAGTTTAGTCCTATTTATGATGAAAGTGCAAACAAGAGTGAGACAATCATTTCCCTAAATAATGATAAATGTTTACTGTATTTATAAGTAGCTTAGATGTACCAAAAAAAATTATGCAATCCCATAAATATCCAAATTACTGACATTAGGTCACAGAAATATTTTTGGAAATCATATAGAAAAATCCAAGGTAATATTAGTGTTCTATGGTTCCCTAATTTAATAGAAAACATATAAAACTTAAAAAATATTTCATGCTTTCTTTTAGGTTTCACAGAGGTTTTAGACAGAATTTATCCTTCACGTGCTTCTTTATTGGAATATTCAATCATTGGTTGTGATGGTGTGTCCAAATAGGTGGAAAAGTCTCTTGGATCAACTGCTGCTGCCAATGTCAATGGAGCATCTACCACAGCTTTTAGTCCCAAAACCAGTAAGTAAGAATTAGCTTCTGACCAGTTGGTAATAATTACAAACTGCCACAATTTGTACTTTAGCACACGACAATGTCATTGAGCAACTAAGGCTACATAATGATTTTTGTAACTTTCAAGTCTTACTTGTCACACATTTCAGATCATGAACTCCAGCAGCATTGTAATAGTTACAAACATAATTTTTTTTGCTGGTTAACATAAATTGTATGACCTTTCTCATATCTGCTGCTGTCAGCTGGCACCACACAAGGAACAGTTCACTGTGATGAGTACAGAATACATGTCCAAGGATGGGTGAAATGTAGTGAAAGACTGATAGAACCATCTCTTTCCTGGAGGATTTTTCCTGGCTTACGTATAACACAATGATATTGTCTCTCTTTCTCACTTGAATTACAATATCTCTTGCAGTGCCCTGAGCCACCATTGGTTGGCACTCATTGTAGTTTCTGGTGCCTCTTAGTTGATACATCTGTGACAAAATTCACAAACGCACTGGATGTACAATAAATGATCAAAAGTATCTGGGCATTCCCAAAAAGGTACGTTATTCATATTAGGTGCATTTTGCTGCCACCTACTGCCAAGTACTCCATATCAGCGACCTCAGTAGTCATTAGGCATTGTGAGAGAGCAGAATAGGGTGCTCCGCGGAACTCATTGACTTCAAACGTGGTCAGGTCTTTGGGTGTCACTTCGGCCATATCTCTGTACAGGAGATTTCCACACTCCTAAACATCCCTAGTTCCACTGTTCCCAATGTAATTGTGAAGTGAAAACATGAAGGGACACGTACAGCACAAAAGCATACAGGCCAACCTTGTCTGTTTAGTGATAGAGATGGCTGGTGGTTGAAGAGGGGCGTAATGTGTAATACGCAGTTATCTATCCAGACCATCACACAGGAATTACAAACTGCATCACAATCCACTGCAAGTACTATGACAGTTAGGTGCGAAGTGAGAAAACTTGGATTTCATTGTCAAGCAGCTGCTCATAAGCCACACTTTGCACCGGTACAATACCAAACAACACCACACTTGGCGTAAGGACGGTTGAACAGTGGAAAAACATTGTGTGGAGTGATGAATCATGGTACACAATGTGGTGATCTGATGGCAGGGTGTGGGTATGGTGTACACCCTGTGAACGTCATCTGCCAGTGCATGTAGTGCCAGCAGTAAAATTTGGAGGCGGTGGTGTTATGGTGTGGCCATGTTTTTCATGGAGGGCGCTTGCACCCCTTGTTGTTTTGCATGGCACTATCACAGCACATGTCAACACTGATGTTTTAAGCACCTTCTAGCTTCCCATTGTTGAAGAGCAATTTGGGGAGGGTAACTGCATCTTTCAACACAATTGAGCACCTGTTCATAATGCACGGCCTGTTGTGGAGTGGTTACATGACAATAACATCCTTGTAATGGGCTGGCCAGCACAGAGTCCTGACCTGAATTCTATAGAACAGCTTTGAGATGTTTTGGAATGCCGACTTTGTGCCAGGCCTCACTGACCAACATCGATACCCCTCCTTAGTGCAACACTCTGTGAAGTATTGGCTGGCATTCCCCAAGAAACCTTCCAGCACCTGTTTGAACGTATGTCTGTGAGAGTGCATCTGTCATCAAGGATAGGGGTCAGCTAACACCGTATTGAACTTCAGCATTACGAACGGAGGGTGCCACAAACATGTAAGTCATTTTTGGTCAGGTGTCCGGATACTTCTGATCACATAGTGTACATGGAGGTAATGTATCTAGCGGCATCATTGCAAACAGAGGTCATCAGAAATCTTTGTCTCATAAACATAACACTGAAGGAGACACTTAACTCTCTGTCAGAGGCAGGAATCCATTGAAGAAGATTGCTACCATTCATAAAAGTCAGTTATCATGAAAGAAACTGTTGAACTTAGAAAACATTCAGAGAAAATAGTGTCAATGAAAACTATGTTAGGGCAACAGTCTCAGTAAAATGATTATTGTATTACTTTTGTGTTGGAGATTTCTTATACAATGTGAATGCAAGGAAGAGTCTTCAGTGGGATAAGAAGCACAGACCATGCAGTACCTACCAGGGAAACACAGTATGCTATTGAACATGATTGTCTTCACAGTTCTGCCTGCTGCAGAATGTGCTTGATTTTGAAGAATGTCATCAAGACCAAACTAGCAGAGGTTTTGGAATGGCTTGAGGAATCATATCATTTAACGTGTAATGGCAAACAAACACACAGTCTAATGATGAATTACAAGATTAATAATTATCCTCAGTATTTGCAACATGCAGTCTTTCATAGTTTATGAGAGATTAATCTGTGAAACAGAACATGCTGCAAGCAGATTACACAAGTTCCGACTCTATGGAAACCTGTATCATCCTTAACAAAAATGAAAAACTATTACGAAATATAAGTGTAGACCAAAAGACAATCAGTTGTAGACCAAAAGACAGACAGTGACATGAACTTGGGAGTGTGCAAAAATTTTTCCAAGATAGTGCAAGATTCAAAACTTTGCTAGTTTTAACATAACTGATTAAGTGATTGTGAAAATTATGCCCCATGAACTAAATTTGGCAAAAAGTACACAAAACTTACTGTACCTTGAAAGATGAACATTTGGATATTTATTTCCTTAGTATTTTGAAGGCAGATTATTTTAGTACCTAAACAATAAATATATTCAAAAATATCTACTTATATTACAAAGATGAATATATATGTGATATTATGATTCAACTACTATATCTGAAATTACATTCTCATATCATTAAATGTAGAACATCCAACACATTATGAACTAAAACTAGAAAATATTCACAAAAATGATTTATTTTAACTTGCATAATGTTAGGTGGACTCGGAAAATTAAAAACCTGAAATGAGAAAAAAGTCAGAATGACAGAGAAAATCCTGTTGGATGACAACAGAAATGTCACTTTAATATCCATAAAAGTGGAGGAACAGGAAATAAACTTTTACAAAAGTTTATTTTACTCTGTTATTGCTTGTAAGACTTTGTTTACTTACAAGACTTCACATCTGTTCACATTAATGGACTTACTGCATTATTTTCATAATTCCTATTTTTTAGTGCTGGCTGGAATAACGGAATTTGAAGAAAATGTGTTTTGAACCTTTTTTTTTTATTAAAATTGTAGCCTAGGGCGAGCCAGTATATGACTAGATGAATGTGGGAAACCTCCAAAAACAATTGTCAAATTGGCAGGTAGAATCAACTTTTAGCAACATAGGACAGCACCATGGTAATCCTTATCCCTCCTGTTTGTCACATTATTGTGCAGGATGCCAACTGGAATACATAATTCATAGCTGCATGTGGGGCTGTATTTCACCAACAGACAGAAGGCCCCAATCCTGGAGAGCATATTTTGATGACCTTGGAATTTCACAATTTTCTCAACTAAAATTTTGTGGATGAAGTATCAATTTAAACATACACAAGCTAGCGTAACTGTACTACAATAGCTCTGTTTGTAAAACTGAATGGAGAAGCAGTAGACCATCATGGGTTTTATTTTCCCATAGATACATGGTAAACTACTATCGTGCACCAGATGACTAGATGGAGGGGTGTCATTACAGGAAATGCGAGTAGATGACAGGCACATATACTGCTGCCAAGCTTATGTGGTGAGCACTGGAGACAGAATCCATGCACCATGGTGTTAGACTAGCTCCTTTCTGCAACTCAGTGAGTGCTGAATGAGGAAATGATAGAAGAAGACTGAAGACATTATCCTGGCAAATTACAGCTACCTCAAAGAATTGGTATGATTATCTGTAAAAAGAGTGAAAAATGAGAAAACCCAAAATACATAGTGATTATGTACCTGTTGTTGTGGTTGGCATTGTTAAATCTGCAGTTTAGGGGTGTTGCAGGCAATGACTGCTAGAAATCCAGTATGAATAAAAAATTGGTACCTATTTCATGGAGGGTGCATGCCTATGGAGATGGATAACAAAATTTTCTGTTAAGTAAGATAGAGGGAATTTGTGGATGATGGTGAAACATCGCTAAACTATGTAATGGATAAAGATTGAAAAACAACACAGATTATAAGTCCTCTTGAAACCTTGGTGTCACACAGGAACAGGTTTTATCTTACATGTTTCAGCTTGTATATTGGCGTTTGCCAGTAAGAAGAGTTGTCCAAGTTACTTGGTATGGCCACTGGAGTGGATAATGCTGCTGTCACATCCTCTGTGTACCCAAAACGAAAACTCAACTATTAGGCACAGGTTTCCTGTCCTACAGTGTCTTACTGATTGTACTTCAATAGGTGATAATGCCACAGAATATGTGAGGCTGTCAGATGATTTGTGTTGTGTTCCTTACATATGAATTTCATAAAAACAATGTTTTTTCAAAAGTCTGCAACTGTGTCAGTAAGAATTTAAATAACAAAATATAGTGTGACTTATTGGTACATTTTTTCAAGTGCTGTAAATTACCAAAGCACACGAAAATGTGAAGAAATTCCTGATCTACATCATGATATGCATGATAAAATGTAGCTAGAGCACCATTCTATTGTTTGAATCTCTTTGAGTGTTGGTGACTGCATTATTATCAGCCATCCATAAGGCTTGTTGGCTTTGGTAAATTAGGTACTGAGGATTGGCTCCTCACAAAGGGAATAGTGTTGTGAGCTTCACGTGTCTGTGATGAGTGATATGAATATCAGCTTCAACATACTGGTATTAAAACCTCATTTCTGTTTTTTTCCATCCCTTGGTCCAATGATCATGTTTTCTCTCTTATTTTTCTCTTGAATTAAGCAATCTCTGGAAGAATCCAGAGCTACCATATGTCTATGTATTTTGTGCTGATGTGTTGATCAACAGTCACCTAAAACTTTACACAAATGTTACAAGTAGTTTGTGATGTTGTGTTGATTTACAGTCACTGGAGACTTTATAGCCCTCAATAAGTTGAAATCACCTTTGAAAACAGTCAAAAACCTACAAGGAGCACCTGAATATACCAGACACATCATTTTACCCTTTCTAATTGTTTGAAAAGCTTTATTAAACTTTATCAGCTTTATAAGCTTTCACATCCTCCTTAAGAAGATATATACTTAGCGTAATAATCCAAAGAAACAATTTGTTTCTGTTTCCTCCTGTTATGATATTGTTTCTTCATCTATACTAAAATTTAAGCTCCAAATCACTCATCTTGCTGCATCTTAACATTTTGGTTAGTAGTTTGTGATAGATCCAATACACTGAAATAGTTTGATGTGTTATTTCTATGATTTAAATGCTAAGTTCATTTGAAATACAGCAGTGCTTAAAATTGTAACATGTTATCAGCACTTGTACACATAAAAATAACTGTAAAGGGTAAACGCTGACAGCCAACTTTGCAAGTGAAGCCACCATTGTTATTTCTTTTTAATGATTTTCTTTTAGTTATGTCATGCTGTAATTCGTTTAGGGTATCAAACAACTTGTCAATATGATACACTTAAACAGACAAATGGAAATATGTGGGAAATGATGTCAAAGGAATAATATTTACTACTTGACACTGAAGTCAGCTCAGCACTGGCAGAATGTTCACATCCTTTAAATTTCTATTGAATGTAGCAGTACTGAAAGAATGTGGTGATGTTCTAGGCTGCTTCTTACTTTTTTTGCCTGATGACATACATTTGAAAAATCTCTCATGAGCATTGAACCCATGTTTTGGACACAGGCATAGCCAATACAATAGATATCAGTAACACACATTTTAGCTGCCAATTTAACTGGTATCTAACGGACTAACAGAATGTCAGCTGTAAGTAATCCACGTGTCCAGCACATAGTGCCTTATCAGCATAAGATGAGATTATTCTGACTCTACAGTATTCATGTGTGAGGGATGTAGTGAACTGTAAGTGGACATTTTGTATTTGTGTTTGTATTGTTCACAATGGGGACCGATGCAAACAAGATCTTATGAGGTTTCATACCAATTTAATTACCATCTTTATCATGTGAAGTACTTGAAAAGGAAAGGGACAATGCAAACACTATTTTTGGTTTGATCGAGAAACTTGAAAATGTCACTATCACTGAAATCACAGATAATGAAGAACTGGTGCAAATGCCTTCCAAGACCATTACTGATGTTGAATCAATTTATAACACTTTTAGTGATGATTGCAGCAAAAAATAAAGGGTGGTCATTTAAAACAATTATGCATCACTTCAGAAAAGTCACGGACAGGGACTATCTGTCTCATTATCAGAGATTGTAGGAACAACAGACAAAGATGTGAAAAACTGTAGTTCACATCACAGAATAGTTAGTGTACTTTCCAAGAGGCAAGAGCCAATTCCACGGCTGTGCATGATGTTGATATAAGGCTGTTGGCATACACAAAAGCTAGAGTGCTTGGATTGACACATTCCAAAGCTTAACCTATCTGAGTGTGGAATTTTGAGGCAGTTCACAAGATTCTGTGCCACAGATTTATGCAGTATGTAAACTGCCAACATGTTCAAGTACAAGAAGAGATGGAGAATTCTGTAATTGCCATTGGTATTAAATTCATGGATGTGTTATTGTTGTACAGTCAATGCCATACAGGGGGCCATCATTACTGAGGACTCCAAAGTTGGCAGATCAAGTGCAGTTGCCATTCACCAGCAGTCACCACCGCAGTGATTGCTGTCCAGCCCCAAGCACCAGCCGGCTCATATCCCCTGCGGAGCCACTTAGCAGCACAGTGATGTACATTGGTATTCAGTGTTTACTTCATCTCAGAGATGTCAACTCATGGCTGGGGCAGCTATTTTTATGAAACTCTGTCTTCAGTCAGCACAACTGAACTATTGTAGAGAGATTTACAATTGTACATGTCAACACCATCCGTAAGGAAAGGACTGCACCCCACACCAGTCTTCAATTTATAAACTGACTACTCTCAACATAACTACTTTCAAATGTTCAAATGTGTGTGAATTTCTAAGGGACCAAACTGCTTAGGTCATTGGGCTCTAGACTTACACACTACTTAAAGTAACTTATGCTATGAACAACACACACTCATTGCCGAGAGGGGACTCGAACTTCCAGCAGGAGGGACCGCGCATTCAATGACATGACGCCTCTGACTGCACGGCCACTCCACACAGCATAACTGCTTTAAATGATGTTTGTTATTCATTCTATGTTTGAGTTATGCTTCAATTCCTGTGTACCTTCCTGAACAGAATTGTATTTTGTATGCATGTCTACCACCAAGAAACAAATTTTTCAATGCTGACGCTAAGAGCTACAACATCTGGCGACAAGGAAAAATAAGGTTTTGAAAGTGCTGCTTAAATTTTGGAAAATTTGTGTCTGTTTGAGATCTAGCTGTTGCCCACCAGTATTTAGGTGTACTAACGTGTTCTTTCTACAGAATACTGCCAGAAGACTGCTTCCAGTATATACACTGTATTTTATTGTTGTTCAGTACTCTGATTTTACTTGTTCTTGGAATTAGTCATTGCTTGCACCTTTACCTAAATTTGTGTATGCCATTTCTATCCCAGAAATGTCACTTAAACATGTCGCTCCATTTCGGGCACTAGAGATCCAGCAACTTAGGAATAGTATGAATAGACTCTTGGAGTTTCAATCAAACATAACAGCATGGCGTCCTGCTAATAAGGCCACACTGCAGCAATCTAAATCTGCTGTGCATCTAAGTTCTGAGAATTTTATGTACAGCAGGAAGACTTGATGGGTATTTTTACAGCTGCAGGCACACTTTTCAGTCTATCACATACAATTTACAAAGTGGTTTGCTCATTTTCTTTCAACAGTTGGTGTTGACACTCACCAGCATTGTTGTAAACTGTTTCCTGCAGCTTGCACTGAGAATGTTGCTTATGACAATTTAGTAACTGCTTTAGAGAAGCATTTTGATGAATAGATTTGTGTAGCAGCTGCAAAGTATAAATTTTTTTATACTGCTAAGGAAGCAAGAGCAAAGTGACAAACAATAGGTTGTATATTTCATTATTAACCAGGCAGTGCAAATTTAAATGTGAATGTGGTTAATATTATAGTTAGTGACGAGATGTGGAATGATGCCATTACCCAAAATGTGGCAGACAATTCTCTTAGAGCTCAAATTATCATATTCAAAGATCCTACTCTCAAGCAGGTTGCTGATTTGTTGGATCACCAAGACATATTTGATAGACTGACGTTCAAGCTAGTGGCAGTAGTAATAAGTGTATGCATGCAGGTTATGCACCATGGCCCAGTGAGGAATGTTCAAGACCAGCCTGGCCCTGACCTCACACTAAGCAAGCAGTAAACAAAGTAAAGTCATGTCCATAATGTCTCAAAGTACATAAATGGCTAGCTTGTCCTTGTAGAAAGGTGCAATGCTTTAAATGTGGCAAACATGGAAACATTCAATCATTTTGCGTGCAAAACAATTTCAGAACAAGTCAAAAAAGAAAGATAAGTGAGTGAATGTAATTGTGTCAAAGCCAGTTCCTGAGGCAAACATTGTTAAGTCTGTCAGTTCCAAGTCTGTAGCGAAGTCAGTCACAAAGTCATAGAATTGGTCCTCAATGCAGAGAAAAGCTAAGTTATTCATGCCTTTGAACATTTCTCAGCAAATTTTGCATCTGCAACTAGACACAGTAATATCAGTCACTGTGTTAAACAGGCTTACATATGAACAATTACATTAGCCAAAACTTTCAGAGTCACAAATGGTACTGTCCATTTACAATGGAGGTGATATTCTGATTCTTGGCATGTCTAGTTTACATGTCACTTTTAAAAAAGTAACTAAAACAATGTCATTTGTGCTGATATACACAAAAGACAGCATCGAAATATTTTTGGCATTGACATTTTTGACTTGTCTGGCTTACATATTTCGGAAAATGCTTCGTCTGTCAACACATTTGTACCTAATGACATTTTATCTCAACTGTGCAAAGAATTTCAGGATGTCTTTCAAGACTCT
Source organism: Schistocerca piceifrons (assembly GCF_021461385.2). Classification (NCBI taxonomy): domain Eukaryota; kingdom Metazoa; phylum Arthropoda; class Insecta; order Orthoptera; family Acrididae; genus Schistocerca; species Schistocerca piceifrons. Next base: position 681,129,441 of record NC_060149.1, on the reverse strand, counting down.
TTAAGTAAGGCCAATGATTTTGAAGCTCTTATTACTCTGAAAGCAAATGCACAATCAAAAATCTTCCAGGCATAGCCAGTCCCATATGCCATAGATAGAGAGATGAAAAATGAAGTGTATTTGGCTGTCGAGATGGCAGTGAATGAGGCTGTCAATGACTACCAAAACCCAAAGAAACTCAAGTTATATGAAGACCATCAACAGCACCAGTGTTAGTGTTCACACACTAATGGATAACCAAAGAACTGAAAGTGAAGGTATTACAGCAATAGCAGAAATACTGAACTATATTTTCAAATGACTAAGGAAGATACAGTTTATCTTCCACACCGCTCTAAAGATGTGAGCTATTAAACAAGGATGCAAGACCCACAGTGATCCCTGTCGGATTGCATACAGAATTTACAACTGAATTAGATCTCATTTTCACCATAATATATCATACATCCCTTAACAGTAGGGGGACTGATGACCTTCGCTGTTTAGTCCCCCTTAAACATCCAACAACCACCACCACCTTAACAGTAAACTAGGCCTATGACTAAAAAAGAGCACAGTTCACACCTGTGTACATGAATGATAACAGAAGCAATCCAGAAAACTACCATTCAGCCTCACTGACAGCCATCTATTGTGGAATCCCTCAACATATCCTGAGCTCAATCATTACAAGTTATCTGAAACAAAATGACCTCCTCCATCTCAACCAGCATGGATTCCAACAACATCGTGCATGCAAAACCCACTTGAGCATTTTTCATGTGACATCCTAAAAGTCATGGATCAAGGAAATCAGATGAATGCAGTATTTACAGACTTCATAAAAGCATTAGACTCAGTACCACACCAAGGTTGACTAATTATGAATATACTGAGTATCAAACAAAATTATTGACACAGTTGAAGATATCTTGGTAGACAGGAAATAGTATGTTATCTTGGATGAATGGTCTTCAACAGAGGTCCAAGTACTTCAGATGGGCCCATGAAAATATGCTAGAACACTTGTCCATGTTGTATGTTAGTGATATGGCAAACCATATCAAAACAGAACCTCAGACTTACCCCGAGTGGTACAGTTATCTGTGTGAAGTATTCTTTGTAAAAAGCTACAAGAACATTAGTCAAACCTCAATAAAATTTTGAGGTGGTGCAAAGATTAGCAAGTTGCTTTAAATGTACAGAAATGTAAAGTCATGCTCTTCACAAAATGAAACAAAGTCATAATTCTCTGTGGTTACAATATCAGAGAATTGCACATAATATCAATTGACTCATGCAAATACCTAGGTGTGACTATTGGTAGGGTTACAAAATCAGTTAACAGTAAATATGGCTTCTGTGTGACGAACAAATGACAAGAATGGTAGGGTTATGAAATTAGTTAACAGTAAATATGAATTCTGTGGAATGAACAAATTACAAGGAAGCACCACAGAAAACAATATCACCATCTAATACAAGTGAAGAAGAAGAGATACCAGGTTGGACAGAAGATAAAAACAGCAGATCACAATGAACCACCAGGCACAGGACAGCACCCGAACAACACATGAATGATTTTTTATGGTCCAATTCACTGCAGAAGGATACAACCAAGAAGAACTCCAGGACTCTCAGGAGATGAAAATCAAGACAGAAATGAAAAGAAGACTAGCGTCTACTCTTCAAAGAATTAACCAAGCAAGAAATGTACCTCTCATAGAATTGAATGATTTGGTAACTCTCCCATATCACAATTTACAGGGCCTAACCAGTAACTTATATGAGCTACAGGTACTTTTGAATGATAAACTAAAGGAGATTTCAGTCTTGTGTGTAACTGAACACTGGCTGCAAGAAATACAAACATGTGCAGCTGGGATTATAGACTTTGCAGGGAAACATACAGAGTGGGTGGAAAATTCACATATGTAAAAACGGATATTAAACCAAAAGACATTAAGTTTAAAAATATCTACTGTATTGAAAAAGATTTTGAATATGGCTTATGTTAACTAACAGAACGCAAAATTATAATTGCATCTATAAATAGGCAATTTTGAATTGTTCTCTGAAAGTCTGGAAAACCTTCTGAACTGTCTAGATAGTCATTCAAAATACATAATTATGCTTATGGATTTCAATGTTAATTTCAAGGACAACTGGAAAAAGGGCAGAAACTGCTTAATGTACTAAAATCATACAATATGGACACATGTGCAGAAGATATCACCAGATATGGCAGCAGTAGCGAAATTACTATTGACCAAAAATTCACTGGCAAACCAAAATGCAGCTTTAAATGGTATTGGATACAGGTTTCTGTGATCATCAAGCAATTAAATTGACTTAGATACCTCATGTGAAAAGTGTCAACAAGAGATATTCTGAGAGAAGATTAATTAATGATCACTGCACTGGGGTCTTTAATCTCATGTTAAAAAATGTAAACTGGAATACGGAAACAAGTAGTTCTGTAGATATAAAATTCGACAAATTTTGTCAAATTATAAATAGCGCTATGACAATTCATTTCCTCTGAAGAGAACAAAAATAAACAATCAAATTCATGGATAACAACTGAAATCAAAAAGTCATCAGAAAGTCATAGAATGCTATATAAGAATGCTAATCAAAATAATATCTTGAAACCATATGCAAAATGTTATAGAAAATATCACAGAGTGGCTTTAGTTGCTGCAAAAAGAAGTACAATGATTCATATATCATAATAGGGAACAACAAAATGAAATCTGTGTGGAAACTTATTAATAATCATACAAGCAAACATGAAAACACAAGTAATAAGTTCCCCATAAAACACAAAAATGAAATTGTTGATGATCCACTGCTAATAGCTAATATATTTAATGATCATTACATTAATATAGCCCAACAACCTGACCACAAGTGTGTATAGTCCAAAGACAAACGTAATAGTTCCAATAAATGGAAAGACAATGCTCCTATATCCCAATAACACCTGAAGAAGTACAGAGGGCTATCAGTTAAGTAAAGAGTAAAATGACCTGCCGATTTGTTTGAACCACTGACAAAATTATTAAATATAGTACCAATAATATTTTCTCTCAACTTGTGGACATAATCAATGACCCCTTTGGAATTGGTGTGTTTCTAAGTGAACTTCAGCAGTCACCAGTAATAACAGATTATAAAAATGGTGACAAGTTTGATATAAAAAATCTCAGATCACTATCAGTATAACCCAACTTTCAAAAATAATCAAAAGAATAATGTATGAGAGATTGCTAGACTTACTAAAAACATTCTTGTAAATGAACAGAATGGTTTGAGAAAAGGCAAATCAACACAAATGGCTCCCTTCAGTTTCCTAAAACTTATTTACAAAGCTATAGGGGACAAGGAACTGGTCTGTGGGTTGTTTTTGGACGTTTCCAAAGCGTTTGATCTTATAAATCACAAACTACTACTGTCACAACTATATAGTTATGGTGTCCATGGTGTTTTCTATCAGTGGTTCAAGTCATATTTAACTGATAGAAAACAAAGAGTGCAAATTTCTCAGGATGGTAATGTGTATCATTCTGAATATAATAAGAGTTAATAATGGGGTGTCCCAGAGCTTGATAATAGGACCATTGTTATTCTTGGTTCTTATTAATGACCTACCACAAAGATTTTCAACAGCTGATACACTATATTGTTTGCTGATGATACCAGATTCTTTATAAAATGGAAGAATGGTTATGAATGCAGCAAGGAATCGAAAAAGCAGCAGAAGTGGCTGAAAATGGTTTAAAGGTAATTATCTAGGTATCAGTGACAAGAAAACTGTTAAGGATGATCTTCAACCATATGAGAAACAAAAATAGGACAAATGTAAAATTCAAATTATCAAATAGCCAAACTCAGCAAAAGAATCACATAAAATTTTTAGTGTTACAGATGGGTGAGCATCTGAGATGGGAAAACATGATAAATGCTCAACAAGAAATTAAGCAAGCAATGTTATATTTGAAGAGTTCTTAAAGATTGCTGCAATACTGAAACAGTGTTAAGTGCTTATTACACATTCATGCATAGTCTACTGAGGTATCATGTAGTATTCTGGGCAAAAGCCCCTGTGCGCAAAGCAACCTTTAAACTGCGAAAGAGAACTGTAAGATTAATAAGTGATATTGCTTACAGAGAATCATGTAGAAGTATCTTTAAGGAACTAAAAATTATGACCTTACCATCTATATTTATATATGAATTCATCTGCTTCATTAAAAACCATCAAGTTTCAGCTTTGTACAGTGAGACACACAATTATCAACCAAGGGACAGGGATGATTATCATAGGGATGTACACAGAAATCAGTATATAAGGACAATGTTGTTTACAAACCGAACATTCTTTACAGTGTATTGCCTGATAACATCAAAAAAATACCAAGCATTAATACATTTAAAAATTATATAAAAATATTTAAAAAATGCATAAAAATCTACTAATAAACAATAGCTTCAACAGCATTAATGAATACCTGTAATTCTGCTCAAATCTGTAGGTCTGCTCATAATCTATCTAAGCAAAAATTCATAGTTATCAGAGTATTCTTGTATAAAACTAAACTTCTTTTGTCAATGTATGTATCTGATTATGCACCAAACTTTAGTGCCATGCGTTACTCTGCCTATTTCAGTAAAGTAGTCGTATTTAATAGTTTTAGTAAAATCAACCAAGGTGTTTCACTAGCTTTTATCAGTAAGTACATATATAATTTTATAATCTAATTAAACAGAATAATGTTTCTGTTATAAAGATTTGTTGATAAGATTTTGTAAGTGATGAAAACATATAGTATTTTATACTGTTTTGTACTTTGAAACGTCCAATATCATGAACATGATAATAAGAGTGCTAAATAAATAAAGGCTTACATACGCTCAGCTGTAGGTGACACAGGTGGCAGAATACTGGGAAAATGCAGTCAATCTACAAAAGAGAATGCTTATATGTCACCTGTGCATCAAATCTTAGAATATTGCTCAAGTATATGGGACCCACACCAAATAGGACGAACAGGTGATTTTCAGTGTATGCAAAGAAGGTAGTGTGAATGGTCACAGGCTTGTTTGACTCACGAGAGAGCAGAAACAAATGTAAAAAAAAAAAAAAAAAAAAAAAAACTGAATTGACCGACACATTCAGATATACTGAAAGTATTAGACAAAAGCTTACACACAAAATTTTAAGAAGATGTATTAAGTGGATAATCTAGAGATATTCATCTTCCCCTATCTATCACTTATGTAGGGGATGTAAAAACAAAATCACACTAATTATAGCACACAAAAAAGCATATGAGCAACCATTTTCCCATTCTCGATACTCAACTGGAACCAGAAGAAACCTTAACCTGTTGCCTACTATTCTCTGTATCCACTTCCATGCACTTTGCAGAGGTCTCCCAGAGTATATGTATAGATATGGCAGTTACTTGAGTGTTATAATTATCGTGCATTATACAGAAGCTGAATGCCTTCACAATCTGTGCCTGTTCTAAACAAAACTCCAGCAGAATGGTCTAAAACGTAATTTAGATAAACATGAATTCTTCCAACCTCGAGTGGAATACCTATGCCACATCCTTATCAGTAGAGGCACAGGACTGATTCAAAACATGTTGAAGCTGTAACTTACTTACCATTGGCAACAAACCAGATGGAACTCTAAGGCTTCTTAGGAAAAGTAAATTATTACTCCAAATCCACATTATACACATGTGAGTTTGGAACTGGTGATAACCCTATACTTTTCCAGGTACAGCACTTTAGTACCAATGGCTGACCTGCAAACCTACCTTCCACATCAGCATTGGAACTCTGCATAAATCAGTTTCTCTAATATCAATTACAGGTCATCATCAGAGTCACTCTCCACCTCCTGGAAAATGAAGACTGCAGGGTGATCATGCCTCAATGTTTCTGCCTGCTCTTCCTGCAGATTCTCCATGGTGACTAGTATGGCACCATTTACATGAAGGGAATGGGACACCATCACTATTGGCTCTGAATCAACAGATATGTTGAGTGTAAGGCCACCACATATGCAACCTGCTCAAACCACCAGACCACTCCACAGCTCTGCTGCATAACCTGCCCCATGCCACAAATTCCATGGGACCACTTTAATATGGAATTCACTGGAGCTATCCACAGCAAAATGTGACTTATCATCATCCATGCTCGATGTAAATTTCAGTATGTGGCACAAATGTATTCTTCTACTGCTTGTATGCATAGATGTCTTCTATTACAATCACTATATTAACCCAGCCCTCAAACTTATTTTTTAAGGTGTCTGACAACTCATGTATCAAGCATTAGCCCACAGTCTGTGTCTGCTTAATTATTTTGTTTCTGCCAGTCTACTGATACTGATCACATATTCATAGCTCCATTCCCTCTGGCCTCAAGTGGCTAAGCAGAAAGTTCTGTATATGCCTTCAAACAATAACTTAAGAAAGCAATGGGCATAGATGACAACAAAGACAATACCATGGTGAGATTCGTCTCTTTGTATGAAATGACTCCAATTCATTGGATGTTCCCGACCAAGATACTCCATCTTGTTAAATCTCTTATGTCCCACAGTGCAGCAATCACCTCATTCAGCTCACCTGCACTACTTTGTGGACTCCCTATTGTGAGACCACACGTACAGCTGGATGCTAGGGTGGATTCCAAGCAAAGTTACTGCTTTCTAAGGTAAAGGCCAGTGAGGCAAACTTCCAGTACCATGCAAATCAACTTTGGCACTGCAGTTCACCCTAACCCCTGGATTGTGCCAAGCCTCCTTCTCCATCTCCACAGTATAACCTTAGACTTCATCCTGGGGCACCAACATCCACAAACCTTCTTCACTTCTACCCATTTACAGAGCAGAAGAACTGGACCAGAACTGCCATAATATCAGTGACGATGACATACTATTGAGTAGGGGAGGAATTCAAGTACTGATGTGGCATTGTTCATATTGCTAGTGGAAGCAATACTGAACATCTGTAATCTAAACTTGAGAGAGCTGTAAATATATGTCTCGACTTTTATTGTTGATTTGCTATTGTTTAATAAATACATGCAGTCAAATTATGTATATTCTTTTTGAAACATTATGTATAATGAAATGTTTTAGTGCAAAGATTTTGAACGTGTGTTAAAATTTATGGTGAAGTGTGTATGTAATTAAGTGAATTGTTATTATGTATAATAGATTAAGCATATTCTCCGTATGTATGGTCGATGGCAAATAGAAGTCATACAGCTCATTTTTGCCCCTATGCACTGACTCACCAAAAGTGGGTTCTTGTAATGCCACAAGATATATCACCCGATTACATCACACTACTGTTACATCCAGTGCCTTTACTGTGAGCAACTAGCAGCAAAGCTGGTAGTACTGGTAGATCATGTATGTATAGGTATGCCAGCCAGCCAGTTTACTGCCAAGTTGCTACAGACACAGTCTCCTTTCTGTTCATTAGGTCATGTATTCCTCTCCATTGCTGATTGAAGTGTTGACAATAATCTCACACTACATTAGTTATATGTGGTTATTCTTTGAACTTGACCTGCTGGAGACTTATGTTTAATGATGTCTGCCTACTGCTATAAACTTCAACTTTGGCAGGTTGTTATACCATTTTAACCAAGTGAATGACTTTAGCCTTGTCTCTCAGTGTCTTCCACAACTGTAATTCAAGCTGTGTAAATGCTAATTGTTTTCATTTGCAGTTCTGGAAAATTAAGAGGATCAATAAATCTTATGAACTATTTGGCACTTATTTTGTACTTTAGCATATTCCATAAAGGACTGCAAAATAAAGTTATGTGTTTAATGACAAAGGTAACACATATTTTCAATAGTGGAAAAACTAGTATGAAAAGTAAATGTGTTTAGCTGTCTGTTCCATGTTTTGCAGCAAAATACCTCAAACAAACTGGTCCCTTCCATGATGTTTGCCTGCTTCTCATGGATACAATTTAATCTAGATACATACATAGAATGAGAAGATTTCAAATCCTTTGTTTTCCTGTACACTCACATTACTCCTTCAACACAGTTCACCCTTCTAATATATCTGTCAGCTCAGAGCCACTAATTTGTTTATGGTGCGACAAATACAGTATATTAGTTTACTACATTCTAATCCAATTTGTGGATAATGACTGTTAGGAACAACTATGAGGAAATCTTGAAGAAATGCAAATTTCTCTAATTTTATCATAATGATAATTTTCCTGACATGCATGTAAGGATGGGATATATGTCTTGATTTATCATCTCGAACTCACAGTATAGGAAATTTAAGAGTTAGTCTTAAACTAGGTGAAACTCCTCCATCTGTTATGTTTTGTACTCAAATGAATAACTAATGTTTTTGTATATGAATGTGCCAAATTGTTGTTTGTGCAAGATTCCATTTAAATTTATGGTTCAGTTGTTTACAGTTACCTTCCTAATTCCAAAGACACAATTCATTCCATTATTAGTGAAATGCTGAATACTGTAAGCAATGGGGAAATGTTTTGAGTGAAGAGACAGAATACAAAGTACTGCGATAGATATTTCACTCCTCTTGAAACATACTTTAATTTATGTGAAACTAATTAACTTCTGAATCTCAGGCAACTGACAATGAAAGTTCAGAATTTCAATTTCAGTTGGCTGTTTTACATTAATACTTACAAGTTACTGTAGTTTCAGAAAAAACATTATATTCTTACACCTGTCATTAATTTGCGAGTCCTAGATACACTTTTGAATGTGCACCACCTGTGTATCAAAACGTTTGTGAACAAAAAGCACTCACATAACATCATTAAGTCAGATCATGTCAAAATCTGCATGATGATAAAAAATCTTCATGCTGATATGAAAAAATCTCCCTCATAATTTTAATAGTGCAATAATGTCAGTTAAAGTGGAAGTGTGCTGTCAGAACATGTTAATTAATGAGACTTCCTGGCAGATTAAAACTCTGTGCCGGACTGAGATTCAAACTTGGGACATTTGTCTTTCATGGACATGTGCTCTACCAAGCTGTGAAGATGAGTCATGAGTGGTCATCAGTCATTCTTGATTAGCTCAGTTGGTGGAGCATTTGCCCATGAAAGGCCAAGGTCCCAACTTTGAGTCTCAGTCTGGGGCATAGTTTCCCAGGGGGTTTCACATCTGTACGCACTCATCTGCAGAGTGAATCTTTCATTACAAATGTTAATTAGTGTCAATAATTTTTACCATGAAATAATGTTTAACTTTAATATTTATTGTTCAACCTGGAAAACAGTGTATCACTCTACTACGATACTAATGTGTACAAAGTTGTAATACGTTTTTAATTATGTAGACTGGAACAGGATGTATAAATGTAAGATTCCTTTCTATTCAAGTGGCTAACCTATATCACTAGAGAAACTAATAGTTTGTTTGCATTCAGCTTGTATATCTTATTGAGGGATTGCAATGGAAGCTGCACCATATCAGCATCTGTGAGGCAACTCAAACATTATGATGATCTGTCAGAATTTGGGAGAAGCACACTTCCTCTGTGTATACTGATACCAACATAGGTCCCTATGTATGAGATACTAATGCTGACAGAAGCTTCAGTTTCTGATAAACTCTTAGTGTTCTTAAGATGGCTTGGACTTTTCCTTTGGTGAATGTAAAGTCTGAATCACTCCACTGTAATGGATTGTACTGAAACAAACTTGCTCATGGTTAGGGACAGGAAAAAATCGGTGCTATTTTATGGCCAAAATCGGTATTATTTTTGGCACTTTTCTGTGTTATTTATCGGTGTTATTTCTGGCAAGCTTTTCCTATTATCAGTTATCTATTTTTGTCAAATTTCATCATTTTTCAATGCTATGTTGAAAATGTAACTATTTGCAGGATAGGATGGGCCAAACATGAGACAAGCATAGAAAAAAATTGTTTTAACAAAAAACTTTGACACAAATAATTATTCAAAATCAAATACCAAAGGAAAAAAGAAAATAACAGCATGTTGCAGATATCTCATTGATGACATGTTTTGCGCTTCTTTATGTCGTTCTTGAGCTGTGGAGACCACAGAAGCCAGTCTTCACAGCTCAAGAATGACCTGAAGATGCGCTAGATGCATGGAATGTGTCATCAATAAAGTATCTGCAACAGAGACTATTATTTCAATTTTTAACATTTGTATACTGTTGCTGCGCTTGGTAGAATCAATCAATCAATCTCTTTATTCAACCATTAGCAATATACATTGTATGGATGTAGTCAATTGCAGTATAGTCTCTTATCTTTAATTTGTTTCAAAAACTTGGATAATACAAATGTTTTATATCAGTATACATAAATAATATTACTTTTCCATATTCAGATATTCTTCAATGCTATAAAAACTATGTGTTAGTAAAAATTGTTTAAGATCTACCTTGAATTTATGAAATTCTTTAATTTTCTTTATTGTAAAAGGCAATGTGCAAAAAAGTATTTTGGGTTGGTAGTTTACCAATTTTTAGTAGAGAGCTCCTTTGTGGGTGTCTCTGTGAAAATCATCCCTGTTCTTTGTTTCATGGTTATGAATCTGATTATTTATTGTTGAAAACTCCTGGTGAGTTTTCAGAAAGCGTACACATTCATAGATGTATAAGCTTGGAAGAGTCATTATTTTAAATTCTTTAAGTATTTCCCTGCATGACACTCTTCACTGAACCCCTTTCATTATTCTAACAGCCCTTTTTTGAAGTCTGAAAGCTTGTTTTGCCGTACTTGTATTTCCCCAAAAGATCACACCGTTTTTTATCAATCTGTTCATGTAAGCATAATAAGCACACAGCAATGATTCAGTGTTGCAGCATTCCCAAAGCATTCTTAGCTCATCGCAGCATTTACTTAATTTTTTACTCAAAACTTCTAGATGATTTTCCCATCTCAAGTGCTCATCCATCCATATACCGAGGAATTTTGTGTATGGAGCTTGTCCAATAACATAGTTCCCTAACTCAGCTTTTACTCTTCTTCTAGCCTTACTTTTAATATTACTGGAATTCATCAATACCGTTGTATCCTTATTTATGATCAAAGCATTATCACTAAACCATGGTGTGGAGTGATGCACATATTTTAAATCATGTGAAAAAATTATTTATCAATGATGTATCCAGTTTGTGGAATGTAATGTTGGCCCGCGAAAATGTTTGCACAGGCCTTTGGGCCAGATATTCAAAATCCTCTTTTTTGCAGCTTCAAAGCTGCTGCTAATCGTAGACTGCCGCTTTATCGGCAAATTGGTCTACTTCAACTTGCTGCCCTTAAGTTTTTCGGTCTGCACATGTTTCACTGTTGAATCTCTACACTCCTGTGTTTTTTTTTTTGGCTATAGTGACGGACCACGCACCGAAAACTCCAAATTATTATGATAAGACACTTTTATTAAGATTCGTATAGTTACAGAAACACAAGAAAAACAATGCAGAATTTCACGACACGTGTGTCACTCAGTCAAGTCGCAGACGGGACTGCCAAAGAATCTTGAATCTCCAAAGACTGTTTACTCTGCGCTTCGCTGATGAAGCTACTGGCGGTCGTCTGTCGCCACAGAGCTCTCCCCCCCGCCTCCCTCCGGGAGTGCGGAGCACTGGGGGAAGGACGTGGGTGTCTTCCTGTGTAGTGGCGTTGTGGGATGCTCGCTGGTTGATAGCAGCATGTGCTAAGAGTTCATACTGTCTGTGCAGGGAGGACTAGCACTCGTATAGTCCGCCATCCAGTTGGGGGAGGGGGGGGGGGACTGGTCGACCTGCGCGCGTGAACTGGACTGGCACAGGAGATGTCGTTGTGGGAGTACTGGTGGGGAGGGGGATGCGAATCTTGAGCATCCCATCGGTGCTGAATGTAGCAGCTATGGCAGTCGTATCCATGTTACAGATTCCTCGATCGTCCAGGCTGGTTTCACGCATTGGAGGGAAACTGTCTCCCAGTGACCACTGAGGAGAATGTCCATAGTATTGTCCGTGCGAGACACTACTTGATGTGGGCCAGAGTAAGGTGGCTGTAATGCCAGTTTGACTGCGTCATCCTGTAATATAATGAACTCCCAAGAGTCCAGTGCCGAATGCAGGAACACCCAAGGATGGGTATGTGGTCATGGAGGAGGCATGCGGATCGCAGCTGTGTGTGTCCGGACACGCTCAACTAGCATGGGGAGGTCGGATAGGTTGGCGATTGCTTCGTCGTTGATGAATTCTGCGGGGAGAACTAGGGTCTCACCATACAGGAGCTCTGCAAGTGAACCCTGGAGGTCTGCCTTGTAAGCCATGTATATTCCTAGCATAACCCAGGGAAGTGCGTTGCACCACTCACCACCATGGCACATGAGCGCCACTTTCAGAGTTCTGTGCCACCACTCAACCAGTCCATTGCTCTGAGGGTGGTAAGCCGTAGTGCAGAATCTATCCACCCCACAAAGGATGCAGAGTTTCTTAAACAGCAGGGATTCAAACTGTCTTCCCTGGTCGGTGGTTATGGATGTAGGACAGCCAAATTGAGCTATCCAGGAGGATACAAATGCGCATGCTATGGGATCTGCTGTGATGTCCTGCAGGGGTATTGCCTCGACCCAACATGTAAAGCGGTCAGTAACAGACAGGATATACCTGAAACCATCAGACATGGGTAATGGTCCTACGAGATCCACATGTACGTGATGGAAGCGGCCTTTCAGGATGTCGAATTTACCTAGACTGGGCTGTGTGTGCCTGCCAACTTTGCTGCACTGGCACTGTAAACAAGCACGAGCCCAAGTATGACAATCCCTTTTCACACCTGGCCACACAACGCGTTCTGTAACCAGGCGCGTAATAGCCTTAGCACCAGGATGTGCCAGTTTATGTAAAGTAGTGAACACTTGGTGACACAGTGCAGGGAGAACAATAGGCCGAGCAGTGCCCATGGATGTATCACACCACAGTGGCTTGGCGGAGCCCGGTAGGTTGCAAGCAACGATCTGAAAGTAAGTATCTGGGTCCTGTCGGAGGTTGTGCAATTCGGTTCCACTGTCTTGTAAGTGGGCCAATTCGTCGAAATTAATGGGGGATGTAAATGCAGTGATACGTGATAAGTAGTCAGCCGCCACATTTTCTGAACCTCGAATGTAACGGATGTCTGTAGTGTACTGGCAAGCTAAGTCCATTTGCCGGAACCTAGCTGGGAAAAGGTCAGCAGAGTGGTTACGGACAGCCTCCGTGAGGGAGCGATGGTCTGTGAAAATGGTTATATTCCTTCCTTCGATGTATGTGCAGAAATATTTTACAGCTTCATAAACTGCAAGCAATTCTCTGTCAAATGCTGACCATTTACGTTGAGCTGTAGATAGTTTTTTGGAAAAAAACCGGTGTGGTTGAGTCGTGTCATTGACATGCTGTTGGAGGACTGCACCGATTGCGAAATCACTTGCATCTGCTGTAATAGAGATGCAGGCATCTGGCAAAGGGTGGGTGAGAGTGACACCATGTGATAACGCTGATTTAAGGTATTCAAAAGCTCTCACCATGTTGTCAGACCACAGTACTCGGCGACTGCCGAGGTTTGTTTCCCGACCAATGTATCAGTCAAAGGGGCTTGAATTGCTGCCATCATTGGCAGGTTATGACGGTAGAAATTGACAGTTCCTAAAAACTGGTGTAATTCGTGAAACGACACTGGGAGGGGTAGATTGTGAATGCAGTCAACCCGCTCCTGCGGGAGGCATATACCGTCCGAGGGGACGGTGTACCCCAGAAAGGTGACAGCAGTGCAGCAGAGTTGTGACTTGTCATTATTGATCTTGACTCCATTACGTGTCAATAAGTCATGTATCGTGGCCAGGTGGAGTTCATGTTCCCTGTCAGAGTGGTAGAAAATTAGTATGTCATCGAGGTATGCATAGCAATATGTGCAGTTAAAAAGAAGTGAGTCTATAAAACGCTGCCAAGTTTTGGCCGCGTTTTTGAGACCATAAGGCATGTAACAAAATTTGTACAGGCTGAAAGGTGTAATCACTGCTGTCTTTGGTATGTCACTCTGTTCCATTGGTATCTGTAAATATGCCTTGGGGCAGTCCAAGACACTCATGATGCATGCTCCGCTAAATACTTGCACAAAGTATAATATCTGAGGTAGCGGGTAATTTTCTAACACCGTCCGCTCATTGAGGTGACGACAGTTGCCACAGAGGTGCACAGTGATGTCCTTTTTGGGGACTAAGTGCATGGGCGAGGACCAGTTACTGTCCAATGAGCAAACAATACCCGCCCGTAGAAGTCCCTCCACTGCGGCTTTAGCAATGCATAGTTTATGTGGTGACATTCGGCGCGTTTTATTGTGCACTGGAGGTCCATCTGTCGTCACAGTTTTGTGTGTTGTGCCATTCATCCATTCATGATAGCGTACAGCTCGGCTGGTGAACTCGATCGGGGGTGTCGTGAACGGTAATCGGTAGCACACAAGAGTCACTAACCTGATGTGCCGGGGAAGCTGTCTGCGTTGGTGGCGACAAAGTTCCACGAAGTGCATCTCCGGTGTTGGATGGTGGCAGTGTTGACAGGCGTTGTACGAGGCATCGTGCCTCAGTGAGGGCTTGCGTAGCCAACAATATGGCACAGTTCAGTTCGGCGTTGTGAGCACAGAGACCGGCGACTGCAGGGTCTTAGGGCTGGAGCTGGGCAGTGGAAGTTGTGAGGCTCTCCACCAATGAAGAGCACTCGATGGGAGCTGTGTCGGAGTCATCGGGCAGCTGACGGGGAAGGAGGGCCAAAGAGGTGACTGAACATGCAAAATGAGTGGACGAGGTGTGGCGCAATAATGCAGCTGACTAAAGATCTGGAGACAGTCTGAAGTGGAAAACGAAGTCAATGCCTAATACTGGATCTTCGACATCAGCCACGTAGAAGGATCAAGTGAACTGTTTGTCAGGTACGAGTTCAATAGGTAACTTGGCCAAACCCTCGACACGAAGTGTCAACTTATTTGCTGATCGAAGGGACAGTTTGGTTGGTGTCGTGTCCTTTACAGAAAATGTGGGAGGTATGACACTAATGTCTGCTCCGGTGTCGACGAGAAAATACCGGTGCAAACCTAAATCCAAGATGTACAGATGTCCTCGTGAGATTGGGGATCTGATAGAATGCAATGTCTGTGGGTGCCCCTGCATGTACCCACGGGCCGTGGCGCCTACTGTGGCCCACGTGCGGCATTTGTGAACATGCAGGGCAGACGGCAGTTGCGAGCAGCGTCCCTGAAAGTGATGTGAAACCAGCATATGCATGAGTCAGCTGTACTCGGCCCACCAGCCGAAGCGTAAGGTGGGGCGGGCAGGCCCTAGCCCAGTTGGGGCGGGGAGAGGCAGTTGCCGACCCGCTGGCAGATCCAGGTCTTGGTGGCTAGATGGCTGTTGTTCCGTGTGCTGTCCGCGATATGCACATGCTTGGTCTCTACCGCCCGACGGTGGAATTTATAACCCCAGGATTACCAACCTCTGTGGTATTAGGCACTGTGCTGCGTGGAGGGAGATGACTGTGTCGAATAATGGTGTATGCCTGGTCTGCCAGCCGTAGTTTATCCTCGAGTGACGCTGCGGTATGTGGAAGCAAATGTAACTGTAGTTCTTGCGGCAGCTTCACCAACCACGATGTCCAGAGCGCTACGTTCGGAGAAGATCTCAATACTGACCTGTGCACACAAGCATCCGCACAGCTGTGAGGGTGTTCTGTCACCTAAAATCTCGTCGTAAATTATATTTTGAATTGTATCGGCCAGCAGACGAGACAGGCGTTCAATGAGTAATGCACGAGCAAAGGCATATTTGTTGCTCTGAGGTGGGTTCAGCAATAAGTCACTGATGAGATCAGGTTGGTCATGCAGGTGGTTCACTAAACACACAAAACGAGTGCTGTCGTCCGCAATACCGTGTATGTCCAACATGTTGTCCACCAAGGTAAACCACGCCACTGGGTTGTCTGGTTGTAATGGCGGCAGCTTCGGAAAAGGGCCGGGGGCCAGTGCTTGCGGGGCTGTAGGAAAGCCACAAAACGTACGGGGATTCTGCATGGTGTTCACTGGTGTGAACTGTGCCTTAGTGACGGGCGATGTCTTGTGTTGAACATCCGTTAGCTGTTTAGGCGAGATGTGGTATCCAGTCCTTGTTGTTGTTGTTGTGGTCTTCAGTCCTGAGACTGGGTTCATGCAGCTCTCCATGCTCCTCTATCCCGTGCAAGCTTCTTTATCTCCCAGTAGCTACTGCAACCTGTAGGCACGGAATCTGTATGGCCACATGAGCACAGCGCAGCAGGTGCGGGCTGATAAACTGCTGATGCAGCCAAAATCTCGAGCAGAGGCGCGAGATCGCGATTGAGCGCCGAGTGACAGGGCGGAATCATGGCAGGTGCGTCGCCCGAGGTGTGCGCGGGGTGGCAGGACGGATAGGCGTATAAATGGCTCGAAGCGGTTGGCACGAGTCTCCATTCGACCAGTGCGGAGGAGGACACGTTAAACGGCGGTCGTGCGTGTGGACCCAGAAACTGGACAGCCGCGTGGTCCATGTTGTGCTGTAGAAACTTGGGGTTTCCAGAGTCCTGTGCTGGAGGAGCGTTCTGTCAAGTGTAGAATGCCATAGAAGGTGTCCGCAATTATGTGTACAGTGCCCGGTGTGGTATGCCGGCAGAGGTTATGGTCATCCGGTCAGGCGAGGCAAACACGGGAGATATGAACATTCCCGGTGTTTTAGTAGCACACGGGGTAAAGCGTTGCGCTTCACAGTCGAATGTCCATTCTGCGGTCGCGGCATCGTGCACTGCTGTAAAAACTGGAGGCTGCGACATTGTCTATTGGCGCGAAACCGGTGATACACAACGAGTGACTGCAACGTATTTTCGCGACTCGGGGTCACCAATGTGGGTTTGTTGGCTATAGTGGCGGACCACGCACCGAAAACTCCAACTTATTACGATAAGACACTTTTATTAAGGTTCCTATAATTACAGAAACACAAGAAAAACAATGCAGAATTTCACGTCACGTGTATCACTCAGTCAAGTAGCAGACGGAACTGCCAAAGAATCTTGAGTCTCCAAAGACCGTTTACTCTGCGCTTCGCCAGTGAAGTTACTGGCGGTCGACTGTCGCCACCATGGAGGTAAGAATAGAGGGAGACGCCGTGACGTCACAGCTGCGAAGCTATGTGAAGCCGAGGGTAGCCATCTCAGTCCGACCAAAACATTGCTGCTGTAAGCTTGTGTGCATAGGCTTGTCGCTCGCTTTTGGAAGGATTTTGCGCTATTATGGTGACTTGTGTGGTGTTTGGGTGTACGAATCGTTCTGATTGTGATGCAAAATCGAAGGGAATAACATTTCATGTGTCAGTTGTCTCGTTAAGCGTGATTTTACAACTTCATTGTGAATGAACGTGTGCTACATCGGTACTTGTACTATAGTGTGTTTTTCTCCTGTATGATTTTAGATTTCCTAAAAATGAAAGTCGGAAAGCTCTGTGGGAGAATGCCATGAGGAGGAAGAATTGGAGTGCGTCCAAACGGAGCGCTATATGTTCTCTTCCGAGAAGAGGACATAGACCGAACTTCCCTTTCAACAGTAAGGCTCCGAGAAAATGCTGTACCATCAGTTTTCCCTACACACCCAAAACATTTGCAAAAAGTATGTTAATTCAAAGAATTAAAGTCTTAGTTTTCAAGTCCACGTTTCAGTCTAATATGTACGTATCGTCGATAATCGAAGTGTTGAGTAACTCACTTTGTCTTCGTCATGTACCAAATTAAAAGCTAACATTACATTAACTGGTGTAAAGTATAGGCCTAAACAGGACACTGTGTAGATTTGCCATTCTATGTACCGCATTTCAGTAAATATTGGTGGTAATGAACAGTGTTTCCCAGTAGTGTAACGTAACTGAAATGTCCCAGAACTTATTACAAACGAGATGTATTTATGGGGCTTTGGAGGGAGGGTATAGCTAACTTAGTTTTCAGTTTCTATTATTTAGCTCTAACTCCGAAAGTAATGGAATACACGTGTGAAGTAAATTATATCAGTTATGTGAATATTTAAGGCAGTAGTTTGTGAACATCTCACTTTGTCTGGTCTACTATCTTGTACAACATTTTCATTGCACTGTCTTTGCTAGTTAATGGCAGTTATGTTACTTACATATGTTTATTTTGGGAGGGTTCCTTTAGGTCATTTGAATACATTAATTTCACTTTCCACCTGATTAGGTCCATACACATAGCTTTTGCCTAGGAATGATTCCATGCTGTATATAGAATTTAAGAGGGGAGGTGCTGGAACACTGAAGTGTTTCTGCA